>NC_138164.1:83308902-84039437 GCF_964165515.1 Mesoplodon bidens
GTCCTTTTTCTCCTCAGTGCAACCTCCTTCCAAGACATGGTTTCAAGGATGCTGGTATCCTATGTTACAGCCACCTCAAAGAAGCTGCCAAATTGTCACTGACAGTCTCAAATACAGGTGCAGTACCAGATATTTCACTTTTTCATAATCCACTTGACAATGTCAAAAACTTCTGTGATACTGAAATGGAATTGATGGTTAATGATATGACTTTTGACACAGTGGCTCCTTTTACTAAAACCCTGAATCAATCTCTCTCTCTCTCTCTCTCTCTCTCTCATACATACTGTATATACATTTATATATACCTCTGTGATTTTCAAAATTAAATATATTTGCTTTTTCTAGACACAGGGATTATGTAATTGAATATACCTGGAAGCATATTTAAATTAACCAGACTAATCTTCTTGAATAAGGTTTAGTATAATCACTACTAATAGATTACCCAGGTTAGTATGTTGAAATGGACTGCACTTTTTTTTCTTTTCTTTTTTTTAATATAAAAAAAATCCCAGGGCTTCCCTGGTGGTGCAGTGGTTGAGAGTCCGCCTGCCGATGCAGGGGACGCGGGTTTGTGCCCCGGTCCGGGAGGGTCTCACGTGCCGCGGAGCCGCTGGGCCCGTGGGCCATGGCCACTGGGCCTGCACGTCCGGAGCCTGTGCTCCGCAGCGGGAGAGGCCACGGCAGTGAGAGGCCCGCATACGGCAAAAAAAAAAAAAAAAAAATCCCAGCGTCCTTTGGAAGCCTAGACTGAAGGTTTAGTTCAGTGGTTCTCAGTGAGGGAAGGATGATCCAAGTGTGTCTCTCCCCCCCACAACCCCACAGGAGATATCTGACCATATCTGGAGACATTTTTGGTTGTCACAACTGGGCAGGGGTCAGGAGCCAGAGGCATCTGGTGGGTAGAGGCCAGGGCTGTTGCTAAAACATCTTATAATGTACAGAATAGCCTCCACAACCAAGAATTATCCTGCCCAAAATCTGGACAGTGTGAAGGTCGAAAAAACCTGCTCTGGAAGGACATTGTGTTTCTGGTAATTTGATTCAGAATCTTAGTCCCTGTGACTGCTGGCTTTAAGCAAGTTATTACAGAAAGTGAAATATATATTACATATCTACACACACATATGTATATGTAAAGGTTTTATTCTGCCACCTCATCTGATGCTATCTTTTGCAAAGCCAAACATTCTAAAGGTAAATTAGCTTGGTCTTCTGCTTATACAATTAGATCTGTGTCCATCCTTTTCTACCTTGCTCTCTGCCCTGGGGTGCTGATTTATATCAGGGGGATTCAGGTTCCCTGCGTTTGGTCATTGGGATCCTCAAGTAAAGACTGAAAATAGAGAGAAAGATTATATATTTCCCCCCTTAACCCCTTCTGTGTCAAGTAATCCGTTTTTTTTCTTTCAAAAGTCACTAACCTTCTCCACATTATTTTCTCCTTCCTGGGGCCCATAAACCCTCCCTCTTCTCCCATTTTAGAGATAGGTGTGTTAACATCTCTACTGTCATAAGCTCAGGGTCACAGACCTATTCCATATATTTTTCTTACCCTGCCTCCAAACTTCTGACATAATTCTTGTGTAAATAAAAAGTCTTGAATTATATTAATTTGAGTATATCGACTGTTTTCTGCCACAGACCTCATTCTGTTTTTCAGTCTTTTGTGTCTCTGTGTTTATCTAGTACATAGCTGCTCCTTTATGTCATGCCCACCTAACGTCGCACAAAAAGTAGCACCAAGGAGAAAAAATAAACATACAAGCAGTTCAAACACAATAGAACATGAAAGATAATAGTGGATGAAATTAGTTCTATGACTTGTAAAACATAAGTTTCAATTATCTTTGCTCTATTAATATGTATGAATTGACAATTGTTCTCAAGGTAGAAACTAAAATCAAACACAAATTATGAACATCTCCTTGCGGCAAACCTAGTACTGTCACGTCAGATTGTGCCTTCACCCTACATATGCTTGCCATATGTCTCCTCCGGACCCTCGCCATCCTGCACCTGGACGGCAGCAGTAGCTTCCTAGCTCATGACCCAATCTCCAGTATTTCTACACCAATCCATTCAGCAAACTATTGCTAGTCTAAAATGTCAGTTTGATCTTCCCTGCTTATAAGTTTTAGTTTTAGGTTTCTTTTTTTTTTTTCACATTTGCCTACTGAATACTACCTCATCTCCTTAATATGACAAGCAGGGCTTTTTGCAATCTGACCACAAACTTCCTTTACAACACTATCATACATTCCTTTAGGAATCTGCTCTACCCAAGTTAGAAGTGATACATTCTCTTCATACCAATTTGAAAAAATGTCTGAGCATCAAAGTCTAAATAACCACAATTAACTGTTTTTAGTTCTTTTCAAGTGAAAATGGTATTTTATTTTTTTAAAAAGTGGTTGATTTGGCTCGTAAATCAAACAAGCAAGTATGTGTTTTTCCTTGAGGCAACCGTCGTACTCTTGTTTGCAGAAGTGTTTTATGCATACTTCCTGTTTAATTGCCCAAAGTATAAAAAGGAGTTAAGATTTAATGCAATTAATAATTTCACTTCTTCTTCAGAGCAATTTAAGTGAAGAATATTATGGCTATTAATAGAATCTGGTGCCACTATCTAGATTCAGGCTGTAGCACCCAACAGTTTATCTTTTATTGTTTTTGCATCATAGTGCAGATATCAGCACAGAAAAAAAAGACAAATAAAATCTTAGTATTACTAAGAAAATAGTTTTTCTCAACAGACCCATTAAAAGATTTCCAGGGACCCCTAGGACTCCATGGACCACATTTTTATAACTGTTGCTGTAAACACTGAATTAAGGTCTTCAAGCTGCTTCTATTAATATCTTTCTCAGAAACCCCAGGTTGTTGCTAACAAAATACAAGAAATCACTAGCTGAAGAGAAGAAAGGTAGAACCAGGGACCTTATGTTCTGGTGTTCCATGTTGTTTGCTCAGGGCTTCAATCATGTGTCTTCTCTCCCATGTGTGACCCTGGACCTAGGCCAAGATGCTGCTCCTCTCTGGAGCTTTACTTCAAGCTTTCCATCTGTGTTTCCATAGTATTTTTATGTGGCATATGAGAGTTTCCATCATATTGCTTATAGCTATTAATTTGCATGTTTTTGTCCTTTAGTAGAAAGTGAGCTTCTGAAAAGTAGGAAGCGTGTTTTATTCATCTCAGCACCCCAGTACCTAGGGTTGGTACATAGTAGATGTTAAAAAAAAAAAAGAATGAAACGGTTTATTGACAGTGGAGTTTCGGGCTGTGGTTAAATTTTTATTGCAATAACTACAGATTGAAATAATAATGGTAGGCATCTTTTATGGAGGGCTTACTATTATATATTACCAGCATGGACTTAAGTGTTTTCCATATATCTCTTTTAATCCCTATACATTTTTTTTTACATTCATCAGTTATTATTCTCAGCTCCTCCCTATCTGTATTTTGTTGAAACAGACATTGAGGGCTAAAAGGACAAGTGACTTTTTTCCCTGAACTCCCCCCACTAGCACATACTGGAGTCAGTATTCAATAATATGACACTTATCTGAATGTTAGAGACTTCACATGTAAGAAACAAAGCTTGTTTCTGGGGGCTTTATTGTGGACCTTATTTGTTTGTGTCATGACAACATCATCTGTGTATATTGATCTGAGAACATATGTCAGGATCAGATAATTTTTTTTCCACCCAGGTAGCGAATTGCTAACTATTAGATGACTGAAATTTGGTTTACATGATGTCTTTATGGCTCTGACTTGTTTTTCTGTGATTTTTATTGAAATATATGTCTGTATGAAAACACTTTTCTCCTGATCCTATTAGCCTCTTTGTGCAAAAGAAGTCTAAACTTTTGTCAAATAGCTTGTCTTATTGCATTTAGCTCAGGGACCTTACAGCTTAATGATCAGTGGCCAAGGCTGAGAAAGAGAAAAAACAGTTTTAGAAGCAGAATCACTCCTGATTACTGTGAAATAGGATTTGAATGGGCTTCTCCTCTCCAGAGACTATAATGTTCTTATTATCTAGATGCAGTTATCTCTGGTAGCAGACTTCCCCAAACTCAGCTTAGAGAGACAAATAAGCCAGGATTCCACATGTTGCTACATGTAATGGAAAATATTCCTTCTTAATGATGGGGATATCCAAATTCCTGATGCAGGAAGCAGTTTTCTAGCAGGGAGATATTTAGATAGGCAGATTTTTCATCAGGGATGTATGTAGTAATCCTGGATTATAATAGTTTGGGAATAATATTGCCCTTAAGGTCAAAGTGAATTAGTCATCTCCCACTAGATTACACAGTGAATTTCTCTCTAGGCTACAAAATTCTCAGGAATGTTTATATGTTTATTTGTTTTTTGGGTTTTTTTGCGGTACGCGGGCCTCTCACTGTTGTGGCCTCCCCTGCTGCGGAGCACAGGCCCAGCCGCTCCGCGGCACGTGGGATCCTCCCGGACCGGGGCACGAACCCGCGTCCCCTGCATCGGCAGGCGGATTCCCAACCACTGCACCAACAGGGAAGCCCTGTTTATTTGTTGCATTTTGTTTTTCAAGCAGCATACCTCCTCACTACAGTACTGAATTCCATAACAAAGTTCCTTCTCTGTATTCTACCCTTCTAAAATGAGCACTCCTCCTATGTTCACCTCACCCTTCTCAGCTCAGGCACTGCCATGGTGATACATGATCAAGAGGGTATCTCATTTTTACCACCTCACACTGGTCAGAATGGCCATCATTAAAAGTCTACAGGGCTTCCCTGGTGGCGCAAGTGGTTGAGAGTCCGCCTGCCGATGCAGGGGACACGGGTTCGTGCCCCAGTTTGGGAGGATCCCACATGCCGCGGAGCGGCTGCGCCCGTGAGCCATGGCCGCTGAGCCTGCGCGTCCGGAGCCTGTGCGCCGCAACGGGAGAGGCCACAACAGTGAGAAGCCCGCGTACCGCAAAAAAAAAAAAAAAAAAAAAAAAAAAAGTCTACAAATAACAAATGTTGGAGAGAATGTGGAAAAAAAGGAACCCTCCTACACTGTTGGTGGGAATGTAAATTGATGCAGCCACTATGGAAAACAGTATGGAAGTTCTTCAAAAAACTAAAAATAGAGTTGCCATATGATCCAGCAATCCCTCTCCTGGGCATATATCCAGAGAAAACTCTAATTTGAAAGGATACATACACCCCTATGTTCATAGTAGCACTATTTACAATAGCCAAGACATGGAAGCAACCTAAATGTTCATAAACAGGTGAATGGATAAAGATGTGGTTCATATATATAGTGGAATATTACTCAGCCATAAAAAAGAATGAGATAATGCCATTTGCAGCAACATGGATGGACCTAGAGATGATCATACTAAGTGAACTAAGTCAGAAAGAGAAAGACAAATACCATATGATATCACTTATATGTGGAATCTAAAATATGACACAAACAAACTTATCTACAAAACAGAAACAGACTCACAGACATAGAGAACAGACTTGTGATTGCCAAGGAGGAGGGGGGAAGGGGATGGATTCAGAGTTTGTGATTAGCAGATGCAAACTATTATATATAGAAGGGATAAACAACAAGGTCCTACTGTATAGCACAAGGAACTATATTCAATATCCTGTGATAAACCATAATGGAAATGAATATGGAAAAGAATGTGTGTATATATATATATATATATATATATGTATAACTGAATCACTGCTGTACAGTAGAAATTAACACAACACTGTAAATCAACTATACTTCAATAAAATAAATTTTAAAAAGAGAGAGCGCATCGCATTTTGCTTTCAAAGCATTCAGTAGTTTTTTAACCATGACCCACAGGAAGACACACGTTTTACATAATGATTCACATAAAAACGGAATTTCACAAAGGAACTTTTCTCTTACAAAGTGTATTGTACTTTGATATTCTCTTATATATTCTTTCTACAAGTTCATTAAATTGATTATGTGTACACTAATATGTCATGATCCTCAGTTTGAAAATGATAATCTATTCTAAAGTAGTGGCTCTCAAAGTGTAGAAAAATTAAAGAAAAACTATCTATCATTCATGAATAAAAATACACATTTACTATAAGAAAACCGATAGTGCACTGTTTCTAAAATTTTGCCATGCATCAGAATCACCTGGAAGACTTGTTCACACATTCACAGATTACTGGGCTCCATCCCTGGAAATTTGATACAGTAGATTGGTGAGCAATCCGATAATTTGCATTTTAAATAAGTTCTCAGGTAATGCTAATGCTGCTGGTTTGGGGGATACACTTTGAGAATCACTGGTCTAGGGGGAAATCAAGGATTTCCTCCCACTGAGTGTTGATCTTATTCCATCTGTCCTCAGAATTCTAAGAATGCCCCCTTGTGGCAAGCCAAGGTAAAAGTTTGGAAGACAATGCATCCAAAATAGCAGTGATGAAAGCAGCCGAAATAACTGCTTAAAACATCCCCTCCATCTCCCTCAGGAAGGAGAACAATGACTATTGTAAACAGTAAAACATAGCGCTCAAAAGTCCAGAATTCAGTCAGATGAACCTGGGTTCAAAGCTAACACTTTAGTATATAATGTTGGGCAAGCTACTTAACTTTTCCAATTCAAAGACTTCTCATATATAAAGTAGCATAATGATAGCACTTTACATGTATTAATATTATTGTGAGAATTCAGTGCATTAATATATAAAGACTGGGGTATCCTGATATACAGTTTAAGGTGTGAATAACTGTCCTCTATTTAACATTCTGAAGTGCAACATTTGAGCCCACTCAAACTCACATCTCCATTGTCAAGCATTCCACCTAATGCATCTTTCCCTAGATACATCCAGAAAGAAGTGCTATTCATGCCAAATAACGAGTGTGAATTCAGAACTCCAATATACCCCTTGTCTCTGCAGGATTCTAAAACTCCTCTTGCCGCCTGAAGTTTGTTGCTTCAGAACAAGCCATTGTGCTACACAAATCCTGGCTGATGTCAAAGCCAAAGGCTGATTGACACAGCTTATGCCAAGACATCCCAAGGGATCATCTTCTATTGCTGCAAACATGTCTCATTTATGTGGTTAGAACTGAGTCCCATGCCCGGGAACCTGCCAGTGCCACCAATGCAGGTGTCCACCCCAGGCTCCAGTGGTTATTTGAGGTGTACAATTAGGACAACCTTCCTCTCAGTGCTGTGCTTAGTCACAGATGTACAAGAGTGACTTGGGCCTGAGCCTCCTCTGCATAGATCTTGTTTTTTTCTTTTATTGAGGTAGAGTTGATATACAATATTATATAAGTTACGGGTACACAATATAGTGATTCATAATTTCTAAAGGTTATACTCCATTTATAGTTATTAAAAAATATTGGCTACAAATATTGGCTATATTCTCTGTTATACAATATATCCTTGTAGCTTATTTTATACATAATTGTTAGCTCTTTAGATGCATCCAATAATTTTCATGCACCACAATCACATAAACTAAAAATATTCATCCTTTAAAAACAAAACTAAAAGTCATCGAACACCAAAACAAAACTTTTTGCTTTTTTTAAAAAAATACTAGGGCACATCTCTTTGATTAGTAATATTTGCCTATTTTCTCATTAGCTGAAAATAATGAAAGGAAATTAAAACAATCAATTCCTGCCCTAAAGAAGCTCACTGTATAATTGAGGAGATAAACACATATTGAATTTCTTTGATCTAAAGAATTTTTCCCACATTCAAATATTTCTAAGATCTAGTGACATTTTAAATGTAGTAATGTTCATTTTTCTCTGAAAGTAAAACATTACTAAATCAGTGCCATACTTATAATCTGTGGCATTTCAGAATCAAAACCAGGAAAGTCAGAAACTATAATACAATAAAAGAGCGTGTGTAAATGTCTGGCCAGATATTTTTAGGTTATTATACAGCTAATGGGAGTCAATTTTGAGTAACAGAAATCTTGAGAATGGAAAATGTAGACACTGACTTCTACACACACACACACACACACACACACACACACAATGTGCCCTAATACCACCACCAATATTATTGCTACCATCACCATCACAATTCATAATTATAAATCTTACAGTGTTTTTATGTGAAAGGTGTCTATTCCTCACCTCTAGGAACCAACAAACCTCAAAGCAATATTAATAAGCATAGAATAGTACTCAAGTATTTATAAATGGTAATATAAATATGAATCTCAGCAAAATATCCATAAATTCCAACTTAAAATATTATAGCATGTTAATAAAACACAAAACCTGCTTCTGTATTATTTAAAAAAAAAGAATGTCTCTTTCTTGATACAAATAAATAAATGTGATGTGTAAAGTTTCAAAATTGAATCTTGAAATTTTAATTGCAGGACTGAGGATGAAAGAATATCTGTATATTTGGTTAGATTGGAAATTAAAAAACAAAAAACAGAAAACACAGATTTACTTAGAAGCTTACATTTGCCTAGGAAATGATAGCAAAAAATGAATGATGTTGTCTGAGAAACAATGTCATTCATGAGCAAAGGGTGGCATCTGGACCTGCTTATAATCAGGCAGCTCTAAGCTCTGCAGTCAAACTGAAGCCTTCTGTGTGGTTTTAAATATCCACTTGCAAACACATACACAGTTTTAGAAATGCACAATGATTCTCTGAAATAGATGCCCAGAGTTTATCTGCACATTTTTTAAATCTGTGATATCAACCAGGAGAAAAGTTTGTAAGTACTGTAAAAGCATTTTCCTTTACAATGTACATTTTATTTCTGTCTCATTTAGTAATATCACAATCCCACTGTGTGTTGTTGAAAATGCTTATGAATGGTGCTCAGTTCTCTATTGGGATAACTCATTCACTATACATAAGCAGAGGCAAAATGCATTAGACCTATTTACAGAACTACAATAATAAATCTATATAATACAGCATGAGACTTTAGGCTTGACATTAAAATTTTCCTGCCTTTAGGTAGATCATTTAAACCACCTAAGTCTTGGTTTTTTCATATCTAAAATGGGATAACAATATCCACCACATAGGTTGTTACAAGTATTTAATAAATAATCTATGCAAAATGTTTTGTCTGGCACCTGTTAAGAGCTCAACAAATTGCACCTTCATAGCTTTATTACAGATACTCAAAATAGAGTAAAATATATACATGGTATGAATTAAATGATCTGCTTATCTAAAAATATGTACAGGAAAATCTCCATAAATAAAAATTATAAATGCCCAAAGAAAACATATTAGAGAATGATTACCCTTTTACAAATGAATTCACTAGAAGATTTATTTAAATATTACATTCCTTGAACTCACTTAAAATCTGATTTATAACACTTTGATTTGTATAGAACTTTTCAGGAACACACATCATACGAAGCACGGTATTTCTGTCTTTTCAAAATGCCAAAGTTCATATGCTTTATAGATCTGTAAATTCAAAGTTATCTTCTAGTCTGAATATGCCTATGTTTCAGAAGAACTTTTCATTTACAGGAACGGAAATTTTACAGTAAGTATCTGTCAGATGGATGAAATTGGACAACATCCAGCTATGTAAACTGTACACACGTGGCACACATACAATTGTTACTGTGGCTGGGGGTCTGGGGGAGGGGAACGGAGGAGGCAGACCAGAGTGAACAGAATTCCTTGTCTTTTACAGATTTGCAGCATGTCAGAGCATAAATGGAATTCCAGCTGGTGGAGTTCTCTGAGGGTTTCTTATTAAGGGACACTACAGAGATATTCACAAATTAAAAATGATTTTAGTTGTGTATGCATACAAGATTTGGCCAAAACTGGAGTTGATGTGAGGGAAGAGTGTGATTTCAGAGTACTCAGGACTTCTAATTATCTTCTGGTTCTTCCTACTTTCACTTTCCCCATTTTCTCCACCTAAGAACTGAGGCCGGTATGGTGATGTACCAGGAAAAGAATGAAAGGGTTAGGAAGGAGAGAACGAGGGAGGGGTGAGGGAGAGAGAGAGGGAGAACAATGACTAATATTTCAGTACAACAACATAAACACAAAAAAAGCTGCCTTGGGAGTCTCTTACAGAGGAATCAGGGTAGCTTCACGGGCCACCTTTAAATTCTTAATACATTTATCTTTGAACTTGTCTTTTTCTGTCTATAGTCTGATGGAACAATGGAACATGCATGAGGACAGAGAAGATAGGCACAATATGTGTGACCCTGGTCTTGCTTCCTTGCTTCCACCTTTTGTGTATATCACTCATGATGCTCTATGAGCACAGAATTATGGGAGACCCATGAGTTTGGAGATACTCAAAGTCAGCACAAGGTCAGCATGTTATGTCTACTACCTAAGTCAGGGGTGGGGAGACTTGCTTCAGATCCAGAAAGGCGGCAATGGTGTTCTAAGAAACATGAATAACCAAGTAACCTGCTCACATTCTTTCTTACTCATCTAGTTTTCCTATACTAGTCAACCAGTGATCTGGAAAAGACAACAGAAAGAAAGAAAAGGGGAAAATAGGGCAACCTGTAGTTCATTTTCTTTGCAGTCCTTTACTCATCAGTAAACTGAAGGTAGAGAGTATCAGCAGGACATGCATCAAAAGGTGAAATAAGAACTGAGTAAAGTTTGTGCATTTCCACTGCTATGGTAAGAATAAAACACATATGCATGTGGGAGCTCTGAAACACAAACTGTGTAATTTCAGTGATTCTGCACAAGAGTGAAGTATTATTTAGAACTTTTAAAAATAATTTTTAAAACATTAAAAAAGGGTTCTTATTTAAATCCCTTAATAGTTTAACATTAAAACATGTAAAATTATATCTAAAGCATTTAAAAATGTGAACAAATATAAAGCATTTAAAACTAACATTATACAAAATAAAGGTTAAGGGTAAAATTCATGCTAATAATTTAAAGTTTTGGTTTTTCCTTACTTAGAATATTATTAAATAATAATTAGAAACCACTAAGACAGGTAGAGAAAGCGTGCATTGAAGAAAGGAAGACATTTCTTATTTTAGTATCATTAACAGCATATTTTTGCTGCTTTGTGAACAATGAGCCTTACATTTTCATTTTGCACTAAGCCCTGCAACTTACGTAGCCAAGTCCGTATAGAGTTAATATAAAATCTAAAGGGAAGAGGAGAGCATATTTTTCTTATATCAGCAGAAAGAGAGGAGTGCTATGCTGTAACCAGAAACACTTGTAAGGAAGCCTCTCTTATGACTTGGCTGGTTTAGTAAATCTCTGGATGTTCTTACACACAGGCAGCCAAATATGGTCCTCCTATCTGCCACATAACCTTCTCTACCTCTCACTGACATTAATTAGTCTCATAGATTTCCATATCTTACTACCAGGGTACCCTTTATGAATGTCACTGCTGCTGTAGTCCCAGGTCTGGAAAGACACAAGTTATCCTATAATAATAGTCTATTCATTTGACTCAAACCATTACTGTCAGTTTCATGTGAAGTTCTGACTTGAGTTCTGCTGGAAGGTGCTGTGAAATCACCCAGAGAATAGACATAAGACCAATACTCACTTGTCTCACCCAGGTCCAGGGTGAGGTCAACAAAATCAGGACATAGATTCATTGCCTGTTTACTGTATACTCTATTTAAACTTTATTAATAATCACAACCAAAAATCTTAAATGTGTGTCCTTGGCCACAGAAGGCAATCAGGGAAATAGCATGAATTTTGAAGTCTTCCATAGTTTGGAATCAAGATTGAACCACTTACTTGACAAGTTAAGCACCCTCTGAATATACTTCCTCATTAATAATGTGTCAGTTGTATTGTATCCATATGTTATTTTTCTCACAAAAGACAGAAAATTATAACTGAAGCAAACAATCAGTAGTAAAAGGGAAAAGATAATTAGCTGCTATGTGGATAGTTGCCATTCTTTTGGCAATTGAGAATTTGAATTCCTTTGCAACATTTAGGAACTCTCCTCCTTATGAAACAAAGCCCTCTATCAAAATGCAAAATATTAGATATTTACTCTCCTGACCACTCCAACAGTAAGGCTAACTGTCCTAACACTGTGTCTCCCAATCACAGGCATTCACCCCAAAATTTGAGTAATATGCTATTGACACAAAGGATTGAGGATTGTCCAGAATCTCTTCTGCTGAGGCTGCATTAGCAGCCTCAGGTAAACCAGGTTGCAGAACCATCAGGGGTGATCATTCCAAAGGCAGTGCCATTGTCCAATATCCATGGAGCAAGCTCTGGTGTCCTTTCCCAGGGGCAACAATAGTAATGCCTACACCAGGGCATCACTGCACCATAATTTATAGCATTGTTCCTCTGCTGTATATATATATATGTATATATATATATATATGTATATATATATATATATATATATATATATATATCCCTACTTTGGTTCTATGTATCTCCTAGAGAGTCTATGAGCTGCCTGATAACCTGTGAATAAATTTTCTGTTTATATTAGCTAGAGTTGTTTTCTGTTGCTTGAACTAATAACCCAAATTGATGTAGCAGCATATATTACAAGAGGCCTTGACAAATGACACAGAGATAAATAATACTTCTTTTCTAAGTGAAGATTTCTATACTTTAGAAAGCCCAGCCAAATCTTATTGATGACTACACTCTGGAAGAAAAGCAATGGGTGTTTATTTAGTCTTACGTTAAAGAAATAACTACAGAGTGAATGTGCAAGATCACTTTTAAAGGAATAAGCTAGCTTAAGGGAAAGAGTGTCCTTTAAGTTTGTGTGGATTATATAAAAATCCTTATACAATATGGTATTGTTACTTCTGAAAGATGTAACAGTCCCAGGGCCAAGTTCATAGAAGACTCTCAGGAAAGGCTTTTTGACTTGACTCTATAAAGCACAGTATAAGGAAATGTCCTACGTATATTCTTCGCATCTCATTTGCTGAACAAGAAGGCTGATATTTCTGATGATCTTTAAAAAGACACCAGGGAATTATATATTTGAAACTCTCTGATGCCTGTGAGCCCTCTCCTTTACACAAGAGCATGTGTGTAATGAGTCAAAGAGGAATTGAAAGGGTATTGGGATTTTAGAGACAAGAATACACACATCTCTCTTAATCAAGGTAGAGTCACTAACTCCTTTATTGGTAGAAAGAAATCCAATTACTACCAGTCTTGGTCATCCTAGCTTTTTCATTGGATTTATTTAACTTCCTTACGTGATCTTGCTCTGGTATCTGTTCCTCTTCCTGGATGGTTTGGTTTGCCTCTTATACCAAGACTCAAATGTACCTATTGGACTATATGTAAAACATTGTTTTCCCTTTGCTTAAAACTATGAGATTTCTCTGATTTGAAATAACACTTAGGGCTTCCCTTGTGGCACAGTGGTTAGGAATCCACCTGCCAATGCAGGGGACACAGGTTCAAGCCCTGGTCTGGGAAGATCCCACATGCCATAGAGCAACTAAGCCCGTGGGCCACAACTACTGAGCCTGCACTCTAGAGCCCGTGAGCCACAACTACCGAGCCTGTGTGCTACAACTACTGAAGCTTGCGTGCCTAGAGCCCGTGCTCTGCAACAAGAGAAGCCACCGCAATGAGAAGAGTAGCCCCTGCTCGCTGCAACTAGAGAATGCCTGCGCACAGCAACGAAGACCCAACACAGCCAAAAATAATAAATAAATTAAAAAAGAAATTAAAAAAAAATTTTAAAATACCACTTGGCCACAGGCATTTTTTTTCTTTGGACCTCAGATTTCTTCCTCCCCCTGACCCAGCTCTGCCTCCCTAAGCATCAATCCATCAGCCAAGGTCTCACACCTCTCCAAGGTGCAAGGATGGAACCAAATCCCATACTTACCAATGGAAAGTTTTCATCTGCAAGAAACACCATCTCCAACTAAAACAGATCTAACAAAATAGATTCTGTGTCACTCAATGAGAAATCTACATTAGAAAGATTTAGTCTTGGTACAATCACTTAGCAATAATGTGAATAACTCAGAGGCATCACATTTTTCCACAATGTGTAAAGAAGATTGTCAATATATTTCTTCGTGGTCCCAATATTTCAGCTATATCTCCAGGTATTACCTTCTCACAGGACAGCATCCCAAATAGGAAAGAAGGGAGCAGGGATTAAATGGGTTTCTCTCTGTGTGGCTTTCCATTTTTACCAAGAAGGGATATTTTTCTCAGAATATTCTAAAAAGATGCCCCTTCATCTCACTGTGGAACCCATCGCCTCCATAAAATGAACGGTAAACACCCTGTGACAGAAACATTAGCAGCCAAACAAGAAAGAAAGTGTTAAATATCTTTTGGATACGTAGTCAGTGGTGGGTGTGATACCACGCCTTTTAGCAAGGTATAGAGAAGCAACTTCTAGCAAAAGTCTCAGCTTTAAAATCAGTTTAGGACCATAATTCAGATTTCAGTAAACAGGTTATATTTATTATGACTAACGCATAAACTGTACCATTCAGTGATGAAGGTGGAACCATTTAGTATCTGTGATAAATGTCTTTGCTTCTGTTTCCTTTCATCATATTTGAGCATGATGTAAGGCAGGGATGATTGCAGTAGCAGTGGAGCTGAGACATCCACGTGAAGGAGATGAATCACACCAGTGAATTTGTCTGCAGGATTTTGGATTACGACAGGTGAAGGAATGAAAACTGCATGTAAGGAGAGATGAGACAAAGGCAGATGTAAACATTGCTTTGTCTGAGTCACTCTGCTCTGAAGAGACTGTGGACACATGGCCCGTGGCGATAAATGTTAAAGAAAAAAGAGAGATTCAGATGAAAACTATTCTGACTGCACCACAGAAAGTGCTGCCTACTTGCTGGGATATGTTCTAAGATAGAAGGCTTTAGAATAGACATTTAAAACAGAATTTGTTACAGCACAAAAAGTCCTCAATCAATATCCATGGCTGTATAACATAGTTTGTAACTAAGTATCTGTGTTAAAGGAGTAGGTTTCCATTACAAAACAATTCCTACACACTAGAATCTTCTTCATGATCTTTTTACTCTTTCATCATATAATCTGCTCCAGAAAAATATCTTGAACTTGACTCATCAACCTTATTTTATCTTTAATAAGGGGATTTAAAAACCATCAATGTAAAATGACCCAGCAATGTCAGTCACAATCAATTGTAGGCAGTGTAACTATTGCAGTAGTAATAAAATATACAGAAGTCTTTCACTAACATATTATTTTACTGACTGGAGGAAATAACTAATATCAATCATTTCTTTTTAACCTTATGCTAAGGACCTTACCTCTCGTGTATTATTTTTAATGGTTGTAGAAACCCTGTCTCAAAAATAACTGAACCAGCTTAATTTACTCAGGGCTATGCAGCTAGTGAGAGATCGAGCTGGTCTTTCAATTCTAGGTCTATCTTATTTCTAGTAGGTTGCTTTAGAGAAACCAGCATGTCCCATAATACCTGTTAGACTTTGGAACAATAACAGATAGATGTTTTCTTCTCAGGATGCCAGGCATAAGAAAGGAGAAAGGGAGAGGACTACAAAGAAAGAGTTACTGCTTCTGTCCTAAATGAAGGTCGAAGAAAGGACTAGGATTAAGGGTGATAAAATATTGTCTCCATAGCAAGTATAGAAGTCAAGATTATCTAGAGAAAAAAACAGAATAAATAGGATGTGTATCTAAATATATAGATATAGGTATAGATATAGACATAGACACAGATACAGATATAGATGTATTTATTTAAGGTGTTGGCTCACAGGATTGTAGTGGCTGGCAAATCTGAAATCTGCAGGGCAGGCTGGCAGGCTAGAGACCCAGGAAGAGTTGATGTTTTAACTTGAGTCTAAAGGCAGAATTTCTTCTTCCTCAGAGATCTTCATCTTTTATTCTAAAAAAATTTAACTGACTGGATGAGGCCCACATTATGGAGAGTAATCTACTTTCCTCAAAAGTACTCAGAGTCTATTGATTTAAGTGTTAACCATATCTAAACAAATATCTCTACCACAACATCTAGATTGGCGCTCTACCAAAAACTGGGTACCTGGGGTACTATGGTCTATCCAAATTACTCATTAAATCAGGGAAGTGACAGTTGAAAACCGCTACACAGAACACTGAGAAAACATGAACTGAGACAAATTAAATTATCACCTAATACTTTCTTTTGCTAGTAAATATTAATATATTAATTATATATTGATCTATACTATATATAATTAATATAGTTTATAACGTCAATTTTTATCATTATATACAGTAATATCACTTTCCTTCAATCAAATTAATGCACAGAAACATCTCAAGCAGTATTAATTGAATAATTTAACATTTAAATATCTAATACATGCCATGAGATATGCCAACACAAAAGGAGACAAAAGGAGTAAAAAAAGACATAGTCTCTGTTCTCAAGGGGCTAACAGTCTGAAGAAGGAAGCAAGGAAACAGAATGCCTGTATAAAAAACAATTAGATCTTCTTTACACTACTAATTTCATTGTCAAGGTCAGGGTTATTACATTCATTAAAGCTGGATGAATTAATCCCTGTCTGATAGGTTGATGAAAGTGAGCTCTGTACCTCCAAGAATATGTCTTCTTGTCATGGATAATTTTCCAGCACAAATAGGAAAACTAACAAACGTTTTCAAATCAGTAATAACAACTTGTTGGGAACACAATGCATGCACATTAAGGATAAAATATAAACTGCAATGATTTTATAGCTTCAATGGAAGTTATTCTACTAATTATGGATTTACATTAAAGTTTTAAACATCCAAATGCCACATAGGTACTAAATAAAAATATGGAAAGCACCTTACTCAGAGGATTAAATTAAAGTTATTGGATGTTCCCAGAGTCAGTGGGAAAGCAGGTACTTTTGACTTAGACCTGAGTTCAGGAGTCTGCTTTGTCACCATCAGTTGTGACCTTGAGAAAGTTACTTAAGCTGCAGAGTCCTAATCTATTTTTCCTGGTAATATAATCAACTGGTTGTTGGAGTTGTTGTAAAGATTAAATGTGATCACACATGTGAAAGTGCCAAGCAGCACCTGAGAACAGAATGCTCTTAGTAAGGACTGTTTCCTTATTTGTATTAGATTTGAAACTTAGGATAACACAGGAGAACAGCTCACAGGAGATTAGCTAATGAGACTGCCCATTATATTTTGCATCATTTATATCCTTTCTTTGGTATATAAATTGCTAATGTGATGTGAAATAAAATTGTTTCTATTCCCCACCTCCATCATTGCTGCTGACATACCCATACACAGATACACACAGACACAGACACACATACCCTCCATGTGCAATAGAGCATACAATTCTACATTATGAAATTATCATTGTTAGAGATTCCTACAGATTCTTGCCCTCACTTAAAGGTGTCTCATGTTATCCAAAAACAAAGTACACTTGAAATACACTGGATTGTACAGGAATAACTAACTTAGAGGCTGTTGAAAATACCAGACTAGCAAGGTGAAGAAAGCAAACACAGACATGAATTGTGAGACTGACCTTTGTTCTTGTCGTTCTCTATCTCATTTCTCCAGCTTAAAGAAGACATTTGCCTCCATATGAGATGTAGTTGGAGAACACTGTGTCCTCTGAAGCTATCCAGTGATGAACGAATGTGCTTTCCATACCTTTGGCTTCATTCTGGAAAGCAAAACAAATTTTGATAAATGTTTCTTAGAACACCATATAAGAAAGGAGAGAGAGTGAGAGGCTAAATATCGAACTTGAGGGCTCTCAGCTTAGCTCACAGAACTTTAAGAGATGGATGACATCTATTAGACCAAGCTTCTCTGTTTAGAGATGTAGTGACTGAATTATTCAGAGAACTTTAGGTTAAACTATTGTCAGAGAGGGGGCTTACTTTCTCTTCATTAATTTTAACCATAAAATCATAGATCCGATTTAGAAAAATTGTGAAAATAATTGTTTTGGGGAGTGTAAAAATAAAGCATGTGTTTTCTTAAATAAGGTACATTATTGTGCGTTCCCATATAGTCTTATGTCATTACACAGAAAAAAGTCTCCTACATTTAGGAATTAAACTTCTCTTTAATCTTATGACACAAAAGTGTTGGTAATATTGTTAAAGAAAAGGGTTAAATCAGATTTATATTTTTAAGTCCCAAGGTTGGAAACTTCCTAAACAAAAGTGTATATCATTAAATTATCTTCTAACCTGTTTCAATTTTATGTATTAGCTTGTTACATGTAATTAAGCAATATTTGAATTATATAAAGTAATATGGTAAATATATAAAGTTAATTACAATATATCACTTAGATATGTAAAGTAACAAATATATAAAATAAGTTACACATAATTGGTGTGTATAATAGTAATATAAACACCTGTGAGTACACTAACTTTAAGGATTTTTTCTGAGGCCTTACCTTGTTTTTTCGTTTGGAACACATTCCTTTGTTTCTTCATTTTGCTTAAGTCTCTGTGTTGGTTTTGACGCATTTGGTAAGACAGCCACCACTCCCAGTCTTGAAGGAGTGGCCTCGTATAGGAGATAAATCTTATCCTTCAACCTTGCCCCAGCTCATGGTTGTCCGTCATAATTTTGTGATTGTCCAAGCAGCCTATTTAATTTTTTTTTTTTTTTTTTTTTGCGGTACGCGGGCCTCTCACTGTTGCGGCCTCTCCCTTTGTGGAGCTCAGGCTCTGGACGCGTAGGCCCAGTGGCCATGGCTCACGGGCCTAGCCGCTCCGCGGCACGTGGGATCTTCCCGGACCGGGGCACAAACCCATATCCCCTGCATCGGCAGGCGGACTCTCAACCACTGTGCCACCAGGGAAGCCCAACCTATTTAATTTTTATTGCCTCCCAGAAGGTGAGGGCATGCGAAGACCTAGCAGTGTCACAAAGAGGAAGATTTCAGTCAGCAACTTGATTCAGGTCAATTGAAGCCAGACCCTCAGGAAGCAGCTTTTTTTTTTTTTTTTTTGGCCACGCAGCGTAGTGCGTGGGATTTTAGTTCCCCCACGGAACGAACCTGCGCCGCCGCCTGCGTTGGAAGCCGGGAGTCTTAACCACTGGACCACAGGGAAGTCCCAGGCAGCAGCTTTTAGAGTATGCCAATATATACAGTCCTGCAGGACTGCCACCTGTGCCAGGCGATGTAGAGTTGTCTCCTGGTGGCAGTCACAGAAAAACGGGGCACCAGACGTAAAACTGGGCAGCAGACATGCGTAAAATCTTCCCTGGGGAGATCCTGGCGCCCTGGAGCACACAAAGATAGCGCCCTCCAGTCTCTGTCCGCTGAGAGCATCCCAGCGGGCCCCCAAGTGGATGTCAAATCAGACGCCTGCCTTCAGGCCAACACTCCTCGGCAAGTGAAGGAGCTTCTCCCACACAAAGTCTCTGTGCACCTTGATCTGCCGCTTCTACACCGGGCCGGGCCGGGTGAGTCCCTGCGAGGGAGCCCTGTCAGAATCTTCTCAGATTGCTTACAGGTGTGTGGGTCTCGTGGGCACAAGTTCGCGTGGTTTTCAAATCTAAATGTTTTGGGGGCCTGTTTCTCCGGTGTAGGTCTTAGAAGTTGGCTGTGCCGGAAGTGGTGTTCAAACCCTTCGCTCCTCAGGGAGAAGCTCCGGTTTTGAGTCCCCTCCCGACTATGGGGCCAGTGGGTAGCTGCGCCAGGAGTGGGGTTTCTGGCAGGATTGTGTCCCAACCTCTCCCACCTGCTTCCATGTGGGCCTGCTCTTGCATAGGTCTTGCTGAGCCAG
Organism: Mesoplodon bidens; assembly: GCF_964165515.1. NCBI lineage: Eukaryota > Metazoa > Chordata > Mammalia > Artiodactyla > Ziphiidae > Mesoplodon > Mesoplodon bidens. The sequence continues at coordinate 83,328,674 of NC_138164.1, forward strand.
TTTTTAGCTTTTTTTTTTTTCAGAGAAAGTTTTATTCCTTATGTAACTGTAGATTTGGAGTGTTCTTGGGAGGAGGTGAGTTCAGGACCCTCTTCCATCACCATCTTGAACCTGAACTTGTCTACCTTAAGAAATAGTATTCTTCCAGTATGCTCCCCAGTCCGATCTCATCGTCTTCTCTCCCCCATTCAAGAAGTAGCTGTTATCTTGAATTTGTTTTTTTATTTTTTATCCTTCCTTTGCCTATTTGAAATAGATTTATCACACAATAATGTCCATAAAAACAATATCGTTGAATTTGGCATGTCTTAAAATCTCCATAGAAATGGTTCTATAGTGTATATATTTATCTGTCTTGCTTTATTTAACATTACCCAACACTCTGTTCGAAGGATTCCTCCGCGTGTATGTGTTATATAACACGCAAATGTAAGTTGGCCACAGCCGCTCTCATACTATATTTGCCATCCAGAAAAAGTATTTTATGAACAATATTTTTCTACCTAAGCCAAATAAGGTGTATCAAAATATTTACTTATTGTCACTTTCTCTGTTCATGATCAATTTTGTAGCCTGAAATTCACAACAGTAAATGTTAATTTTGATTCTAGAGGTAGCATCTCCTCCTTCTCAGGCCCAATTGTAAAACAACATCGTTATTTACCTCCCAGGTATTTTGAAGAATAATTCTGACCAAGATTTATCATCAAGAATAACAATAGTAGGGAATTTGAAATTAAAGTGAAGGGGCATAAATATCTGTGGAAGGTAGGGAAGGCTGGGCTCCAGGTAGAGAATTTTAAAGATGCTATCCAAATTTGAAAATATTATACTTAGCTTTGTGTAACTTAGGTCAGTAATTTTATTTCTTCCAAATTTTAGAATAATTTTATTTTATCACATATATATTGCACATACATAGAAGGTGAAGACAATAATTGGGACAATTTCTAAATGTATTGATTGAAAGCAGTTTTTTTCTGAAAGAATAGATAATAGAAAAATGTCTGTTGTGCATTATTAGTCACTAAAATCCTCTCTTTTTGTTTGGATGACACCACATTGACTGAATTCCATTACTATTTACTTTCTGTTCTAACATTCTAACCACTCCACAAGAATACATTCATATTCTGATTTCCTTTTAGATGCCAGGCACTGGGGGGTGTTCTTGCAGCAGGAAATAAGAAATAATGAAGATAGAAGTAGTCGTTAATTGCCTTTGCAAAAAACCAAGCAGACACTGCCTTATGTGGGTTTCACTGGGACAAGTCATTTTTACACTTAGTTCACCTAAAAATCAAAAGAGAATACTCTAGAGTTAGAGCCTCAGCCCTGAAACATCAACGTGGCAGGTAAACTACTAATCTGCCAATCCTTAGAGTTATATTCTTGAAAATATGTGCCTGGTTTATAAGGAAAGAGTGCACTCTGTTGGGGACAGCAGGACACATTCTACAATGGAAGCTGGCTCCTGGCAGAACTTAGACACTTTTGTCCTGAATAATTAAGCGCAGACTCCGAAATTGAATACCAACAATTTATTAAAAAAGAAAAATATTACAATTAACCAAGATGATCCTCCTTTGACTTTCCTAACTGTATTAAAGCTCTTTATACATCTGATTTAAATATAATTTCATTATGGTCATGTACTGCGTAGGGCAAGTCATGCAGTTTTGAATTAGTGGACTGTGCTTTACCTTACACTGTCCCATCCAGAGTTCCCATAATTTTCTTAGCTCTTTCCATCTTATCGGACACTCAAGTAATCTCAAACATTTGCTCTCTCACCACTGAAGGCTGCCCTTAGCACTTAAAAACATATTACAGGGCTTCCCTGGTGGTGCAGTGGTTGAGAGTCCGCCTGCTGATGCAGGGGACTTGGGTTCGTGCCCCGGTCTGGTCTGGGAAGATCCCACGTGCCGCGGAGCGGCTGGGCCGATGAGCCATGGCCGGTGAGCCTGCGCGTCCAGAGCCTGTGCTCCAGAACGGGAGAGGCCACAGCAGTGAGAGGCCCGCGTAACGCAAAAAAAAAAAAAAAAAAAAAAAAAATATATATATATATATATATATATATATATATATATTACAGGCAGCAAAATGAATGAACTGCAGATAAAAAGAAGACACTCTGTATTCAAGGTTTACCACTAAGAAGCCAGTAAGTGGGTGAGGACACTAATGATCTAGGCTTCAATAATAAGGATAATTCTATAACATAAATCCCATTCAAAAGAGCCAGGACAATCCAGGGTTTGGCAGGACAAAATTAACACATCTATAGCCAATCAGTTCAGCTCAGGGTATGAGAACATGATAAGGAAGGTGGGTTCCATTCTGAGGCCAGCAAGTTTTGTAAGTTTCCAGACAAGTAGAGAAACTGAAAAAGAGGACCACAGTTCTGGAAACAGATTCCAAATAAAAACTTCTGCTCTGAACTACCTCTCCAAGTAATAAAACCACTTTTTAAGATCTACTATTTTTAAATACTGACTACTAATTGTACTGCTATCATCAACCACTATTGTAAACATCATCTTAAGATGATGTTACTTTTTTAAGGTCCTAGTATATGCCAATCACCACAAGACTCACATCCCATATTCTATTTTTTCATAATCTGCAGAACTAGTTCACAAAGTATATATTATAATCCCAACTTTATAAGGAAATAAACTTGATTAGTTCATTAATTGTTTATTTCATTTAATTGACTTCACATCATTCTGATTTTCTCTCACATGGTAACTGCTTAGGCTTGAAGAAAACACATGTTTATGCAGTCACAATGGTATTGCCTCATATGCTCCATGTCTAATTTCTTATATACTGTTTTTCTCTACCACATGCATCGATGTCTATCATATTATTTTTTATTCATGGCAATAGGTATTTTATGAAATTATTTTCAAACTGTTGGCTATTTCTCCCACAAGAATGTAATGTCCTTGAGGGGAGAGAATATGTTTGGTTGCTGCATGTTCAGAGACTAGAGCTGCGCTGGGCACATAGTTGGCACTCAGGAAATATTTGTTGAATTAATGAACAAAAGAATATCTTGAATAATAATCTGGTAAGTGGCAAGCCAGGATACGAGCAAACTCAGGTTTTCTTGAGTGGCCAAAGCTTATATTTCCTTTTATTTTCTTTCTATTAATACTACATTTCACATTTTACAGCCTCTTAGGGTTATCAGGTTGTATATATTGTGACATCAAATTCCCCAATAATTGAGGAATTTTGTCTGTTTCAAACAAACCCAGCCCTTCAGGTATGAGAGAATTGCCACAAATTTTCATGTCTGTCACACAGTCACATCATCTGGGTGCGTTTGATTCTTGAAAAATGTATATCCTCTTTGAGATCCACTAGATTGTAACCAAGATTAGACAATGCTAGACTCACAGAGGATATGTTAGTCTCCCCATCAGCACTTCAGTCACAATAATTCTTGAGAACTCCAGGGTTGGAGCTGAGTTCAGCTACCAGAAAGTTTAACATGGGGCTTTAGTTAACTATACCATTAATATCAACTGAAATGGTCAAATAATTATAAAAATAGATAAATGCAGGTTGCACTAAAAAATACTCTTTCTAAACCAACATTTTGAATTTATTACAGTTTGCAGAAGCCATCTGGGCAAATACTTTCATTCAGTCATATGTTTATTCCTTACATAAATATTTATTGAGCACCTACTATGTACTTTTTACAACACTGGGAAGTGTGTAGTTGCAAATGCCAAATGTCAGAGGTAATGTTAATTCATATAATAGATTAATGAAACTGTCCAAACAAATCTTATTTAATTTTCTGTCTAATCTGGAAATAAAATTGTCATCAGTCTACAGCTGGTGTTCCATATCCACGGGTTCTGCATTCTATATGCAGTTTGTTGAATGTGTGGATGCAGAACCTGAGATATGGAGGGAGAACTGTACTATGTAATTTTACATAAGCAACTTAAGCATCAGAGGATTTTGGTATCTGCCGTGGGCCTGAAACCAATCCCCTGTGGATACTGAGGAACAACTGTATATTAATGTACTTGCTTTGTGGATTTTGGTAATTCTTTTTTTCTTTTTTAACACCTTTATTGGAGTTTAATTGCTTTACAATGTTGTGTTAGTTTCTGCTGTATACCAAAGTGAATCAGCTATATGTATACATGTATCCCCATATCCCCTCCCTCTTGTGTCTCCCTCCAACCCTCCCTATCCCACCCCTTTAGGTGGTCACAAAGCACCGAGCTGATCTCCCTGTGCTATGCAGCTGCTTCTCACTAGCTACCTATTTTACATTTGTAGTGTATATATGTCCATGCCACTCTCTCACTTCGTCCCAGCTTACCCTTCCCCCTCCCCATGTCCTCAAGTCCATTCTCTACATCTGCGTCTTTATTCCTGTCCTGCCCCTAGGTTCGTCAGAACCATTTTTTTTTTTTTAGATTCCAGGTATATGTGTTAGCATACAGTATTTCTTTTTCTCTTTCTGACTTACTTCACTCTGTATGACAGACTCTAGGTTCATCCACCTCACTACAAATAACTCAATTTCATTTCCTTTTATGGATGAGTAATATTCTCTGGTATATATATGCCACATCTTCCTTATGCATTCATCTGTCGATGGACACTTAGGTTGCTTCCATGTCCTGGCTATTGTAAATAGTGCTGCAATGAACATTGTGGTACATGTCTCTCTCTCTTTTTTTTTTTTTTTTTGAATTTTGTTATTTTTTTATACAGCAGGTTCTTATTAGTTATCTATTTTATACATATTAGGGTATATATGTCAATCCAAGTCTCCCAGTTCATCCCACACACACACACACCCTGCCACCTCCCCCCCCCTTGGTGTCCATACGTTAGTTCCCTGCATCTGTGTTTCTATTTCTGCCCGGCAAACTGGTTCATCTGTACCATTTTTCTAGGTTCCACATATATTACGTGTCTCTTTTTGAATTACGGTTTTCTCAGGGTATATGCCCAGTAGTGGGATTGCTGGGTTGTATGGTAGTTCTATTTTTAGTTTTTTAAGGAACCTCCATACTGTTCTCCATAGTGGCTGTTTCAATTTACATTCCCACCAACAGTGCAAGAGGGTTCCCTTTTCTACACACCCTCTCCAGCATTTATTGTTTGTAGATTTTTTGATGATGGCCATTCTGACCGGTGTGAGGTGATACCTCATTGTAGTTTTGATTTGCATTTCTCTAATGATTAGTGATGTTGAGCATCCTTTCATGTGTTTGTTGGCAATCTGTATATCTTCTTTGGAGAAATATCTATTTAGGTCTTCTGCGCATTTTTGGATTGGGTTGTTTGTTTTTTGATATTGAGCTGCATGAGCTGCCTATATAATTTGGAGATTAATTCTTTGTCAGTTGCTTCATTTGCAGATATTTTCTCCCATTCTGAGGGTTGTCTTTTCTTCTTGCTTATGGTTTCCTTTGCTGTGCAAAAGCATTTAAATTTCATTAGGTCCCATTTGTTTATTTTTATTTTTATTTCCATTTCTCTAGGAGGTGGGTCAAATAGGATCTTGCTGTGATTTATGTCACAGAATGTTCTGCTTATGTTTTCCTCTAAGAGTTTTGGTAACATTTGTGTCTGACATGATAATGTTGTTCAGTCATTTGTCCCATAACAATACCTGCAGGACTTACCAAAGTTCCTCCACTTCTGATTTGCTTGCTTGTACATTCTTCATTTATTTACAAAGTTGAACTTAAATCTGATTGTCCATTTTCAAGGCTCAGGCTATGCATTTAAGTCACCACTGCTTGCTCAACTTCAGTAAGATCTTTTGTTTATAGAACAAACCTAGGAATGTGGATAAGAATTAGTAAGCCTTGGTGATCTCTAAGTCTTTCTTATTATCCCGTCTTATTTGCTCTTGTAACTGTATCCTCTGAGGTCTTGAATTGTAACATCACCATCAATCTAGTTATTTGGACTTGACCACAAAATCATTTTTACTTCTACCCCATCCAATAATCTTCGTATTTAAGAGAATCTATCATTAAAATTTATCTCAAGTCCTGTCCTTTATCTGCCTCCTGAAAGACTGCCTCAATCTAGTCTTTCTAGAAATGTCCTGAAGCAAGGCATGGAAGACCCTTCATGACCTGGCTGTATCCTAACTTTTCACTCTCGTCTTTTGGAGTCACTTTCCTGTGACTCCTTCAAAATATCTTCTACCTCCCACCAAACTCCATCCCACCACACACACACACACACACACACACACACATACATACATACACAAGTACACACATACACTTTGTGCTCTCTTTACATTCATTTCCCCATCTCCATAACTCCATGGCTATTTTCCTTTACTTAGGCTCTGTCTGATGAATTCCTATTCATGCCTTTAGACTGACACCCTGGCCCAGGTGCCACTTCTCATGAGACTTTTTCTAAACTAAGTGGCTTTGTGGCAACCTGTATATTTGCCTATTACAAAAGTTACCACATTTATTGTGATCATTTTCTTTCCCCTTGGCCTCTTTTATGGCACAGACAGTGTGCTTTTCTTCATTGTGACACTATAATACTTAGAAGAAGGACTTGTGTATATCTGATAAATATCTCATGATTGAATTAGACTCTAACAAGAAGATGTCATAATTCCTTCAAGTAGACATTCTCTTCAGGTAATTCAATGTGAAATTAATTTTAATTTAAATGCTATCACAAAAAACAACAAATACATGCTATAATTTTCTACACAAAGCATCTTTTTCTTATATTTTATTAGTGTGCCAGGGTGAAAATGAAAGTATTTTAGGGAGTGTTTTACTACAGAAATATCAATGTTTTAAACAATGATGAAGCTTAACTTTTTGATTACCTTGTTACTTACTTAGAAGTTAAGTGCTTAAATACTGCTTACACCCAGGTGCAATATACTATTTAAAAATCTCTGTGATAAATAAGTGAAGAGAAAATTTAGTTCCAGGAAGGTGATATGAATCAGATCAATGGATAGAGTCACACTATATGACATAAGAATTTTATGGGCTTGAATTTACATTTCCAGTATGCAAAGTACTGTAAAATTATAAATTAACAAAGCACTCTAGATGAATTACCAAAGAAACTAGGAACAATTTTGAGCTCCAGGAATATTATGAATTTATATCCTTTTGTTTATGTGCATATAACTCACCAGGGAGGTATAGCTGCTTTGACTCTACAATCCACATATTCTAGGCAAATGATGTTTGGGAATTGAGGCTAGAGGCAGCAGCTACCGTTGCCTACCCTTAAATCCACTGCAAATCTGCTTTCCCTCACATTAAAAAAAAAAAACTGTTACTCTCCTGATTGCAATTGTTCAATGCTTCCTAAAATATAAATGAAAACTCCTTAGGTGGTATAGGAGGCTTTTCAAAAACCAGTTCCTAGTAACTGACTTAAATCATATCCTGGCACTCTACACCTCACATGTTACGCTTGAGCCATATTCTACTGCTTGTAGTGCCACAGTTTGCTGTGATTGCAGACCTCCATTTGTTACATGCTATTATACCTGCCTGACCTTGCTTGTCTACTCAGCAAATCAAATCTCACTTTGGAGTCCCCTCCCTGACATAGCCTATGCTCTTGCACTTATTTTGAAAGTCCATTATAGGGCTTCCCTGGTGGCGCAGTGCTTGAGAGTCCGCCTGCCGATGCAGGGGACACGGGTTCGTGCCCCGGTCCGGGAAGATCCCACATGCCGCAGAGCGGCTGGGCCTGTGAGCCATGGCCGCTGACCCTGCCCGTCCGGAGCCTGTTGCTCCACAACGGAAGAGGCCACAACAGTGAGAGGCCCGCGTACCGAAAAAAAAAAAAAAAAAAAAAAAAAGTCCATTATAATAATAATAATTATCCTTCATTATTATTTGAATATCACTTTTTTTTTAACAAGTGCCTACTACATGCTTCCTACCACACTAGAAACAAGGGATAGAGTGATGAACCAAAATATTTGTCTTCTCTGATCTCTGGGTGCATATAGATCCCATTCAGCCATTCTGTTTTCTACTTTCGGTACAGTATTCAATAAATGACATGAGATATTCAACACTTTATTATCCAATAGGCTTTGTGTTAGATGATTTTGCCCAATTGTAGCTAATGTAACTGTTCTGAGAATGTTTAATGTAGGCTACGCTAAGCTTTGCTGTTCGGTAGGTTGGATGCATTAAATACATTTTCGATTTATAACATTCTTAACCTACAGTGGGTTTATCAGGACCTAACACCATTATAAGTTGGGAAGATCTATAATATGATAGAGGAGGTGTGATATGAAATTATAAGGCAAAGAAACCAAACCAAATGAGAGATCGAGTAAATCTCTATGGAAATGATGTCTAAGTTGAGATCTAAAGTGAAAATAACTTATACAGAGACTTGAATTAATAAATAAAAATACCATTTTCCTCAATATTCTATATATTTCCTTATCTTTGTGAAAAACTAATATTTTATAGTTATCATAATTTACTTCTTAATGAAAAGTTGAAAAATATGTTTTTAAACCTGAGGGTTTATGGTCTTGTAAAGGTATAGTTCCACTGTACTGTAGGTTGAATGTGGGTCTTCCCTAAATTCATGTGTTGATCAAATGAGAAGAATGGTCTGTGAATAGACACATTAATATAATGGTTTTTATACATCTAATTTATGATAAACTTAGTTCCAGACTCCAAAGAAAAGCCCATGTGAGCATTATAGAATGTTCAGAGGGAAATATTTTAAAACTATCTATAAAGATCAACTTTAAGACTTTGAGATAGAGGAAGAAAGAACATCTTGAGGAAACCTTATCTTTGACCTTTCTCTTGGAGGAACAGTGTAACTCAAAAGGGACAGAATTTAGGATATATAAATATAAATATATACCCAAAGGAAATGACAAAAAGGAAGCTAGAAACTGTAAAATTTTTATTTGATGATCTTTTTTTCTACTCCTACTTTTCCAGTGTTAAAAAGGTTGCCTTAATTAAGGGAACTATTCCATCCAAATATGAATTATTCTAGATTGGTCATAACCATGAAAGAAATATGTCCTGGTTTGGTATAACTTGAACACATTTTAATAAACTTTGAATTTTTAAACATATTTCATTTTATAAAAATATGTATTTTGCCAGTCTGCCAGAGATGCAGATCAATCAGTGGTTAAATTAATTAAAATACCAATATTCTTAAATGCAATTACTCTAAGGCAGTTTGAAACTATAGTAAAGAATTGCTTCGAGTGAGGCTACTTGTGTTTAACATGGAAAGACTCTCTACTTACAACAAGGGCACATAATTATAAGTTCTTGACTTAATACCTGGACCTTAGCACATAGAGGAATTCAGGTTTTTATAAAAATGTATATGAGAGCCTCCTATCCTGGGGGCGGCTAGTGGTTCATTACTAGACTCTGATTCTGCTTTCTATAATGAGTGCCTTCACTCATTTCCCTCCACAACATTTGAGTACAGTCTATGTGAGTTTTTTCCATCTCCTTTCTATACCTTGCCATATCTGTAGTAGATACTGAGGCATATATCCTCCTTGGTAAGTAGTGTAGAGTTCTCAGCCTCCTTATTGCTTAAAGAAAAATAATGACTCAAGAGAGTGTCAAGCCTACATGAATCTTTGGAGTTTTTAGTCTAATAGTTTCTTTGGCACTTGAATCTTAGTTTGACACTTAAAACTTATTTTAATTTTTTTTCTTTTCCTTTTTATCTTATAATTATCTCCTTTTCTCTCAGTTTTTGGGGGATACTTTAAGACTGTCTAATATCTGTTGTATAGCTACACCTTTACTTTGACCTTTGGCCTGAGACACCTTAACTCGCAGTTCCTGAGGTCTCAGTTTCTCTCTACTTGGTCCTCTACATGGGGCTCCTAAGGGTCCTCTACATGGGGCTCCTAAGAGTCCTCATGGCAGGGTGGCTAGCTTCTCCCAGAACAAGCTGTCCAAGAGAAAAAGGCAGAGGGTGCTACTATTTGTATGAAGTAGCCTTGGGAGTCACACACATTGTTTCTACTGTTTGACATTATTGACGCAGAGCTACCCTCAATTTAATGTGGTGGGACCACAAATAATGTGAATACCAGAGGCAAGAATAATTGGGGGCCAGCTTGGAGGGGAGCTGTCATAAGGACTGATTTTTATTCTGGAAGAGTTCTTGACAAGGACACCAGACATGGCCACTCTCTGGCCTGGTGATTCTGCTTCAGGAACATTGGCTGAGAATGTCTGAGTTGGAGTGAATTTGAATGCCAAGTGTGGGTTAGGAGTGTAGCTTTTGCAGGGTCATATACCAGCATCCTTACATCAGCAGTGAGGAGAATGTTAGCACTGGGGATTTGGACATATTAATGTGCCTCAAGGTGGCAGAAAAAAGTATTGACTGGAGTTTGCTAACAAGAATCTGGTATTTGGAATATTAGGGGAGAGGATGGGTGACACCTTACTGTCCACCTAAAGGGAAGCTGATTGCTTTGACATCTTATCCATTTTATAGCCAACCCAAAGGAATTCTAAGATTACACATATTGAGAACCTTTTAATTTATTTTAGGCCTGAGATATCAGCCTTTCCATCAAGGAATCTAGGTTTAATAAAGCAAATAATATCATGATAAAGTTTTGCTTATTATAGGTACAGTGTTATATAGTAAAACCTTAACTTGCAATACTCACAGAATTCATGCAGTGAATGTTATTCCTATAAAATAGCAGGGTGTTTCTTCATCCTTTAATGCAATGAAACCTACTGAAGTCTTATGTATGACCTAAGTAGGGACTCCGATGATAGAAAGGACAAATAAATCTATAGAATTTATTTATTTTATTGTTTATTTACATTTAACCCCCAAAATATTATCAGGGTGTATTTTATTATGGTGATAGAGAAGGGATATATTTCGTTACACGTTTACTTAGCTACATGGCAGATGGGGTATACATTTTTTTCCCAGATTGCATTTTCCCCTTCCCTAAGGTAATTAATTCATACTATGACCTACTGTGTCAATATTTTCCAATGGCTTTTGTACCCTCCCCAAAGTCACACAAGATATTTATGTCATTAAAATAAGCAATTCAGTAATTTCCCTGATCTCTCTTTATATTGATTCACAATGTAGTTATTTAAATACTTTTTATGTAAAATAAAACTCTTTGAAGACTCCATATGTTTATAATATAAAGATCAGATAAGAATGTTTATGACTTTTTCCAATAAATTATTGCTGCATTAAAAATCTCGCTTAAATGTAATGGCTTAATAGAATATCATTTATTTTTTGTTCATGGATCTGAATTTGGGGCTAGACTCAGAGGGGATAGTTCCTGAGTTCTATGCCACATCATTTGAGGTGGCGCAACTGACCTGACTCGCTCACCACAAGGCTGGCAAATTGGTGCTGGCTGTTGGTTCCTTTCCATCTGGGCCTCACCATGAGTTGCTTCTTCCATAGTATTGTATACATGGTCCAAGAGTAAATGTCCCAAAATACAGGAAGTGGAAGGTAATAGTCTCTTAAGGTCTTGGCCTAGAAACTTCCAGAGTAGTTTTACCAAATTCTATTTGTCAAGTAGTCACAGATCCCAGATTTTAGGGGAGAGGATATAGATCTACCCCACAAGGAGATCAGCATCAAGGAATTTGGGGAGCCATGTTATAAAGCTACCACATGATGCATTCATTTAGTCACTAAGATGGTTGTAACTACCCACTGTATTTGTTTTTAACTATTAAATCTTAAAATATTTCATTCTTAGAATAATGTTTTAAAGTTAATATGCATTTTGGGACATTAAATATTGGAAGAAAAATAAAAACTGATGTTGGATGCCATGGAATAATGAGAAATTTAGTAAGGATAATTCTGCAAATTTATAGCAGGATGATTCTATCAGTATTAGTTTCCTATTGCTACTGAAATGAAATGCCATAAACTCATTGGCTTATAACAACACAAATTTAGTACTTTACAGTTATGGAGGTTAGAAGTCCAAAATCAATCTCACTAGAATGTTTGTAGCTCTGCATTCCTTTCTAGAGTATCTGTTTCCTTGTCTTGTCCAGCATCTAGAGGTTGCTGGCATTCCCTGGCCTATGACCCCTTTTTATATCTTCAGGCCAGTACTGTATCATCCACAGATCTCTCTCTGTCTCTGACTATGATGCCTGCTTCTCTCATTCCCATCTCCTTTTCTAATTTTGGCCCTCCTGCCTTCCTTTTATAAGGACCTTTGGGATTACATTGGGTTCTACTGAATAATCCCCCATGCCAAAATCCTTAACTTATTCATACCTGCAAAGTCCATTTTGCCACGTAAGGTAACATAGTAAGAGGTTTGGGAGATTAAAATATGGACACCTTGGAAGTGTGGGCATTGTGCTATCTAGCATACTGTTATTGTCCAAAATCATTCACTGAGGTAATCAGTTAAAAAATATTTAAAAAAATATTTTACCATATCAAACACTGATACTAAAAGTAGAAAATAAAGCAAATATTACAATTTATTTAGCCTTTAATTTTTTTTGAATTATGAACTTTTAATTTTTGTTACTGAAAAGAGTTTATAAATAAAAGCCTAAAAAAAATTCCTGAGTAACCTCATCAACTAGAAGCAAAGCACACAAAAACACTAAAGAAAATTAGCTCATTTATTATTTTTTTCAGAAAATAATTTTTTTTCAAACATAAGCTAATGGAAGACATCGGGCCTTTTTTTAATTCAAAATTTTAATTATGGGAATTTTGTAAGTTTCCACTGCTCAGAAAAACTCTTGCTAGCAAACTTCTTTTTATATAATTTATTTTCTAAGTCTACAAATGTTTATATGTCTATAGAGAGTCCCTAACTCTTCACATTTGATTTTTAATTTTGACTACTAGATTATCTGTTTCTCAAAGAAAGGTTTGGCACAAATCATAATTTGAGATTCAGGTTTTTGTTTTTGTAAGCTCACTGGAAGCAAACTCTCTTAAAACATATATATGTTTTATTTTACTTTCAGATTTTACATTCAAACATGTTTTCCAAAACATATTCTTTACGTGAATGTGGTATTGTCTAGCACTAGAAGGGTCTTAACAATTATTAATATACTCCATGCTATGTCTGTTCTCTACTTAAATTTTCAGTGTATCTGAGTACTCTGTATGTACATAGATTCAGCATGTTTCACTTGAGGTAAAATTATAATATAGGCAGTTTATCATCTTCTCCTCTTCCCTGCCATCTCTGATAAATTTTCCTTAGAGCTCTCTGTATGATAAAGTATAAATGAACTCAACTGCTTAAATGTACATTTATCAGATATATTCTCATTTTAAGACAAATCAAAAACTGTAGTTAGTGGGTCTTAGTGAGACAAACAAGCACCTGCACAGTGATGTATTAGAATGTAAGAGGTAGGAGACAGGACGCTTTAGGCGTGGGCAGAGCCTAAGCCAACATCCAGGGCTCATGATACATCATAAAGGGACTTAAAACAACTTATCTGAATTAAAATTAAATGTTAAAAGATAATAAAATACTCAACAGAAAAGACAGAAAAGAGGAAGCTGACAATTTTTTAAATTGAAGTGACAAACAAAATAAGAATGAAATAGTTGTCCTAAGTCTAACTATATTAATCATTTTGTCAAATGTAAATGGTATAAATACATCAGCTAAATGACAGAAAATGTCACATGAGAGTTCTTCTAAAAGGAGCAAACTTCATGCTGTCTACAAGAAATCTGCTTTAAATATAAAGTCATAGATGAGTTAAAACAAATGAATTAGGAAAAGACACACCATAAAAATACTAACCAAAGGAAAACTAGAGTGGCTATATTGATATTAAATAAAATAAACTTCAGAACAAGAAATATTACCTGGAATAAAGGCTTACATAATGTAATGATAAAACAGACAATTCACAGAGGACATTGTGATTCTAAGTATGTATGCACCTAACAACAGAGTATCAAAATAGATGAAGCAAAACAGATAGAAATGAGTGAACAAATAGACAAATACACAATTTTATTTGGAGACTTCAGCATCCATATTTCAATAATAAATCAAAAAGTAGAGAGACATAAGAAAGCCTACAGAAGCAGAACATAAACAATCGATCTGACTTAATTGATACTGATAAAGCTCTACTCTTAACAATATCAGAGTACACATGTACACTTTTTTTTTCCAGTGCACATGATTCGTTCCATAAGGTAGACCATAATATGCATAATAAAATAAACCTTATCAAACTTAAATGAATTGAAATCATAAAAATACATTCTCTAACCATAACAGAATTAAATAAGAAATCAATAACAAGAATATAACTAGAAATTCCCACATACTTGGAAATTAAAGAACATAATTCTAGGACAGTAAGGTTCCTGGTTGGGGAACTAAGATCCTGCAAGCTGCATGGTGTGATAGATAGATAGATAGATAGATAAAATTTAAAAAAATAAAAAATGACTACTTGACAGTATCTTTTAAAAAAATCATACTCAAATAAATAAGTTGATGAATTTATCAAAATCAAATTTTCTAATTTTCGAAAGACAATGTTAAGAAAAATAAAAGACATGCAACAAATTGGGAGAAATATTTGCAAATCAAACACCTGACAAACTATTTGTATGCGGACTATAAAAATAACTCTCAAACTCAATAAGGAGAAAACAAACTGCTCAATAACAAAAAAGCAGAGAAAAATTTTTTTCTTTTTTGTGATTTTTTTTTATTTTTTTATACAGCAGGTTCTTATTAGTCATCAATTTTATACACATCAGTGTGTACATGTCAGTCCCAATCGCCCAATTCATCACACCACCATCCCCAACACCCCATGGCTTTCCCACCTTGGTGTCCATACGTTTGTTCTCTACATCTGTGTCTCAACTGCTGGCCTGCAAACCAGTTCATCTGTACCATTTTTCTAGGTTCCACATACATGCGTTAATATACGATATTTGTTTTTCTCTTTCTGACTTACTTCACTCTGTATGACAGTCTCTAGGTCCATCCACATCTCAACAAATCCAATTTCGTTCCTTTTTATGGCTGAGTAATATTCCATTGTATATATGTGCCACATCTTCTTTGTCCATTCATCTGTCGATGGGCATTTAGGTTGCTTCCATGACCTGGCTATTGTAAATAGTGCTGCAGTGAACACTGGGGTGCATGTGTCTCTTTGAATTATGGTTTTCTCTGGGTATATGCCCAGTAGTGGGATTGCTGGGTCGTATGATAGTTCTATTTTTAGTTTTTTAAGGAACCTCCACACTATTCTCCATAGTGGCTGTATCAAGTTACATTCCCACCAACAGTGCAAGAGGGTTCCCTTTTCTACACACCCTCTCCAGCATTTATTGTTTGTAGGTTTTTTGATGATGGCCATTCTGACCGGTGTGAGGTGATACCTTATTGTAGTTTTGATTTGTATTTCTCTAATAATTAGTGATGTTGAGCAGCTTTTCATGTGCTTCTTGGTCATCTGTTTGTCTTCCTTGGAGAAATGTCTATTTAGGTCTTCTGCCCATTTTTGGATTGGGTTGTTTGTTTCTTTAATATTGAGGTGTATGAGCTGTTTGTATATTTTGGAGATTAATCCTTTGTCCGTTGATTCATTTGCAAATATTTTCTCCCATTCTGAAGGCTGTCTTTTCGTCTTGTTTATGGTTTCCTCTGCTGTACAAAAGCTTTTAAGTTTCATTAGGTCCCATTTGTTTATTTTTGTTTTTATTTCCATTACTCTAGGAGGTGGGTCAAATAGGATCTTGCTGTGATTTATGTCAAAGAGTGTTCTTCCTATGTTTTCCTCTAAGAGTTTTATACTGTCCAGTCTTACATTTAGGTCTCTAATCCATTTTGAGTTTATTTTTGTGTATGGTGTTAGGGAATGTTCTAATTTTATTCTTTTACATGTAGCTGTCCAGTTTTCCCAGCACCACTTATTGAAGAGACTGTCTTTTCCCCATTGTATATCTTTGCCTCCTTTGTCATAGATTAGTTGACCATAGGTGCATGGGTTTATCTCTGGGCTTTCTGTCCTGTTCCATTGATCTATGTTTCTGTTTTTGTGCCAGTACCATATTGTCTGGATTACTGTAGCTTTGTAGTATAGTCTGAAGTCAGGGAGTATGACTCCTCCCGCTCCGTTTTTTTCCCTCAAGACTGCTTTGGCTATTCGGGGTCTTTTGTGTCTCCATACAAATTTTAAGATTTTTTGTTCTAGTTCTGCAAAAAATGCCTTTGATAATTTGATAGGGATTGCATTGAATCTGTAGATTGCCTTGGGTAGTATAGTCATTTTCACAATATTGATTCTTCCAATCCAAGAACATGGTATATCTCTCCATCTGTTGGCAAATAAACACATGAAAATATACTACTACATATTTATTAGAAAATGTAAAAGCACAAATGAAAACAAAAGACAAAACGGACAAGTATTGACAAGGATGCATAGCATCTGAACTCTCTTATATGATAATGCTGGGAATGAAAAATGGTACAGCTCTTTTAGAAAACAGTATTTCTTTATGCAGTTAAACATATGCTTACTGTGCTTCCAAGAAATCCCATTCTGAAGTATTTACCTAATAGAATTGAAAACTTATGCTCATATGAAAACATGTGTATGAAGGCTAATTCAATGTGTAGAGCAGTTCTATTCATAATCACCAAGATACTTGAAACAAGCCAAATGCTATTCCACTACTGAATGGATAAACAAAATGTAATACATCAGTAAAATAGAATTTGTTTGAACTATTTGAACTATAACTTATCATTCAAAAGAAATAAACTACTCATTCATGCAATGACATAGATGGATCTCAAAGAAGTTAAAAAAAAAAAAGCCAGAATCCAAAGCCTACACACTATGTGTCCATTTATATGATTTTTGGAATATCAAAGTTGTAGGAACAGAAAATAGATCAGTGGCTTCCTGCTTAGGTATGGGGATGAGGAGCTGACTAAGAAGGGGAAGGATTAGGGAGTTTTGGGGGGTGATGGAATATTCTGTACCTTGTTTGTCATGGTTACACAACTGCATACAATTATCTAAATTCAAAAAACTTGTACATTTAAAAGAGTGAACTGTGGTGTATGCAAAAAAATTAGTGGAAAAAAACACTATATAAGCACCTCTGGAGATATTGATAACACAGTACCCTCAACCCACATTCACTCCTTAACTTCTACCCTATCTGATCCAAAGCAACCACAACCTAAAACTTAATGCATCAGATGAATGGCATGCTTCAGGTAACAGATGCTAGTTAAAGAATGATGGAGGAGTAGAATGAAAGGAGCTGAGTATCAGATATACAAAATATAGTTCTACATATTAAAATTGGCCATAAGAAATTTAGAGGGAAGGATAGAACTGAAGTTCTTAAATGACATTGTTGTCTGAGCTTACATATATATCTTTTAAGGTATCTCAATCCTTTCAGCTTATCATTTCTCCCCTTTATTCAGATTGCATGCTGAGTTTTATATGCATCACTGCTTAGATTTGGCATCTGTTTACTTGATTCTTGAAAACCTATTATATTTTAATTTAAAGATTCAAATTTCTACCCTGTAATCTGACATTCTGGGATTTCTAGGTTCCAAGCTTATGTTGATAGGGTGTAGGGGCTCCATTCCAAGCACAAGTCACTTCTGCCTTTATTTGGCTGTTTTTAACCTGTTGCTTAGGTGGGTTATAGCCTCAGCTGAATACTTCATTCATTCATTTTATCCAGCTCAGCAAAGCTCCTTTATGGATTTTCTTCTAAATGTGAACATGTATATATTTGACCAGTCTTCATTAGTCATTTTGTCATTAATCCAAATAAGTGTCCTTAGCTTTGGGTGGTAATTTTCAGGCTGGTAACTGTCTTAAGATAAAGATACTTTCGGCTGTGATCAGTGAGAGTGGTTGGCAGAAACTGAAGTCCTGCCTATCTCTGCTTCTTAATCACAGCAGAAAGGCCATTTGGGAATTTCGTTAGCATCTACAACAATCTTATTTGAGCAAAAACTGCTGCTTCACATGTCTTGGACTGCAAAGAGTCAGAAGGAAAGAATTGATAGCAAGATACACGGTTAAGATCAATTAAACAACATAAAAAAGACATTTTATCTTAATAAATTAAAAATCTTATGACTATAAATTAGACAATGTTTTTACTTGCTTTTGTGTATAAGAAAAAGCAACTTTTTTTAAAGCCGAGGAGATAACATAATATTAGAATTTGTCTTTGTCTTTAAGTTATATGTAAAAGGAAAGCTAACAGAAAATGGCTTAAACAATGGAGGTAGTTAACTCAAGTGACTTGCAAATTTAGAAGTGTGGTAACAATCAACATCTGTTTGATCAGTACCCTCAACTGGTGACATCCAAGGACCAAAGTTTGTTGTTTTGCTCTGCT
Organism: Mesoplodon bidens; assembly: GCF_964165515.1. Lineage (NCBI taxonomy): Eukaryota > Metazoa > Chordata > Mammalia > Artiodactyla > Ziphiidae > Mesoplodon > Mesoplodon bidens. Next base: position 83,347,130 of record NC_138164.1, read on the forward strand.
CTACCTTGTTCAAGTGTCACCTTGCTCTCTTGTTTCTGTTGATGGCTAACGTCCACTCCAGAAACAACATGCTTCTCTGCCTAGGTTCAGAAAGATTGCAAGAATCTCGTCTTCAAATATCAAATGAAAAGCCATGGTTTCAACCACAACCAAAAATCCTAGGTGCCTACTTCTGAGACAGTCATTGTGGCTATTGACTGACATGAACCAGGGTTATAAATCCCTAATGGAAACTAGCACTAGCAATAGCAAGGGAAATGGGACTTTATTGACTGGAAGGGCCCATAGTGTTCCAATCCTTGTAGCTAACAGTAGGTTTAGTCCCACCAATCATTATGTTTGCTATACTAAAATGAAGAAGGGTAGCTGAGTAGACAGATTGTTCACCACATCCAAAAGGACTTTCAGTAGGTTGTAGACAAGACTTTTTATTGGTTTAATAAATTAATTAAATTAATGATCATTGTAGTTTTGCCAGTTAGTAACAATATGGGCAAAACCCTTCATTATTCAACTTTTGTGTTCTCATTTTAGAAATGAACTTAGTAACTTCCTTACAGAGTTGTTATGAAAATTGAAAAAGATAATGCATGTAAAAATCCTTCAATTGAAATATGCTATTTTTGAAATAATTTTTTTAAATTATCCAGACACTATTTTGTAAACTCATTTGCAATATAGCACAGCTTCAAATTTTGTTAAAATTGAAACATTCCCAAATACAAAAAGCTTATTTTTTAATGACAGAACTTTCAAACTGATGTGCTTTAAAGCCAGTACAATAAAATAGAAAAAATATCCAAATTAGTTTGCAGAAGAAGTTTTCTCCTTAAGTGCAGAGTGAAACAAAAATTCAAGAAATTTATATCTTTTTGGCAAGAACTGCACTTTTATTTTTGTTAGAAATAAATAATTGTGAAGGATGATCAAATAGAGAATTGCTTTAGAAAAACATATTAGTAGAAACTTGTGTGAAATGAGTATACTTATTTTTTTAAGCATCTCATTGCATATTTCCTTGCTTTTTTTGGGGGGGTCAATTTTTCTTTAGTTTCTAAATTCCACGTCTAAACTAAAAATTGGAAAATGCAAAGAAACCAAAACCAAAACAGACAAAAAAAGCCCAACTCCTAAAATGAAAAATTTATCTCTGAGAATAGGCAAATCATCATCATAATTGTCCTTTTTTTTTAACCAGTTTAAATAATCCTTAACTGAAGAGTCATATCAATAAAAATACATGAGATTTATCTCTACATACACTGCATATGAGTGTGTGTATGCATCTACATACACGTATAAAGAGTCAAATAATCAGTCTAACCCTTAACAAATAAATAGTCCTTTAATCTTATGTTTTAAGAATTATGCTTTTTTTTTTTTTTTTTTTTCGGTACGCGGGCCTCTCTGTTGTGGCCTCTCCCGCTGTGGAGCACAGGCTCCGGACGCGCAGGCTCAGCGGCCATGGCTCACGGGCCCAGCCGCTCCGCGGCATGTGGGATCTTCCCGGACCAGGGCACGAACCCATGTCCCCTGCATCGGCAGGCGGACTCTCAACCACTGCGCCACCAGGGAAGCCCAAGAATTATGCATTTTAATTCATCTTCCCTTATAGAATTAATTTCAAAAATAGGAATAAATTTGCACTGGATATGAATCATGATATTTTAGAATAAAGGCAATTTATTAGCTTGGTTATTCAGGGAGATTTTCATAGACAAATACAAACAATCAAATATATTAAATATAAATAATTAAAAGTATGCTCACTTCAGTTTCTCATAATTTGATTTCTATCTCTAATTTCACAGCAACACTGATTACCAATAACTTTAAGAATGAACTTGATGAGAACAGGCAGTTCTTGGAACAATTAGAGAGCTTGATTAAACAGAGAATGGTGGAAGGTTTTTTTCCTTTGGCCTATGATGATATCTGAGATACCTGAAGACACTGAGCATAACAAGAAAAACACGCTTTAAGAGGCCAGGAAACAACAATGCATGGCAAATGTACAGAAGCTCATAGTATGGGAAGTCAGTACTTCTGCCTTTTAAAAATTAAAAGTGATTTAAATATCAAATATAAAATAAAGGAAACATGACTTTATTACTGAGAATCCATCTATTAGGCATAATGATTAAATCATTAAGAAAAGGAATTCCCCCCTAACTCACACTAGCCATGTGAATTTGGGCAACTTACTACTTAAACTACTTGCATTTCTGTTTTCTCACCTGAAAATGAAAAATAATGACCTACCTCATAGGTTGTCATGAAAATTACATGATATAACATGTATGAATAATCTCCCAATTTGGGCCTTGGAAAATCATAGGTGCTTACATAAATAGTAAAATTTTATTATGTTAGATTTAAAAACTGTAAGTAACAGAGTAACATTTTGCTAAAAGTCAAAATTTTGTTTTAAAGAAAAAGACAAAAGAAAAAGACCTTGGGATAGGTACATCACAAAGTACTGTTCTTTAGTGTGCAGAAAACCAATTTTATATTTTTTGAACTTTTTTATGCATCAGGGCTCTATGTGGTTATAGGATATTTGAAAAGTTAAGAAAACAAACCTCTTTCCTCAGGGAGCTCACAGGCTAATCTATACACCAGAATTTTTGACTGGACTATTTGGTATAAAACGCTTTCACAGCACTTACCCAGCCAGTTGATGGATATTTGCGATTGAACCACTCCTGTACTGAAGATTGTTTGTTTTATTGACAGAGTAATCAATATAGGAGATCCAGTGTGTTCTTCTACACAGTTATAAAAGCTTTATTCATCTTATTCTTAATGAGGGTTATTTGTGGTATCTTTGACTGCATTTTTCTATTCAAAGGGGGAAAGAATGCTAACACACAGAAGATGGTTTGTAACTCTGGTGGATCTTGGCACAATCCAAGTCTCATTTATATTATAATAAATCCTTAGAGCTAATTTTGCTCTGAAGATTTCTCATGTGGAGATGTAGCTCTTAATTATGTTGTTATGAGGCATCTTATGCTGGTGCTAATACACATTTGAAATTGTTGTATGTTGTTCACTGAAGTTACAATGCTCCTTCCAAATCTATATGATGTTAGATTTTCAGAAGCAAAATATTTTAAAATTTAAAAATTTTAAAATGAGTCCATATTTTAAAATGAAATGAAACAACTCTTGAAAAACTAGATAATAATTGTAGTGCCATACAGTACCAGAATGTATAAGGTTTGACATTTTTTCTACATTTTAACATGAGGTATATTTATAAAATTTGTGATTATTGAATTATTTACTTCCCCCAAATATCAATCTTCATTCTGTGCCTCAGTTACTCATCTGTAAAATGGGAAAAAGACTTACCTGTTTTCCTCATCAAAATTTTATAAAAATCAGATGAGTCTTTGCATTAACCTAATGTCAGACTAAGGTTTTCTAGTCCAGTGCTCTTTTTAACCCTAATAGATCTACAAAAGATTATCCTGCAGATTAGGTGGAGAGTGGCCCAGTAAACCAGGTTTTTTTTTTCCTTTTTGTTTATGGTTGGTCTCCTCCCAATGTAATCAAAAGTTTCACCAATAATTTCTTCCAAAAGTTTAAAAAGCTTTTTAAATTGTATTTGGCTCATATAAATCTTGGAGTGTATCTATGCATGATTTGAGTTAGAGATCTAATTTTACTTTTCTTCCATATTGATAAGTAATTTTAATAGTGCTGTTCACTAGAATGCATACTTTCCTGCTTATTTGTAATACAGCTTTCATATATAAGTTTCCTTACACAGATAGGTCTTTTACTGGACTCCTTCTTCAGTTTTATCACTTAATTTGTCTATTCTTGTGCCTAACCATGCCATTTAAACTATTCTAGCTTTATTATAATCCCTAATATCGTTAGATAAGTCCTTTTGTTATCTTCTTTAAAATTAACTTGTTTATTCTTGGGCTTCTACACTCCTATGAATGCTATGAGCAACTGGGTAGGAATTCTAATTGGAATTGCATTGAATTCTGAATTAATTTGGGGAAAATTGGCTTTTAGCCACGTTGAATCAGCACACATCTGAATATTATATATCTGTTTTTCATATTTTCTTTTATGTCCTTTATTCCTATTTTGTACTTTCCCCCAGTAAAGTCCTTTTAAAATTTTTATTGACAAAGATACATTTGTTTCTTGGACAATAAGTAGCAGCACATAGTTTAACACTTTATTCTGGATTTTGCCAGAAATTATATTTTTCACTTTTCACATTATATTTTTCAGTTTTCAGCAACAATAACATTTGTTTTGAGATTTTGCCTAATATTAATATGTGTGTAAGAAGTTGTTGAGATTAAATCATGACATTTAGCTTCTTTTATAAAGTATTTTAAATAGGTAATATCTACAAATTGTAAAATAATGGTAAAAATTATGAAAGACAGGTAATAAAATGATTCCCTTCTCTGTTGCTTTACAATGTAGATTTTATTATTATTCAAGTCTGGTGAGGCCATCAGATCAGGAGAATACTGACATTAAAATGATTGTTACTCACAGGTCTCAGAGGGGATGCCATGCCACTGTACACGTGGCCATGTGGGGAGGCACCAGGGGTGGCCAGGAGGCAAAGGGAGTGAGAGTTAAAGATGGGCAAGAGCCTTTAATGTGGTTTCAGTAGGAAGAAATAGGAGAGGTAGGATAAATAGATTTAGGATTGGCTAGTTTGAATAATGTCTGGGGTCTCTGGGACAAAGGGGATATCCCTAGTTGCCTGGTACCTTGCCCTGAGGTTATTAAAACAGAATAGTGGCTCAGAGTCTAAGAGTCTACTAGACTCTGTGCTTCTTTGATTTGTTTTACAAGTTAGTTTTGCAGAATATCATTAGATTGATACATTATGATTTATTTGATCATTCTTTTAAAGAAGGACACTTAGTCTGCTTTAATCTTGTATTATCACAAATAACACTATAAGAAATACATTTATTCATTTGTAATTAACAATGTATGATTATTTATTAGAAAAGATAAAAAGTGCTAAATTAAAGGGGCATGCATTTAGAATTATGATATATAGACACATTTTCCACATAGAGATCATACCAATTTGCACACTCACCAACATTTGTAAAAGCCTGTTTCCCTCACTCTCAGTGTCACACTAGCAAAGTACTTATCAAAGTTTTTATCTTGAGATAAACCATATTTCCTATATCTGTGTACCTATGTAAGCATATATATAACACTATATATAATTATTAATATAGTTATATATTTAATAACATTTTATTTAGGGGTTTTATAGTTTTGATAAATATATTTGCCTACTATATTCCCTTTCTCATATTCTCCCTTTATGGTTTCGATTTCAATGCCCTACTGGTTTCATAAAATACTTTTAGGAATCTTTCCTCTTTTTAAATTCTTTGAATATATAATAGGGATTATCTCTTTCTTGAAGATACATTAGAAATTGCCTTAAAATTGTTGTGGCTTGTTCCTTAAGTTACAACATGTGGCTTATATGAATCCATGTGAGTCAGGATTTATGACTCTCACCCATGACTTTTATCTGTTTTCTATTTCAGAATTTTGCACGTGGTTTAAGTTCAAGCCATTTTAATAATGCTGTAAGTCAAAGTTTAGAATTCCATGAGTTGTCCATTTATTTTATTACAAAAAAAAATGGTGCCCAAATTAGAGAAATGCCTTGCCCAAGAATAAATAGATTATAATTTTCTTAATAAGGAAACTCACAATCCCTCAGTTGTTCACACACACACACACACACACACACACACACATATACACACAAATAATGTTACTAAAAATCTCTTAGTGGCACTAAGTTTAAACCACTAAGCATATTTTCTTTGGAGTCCTCTTTCATGTATTTTTCTTTTTGTTAATTTGTTGGTTTCTGGGAGATAGATTATGCAACTGGATAGTATGGTTCTATCAGAAATATTTTACAAGATACCAAAGATGCAACATGTCACAAGTAAGCATATTCTCATTAACACATTAAAATTAAGTTTATGATCCTACCCTAGCTAGCTTTGCTCTCTGAACTTATCCCACTCCCCAGGGACTCAAGAGGAGGAACACCATTCCCCATGGGATGTATTAGTCACCATCACCCCATTTTGTTCTCAAGATTGAGTTCTTTATTTTGTTTTTAAGTGAGGAAATAAAGCCTCTGCTACAGATGACTGACAGCAGGAATGAGGGATGTTATCCTTCAACGCTCCCCTTCCTAAGTAAGTGGGCCTTCACTTCATTACAGGTCCATTGACATTATAATAGCTTAACCCAACAAAATTGCCACAGAGCTTACAAAATATTTTGCAAAATATAAAACAAAGTTTTCCCAGTCACAAAGTTTCACAAATAAACAAAACAACTTTTTAAGAATAATAATAATAAATTACCTGCATTTGTACTCTTGATATCCATTAGAAATAGTACAGTTCTAAAAGGATGTAAATTATTATTATTTTGATTTTTTTTTCTCTTTTTTACAGAGAAAGAAGTGAGACTCCTAGAGGTTTACAGGTTTACAGAAGTGCCATTTAGTGAAAGGCTGCTTTTTTTTTTTTTTTTTTTAGCGAAGGCAATCCAACTTCAGCCAGGACAGTGACATCAGCACACTTAGGAAGCCTTGACCTGTGAATTACCTTTTATTTTTTATTAATTAATTTATTTATTTTTGGCTGTGTTGGGTCTTCGTTGCTGCACACGGGCTTCCTCTAGTTGCCACAAGCAGGGCTACTCTTCGTTGTGGTGCGTGGGCTTCTCATTGCAGTGGCTTCTCTTGTTGAGGAGCACGCGCCCTAGGCACGCAGGCTTCAGTAACTGTGGCTTGCAGGCTCTAGAGTGCAGGCTCAGTAGTTGTGGCACGTGGGCTTAGTTGCTCTGTGACATGTGGGATCTTCCCAGACCAGGGCTCGAACCTGTGTCCCTTGCATTGGCAGGCGGATTTTTAACCACTGAGCCACCAGGGAAGTCCAAGACTGCATTTTTTTGACCCTCTAGCTGGGCATTCCTCTGAGTTTGTCACACTTGCATTGTTATTATTGTTTTTTTTCCCAAATATAAGAAAGCAGGGTGCTTAGCTGCATTTATAATCAAACATCAGCTGAGAAAAATCTTCCCCTTTCTGACAGTTCTATCATAAATATTACCCTTGTACAGCAAGAGAAGCTGAAAGAATAGTGAGGATACATCAGATATGATTAAGCTATATATTTGAATACCTTCACTTCTCAAGTCTCATTCTAGAGTATGACACTATTTGTGGAAAGTTAATAGATACAAATTCATATTTAATGTGACGTGTCACAGTTTATTTATTTTTTGATGCTGAAATTATTTTCCTTAGACAGTGAGAATTTAGTAAGATATAAAAAGCGAAAGCTGTCCTTCCTTTGGAATTTCAATGGATTAATGTGTGGTTAAACAGTGAGTTAATTATGTAAGGATGCCAGAGATCATATTAATCAATGCATTTGTAGTACAGGAATTAAAAAAAAAAAAAAAAAAGAGTTACACCAGTGACAGTCAAATCCACTGACTTGGTTTAATTTTTAGAGCTGAGATTCAGAACAGTTTGGCAGCCAAATACTGCCTTTATAAGGACATTTTTCTGCCTACCGTTGTTTTAAGATGCCAAATTTCAAGGGCTGTTTGCAGGCTCCATTTAGGGGACAAGTACTTAATGCCCAAATTGGTTAATTGCACCCATTAATAATCAGCAAATATAATTAAATTATAATATACAAACGAGAAAGCTGAAAATGTGTCCTCATCACTTTCTCCTAGGACTTCCTACACTGGAAATGACATTATTGTTATTTTAATAAGTAGAAATTAAATAATCTTTTCTTCTTCCCCATTTCCAGCAGCATAAGTTTTTTTTCTTTTGCAAAATTCATGACAAAGAGGAAGTGCTTGGCTCCAGTACCAAGGGATACCACTCCAGTGAGTTTTAACAAAGAAGGACTGGCTAGACTAGAATGAGTGAAAACATCTTAGGCTATTCAGACCCAATGAGCCATGAACCCAAATGTGGTGCCACTTTGCTATTAGATGACAAAATCTCTCTTCCTTTTTTTTAGTTTCTTTCAAAAGTTGTTCTTTTCTATTTGATGAATACATGTTTGCAAATTATTTAATAGTTTAAATAAGTTAAAGCAAGTATTAACAATGATGCATAATTTCTTGTCTAATTGAACTATATATGTAACATAAAACTGTGAGTTTTTTTCAGACAGTAAGATATCTTCAGAATCATCCAGCCAAAATCCCATGTTTTACAGAAACAGAAACTGAGGCTTAGCAATAAAAAGTGACTTCCCAAGTTCAAATAGCTGGAACCTACAATCCTGCTAATTATGTACTGCTTTCTATTCCCTGACCATATATGTGCTTTAATTCCCTCTGTACCTCTGCTACCCAGTTGCATATACCTAAAGTCCACTCTACCTCTTCCCCCAACACTATAATGTAGGCCATTTTAAATGTCCTTTTTAATAAAAGCTTTTCTTACCCCCCTTCTAATTCCAGTAGGGTGTGATTTATCTTTCCTTTATTCCCCATAACTCTTTGTTATTTAACTTTCAGGATCTAAGATCCACTCACTTTTAGTATTGTTATTTGTTTACTTACCTTAATTCTTTTTTTCACCCTCCTTAGGCTATAAGTTCTTTGAAGGCAATTACTTTATTTACCTTTGATGTTCTCGATTACATCTAATATAACATCCGACATTTAAAACAATAAATAAATACATCTGGGGTTTTGGGTTTTTTATTGTTGTTGTTGTTTTTTGTTTGGTTGTTTGGATTTTGCTGCTATATTTTAAGTCAGGACCCTGACTTCTGACTGTCAAAGCAATGTAGCTTTTTTTCCTACTAATCCGACCATATAGTAGGAAACACCACCAGACAAGTCAAACAGGGTTTATGACTATTGCAGTAGAGGAGAGAGACTAAACTCAATTCCTCCCTTGAAACAAAAGGCAGGATTGTTTTTAAGTACTAGGAAGACCTAGTGGAAAAGTAGGGTATTAGTGAGGATTTTGGTGAATGTGTTTAGGTTATCTGTTTGCTAAGAAGCTCCTGTCTAACTTGGGTTTCCACACTCCTACAGAAACTGGGAGAGAGGAGTGCCTTTTTTTTTTTTTGGTAGTTATATTTCAAAGGATGGCTCCCAGCTCCTTGAGAAAGACTTTGCTGTGTTTTAAAACTGGCAAGAGGCTGGGAGAAGTTTTACACTGCCAAGGAGAAGAGAAAGAATTTAGAGTTGCAAGTTTTCTAAAGTAAATGTTCCAAAAAAAGGAAGGTCTGTGGCCTCCAGTCAGGGAGAAACCTGTCTAAAGGTTAGTTTAGCTGAAGAGAAGGTTAAGGCCAGTGGTCACCGTCAAGTGTGTTATATTAACTGTGATACTGTAATCATTTTTGATGCAAGTAATAGAAAAATCATGTCAAAATGGCTTAGTTAATAAAGCCATTTTATCCCTTCATATAAGCGGAAGTTCCAAGGCAGTGTGGGTCCAGGATTGGTTAACAGAGTAGCCTAAGGATGTCAGTAAAGACTGTTTATTTCTAATATCCTGCTCTGGTATGACCCCCATGCTGGCTAACTCCTTCTCATGGTCACAAAATTAGAACTGAATTTTCAGGCACTGCTTACAATGGCAACAATATATTCCAGATAAAAAAAAAGTCTCTTAATCAGCTTCTAGGAAAGATCCTCTCAGGTCTCATTGGCTAGAATTTGATCACATTTTCCTTCCTAATCTGAACCTTCTAGGGATGAATCATAATCTCTTGATTGTTTTAGCATTATAAAGATTTACTCCTAAATTCCTTGAGGAGAGTGGATTAAAGAAAATTTTTGTTTTTTATAAGAAAGAACACAGAAATGATTATTGGGTAAACAACCAACAGTGTTAAGAGAAGACACTAAAGAAAGCTATTAAGAGCTAAGTCTCCTTTATTGTGAGAATCGGGGAGGAGGTATTAATCAAAGGGAACATAGTGTCACTTATGCATGATGAATTGGTCCTAGAGATCTACTATACAACATAGTGCATATAATTAATAATACTGTAGTATATACTTAAAAATTTGTTAAAAGGATAAATCTTATGCTAAATATTCTTATTAAAAAAAGAAGGGAAGAAACTTCTAGAGGTGATGATAAGTTTTGGGCATTTAACTCATCAAAATGTATATATTAAATATGTACAGCTTTTTTGTATGTCAATCATAGCTCATATATATTTTAAATATTTTTTTCTATTGAGTTGTCTGCATCTTTTTAGTTGATATAGAAGATTATTATATATCCTCTGTCAAGCTCTTTGATGACTATATATACTACAGAGTATCTTCATGCAATCTATGGCTTGTTTTTTATTTTTTAATGACATTTTAAAAAATGAACTTAATGTTTACATAATCCAATATTTTATGTTTTTCTCTATATTAGTTAATGCTTTTCTAATATTGTTTAAGAAACTTTTGTCTACATCCAAATTTTGAAGATATTCTATACTATATTCTAAAAGTTTTGGTTTGTTTGTTTTTTATTAATCTACCTTTGACATTTAGGTTTAGATTTACAATTCCTCTACTATTGATTTTTGCCTATGGTATTGTATTAGTTTTCTGTAACTGATGTAACAGACTACCACAAATTTAATGCCTTAGATATACAAATTTATTATCTTATAGTTCCATAAGTCAGAAGTCTAGGTCTGGTCTCACTGGGCTACAGTGTACCAGCAGAGCTGCATTCCTTTCTGGAGACTGCAGGGGAGAGTCTGTTTTCTTTTCCTTTCCAGCTTCTAAAGTCTAATCTCATTTATTTGCTCATGACCCCCTTCCGTCTTCAAAGCCAGCAAAGGCAAGTTGAGTCCTCCCCATATTACATCACTTTTACCTCTTGTCTCTCTCCTTCCACTTTTAAAGATCTTTGTGATTACACTAGGTCCATTCAGAACTATAGGGTAATTTTTAAGGTCAGCTGACTAGGCACCTTAATTTCATCCATAACCTTAATGCCCTTTGGCTAAGTCAGGCAACATATTCACATTTTCCAGGGTTAGGACGTGCACATCTTTGGCTGACCATTTTCTGCCTCTCATAGGTACAAAATAGAGTTTAAGTTCCATGTTTTTCGCATATTAGTATTGAATTGACCCAATATCACTTTATTAAAGATGCATTGCATGGCTATATGGAAAATTAGGGGTTTGGTTCTTTTTCTTAACCTTCTTTTCTGTTCCACCTGTCTATTCTTGTGTTGACATCATGTGATCTTAATTATTTCTCTTTTTTTAAAATAACTCTTTGTATCTGATAGCTCTGCAGCTAAGTATTTTACTTCAAGATTGTCTTGGCTTATCTTGGTCTTTTGAATGATTAAAAATATTTTAGATTGACATTGTCAACTTCCAAAAATTTCTAGGATTTTTATATATGTATTAAATTAAATTTTGGGGAAAACTGACATCTTTGTAATATTGACGTATTTAGGTCTTCCTTACATTTCTTCAATAAAATTTGTATTTTTCAGCGCAGAGTCTTCTAAGTTAGTCTTCTAAGTGAGATTTATTCATTGCTGTTTGATGCTTTAGGATGTTATTTTTAAATTGTATCTTTGTTTTTCAAATTTCATTTTCTGTTTGTTGCTGATATATGAATTGCAATAAATGTATCTATACTGACCTTTTATTCAGTGATCCGAATATATTCATTTATTATTTTGAATAACTTCTCTATGGACAGCCAAACACCCTACTCTGATCTTAAGAAGTTTTTAGCTTAACTTTGTAGGCATTTTAAACAGGAAGCATGAGAATTAAGCAAGTGTTATAACTGGACACCTGAGAGGATAATCGATTCTCTAATATTTTCACCAAAAGCTCTGCTTTTGTATCTCAGCAGCTTCCCTCTACCCAAGTAAAGCTTGTATTCTCAGCCTCCTGTCCAAGACCAGAATCAACAAATACTCCCAGGGGAAAATTGCAGGTTTAGTTTTTGACAACTGCCAAACCATTTTCCAAAATGACAGTACCATTGTACATTCCTGCCAGCAACGTATAAGTGATTCAGTTTCTCTGCATCCTGCTAGCATTTGATTTTTGTCAATTAATAAAAAAATTTAATCATTCTGATAGGTATGTAGTGATATCTAATTATATTTTCATTTGACTTTCCCTAGTGGCTCGTGATATGGGACATTTTTTCATGTGTTTATTTACTGTTTATGTTTGTGGGTGAAATGTCTCTTCCTGTTATTTTGTCCATTTTTGATTGGATTTTTTTGAGTTTTGAGAGTTCTTTCAATATTCTAGATACTTGTCCTTTGTGGTATGCATAGTTTGCAAATATTTTCCTGTAGTCTGTAGCTTGTCTTTTCACGACCTTTGCAGAGAGTTTTACAGAGAAATAGTTATTTTTAAGATTTTGAGTAAAGTTCTACTTAACAACTTCTTTCTTTTATAAGTATCATACTATTGATGTCAAGGCTGAGAACTCTCTACCTATCCCTAAATCCTGAAGATTTTATCCAATTTTTTCCCCAAAGTTTTATATATTATGGTTTATATATAAGTGGGGTGCATTCTATACCTCCTAGTGGGAATAAATCTCCTGGCTTCCTATTTTATCTTCTCTGACACCACACTGGCAGATGTTTTGGACACCTCCTCTAAGCTGGTTAGAATGAAAGTCTAGGCTTCCTACTCAATCTTGCCTAGCAGGGGGTGGAGGGGAGCCACCATTTTTTCTGTGGTATTTGACTAGACTAGAACAGTTACTGTCCAAACATTTTCTTTCTTGCTCGGCTGCCTCTTTCCTGGTCTTGGCTAGAAAGAAGATACTTTTGTTGGGCTTTTTGTGTGTGTGACTGTTGGCATTTCTGTGTTGCCAGCTTCTTCAGCTCCAGGTTAAGATATCTGAGGCAAAAAGAATACTCAATGCACTCTCCAATCTTTCGTTCCTTGGCTCACAACATCCCAGCCTGTCTTCTCTCCACTTTTTGTAGTCTTCTTGTATTGTTTTACATATAATGTACTTGGTGGGAGGAAAAGAAAAATGTATATCTTTTCTATTTTTCCAGGATCTTCCAATGGTATTTTAAACGTTATGTGTGTGTGTGTGTGTGTATTGTGTGTGTGTGTGTTCTATTTCCCAGGTATTACTTAGGTCTTTGAGACCTGATGTATTGTTTTACGGCTTGGCAGTTGTATCATAGCACCTGAGTTTATGGTTGTGATGGATGCTATTGGTTTGACCATTTAGCCTTGCTACTTGGCAACTGTCAGAAAGGTGGTCCTCTGTAGTCACATCTTTGCTACCAGACACTGTTCTTAAGGCCATGACTAGACATTTGACTCAATTTGGGCCATTTGAAGTCCTAAGAGATTTAAATAAAATGCAAAGGTATATGGGAGGAGGATGAGTGCAGAGATCTATATAGAGAGATTAAAAAAGATAACAAGATTGTTTCCATATCTTCATGTAAAAAGAACTTTAGAACTGAGGGTAGCTGTATTCTTCCATGTGGGTGAAGAGGGCAGTCTCTAGAAAGAAAGAAAATGAAACCAATGCACAGGAAAACCAGGGCAAGAGACACACACAAAGCTCACTGCTTAGGTTGCATGATGTGATTAGATACTTGTTCCAGATCCTTCCAACAGCAGGCAACTTTTCTACCTCATTTTTCATGTTCCTTGTTCCATCCTTTTCCCACTATAACTACATTTGGTTTCTTCTATTAGTGCTCAAATAATAATAAATAATTCAATATCTTGTACACATTGGATGCACATTTTTAAACTCTGTGGACATATATTCCATAGCTTCTCCTACTTTCACTTTGATATCTTTTCCTTTTATAGTGGCTCTTTCTTAGTTTATGTTGACAATAGAAGGGTAGCAGCATTATAGGTAGAGAACTAGTAGGAGAATATTTCAGTTTCTTTTTCCCACTTTTGTGAGTCTTCCACCCTGAAGACTCAAAAAGTACATAATACTTATAAAATCTTGTCCATATCTGGAGTGACTAGCAGGTAACAGTACATTAAAATCCATCCATTACTTGGAAGCAATGGCAGACTGATGTTCATTCAGTTTGACAATACATATCAAATTGCCCACTTATTATGAGTGCAGTAACATTATAGACACTTTAGAGCTACGAAATATTTATATAGAAAAGCCGACTCATAATTTTAAATAGATGCACCAAGTATGTTTTGAGGACCTTATGACATTTGGAATTTATCATTATTTACTTCATTTGGAGGAGGGATGTTAAAGATACTTATCAAAAGTTATGAGAAAGGGTTCCTCTTCCTGTAAGTGTGGTGGTTCGTGAATTGATGGGGGAATTGCTCTTCTTCTGACACAAGATTCGGTGGAATTATCAGTAATAAGCTCATAAAAGTCATAGGTAAGATCTAGGATCTTTATTAATGTAAATCTAAGATGTTTTCTTAAATAGGAAAATACATTGCACAAAGGTACTTTTAAAACCTATTTAGAAAATTCTCTCTGTCTCTTTTTATTGTTTAAGAGAATCACATATCAGCAACATAACCTCATTGGATCTTCAGTATATTAGTTACTATGATATTGTTTCCTTCTGGAAATTATTTATATTTTAAGGTATTATATTATACTTATATTTTAGGTTTCGAAAAGGGCTAGGAAAATGTCATTATCTAGAAATGAAGATGAGGGTCACATGTAATTTTAATTCTAATCATGATAACATGGCGTGCATCTCCTTTACTTTAATCTAATTTAGTTCACAAGACAAAGGATACACAGGTACAACTAACCAAACAACAATAATTTATGGAGCAGGAACTATGTGCCCAGCATGGTAAAATTAATTCTCTGTATTCACTGCCTCCCCTAATTCTCACAAACACCAGTGAAGACAGGAGTACTGGCCATTTCACATATGAAGAATCCAACTGTTATAAAGAGGTTAAGCCACCTTGTCCACAGTCATGGACAGGAAACAGCAGAGCCAGGTTCTGAACTCAGATCCCACTACAAAATTTGTTGTGTTAATCAAATTGCTATATTGTCTCTTTGTGAGTGCCACAAAATATTTTTCTTCCCCCAACCCTTAGACTGTTTCCATTCTCAACAAAGAGAGCTTTCCCAGGAGTTAATTTGTGGTTCAAATTTCTAGCGTTTCTCTTTTTTTAAATTAATTAATTAATTAATTAATTTATTTATTTATTTTTGGCTGCATTGGGTCTTTGTTGCTGCACGTGGGCTTTCTCTAGCTGTGGCGAGCGGGGGCTACTCTGAGTTGCGGTGCATGGGTTTCTCACTGCTGTGGCTTCTTTTGCTGTGGAGCATGGGCTCTAGGCGCACGGGCTTCAGTAGTTGTGGCACATGGGCTCAGTAGTTGTGGCTCACCAGCTCTAGAGCACAGGCTCAGTAGTTGTGGCCCACGGGCTTCGTTGCTCCATGGCAGGTGGGATCTTCCCAGACCAGGGCTTGAACCTGTGTCCCCTGCATTGACAGGCAGATTCTTAACCACTGCACCACCAGAGAAGTCCTAGTGTTTCTCTTTAATTCACAGTATCCTTCTGGAATTCTCTGTTTTCATTTTAGAAAAAAAAAATTAAAGGATTTATGACTGATAAGAATATGACTAGTTTATCTCAGGCATTCATCAAGGATAGGGAATTGAATTTCCTCAAACGTTTAAGCCACCGTGCAATTTTAAAAATCGACTCCTTCATCCAATCTATAATTTTCATTCATACACGCTAAGCTTTAAAAGACGCATTCTTTACGATCCTTGTATTTTGCATGCTTGGAATCTTAGCGGTATAGATTTCACCACTTTGTTTTCGAGGAAAAATTTAATAAAGACAGCAAGAACACACTCAATTCAGTTGAATACATACTAAATTTGCAAACAATATCCATGTAGCCCAGCAAACAGCAAGATACAGGCCCTGTACCCCCAAAGAAAAAATGTCCCAATAGTCTATTGGGATGACAAACTATTATTTCAAGTGTTACAAATACAAAAACTATTGTGTTTCAAAAGTGAATAAGATCACATCTGACAGAAAGATTGAGAGAGAACAAGCAGGAAGTCTCCACAGAGGAGATATTTGAGATGGGACTTGAAGGATGAGTGTGATTTCAGCCATAGTGAGAAGGTTCATAAGAGAAAATAAGATGCTCTTGGAAGAGGGATAATCATGAGGAAAGGTATAGATATAGGAAAGGCCATGGAATAAGGCATCAGGTACAGTAAATCTAGAGCAGATTACCAAGGTGACTAATGTAAAATCGAGTCATGTTGAATGTCAGACTGAAGCTTTTGCATATCATTTTATGGGAAGTATTGAGGAAATTTTGGGCATTAGTTCTTTTGTTTTGTTTGGAGATGGGGTAGTCCAACCTTACAGGAGTGAATGGTCACTTGCATAGGATAGTTAACCCAAGCTGAGGTGATGAAGCATTCTCTAGCCCGGCCATAAAACATATTACTTGACATTGATTTAGGGGGAATAGTAAATCAGGGGGAAGAACCAATGCCAAATGCCAGTTGTCTAGGAAGCAGATGATATGTGTCTACCTAAAGGTTTAACAGAAATGGAAAGTGAAAGATCTGTTCTGGAGATAGGATAAAGTTAAGAGCCTTGGGTCTTGGCAATGATTATATGGAAGGGACAGAGAAAACACATGCATTCATAAGCACTCTAACAAAACACTAAAAAGAAAACACATGTGTGAAGCTCTCTTTATTCTTAGAATCTCTCCTAAAATTAGTATTTATTACAATGAAATACATGGAAGTAATGGAGTTGGAATCTAATAGTACTCCAGGAATTGTTATAATGCCAAACTTCATAAAGACAGGATGATTCATGATCCAAGGCTGTGCTAGAGGTCAGAAATTTGTTGATATTTAATTTAGGACTCTGCATTATCATCACACAGGCACTTTGATACTACATGTCTTGGTTTAGCTTTTTTTCAGTTCCCACTGCAAAATAGTAATCTCTCCAAACCTACATTTTGAATTCTAAAGGAATGGAATATATTGGGTCTATTTTGTACTCCTTCATGCCTACTGTCACTTCTGTCTCACAGGCCACCAACCAGTGAGAACTGTCAGAATCATTTTTGACTAGGAATAGTAAAGTCTCAAAAAATAATGATTTAAACAAAGCAAAAGTTTATTTCCTTCATGTTAAAGAAGTTTGGTGGTAAAACTGCCTGGAAGATGTGTCAAGGAAGCAGTATCCTTCTTAATGTGGCTTCTATTTCTGGGATAACTTCAAAGCTGTGATGCTTTGGCCATTATGTTTACATTCTATGCATCAAGAGGAAGAAAGAAAGGGGAACCTTCTTAACTAGAAGGAATTTCGTGCATCTCTTGTTCATTCATCTAAGAAGGGAGAAAGATAATTGATATTGGGAGGCAAATAGTAGTCTCTGACTTAGTTTCATAATAGATTGGCTGATGGGTTAAATGCCCACCTCTGGTTTGAACTGTTGTAGTTGAGTCAAACCAGAGTAAAACCAGCTACAGACCTGCCTATGCTGCTCTCTCACTAAGGGGCTTTCAGGTTTCCTTAGACAAAGACCATGAGCAAAAAAAAAAAAAAACCCAGCATTATGAATGGCCTGCCCAGGACAAGGAAGTCAGGTAAGGAGCAGGTCTGGGGTATAGCAAGCTTACAGGGTACAACAGGGAAATTGATGAGATCAATTTTGTCCTCATTAAGTTTTTACTGATGGCGGGCACAACTGCCCATTACTCTGTTTCTGCAGGCCAAATAAAATTATTGCAAACTAAGCTATAATAACAATTATAACAGTAACTTGGAGTCTTTGCCATCATAGTCTAGTACACAAAGGGAACAGATGGCCTCTTATAATATGTGGAGGCACAGAATTGCTTTCACTTTCATTCTAGCCATAGGCTTTTCCTGCACTTTCACCTCTGAAATCACATTTAAGAACTCTACATTTACTTGCAAATGGTAAATGGTATTTTGTATGAAGGTTTCAGTCTTATTACTTCCCAATGCACACTTCTGCTTCACAAATAATATGACAGGGGTTAGGACCATGGCTCATCTGTGCCCTCATATGAGCTAAAACGGACAGTGAGTTTCCTGAGTCCAGAGGCAATTTCTTTTATTTTTTCCTTAGCAAGGGCTCTTGTCAGAGAGGCCAAATAGTCAAGACAGCCTGAAGTGAGGAGGTACCTGCCCCTCCCACATTAAAATTTGGAAACATTATCCCCAACCAGTGAGTCACATAGGAGGCTGCACCCAGAAATACACAGAAGCCATTGGAAGAAACTTCAAGATAACTTGGAAGATTTACCTCTGAGGATTTTTGTTTGGAGCCTATCTTTTAGGCTCCAAATTTTAAACAATTTTTATGTTTTACACAATACTTGCACACACATAGCACATACACACACACACACGTCCTTATCCTAATTGTGAGTTAATCCAAATACCACCCTACCTCTTATGTTCAAAGCTCGACTTCCCCATCTTGTTGAATTTGACCTGGTGCCATATTTATTTCTTCTTGGTATTGTCATGTCTCTCACTGTAATCTTAGTATAACTTATTTTGCTCCTACTCACTCTGTAGCAAGCATTTTTGACTATACATTGGAAATAGTGTCTAGTACAAGTTCACTTTTTGTTATGGTGGATATTGTTTTTAGTTTTTTACATTTTTATTTGTGTTTATTTTTTAGACTCTTCATCCTCATAGCTTTTGTATATGCACAGAGAAAATAAGTTTGGGTGCATCCAACCATGTTGTAATTCAGATTTGTTTCATATGATGTACTGTGACTAGGAACTGCTGGGCCAGGTAGACAGATGAGTGTGTTACTACTTGCAACTATGTCAAATAGTTCTTATAGTGTATCCATTTACTGTGTTTTGCGGTGAAGATTTTATTACATTTAAAATAAAGAATCACTTGAAAGGTGGTATAAATTTTCAGAAGCACTTATGGAGAAATGCTGTAGGGCGAGGAAAGTCTGTAGTTTATGTGGCTACTCTTAACATAGCCCCATGAGCTGAAGAAGCAGTGGTTCCTGCCACAGCTGTCTCTCCCTCACTCCCCAGCAACAATAATAAATAGCACGTAAGCTTTTATCTTAGACTCCATTTCCTGGAAACTTGGACAATTATCTCCCTAGGGCAACATGAGTAAAGAGAAAGACATAACTAAAAACTGTCCTCTTACCTTTCCCTTATCTGAGGTACCTGTCCATCTTCCACTTACCATTCATAAAAAACTCAACTGTCCTTTGTGTCTCCAGCGACTTATTAGATTCATCAACTGTTTCCTTCTCTGTTGTGTGGCATGAGAATTGAATTTAAGGGAAAGATCCAGCTGCCAATGCTAATTTAGCCAGAAATAGAAGCCCCTAGTTAAATATTATCTCTATTTCATTTTTAACCTTCCTTAAAGTTACCTCCTTTATTCCACCTGCTAAGCGCCAAATGGATCTGACCTGGCCTGAACTGCCATTCGTTCTCAGTTAGCCATGACTAACAACAGCAACAAAAACATGTCTTCTTTTTGTGTTAAAACTCTGAACAACCAGTATGAAGACTCATTGCAATCAACCATGAAAGAAAGGATTTAAAGATGGAGAAGCCCATCAGCCCTTCTCAAGTCATAGGCAGACTTAGGAAGGATGTGTAGAGACATGAAATAAAAGATTGAAATTTATTCATTCAACAATTTTTTTAAAGTGCATCCTATTTGCCAGGCTTTTGAGCATCTGTAATTCAATAGATGCATAACATGAGTACTACATGTGTATAAGAGTAGTGATGGCTGCAGAAGCTCTGGACTAGCATAAAAGGCACTGCTTTTAAGTTAAGTTCTGCCATTGACCTTGAACAAATCAACCATCGACTCAGGGACCCACTTGTCTCATCCAGAAAATAAGAATGTTGAGCTGGATAAAACCCAGGAGTCTTCTCATCTAAAATACAGTGATACTAGTTCCTTTGTGTGACATTTTATTTTTCATTTGCAAAACGAGAAGATTTGCAAGGGTGGCTTACTTCAGTGATGGTAAAAAATATGTTTTCCATACATACTGAGTGCTATATAAATGCAAAGCAGTTGTGGGTGGGTTTAGATATGTTTAATGCTTTGCTGTTAGCTTTCATAAAACCACTACAATGTTTGAGCATCTGTTATATTTCTTACTGTATATTTATATACTAGGAAAAAATAGAAAAGAACCTGGTTAATAAACATGTACTTCCTAAAACTGGTCTAGAGCATTTGTTCATTTTTCCTGGAAAAAAAAGATTGAAAAATGGAAGTTAAAGCCTACTGTTACATTTCTGTTTGTTTGTTTTTGCTTTTGTTTTTTTAAATTCATTTCTTATATTTTTTCTCTTTTCTTGCTGCCTTACTGAAGTCTTGTGGTGAAATAAGGCATCCTTTTCACTTTGTTGCAAGTGACTTTTTTTACTGTCCAGAGGCTGACTTTATCTTTTGCTCCTGAAAAATTTGCATCTTTCTCCCTTTACGCCTGTACTCTTGGTGTCAATTGATTCGTGCTATTGGGGGTTCTGAGATGACTTTGCGGGGAATAATGATATGGGCTGAAAATTCATTGAACATTGAATTACAGCTATTGAAAGTTCTGTCGAAGTGTTTTTAGGTCTTGTGCTAAGAACATCTGTTTTCTGCTGCAACCTCCACCACTAGATTCTCATGTACTTAGACAGTTTTTTAACACTTCTCAGTCTCAAATATCTTACTAAAAAAATTAAAATCCTAACTCTTTTGTTTTTTGGGATGTTAGGAAAACGTAGTAAGTACTTAACAGATCACTTCATATGTTGTAGATGATCAGTAAATATAAAGTTGCTCCCCGTCCCTCAGCATTCTCAATCCCCTTGCCATGTGTTTCACTTTTTATTATTATCACCTGTGAAGCATAAAGCTAAATATGTATCAAACACATAATTATTGACTTGCATATTGTCTGTTTCTTCCACTAAGTTTCCAGGAACATGGATATGTCTTGTTCATTGATATAGTTCCAGCCTCTCTGACAGTGTATAGAACAAAGTAGATTTTAAATGTTCATTTGTTAAATAAAAGGTGATCTATATTTGTATCGTGGTTATGGTTATTATCAAGATTACCATAAAAAGTATCAAAAAGTTAGAATCTATGCTGACTTACACGTAAAACAAAAATTAATGAGGAACAAAGAGGCACTGTCAGCTCTTGTGTTCTCAGTGTTTCATACTAACTGGCATTATAATTTTAAGCCAGTTTCAGAGTTGCTATATGGAAAAGAATCAAACTAGATAAAAAGGGGGAGGCAATATTTTCTAGTTTTCCACTGTTTTTTGTCTATAATCCTACTGGTATATAAAAGTATTCAATTACTGAATTTTAGAGCTGGCAGGGACCATGGAATCCTCAAGCCATTATCATTTTCATCAGTACGCTTAACCATTCACATATTGATGGAGCACTTATGTCTAGTGGAAAAAAGCTTGTCAGAGAAAGCCTGTCTCTTCCTCTTTGTCCTTTTAAGGTTTGCACTGTAAAAGACATGGATAAGGTTTGCACTGTTATCACACACACATGCATTTATTGTGTGTCTACAAGTCTGTTTGGAGCCAGACATCTTGCTATATGTTTGAGACAAAGAGATAAAATAAACTGTCCCTTTATACAAAAGTTTATTGTCTGGAGAAGGGGTCAAACACATAAACCAAAAATCATTACATAGACTAATATAATCAATAACAAATAAATAATAATAGGGAGGCAGGAGAACAAGGTGTGGTGACTAGCAACAGCACAGTGGATTATGTAATATATGAGCATAATCTTAAAATGCATGTAAGATTTAATTAGATACACAAAGGGGAAAGGGTGATCAGTCAGAAAAACCTGAATGGTAAAGATAGAAAGGTGAGACTTGGCATGTGTTTGGTGATCCACAAGGGGTTCTATAAGCATAAGAGGTAGGGAATTCTGGTAAGTCATAGGTTGTAAGGCTGGAGAAGTAGGCAGGGTTAACTAGCTGGATCATCTAGCGTGTCAGGCAGAATTCCAGCTTTATATTATATTTCAGGCTCTGAAGCCAGGTAGCATGGTAATGTGATAAAGCAATATGGAGGATGGAAGGGAGAAAAGGAAAGTATGTTAGTGATCTAGACTTCTAAAAGAAAGAGCAGGTGATTCAAAAACTAAAACCACAGACAAAATAACATTTGGAATTAAGTATACAAATTTTAAAGACTGTATCTTGGAAGTAGAATATGAAACGTGGTGGGTGATAGGATACGTTGCCAAGATCCACCTTCCAGAATGAAGGTGTAATATCCCAGCTGCTGGCTGACAGATCTCAGTTGTCAGCTTCTTTGGGGATTGCCTTTAGGGTTGAAGTGAGTTTCGTTGCCCATTGAGCTTGCTACCCTAGGTCTACATCCACAGACCGAATGAATTTGGAGTATAAAAGTCGAACCCTCTTAACCCAATACTGAAAAAACCCTGAAAAGCTTTGAAGGGTCACACCAGCTTCAGAACTCCCCATAGGTAGTTTGGGATTGACATGTACACACTGCTATATTTAAAATTCATAACCAACAAGGACCTACTGTATAGCACAGGGAACTCTGCTCAATGTTATCTGGCAGCCTGGATGGGAGGGGAGTTTGGGGGAGAATGGATACTTGCGTATGTATGGCTGAGTCCCTTTGCTGTGTGCCTGAAACTATCACAACATTGTTAATTGGCTATACTCCCATATAAAACAAAAAGTTTAAAAAAAAAAAAGAACTCCTCTTAAGGTCCCAGTGAACCACATCATAGCTCCAGTTCTCCCTCTGCTGAACATGGCTTACTCCCCTTCCTTTAACAAATGTAACATTTCCTTTAATCAGTCTCTTGCACAGTGACTTTCATCTCAGAGACAAGTTTCCAGTACCGAGCAGGAAATGTAAAATTTTATTTTCCATATTTTACGTTTTATGAAATGTTTCTTTTCTTCCACTAAACTCGATTTACTTTCAGAACCAAATATTTCTATTACTCATTATAACTTAATTTACTTTTTATAATCGGTACTCATGTCAACCATCCAGCAACAAAATTTAAAACGTTGTTGCAATCAAATTGCTGTTTAATCAGCTCACAGAATGAAAAAGCTGTATCTTATACCACATAAGAATAGCAATAATCCCATATAAAGATGTTTAATTTCATAATCATCACTCTTTTTAAAAAATTCAAGTGTGATGGGACAGGCTAGAAAACAGTTACAAAAATCCAGAGAGAACAATGGATGACAAGAGTCCTAACAGGATGTGTGGCCTTTGGTAGAGGGACAGGGACACAGTCAACACTCGGAGGATACCACAGGTGGAACTCAGTGAATAAAAAGTTCAAACATTCTTCTTGTCACTTGGGTTATCTTTCTTATTCCTTCAGTTAAATGCAACCAGAAGCAAAGGGGCAAGAAAAACTGCTGACATAACATCAGCCTTCTTTTCATCAGAGCATGATGGAAAAGAATGGAACATGACTTTAAGGGAGAAACAGAAAATATCAAGCACAAGTCACAAAAAGCTAAAGTGATGGATTTTTTTTGGAAAAGATCTGTAGTAATGAAACAGATGAAATAGATGGTAAGTAACCCCCTCGTGTTTTTAACTCTTCCTTAACACAATGACCACTCAGTACTATAATGAGGTACCCAATCAATATTTGATGGATGATTAAATTAATGAATAAATAGTTCCATTTTCCTTCATCATAGCTCCAGGCTCCATTTCTTATTATGGACTTGATATGAACTTAATATGGACTTGGTTTGGGGTTACATATCTTCTAATTATGACAGTTGGCTGGTTGATATCTCTGTCTCTCCCATCCAGGACTGATTTCATCTGTCCTTTATCCACATTTCCATTCAATTGCTATGTCTTGCATTTGATATTTTAAATAGCTCTTTCACCTGTTTACTTCTCTAAATTCCTCCTGTCACTGTCCTATTTCACACCACCATAATATTTTCCCTGGCAGACAGACTCCATATTCGACTCCTGTAAATAGTTTAATTATGCACCAATCTGTACTCCACATGGCAATCCTAGTAATTTTCCAAATTTGATCATAATATTTTCCACTTAACATCTTTCAGTGGTTTCCTTTATGGTAAGATAGTAGAGGACTATTGCAGTTCTCTGCAATCTGGCTTTTGTTTTATTCTTAAGTCACATATCTCATCATTCTCCATTAACTTTTCTGATTCTCTCTGATATAGCCAAGCTGAACTTACTTGATTTCTTCAACAAAACATGCTCTCTCTTATTTCTGCTGCATGTGGATGTCCTTCTTCCTGGAACAAGCCCCACTTCCATCTCCATCCATCCACAGTTTCCAGATAAACTTGTTATTGCCTATGTGATGTCTGTGTTTTCTGAGAGATTTTAAGTTCCATGGTCTCTCTTACTGTCTCACCTCCTCTGTCTCTTTTTCTTCCCCCCTCCTTTCTTACTCCTATTTCCCAAAATTAGTGCAGTACCTGGTATATAACTTTCACTTTTTTAGTTAATAAATATTTGTGGAATAAATTATGTCTTCCTAGAGAGGGATTTACATTATTTTTTTATAAATGTATTGAAATATATTTTAATTCCAAGGAACTAATAAAAAACATAAAAATAGAGATGGTATTTAGTGAGCAAACTTGACCTCTTAACATTCATCTACAGTAAATGTTACAAAGAAGCATCAACTGCTTGAACTAATTTTCAGATATTGATATCTAAACTATATTGACAACTAAAGTAATTTGTATATATTAGGAAAACACAAATACTCTTGTGAATAATACAAGTACTATACATTTAAACTGTCTTCACAGAACTTCTATCATCCTAAACCATCTGTATACCATAGAAGATACTTTGCTTCTCCTTTTACAAATTCATTATTTCAACAAATTTTCATTGAGCAACAAATATTGCCATACCAGATATTATTCTAGATAGTGGAGATAAAATCCTGATCAAAAAGAACAATGATCCTGCTATTACAAAGTTAATATATTAATTTAGGGATATAATCAAGAAACTCAAAAACTAAAACATAGTAGCCGAGATGTGGATAAATAATGGCAGAAAATAGATCAGAGTAAATGTATCAGACAAGTCCTAGTCAAATGAAACAAATGACATCCTTTATGTAAAAAAGAAAATAATGTAAAGAATAACTAGGTAAATATTCTTGATTACTGAAAGAGATAAAAGAAAATTCTAAAGTGTAGCAAGAGTTGCTATAAAAAGCACCTGCTGCCACTGGGGCTGAGGAAAAATTGAAACTTTGAGGAAGGACCCCACAAGATTGATATTAAGACCACTAAAGAGGTGGTCAACCTGCTGCTCAAATACATTGCCTACTGCCACAGTAAAGAGGAAACTTTCTGAGGTCATCCGGGATCAGGAAGAAGAGCCCACTACCACGGGAAATGCTAAAAAGACTATTCTGAAATTGTCACTGTAGAAAAAAACAGAAACATGAAGAAAGAAACAGTAGTCCTTTCTTCCTCTATTCTTGCCTTCTATTCCAGTGCCTCCTATTGTCAGAACTTGACAGAGAGCCAGCTGGCAAAAGAAAAATAGAGTTTTTGGCAACCAACTTCTGTAACAAAAAAGTAGGTCATAAAAGGATGGGTGTGGGGTTAAGAGGCAATAAATTAATAAGTAACATGACTCCCTGTTAATGTGGGATTTCAGCAAAGGTCTGCATGAAGTAAGGAATCCAGCTATAGGTTTCACTGGAGAAAAAAGATTGCAGGCAGAGGAAAGAACAATTTCAAAGAACCAGAAGTTAGATCACATTTGATAGGTTTGATGAAGAGCAAGGAAGTCAGCATTGCTGGAAGGGACACAGATGAGTTCATAAAGACAGCAAGGGAACAGATCGTGGACAGGACAGACTCTTGCTTTGAGTGAGGTGAGAATTGAGCACCAGAGGATTCTGATCAGCAGAATGATGTAATCTTAATTTATTTTAAAAGGATCACTTTAGCTTCTGTGTCGAGAAATGATTATGGGTGGTTATGAAGAGAACTAGAAAATAAAATAACCAAGTGTGAGAAATGAAGATGGTTTGGTTTGAAGTGGTTATAGTGGAGGTCATAAGAAGCTGTTGAATAGAGGATGGAAGAAAAAGTTGGCAGAGTACAATGATGAATATGTAGGGGAAATATGTGAGAGGAAGAGAGAAATAAATAATGATATTTTTTTTCTTGACCTGCTGAAGGGATGCCATAGAACTGTGATGAGGAAGCTAGTAAGAGTTCCAGTTTTGGAGTATGGAAACATCAGGATTTCAGTTTTAGATATTTTAGTTGTGTTATGCCTGTTGGACATCCAAATGGGATGTCACATACGCTCTAAGATATATTGTGTGCAGAAGAGTGGTCCAACCTAGAATCTATTTAAAGTCATTGACTTAGAGACATTATGTAATCTATGACGTTAATATCGCCTAGGGATCAAGTATAAATAAAAAAAGGAAAGTTTGGAGAGTAAGCTCAGGGACATGATAATATTTACAGGTTGGGTATATGAGGAGAAACCAACAAAGAATTTGAGACAGGTTGGTCAATGAGGTCAGATGAGAACCAAAGAAACACTGGTATTACAGAAACCATGTAAAAAGTTATTAAGGAAAAATGGTCATTTTGGTCAAACATGGCAGATAGGGAAGTAAGAGAAGGATTAAAAATTGACCATTGTATCCTTTTGCTAAGCATATTATTATTTTCTTTAGCTATAATTTGTGCTTTCCCTATATCCAAGTTAACAACCAGTTAAATGCAATCTTTTCCTTGTAAATGATCACAAAGTCAGATTTTAAATGGCTGCATGATTACTCAGCTAGAGACTGCATTTTCCAACTTCTCTTGCTTTGTGACTGTGTACAGCCCATGGGATTTAATGTAAGTGATGTGTTTCTATTTCAAGGTCAGGTTCTTAGAGATTCTTTTCCTCATCTTTCCTGCTGTTTTGGAAGTCATAATTACTGAAGCAACCTTGAAATCCATGTGTTGAGAATAGATGCCCACCAGCCCTGAATTATTCACTCTGTAAATTGTGAGAGAAAAATAAAACGTTATTATATTAATCCACTGTATTTGGTGGTCATTCTATTATGGTAGCTTAGCATGTATATCATGTAAGTAGCAATCTTTGAGCTTCAGAAGTTTAAATCCTAGAGAATAATGAATCATTATTCAAGTGACTGCTAAAGGAAGGTCAGAAATAAAGAGTTTATTGAAAACCATCACCAAGGATCTAAAATGAGATCAGGGTCTATCCTAACACCCCAGCCCCCATACCCCAATGAAAACCCATTAATTATTTTAAATATTCCCATCGTCAGAGGCATCTAATGGATGTCTATATAATGTGGTCTGATGTTCTCTCTTATACTAAGGAGAACTGAAGTAATTTAGAGTCTTTATACTTTGCCCTTAGAAGAAATGTTTATAAATAAACTCCTACTGTTTTCTTAATTTCTTTCCTTTTGTTAGTGTATTCCAGTGTTAATATCATTTTGATATATGTGACTGAGTGATTTAAGATAAATTAGGGTAATACTAAGGCTTAAGATAATGGCTCCCTGATATTGCTTTTTCTAGAAACAAAACTTAATTTGCTGAAGGAGTTAGGGAATAGTTCCCATTTACTTCTGGCATCATCACAATTTCTAAGACAATTTCCTGTGTGGAATTTAGGTATTTCCTTTGAAAGAGATAGCTAACATATATCAGAAAGAGTCCTGATGTTGCCTAGAATGAAAAGATCTAGTTTTGTGAGAAACTAAGTGGTATTTTTAAGTTACCTTCAGGCAGAAATCCCCATAAACACATGAAGGCCTTAAATACAGGTCCAGATGTCAGGAAAAATGATAGCTCCAGGTGATAGGACCATCTCTGTTCTAAGCCATGACCCTGTTCCAACCACCTGATTGAATTATTTGGGTTCAAATCATGGGTCCCTCTTTTCACTGTAACTTTCAGAACTCACTTAGGCAGGCTCTTTCTGAGAGAAGCCAATACTGGGTTTCACAATACTGTATTGTGACACTGTTGCAATATTATTCACACCTCATCTCTCTTGAAAATATTGTGCTGTTTATCCCAAGGTGCTGCTTGACCTTTGTTAAATTTGAGATCCCATTAGACTACATATAACAAGCTAACAAACTTATATGTGAGATACTGTTTTAATTACTTTACTCCTTTAATCCTCACAACTCTATAAATTAGGTACTATTATTATTCCCATGTTACTTACAAAATAAATAAGGCAAAGAGAAGAGGGTGAGTAATTTACTCAAGGCTACACAACTAATATCTTTTAGGGCTAGGGTTTCATAGTTGGCATCAGATTCTGAGATTTTAACTCCAACTTTATATTTAAACTGTAAAATAGTCTACAAACTCTTATTACAATTTGTCTTTAAGTACTTGTAGCTTATATAGGGACTTAGTCAAGATTGCCCTTGAAACTTCTAAAAAAGTTCAGGAATTGTGTTCCCTGACTATGAAGAAAGGTCTGGGGGATTAACACAACACCTTGATTTTATTTGTCATCATCATGTGTTTTGGCTGAGAAGCCACTTTATGCTGTTTTTCCCCAACTTCATAACAGGAGGTTGTATATTTACTTCATGTGGCATCTTTCATCTAAGAATCTCAAAGGGCTCAACAAATGCTATCTCATTAACCATCTCATCATCTCTTTATCATACAATCTGTCCCTGAAATTGAAATTGAAACTCAGATGTGTTACTTGACTTATCCAAGGTCACAGACCCAACCCATCATAAACAACAAAGAAAAAATGTGTAGGTTAATTTATATTCAGTGCTTTTGCTGCATAATCAGCCAAGGCCTTTCCTCAATTATAGTCTTGAAGCAGAGTTGCACCCTTATTTGATACATCCTAAGATAAAAAGTTAGATCTTATGTTGGCATCTCTCTCTTTGGTACAGTAATAATAGGGAAAATGTTTTATGTTTGTGTGATAGTTGGTAACAATTTGGTCACTTTTATTGCATCATTTGATATTCCAGATATCCTAGGAGGTAGATGGGGTAAGCGTAATGATCCTCACCTTTCAAGTGAAAGCACTGAAACTTAGAATAATGATTACAAGTTTTATTGAGTTTTTACTATATGCAGAATGTTTTATGAGTTGTATCTCTTTTAAGTCTAAAAAAAATTAGGTGAAGAAACTAGACACTGTGACTCAAGTAAGTTAAATAATTTGCTGTGATTGTAACAGGCTGCATTTCCCAATACTGTTTATTTAACCCCCATGCTGCAGGACATGAGGTCCCAGGTAGTCATCAGTAGAGTTAACTTTAGAGGTAAATATCATCACTGCATCACACATACACCCTTCCCTATCATCATCATTATCAGTGTCTTAGATTTGGTTCCCTGGAAACAGACTGAGACAAACTGTTGCGTGCAGGTCTAGTGGAAAGAACTCTCAGGAGATTTACCTGAAAGGAAGTGAAGAAAGCAGATTGGACAAGTGAAGAAGGTGGCCTGAAATACCACTAAAGCTTCAGTGGATACTTTGAGGAGCTTTGTTGTTGAGAGATGGCCCTTCAGAATTTTCCCAAGTTGAGCAAGGAAGTTGAGCCTTGATATCCAGACATGAACCTGTAATTGGCCAAAAGCAGCTCATGGAATAAGAAAACTTTGGACAAGGCAGTTTTTGGCGGTAGAGAGCAGTTTCCTCTGAAAGAAAGAGTTGTGAGCCATTGCAACAGACTTTTCCAGCAGAGAGATTGGATATGTGGGCCTTAAAGAAGGGTTCTGAGCAAAGCTCCACAGTGTTTATTGCAATCAGTAATATTCATTAGGCATGTACCTATGTCAGGTACTGTACTAAGATCTTAAATGCATGATCTCATCCAATCTTTACAACTTTAAGAGGTGATTGGTATTATTGCTCCCATTTTACAGTTGATGAAGTTAAAAATATTTGCCCAAGACTATACAAGTGTCACTTTTTGCACTTAACCACCATTGTTTACTGCTTACCTATGTTCAAATTCCTATTCCCAAGTTTTACAAGTGTCTTAATTTCTTGGAAATTTCACTGATACAGCGTCAAGTCAAAGTTGATTTGGGGGCAGGTTAAATGAAATTAAGTGAGACAACAAATATAGAGAATGTTACGTACTGTCTGGCACATAGAATGTATTCAACAAATGGTAGTTCATTTATATATTCATCTGTCTCAGAGAGATGGGTTTTAATTTTGCCTACTTAGGACACAGCACTTCCCCTCTGAGCTATATAATATGAAGATCTCCAAATCAACTTAGATAAAAGCAATTATACTCTAACAAATAAATGACTTAATTTGTATTTCTTGTTGCCTGAAACGACCAGATCACCTTTCACACCTGAGATATAATTCAGGAAGAGGATCTAAGAGCAGAAAGTCATCTCTCCACCACAACCCTCTCCATGCAGTACAACACTGAAATTATTGCAGCCTGTCTGTGCAGTGAACCTAACTTGATTCTTTAGGCGTTCTCTGTTGTGCACCAAGAGCTTTCATTGTCACGTTGAGAAAAGAAATTCCTGTGTCATGATTAGAAGAATCTGAAATCCATGGCTGAAAGAAATATAGAATTTCCTAAATAGAAATAGAAGATGAGGAGAGACCTGTAGACTAATTAGGCAACTTTGTTTCTAAGTTTTTATATGGTACTCAGTACACATTAAAATCAGGAAAGGAAGAAAACTAACAAAGGTTTAAGTTCCATCTCTGATATGAGATGCCACATTCTTCATATTCCTTAACAAAATGCCTAACACATCTGGTACTTAACTAAAACTAATTATAGAGCAATAGTGGTGATTAGGACAGTAAACTGATATTCTTTTTTTCTATATCAAAATCCCAGATACCTTATCAGCATCCAGTGTGACCTTAGACGTCACTTACTTCTTTGTGTTTCATTTTTCTATCCACTGTAATAGTCCTACTTGTTTTTATTTCCTACATACTTTGAGAGTTTCAGAGTATTGTAAAGGCCAAGTTTTATTATCCAATTACATTTTTATGCCATCACAACCAAAAATCTGGCAGTTTCTTTCAAACAGGTGCATTTTCTATTTGAATCTGATTGATTTTGCAGTGAATTGCTGAGGTCTCAGCATAAATCCATGTAGTTGTTTAGTGGACAGCTGGATTTCCATAGACATCATGAAAATGCAGACTTAAGTATTATGTGGGCTTTACAGTTACTTTCACATTCAGATGCTGAAGTGCTAAAATATATTGAAGGAAATGTACCTGAGATAATTCCAATGAAGCATTGCATGAAAATAATAGAAATCTCAATATTTCTAGCCAGAAAACAGAAAGAAAACACAACTGGAAGTTTAGGGGAACAGTATGGCAAATAAATCTGGAGAGCAGTTTAAAGTGAATGTAATGAATATCTGCCATAAAAAAAGTTGTCATAGCCAGTTACTAACAGAGTAGGGAAAACAGAAGGCGATTTGCAATAGATATCCCTTTTGAATATCATAGAAGTCACAAAACTCAAGTAAAATGGAAGTTCAAAAGTGGTCTGGAAAGGCTTAACAGGCTGATGTGATGTTTGAGGCAAACTGATGTGTTATGGATTTTTATACATGGTGGCTTTATATGCACAATGGCCCATCCTAAGCTAATATTGTGACCAGAGTGTAGAATATGCTGATTAGGTATACCTGGAGGTGAACACCTGCTTCTGAAACCAAGACATTGTGTCAGCCCCATTCAAATCACAACTGAGAGAAGACAGAGGTGTTATGCCAAAGGAAAACTAATATTTACTTATAGAGCAGGATAAAGGGCAGCAGAGCAAGCAGGAAAAACAGCAAATATCCACTAAGACTGAACATGATCCCAATTATTTATATGTATGTGTATAGAAATAATTATATATGTATGTGTATAGACATTATACAGTATTTATGTATGTATACCATATATATTATGTGTATAATATAAGTATCATATACAAGTTTACTTATTTCCTACTCAGAGAAAGTAGTGAAGCAACAAATACTTGGTGGTCATATCTTTATACAAGTTCAGGTCATCTTCAGTTGTGGGGTTTTTTTGTTTGTTTTTTTTTTGTTGAGTTTGTTGGGTTAATCTATTTACCATTTCTAGTTCTCTTCCTTTATTTTATTTTTTTAACATCTTTATTGGAGTATAATTGCTTTACAATGGTGTGTTAGTTTCTGCTTTATAACAAAGTGAATCAGTTATACATATACATATGTTCCCATATCTCTTCCCTCTTGCATCTCCTTGCCTCCCACCCTCCCTATCCCACCCCTCTAGGTGGTCACAAAGCACCGAGCTGATCTCCCTGTGCCATGCGGCTGCTTCCCACTAGCTATCTATTTTACGTTTGGTAGTGTATATATGTCTATGCCATTCTCTCACTTTGTCACAGCTTACCCTTCCCCCTCCCCATGTCCTCAGGTCCATTCTCTATGTCTGCATCTTTATTCCTGTCCTGCCCCTAGGTTCTTCAGAACGTTCTTTTTCTTTGTTACATTGCATATATATGTGTTAGCATACGGTATTTATTTTTCTGTTTCTGACTTACTTCACTCTGTATGACAGACTCTAGATCCATCAACCTCACTACAAATAACTCAATTTCGTTTCTTTCTATGGCTGAGTAATATTCCATTGTATATATGCGCCACATCTTCTTTATCCATTCATCCGATGATGGACACTTAGGTTGCTTCCATCTCCTGGCTATTGTAAATAGAGCTGCAATGAACATTTTACTACATGACTCTTTTTGAATTATGGTTTTCTCAGGGTATATGCCCAGTAGTGGGATTGTTGGGTCATATGGTAGTTCTATTTGTAGTTTTTTAAGGAACCTGCATACTGTTCTCCATAGTGGCTGTATCAATTTACATTCCCACCAGCAGTGCAAGAGTTTTCTCCACACCCTCTCCAGCATTTATTGTTTCTAGATTTTTTGATGATGGCCATTCTGACCAGTGTGAGATGATAACTCATTGTACTTTTTTTATTATTAGTTTCTGCTTTATAACAAAGTTAATCAGTTATACATATACATCTGTGTCATATCCCTTCCTTCTCGCATCTCCCTACCTCCCACCCTCCCTATCCCACCCCTCCAGGCGGTCACAAAGCACCGAGCTGATCTCCCTGTGCTATGTGGCTGCTTCCCACTAGCTATCTACCTTATTTTTGGTAGTGTATAAATGTCCATGCCTCTCTCTCACTTTGTCACAGCTTACCCTTCCCCCTCCCCATATCCTCAAGTCCATTCTCAAGTACGTCTGTGTCTTTATTCCTGTTTTACCCCTAGGATCTTCATGACATTTCTTTTTCATAAATTCCATATATATGTGTCAGCATACGGTATTTGTCTTTCTCTTTCTGACTTACTTCACTCTGGATGACATACGCTAGGTCTATCCACCTCATTACAAATAGCTCAATTTCGTTTCTTTTTATGGCTGAGTAATATTCCATTGTATATATGTGTCACATCTTCTTTATCCATTCATCGAATGACGGACAATTAGGTTGTTTCCATCTCCGGGCTATTGTAAATACAGCTGCAATGAACATTTTGGTTCATGACTCTTTTTGAATTATGGTTTTCTCAGGGTATATTCCCAGTAGTGGGATTGCGGGGTCATATGGTAGTTCTATTTGTAGTTTTTTAAGGAACCTCCATACTGATCTCCATAATGACTGTACAAATTCACATTACCACCAGCAGTGCAAGAGGGTTCCCTTTTCTCCACACCCTCTCCAGCATTTATTGTTTGTAGATTTTTTGATGATGGCCATTCTGACTGGTGTGAGATGATATCTCATTGTAGTTTTGATTTGCATTTCTCTAATGATTAATGATGTTGAGCATTCTTTCATGTGTTTGTTGGCAATCTGTGTATCTTCTTTGGAGAAATGTCTATTTAGGTCTTTTGCCCATTTTGGATTGGGTTGTTTGTTTTTTTCTGTTGTTGAGCTGAATGAGCTGCTTGTAAATTTTGGAGATTAATCCTTTGTCAGTTGCTTCATTTGCAAATATTTTCTCCCATTCTCAGGGTTGTCTTTTGGTCTTGTTTATGGTTTCTTTTGCTGTGCAAAAGCTTTTAAGTTTCATTAGGTCCCATTTGTTTATTTTTGTTTTTATTTTGATTTCTCTAGGAGGTGGGTCAAAAAGGATTTCGCTGTGATTTATGTCATAGAGTGTTCTGCTTATGTTTTCCTCTAAGAGTTTCATAGTTTCTGGACTTACATTTAGATCTTTAATCCATTTTGAGCTTATTTTTGTGTACGGTGTTAGGGAGTGTCCTAATCTCATACTTTTACATGTACCTGTCTTTTTTCCCAGCACCACTTATTGAAGAGGCTGTCTTTTCTCCACTGTATTTTCTTGCATCCTTTATTAAAGATAAGGTGACCATATCTGTGTAGGTTTATCTCTGGGCTTTCTATCCTGTTCCATTGATCTATCTTTCTGTTTTTGTGCCAGTACCATACTGTCTTGATCACTGTAGCTTTGTAGTATAGTCTGAAGTCAGGGAGCCTGATTCCTCCAGCTCCATTTTTCATTCTCAAGATTGCTTTGGCTATTCGGGGTCTTTTGTGTTTCCATACAAACTGTAAAATTTTTTGTTCTAGTTCTGTGAAAAATGCCAGTGGTAGTTTGATAGGGATTGCATTGAATCTGTAGATTGCTTTGGGTAGTAGAGTCATTTTCACAATGTTGATTCTTCCAATCCAAGAACATGATATATCTCTCCATCTATTTGTATAGTCTTTAATTTCTTTCATCAGTGTCTTATAATTTTCTACATATAGGTCTTTTGTCTCCTTTGGTTGGTTTATTCCCAGATATTTTATTCTTTTTGTTGCAACGGTAAATGGGAGTGTTTTCTTAATTTCATTTTCAGGTTTTTTATCATTAGTGTATAGGAATGCCAGAGATTTCTGTGCATTAATTTTCTTTCCTGCTACTTTACCAAATTCATTGATTAGCTTTAGTAGTTTTCTGGGAGCATCTTTGGGATTCTCTGTGTATAGTATCATGTCATCTGCAAACAGTGACAACTTTATTTATTCTTTTCCAATTTGGATTCCTTTTATTTCTTTGTCTTCTCTGATTGCTGTGGCTAAAACTTCCAAAACTATGTTGAATAAGAGTGGTGAGAGTGGGCAACCTTGTCTTGTTCCTGATCTTAGTGGAAATGGTTTCAGTTTTTCACCATTGAAGATGATGTTGCCTGTGGGTTTGTCATATATGGCCTTTATTATGTTGAGGAAAGTTCCCTCTATGCCTACTTTCTGCAGGGTTTTTATCATAAATGGGTGTTGAATTTTGTCAAAAGATTTCTCTGCATCTATTGAGATGATCATATGGTTTTTCTCCTTCAGTTTGTTAATATGTTGTATCACATTGATTGATTTGCGTATATTGAAGAATCCTTGCATTCCTGGAATAAACTCCACTTGATCATGGTGTATGGTCCTTTTAAAGTGCTGTTGGATTCTGTTTGCTAGTATTTTGTTGAGGATTTTTGCATCTATGTTCATCAGTGATATTGGCCTGTAGTTTTCTTTCTTTGTGACATCTTTTTCTGGTTTTGGTATCAGGGTGATGGTGGCCTCGTAGAATGAGTTTGGGAGTGTTCCTCCCTCTGCTATATTTTGGAAGAGTTTGAGAAGGATAGGTGTTAGCTCTTTTCTAAATGTTTGATAGAATTCTCCTGTGAAGCCATCTGGCCCTGGGCTTTCGTTTGTTGGAAGATTTTTAATCACACTCTCAATTTCAGTGCTTGTGATTGGTCTCTTCATATTTTCTATTTCTTCCTGATTCAGTCTTGGAAGGTTGTGCATTTCTAAGAATTTGTCCATTTCTTCCAGGTTGTTCATTTTATTGACATAGTGTTGCTTGTAGTAATCTCTCATGATCTTTTGTATTTCTGCAGTGTCAGTTGTTACTTCTCCTATTTCATGTCTAATTCTATTGATTTGTCTTCTCCCTTTTTTTCTTGATGAATCTGGCTAATGGGTTATCAATTTTGTTTATCTTCTCAAAGAACCAGCTTTTAGTTTTATTGATCTTTGCTATTGTTTCCTTCATTTCTTTTTCATTTATTTCTGATCTGATCTTTATCATTTCTTTCCTTCTGCTAACTTTGGGGTTTTTTTTGTTCTTCTTTCTCTAATTGCTTTAGGTGCAAGGTTAGGTTGTTTATTTGCAGTGTTTCCTGTTTCTTAAGGTAGGATTGTATTGCAATAATCTTCCCTCTTAGAACAGCTTTTCCTGCATCCCATAGGTTTTGTGTCGTCGTGTATCCATTGTCATTTGTTTCTAGGTATTTTTTGATTTCCTCTTTGATTTCTTCAGTGATCACTTCATTATTAAGTAGTGTATTGTTTAGCCTCCATGTGTTTGTATTTTTTACAGATCTTTTCCTGTAATTGATATCTAGTCTCATAGCGTTGTGGTCGGAAAAGATACTGGATACAATTTCAGTTTTCTTAAACTTACCAAGGCTTGATTTGTGACCCAAGATGTGATCTATCCTGGAGAATGTTCCATGAGCACTTGAGAAAAATGTGTATTCTGTTGTTTTTGGATGGAATGTCCTATAAATATCAATTAAGTCCATCTTGTTTAATGTATCATTTAAAGCTTGTGTTTCCTTATTTATTTTCATTTTGGATGATCTGTCTATTGGTGAAAGTGGGGTGTTAAAGTCCCCTACTATGAATGTGTTACTGTGGATTTCCCCTTTTATGGCTGTTAGTATTTGCCTTATGTATTGAGGTGCTCCTATGTTGGGTGCATGAATATTTACAATTGTTATATCTTCTTCTTGGATCAATCCCTTGATCATTATGTAGTGTCATTCTTTGTCTCTTCTAATAGTCTTTCTTCTAAAGTCTATTTTGTCTGATATGAGAATTGCTACTCCAGCTTTCTTTTGGTTTCCATTTGCATGGAATATCTTTTTCCATCCCCTCACTTTCAGTCTTTATGTGTCCATAGGTCTGAAGTGGGTCTCTTGTAGACAGCATATATATGGGTCTTGTTTTTGTGTCCATTCAGCCAGTCTGTGTCTTTTGGTGGGAGCACTTAATCCATTCACTTTTAAGGTAATTATCGATATGTATGTTCCTATTCCCATACTCTTAATTGTTTTGGGTTTGTTATTGTAGGTATTTTCCTTCTGTTGTGTTTCTTGCTTAGAGAAGTTCCTTTAGCATTTGTTGTAAAACTGGTTTGGTGGTGCTGAACTCGCTCAGCTTTTGTTTGTCTGTAAACCTTTTAATTTCTCCATCAAATCTGAATGAGATCCTTGCTGGGTAGAGTCATCTTGGTTGTAGGGTTTTCTCCTTCATCACTTTAAATATGTCCTGCCACTCCCTTCTGGCTTGCAGAGTTTCTGCTGAAAGATTATCTGTTAACCTTATGGGGATTCCCTTGTGTGTTATTGGTTGTTTTTCCCTTCCTGCTTTTAATATTTTTTTTTGTATTTAATTTTTGACTGTTTGATTAATATGTGTCTTGGTGTGTTTCTCCTTGGATTTATCCTGTATGGGACTCTATGTGCTTCCTGGATTTGATTAAGTATTTCCTTTCCCATATTAGGGAATTTTTCAACTATAATCTCTGCAAATATTTTCTCAGTACCCTTCTTTTTCTCTTCTTTTTCTGGGACCCCTACAATTTGAATGTTGGTGCGTTTGATGTTATCTCAGATGTCTCTGAGACTGTCCTCAGTTCTTTTCCTTCTTTTTTCTTTATTCTGCTCTGCAGCAGTTATTTCTACTATTTTATCTTCCAGGTTACTTATCCGTTCTTCTGCCTCAGTTATTCTGCTATTGATCCCTTCTAGAGTATTTTTAATTTCATTTATTGTGTTGTTCATTTCCTCTTTAGTTCTTCTAGGTCCGTGTTAAATATTTCTTGCATTTTCTCTATTCTCTTTCCAAAATTTTGGATCATCTTTACTATAATTGTTCTGAATTCTTTTTCAGGTAGACTGCCTCTTCATTTGTTAGGTC
Source organism: Mesoplodon bidens (assembly GCF_964165515.1). Taxonomy (NCBI): domain Eukaryota; kingdom Metazoa; phylum Chordata; class Mammalia; order Artiodactyla; family Ziphiidae; genus Mesoplodon; species Mesoplodon bidens. The sequence continues at coordinate 83,385,323 of NC_138164.1, forward strand.
TGGTGGGTTTTTATCTTGCTTCTTCATCTGCTGTGTGTTTTTCTGTCTTCTCATTTTGCTTATCTTTCTGTGTTTGGGGTCTCCTTTTTGCAGGCTGCAGGTTCCTAGTTCCCGTTGTTTTTGGTGTCTGTCCCCAGTGGTTAAAGTTTGTTCAGTGGGTTGTGTAGGCTTCCTGTTGGAGGGGTCTAGTGCCTGTGTTCTGGTGGATGAGGCTGGATCTTGTCTTTCTTGTGGGCAGGTCCACATCTGGTGGTGTGTTTTGGGGTGTCTGTGGCCTTATTTTGATTTTAGGCAGCCTCTTTGCTAATGTGTGGTGTTGTGTTCCTGTGTTGCTAGTTGTTTGTCATAGTGTGTCCAGCACTGTAGCTTGCTGGTTATTGAGTGAAGCTAGTTGTTGGTGTTGAGATGGAGATCTCTGGGAGATATTCACCGTTTGATATTACGTGGAGCTGGGAGGTCTCTTGTGGACCAGTGTCCTGAAGTTGGCTCTCCCACCTTACAGGCACAGCCCTGATGCCTGGCTGCAGCACCAAGAGCCTTTCATCCACACGGCTCAGAATAAAAGGGAGAAAAAGAAGAAAGAAAGAAAGAAAGAGAGAGAGAGAGAAAGAAAGAAATGAGGGAGGGAGGGAGGGAGGAAGGGGATAAAATAAAATAAAGTAAGATAAAATAAAATAAAGTTATTGAAATAAAAGATAATTATTAAGAAAAAATATTTTTAAGTAAAACAAAAACAAAAACAAAAAACAAACAAAAAAAATCCCCGGACGGACAGAACCCTGGGACAAATGGTGAAAGCAAAGCTATACAGACAAAATCTCACACAGAAGCATACACATACATACTTACAAAAAGAGGAAAAGGGGGGGCTTCCCTGGTGGCGCAGTGGTTGAGAGTCCACCTGCCGATGCAGGGGACGCAGGTTCGTGCCCCGGTCTGGGAGGATCCCGCTGGGAGGATCCCGCATGCCGCGGAGTGGCTGGGCCCGTGAGCCGTGGCCGCTGGGCCTGCGCGTCCGGAGCCTGTGTTCCGCAACGGGAGAGGCCATAGCGGTGAGAGGCCCGCGTACCGAAAAAAAAAAAAAAGAGGAAAAGGGGAAAAAATAATATATCTTGCTCTCAAAGTCCACCTCCTCAATTTGGGATGATTCATTGTCTATTCATGTATTCCACTGATGCAGCGTACATCAAGTTGATTGTGGAGCTTTAATCCGCTGCCCCTGAGGCTGCTGGGAGAAATTTCTCTTTCTCTTCTTTGCTTCTGGGGTTCAGGTTTGGATTTGGCCCCTCCTCTGCGTGTAGGTCGCTGGAGGGCATCTGTTCTTCGCCCAGACAGGACGGGGTTAAAGGAGCCTCTGATTCGGGGGCTTGGCTCACTCAGGCCAGAGGGAGGGAGGGGCACAGAGTGCGGGGCGAGCCTGCGGCGTCAGAGGCGAGCGGGACGTTGCACCAGCCTGAGGTGCACCGTGCGTTCTCCAGGGGAAGTTGTCCCTGGATCACGGGACCCTGGCTGTGGCGGGCTGCACAGGCTCCTTGGAGGGGAGGTGTGGATAGTGACCTGTGCTTGCACACAGGCTTCTTGGTGGCGACAGCAGCAGCCTTAGCATCTCATGCCCGTCTCGGTGGTCCACGCTGATAGCCGTGGCTCGTGCCAGTCTCTGGAGCTCCTTTAAGCAGCGCTCTGAATCCTCTCTCCTCACGCACCAGGAAACAAAGAGGGAAGAAAAAGTCTCTTGCGTCTTCGGCAGGTCCAGACTTTTTTCCAGACTCCCTCCTGGCTAGCCTTGGTGCACTAACCCCTTCAGGCTGTGTTCGCGCTGCCAACCCCAGTCCTCTCCCTGTGCTCCGACCGAAGCCCGAGCCTCAGCTCCCAGCCCCGCCCGCCCCGGCGGCTGAGCAGACAAGCCTCTCGCGCTGGTGAGTGCTGGTCGGCACCGATCCTCTCTGCGGAAATTTCTCCGCTTTGCCCTCCGCACCCCTGTTGCTGTGCTCTCCTCTGTGGCCCTGAAGCTCCCCTCCTCCGCCACCCGCGGTCTCCACCCGTGAAGGGGCTTCCTAGTGTGTGAAAACCTTTCCTCCTTCACAGCCCCCTCACACTGGTGCAGGTCACGTCCCTATTCTTTTGGCTCTGTTTTTTCTTTTTTTCTTTTGCCCTATCCAGGTACATGGGGAGTTTCTTGCCTTTTGGGAGGTCTGAGGTCTTCTGCCTGCGTTCAATGGGTGTTCTGTAGGAGTTGTTCCACGTGTAGATGTATTTCTTATGTATCTGTGGGGAGGAAGGTGATCTCCGTTTCTTACTCTTCCGCCATCTTCCCCCTCTCCCCAGTTGTGTTTTAACATGAAATTTTCAGCTTTGATTTCAGCAGGTGTACAGAGACATGTTTGATATCTGAGTTAGTAAAATGCAAGACTTTGCCAATATGACTGAGAATGATTATATTTCTTGGTGTGCCTCTTTGGAATAAATGCTATAATCACTAGCAAAGTGTATGGTTTAATTTGGGGGTTTAGTAGAAAAGAAACAGGAATGAATAAGGCAAATGTATAACATTTTTAGAAATGGGAAAATAAAGTAACATGTATTGATAGTTTCTTCAGTACTATTCTAATGTTGTAGATTTTTAATTATCATATTTTCCCCTAAAGAGGCTGCATTTAAATAAAACCAAAATAGTGCATTTTTATAAAACTGAGAAACAGTCAATTTTTACCAAAGAGAGAGTGTGGGGAATACTGTATGAACATCTTTAACTGCAAAAATTTAAATATGGTAGAGCTTAAGTAAGTTAGAGAACTTGTATATTGGTTATTTATAACAGGTACTATAGCTCTATTATTTGGCACTTAATGTGTTTGAATAGCATTAATGTAATTAATAAGCATCAAAATATGAGTCTAGATCCCAAAATGTATACTTGGTTTACACAGTGCTATATTTTTAATCAATAGTGCAGATGAGGTTAAAAAAACAAAAAAACAAAAGACCTAATTGCTTATGAAGGAAGTGTGATATAGAGAAAAGTTATTTTTAAGTAAAAACAGAAAACCAGATTGGAAATGAGAAAACTTGAGTTCACATTCTCCATGGCCATCAGTGACTTTGGCCTATTTACAAGTTCACAGTTTTCCTATCTCTAAAATAGATAAATGGAGTTCAGATCCAAGAGCTGATTCTTATTAACTGTATGATTGTGGGCAAGCTGTATAACTTCCTGAGCTCAGCTTTTATGTCTATACACTGGAGATAAGAATTTCTACTCCACAGAATTGTAGTGAGGATTACATGAATTCCTATTCTTCAAAAGCACTTCATAAATATTAACACAGGCCATGGAAGTTAGCACTTTCTGTTAAAGCATGTATTGTATCCTTGAAAAAAATTAACAAATAGATCTTCAAAGTGTTTTGCAGTTCTAAAATGCTAAACATTCAGTAGAATCTAGCAGGTAATAGGTTAAATTCTGTACCCAAAATAAATTATAATATAAAAGTTTTAAACACACCTCTGGTCATATCACAGATTGATATTATCTATTGGATAATTTCTTGGATCATAAGAAACTACTATAAAGTGTAGCACCATAAAACAATCTCAGTTTCTGTTGGTAAGGAATCTGAGAGCAGCTTGACTGACTGGTTCCACTAAATTCTGCTTATGGTTTCTCATGAGTTTGCATTCAAGTTTTCGGCCAGGGTGCATCATCTCAAGGGTTAATGGAGCTACAGGATAAACAGAAATAACTTACCATTACAGTTCCACATTTCAGTGGCCTGAGATCTACACCAGTATTATGTGAGAGAGAACTAATTACCTTCTTTAAGAAGGTTCCTTGACTTCAAAAGCTGAATTAGAACCCTTGAATAGTAAATTTTGCTTGCTCTTTCAGAGAATGTACACAGTTGCTTAGTAATACCATAATTACATTAATTGCAGCTCCACTGAAATATTCATATCATCTGTAATTGACTAGGATGCTCTTAATAAATATTGGTTGAATGGATGGATATATGGGTGGCTGGATTGATGGATAGATGGGTGGATGATGTCTTCACGAGTGTTTTATTACAAGTAAAAATGACTGTCATAAGTAATCCTATTTTATAAGTAAATTTTAGGTAAAGTGAAATACATAGGTATTAAGTGTTAAATTTTATGATTACACCACCAAAAGCTGATAAAACTGTTAAATTTTAAAAATTTGATGAACTTTGGAAAATTTAACACCTTTGTAACCAACACCCTAATCATGATATAAAACATTTTGATTGACCAAGAAAATGTCCTCGTACTTAATTCCATTCAATAAACATCCTTCATTGGCAACCACTGTTCTGATTTTTATTACCATAGATTAGTTTTCCCTATTGTTGAACTTCATATGAAATAAAGTACTATGAACTTATTTTGGCTTCTTTGGTAATAACAGTGATTTATTTATTTTTAAAACTGTATGAATGGACCTCAAATTTGCACCCATTCTTGTACTGATAATTTTTTAAATTGTTTACAAATGTTGTCTAGTTATTAATAGAGCTGCTATACATGTTATACAAGTCATTTTGCAGATGCATGCTATCATATGTATTGGATAAATGACTAGGATTGAAATTGCTGGGTCATAGTACCTGCATATGTTTTAAGAAGTGGCCAATCTGAAGTGATTATGTCACTTTATATAGTCTAAATATATGAGTTCAAGTTGTGCCATATCCTTGCCAATATTTCATTTTACTAGATTTTGCTTTAGACATTCCAGCAGTGAATTTCTCATTTCTAGTGGTGGTTTCTCACTGTTGTTTTATTTTTCGTTCCTTTGATGAGTAAAGATGTCGAGGACACTTTGTGATGTGTGTGTGCTTCGCCTTGATACCCTAATGTCTTCTTTTGTGAAGTACATGTTCAGGTTTTTTTCCAAGCTCTTTATTGTGTTGTTTGCCTTTTGATTGTTCATTTTAAGTGTCAATACATAGTTTTGTACAATTTCTTTGTTAAAACTATATTGCACATTTCTTCTCCCAATCTCTGCCTTGCCTATTTATTTTCTTAATGGTTTCTTTAAAGATCAAATGTATTTCATTTTTTGAAGTAGAATTTATCAATGTATTTTCTCTTCTGGTTTTCACTTTTGTACCCTGTCTAAGGAATATTTGACTAACCTAAGTCATAAAATAATTCAGTTATGTTTTCCTCCTTTAAGGTAGTGTAAGGATATCCTCACTTAATTCTCAGTTTTACAGGAAAGCACTCAATCTTTCCAGCCCTGAATATAATAGTCTTTTACAAATATCCTTTATCATGTTGAGGGTTTCCCATCTATTTCCAGCTTGATGAACTTTATTTTCATGAATGGGTGTTAAATTGTAATAATTTTCCTACATTGATTGAGATGATCATATAATTTTTCTCCTATCTTCCATTAAAGTGATAAAAATATTTTAATTTGAATGTAAAACTAACATTGAATTTCTACACAATCCTCCACCTGATGATAATGTTTTGTCCTTTTTATATATTGCCGGATTAGGTTTTATAATATTTTCTACAAAATTTTGCATTACATGTTCATAAGAGAAATTGCCTATAACTCTATTTACATCTTACAAGTTTTTTTGGCTTTGTTACCAGAGAAATAATAATCATAAAATTATCATAGAGTATAGGCAGAGCAGACCTATCCTCCTCTAACTTCTGAGATAATTTGTTTAAGATTAGTATTATTTCACATTTCAACATTTGATAGAAATAATCAGTGAAACCATCTGGAATATCCCTTTTGGGAAAGCTTTAAATAAATTAATTAAGTTACTTTAGTAGGGCTATTTACATTTTCTAGTTCTTCTTGGGTCATTTTTGTAAGTTTTTTCATAAATTTGTTCATTTCATCTAAATTGTGAAATATATTGAAGTATATACTGTTATCATTCATTTAATATCTGTAATATATGTAATACTTATCTCTTTTATTCATGATGTTAGTACTATGCATTGTAACTATTTTCTCTATCATTAATTTCTGCTCTAATTTTTATTATTTCCTTCCATGCAATTTATTTGAGTTTAATTTGCTCTTCTTTTTATAGCTTCTTATGGTGAAAACTGAATCACTCTTTTTTAATATTTCATCTTTCTAATACAAGCATTTATCTTTTAAACATTGCTCTCATTGTTTTACACAGCTGTTGATTGTATTTTTCATTTTCATCTGAATCAAAATCTTTTCCAGTTTTTCTGTTATTTCTTCTTTTATTCATTGGTTACCTAAAATATCTGGAAATTTTGACATTAAAATTTTACTTTAATTCTGTTTGATCTGAGTATATGTTCTGGAAGTGTCAATTTTTTTGAAATGCGTAAAGAATTGTAGCCTGACATATTGTCTGCCATGGTTAATGTGCCATGTACACTTAGAAAAATGTGTTTTCTGCTTTTTGGGTGAGGCATTCTATAAATGTTAACTAGGCAAGTTTAGTTAATAATATTTATCAAATATTGTATATCCTAACTGATATTTTGTATAGTTTATAGATTATTGGAATGGTTTCTTGAAATATCTGTAATTGAAGCTGTTTTTTCTCCCTTGAATCCCTTTTCTTCTTATATTTTATTTAAAACATTTGTTTTTAAATATATACACAGTTAAAATTATTATATCTTTCTGATGATTTAACTTTTTTTATCAACATGAAATATACCTCTTTATCTCTAGTAAAATTCTATGTCATGAAACATTTTTTTCTATTATTAACCACTCATGCTTTCTTATACAGTTTTTATTTTTTTATCTTTATATTTAAAATAAAATTTTGTAGATAACCTTTAATTGTATATTTATCCAATATAACAATCTCTTATTTTTAATTTAATTTAATTTAATTAATTATTAATACAGTTTTTTATGTCTCGTATTTTACTATTTGCTTTCTATGTCTCATATCTAAGCTATTGTTCCTCTGTTTCTTTCTTGCTCCTTTTGTATTAATCTTTCTTTTTATATTTGTTCTTTGTCTATACTGTGGAATATTTGCTGTATGAATTTGCACTTTGTTTTGTGGTTACTTTAGTAAATATTATGCATTCATATTTTTCATATTCTATCTAAAGTTAATGTTTTACAACTTCCTATAACAGGACAAAGATCCTTCCATTAGTATAATTCCTTTACCGTATCTATCCTTTATGTTATTTTTGCCATATATTAATTTTATATATTCAAGGCACAGAATGTAATGTTACTGGTTTTTATTTTTTCATTAAAAAATTAAGAGAAACCACAGCCTTTTGTATTCATCTAAATATGTACTAATTTTGGAACTCTTCATTCTTTTCTATAAATTTGCATTTTCATATTGTATCATTTTTCTTCAGCCTGAACAATGTCTTTTATGATCTGTGATAGAGCAGATTTTCTTTTAAGAATTCTTCAAGGTTTATTTAGTTGAAAATGTCTTTATTTTGCCCCCATTTTTTAAGGATATTTTTGCTGAATATAAAATTCTAGATTGACAGTTTTACAGCATTTTATAGATACTGTTCCACTGTCTTCTCCACCCTATTGTTTCTGTTGAGAGTCTCTCATGAGTATTGAGATTACTTTGTATATTATGCTCCTGTTTAAGATTTTCTCTTTTTCTTTTCTTTTCAGCAATTTGAGTATGATATATCTAAGTGTGGTTCTCTTTGGATTTATCCTGCTTAAATTTGATGGAACTTCTTGAAGATGTAAAGGTATGTTTTTTAAACATACTTGGCATTTTGGTCATTTAAAAAATATAATTTATGTGCTCTAATCTTTTTCTCTTATCTCTCTAGAATTCCAAACATATGTTTATTAGACACCTTGATATGATATCCCAGTTCCCTAAATCCGTGTTCATACATTTCTTCAACTATTTTCTCTCTCCTTCAGATAGTATTATTTCTATTTATGTGTCTTCAAGTTTACTAACCTTTCATTTTTCAATATTCAAACTGTGCATTTTTCTATCATATATCATGTTTTCAGTTCTAGAATTTTCAGTTGTTTTATTTTATACTTAAAATTTGTATAGTCCTTATCTACTAATTTCAAAATCTGTGTTGCTTTGGGTTCTGTTTCCACTAATTACTGTTATTTTTTAATATTTTAGTATGAGTACCCTTTCATGTTTCTTCATGTATCCAGTAATTCAGACCTACGCTTGGCATTGTGCTGAACACACTGTAGAGATTCTAGATTGTGTCATCTTCCTTTAATGGAAACTGAATTTTCTTCTCTAAACAGTTAAATTACTGGTGGCTCTTTACACTACTGTCAAGTTTTTAAAAATCTTTTTACAGTGAATCTCTATCAGTTTTGACATTAGTTCTAAATACACCTTTTATACCAAGGCATGGCTCTTACTCCAAAAGTCTGGACTTTCTGGAATTTCAGTTAAACATTTGGTGTGTTTGTAAAGTGCCGTTAGGGCTTTCCAGTCTGGCTGGATAAGAATTCTAATATCACAGTAGTTCAAGACCTTGGATATCTCTATTCCAGACTCACTGTAAATGCAGGATAGCAGAACTTGACCTTTCAGAGTCTGGACTGCATTCATGAAGCCCAGTCCTTGGCCAAGGATCCATAGTAAATCCCCATGCAGTATGTTGGAGGTTTTTGCAAAGCTGCTTCTTCTCTGGGTATGATTTCCCACAAATCCTAAACACTTTAGCAGATCAAAACTCTGCTTACTATGCTTACTAGGCTCAGTAGGACTATTGTTTCCCTTGTTCTTCACCTTCCTATGGCATAGTAGTTAAAATTCTCATCTTGAGAAAGCTAGTGTGAGCATGGGCTTGCTTTCTATGATCCTGCTCTTCCTATTTCCCGATGCTTAAAATGGTCATTTCATTTTCTTCAAATGTTATATTTGTTTATAGTAGGAGAATAAGTCTTATACCAATTATTCCTTCATGCCTGGAAGCAGAATTCTCATCATTAATTATATTTTGAGTTAAATATAATGTTGGATGAGAGGATGCTTTGAAAACCATATATCCAAAGTTACATAGAGTGAGCATGGAAAAACCATACCTTAGAAATCTTGGTTTAACAGTGGTTCTATAATGAGAGATCGTCATAGAAGAGGGACTGAATTGGGTCTTAAATTTATCTGTGTTGAGAAATTCACTGAGACAGCCAAATGTGGGCAGCAAAAGGAAACCAGGAAATAAGAGATGCCATTGATTGTTAAAGGTTAAGTGGAATTTAACTGATCCAGTGAATGAATCAGTTCAGCAGGCCAGATTCCTTTGTAAATATACTGCAAAATATGAAAATACTTTTTTTCAAAAAAGAGCTTAAATTTATACATTAAAGCATTGCTGCGCTCATTATGAAATACTTGGTTTACAGAAGGATTCATTGAGGTTTCAGTACTCTGGTGAATTCCCAATATAATTGCCAAAAGCAGAATGATAATTTATCTCCTGCATTTGGATAAAAGAGCAACTGTTGTCTTTATTATTGTGTTTATCTCTTTCTCCAAGTGAATAGATCTAGTCCCAGAGTAATTCACACACATGGTGTACTGGCAAAGAAGCGGACACAGTATTGTTTCCAGGGCAACAAATAAGACAGATAAGATCCCTGAGTCCCTTTTCCTTCCTGGTGAAGTCCTACTCCAGGGCTCTTGCATAAACTTCTCACCATTTGTGAGAACTGGCAGGATAATTTATCAAGAAGGTGGGGAACTCAGTGGGTTAAGGCCATTCAATGTACACGACTGGCTCAAAAGAACTAGAGGGTATAGGGCTTGGTCTTTTTTGCTTTTGCTTTTGTTTGTTGTTTTCATTTTGTTTTATTTTTGAATGGAATACAAACACTTGGATTAGCCTTATATTTCTTTTTTGTTTCTTATGATGTATTTGGTTAAAAAAAGGTATAATTGGCCTTCGTAAAGTAAATTTCCTTTGGATAGTTTTCATGAGCAACAATAAAACAATGAGTATGAAAACTGTAAACATATTGTATTTCCAATGAATCATTTAAAACATCTTTTTTTTAGGCCTTTAACCCCTGGGTCGACAAATATCTGAATAAAATTAGTGATTGATTGAGAAAATACATAAATTAAAATAAAATTTTACAACATCTCACCTTCTTTAGCACTGAGAAAAATGAGAAATGCCCCTCTCCTATTCTTAATAGATTTATAGCATAGTAAGGAACAGAAATATATTATTACTAAGTAATATTATAAATTCAATATCAAGGCAATCTGTCACATGCCATAACACATTTGAAAGGGAGGACTTACCAAGTTTGTGGTGGCAGATGGGTTAAGGACAATATTCTAGAAAGACGTGATGGCCTTGGTAAGGTTTAAATAATTAAAGTAAGTTATAGTCATCCCTCCATAACTCTGAGGGGAATTGGTTCCCGGACACCCATGGATACCAAAATTCTGGCATGCTCAAATCCCTTATATAAAAAAGCATAGTATTTGCATATAACCTATGCAAGTTTCCCAGTATACTTTAAATCATCATCTCTAGATTAGTTATAATACCTAATACAGTATAAATGGTATCTAAATAGTTGTAAATACAATATAAATGCTATGTAAATAGTTGCCAGTGCACAGAAAATTCGTTTTGATTTGGAACTTTCTGGAATTTTCTTTTTCAATTATTTCCCATCCACGGTTGGTTGAATCTGCAGATTCAGAGCTCACAGATATAGAGGGCTGACTATACAGGTAAGGTGGGTAATAGAACACTTCTGGAAGAAGGAATAATGTGAAAAATTTAAAGTCACATCAAGGAAAACTTCTGTTGCTCTCTTAGGAGTAGAACATGAAAGTTAAAGAAAGAACAGAGAAGAGACGTGTATTGAAAATATTATTAAGAGTAATTCCCTAGGATCTTTAAGGCAATAAAAATATTTACAGCTTAAGTATATTATACTGGAGGAATGGATTTGAGGAAAATACACCTCTGAGTAAGGAACACACTTCAGAAACAAAAGATAGTGGACCCTAAATAAAGCCCTGGTGACAGGTTTAACATACGGGTAGGTGATTATTACAAAGCAATACTTAGTAAAATCCGTAGGACTTGTTGATTGACCAAATGTGGGAGAAGTTAGAGCTAAAAGTCATGATGATTCCCAGGTTTGGGTGACTGACTTGATGGACATATAAAGGAACAAAAAGAAAGATGATCAGATGGTGAGAAGAACAAAATTTCATTGTGATTGAGTTTGACTTTGAGGTGCCGAAGAGAAATCTATGTAAGAGCTCAGTGAAGAAATCTAGGCTGAAGACTAACCATATTATAGATAGTAAAACCCACAAAACTGTAAGTTCACCATGGAAAGAAAAATACGGAATTTTAAAAGAGGAGGATCAAGGATGAAACTCTAGGAGATGTTGGAGTTTAGAACATAAAAGTAGAATAGGAAATGCAGAAATGATGAAAACATATTACTCTGAGAGAGAGGAAATAGCAGAACAATTAAATGGGGGAAATAATAACCTTTTCAACAAATGATGCTAGGACAACTAGATACCCACATGCAAAGAATTAAGTTCGACCCCTCTTTCTTACCATACACAAAAACAAACTCCAAATGAATCAAAGATAAAACTATAAAACTCTTAGAAGAAAATATAGACATAAATCTTCATGATCTTGGGTGAAGCAAAACCTTCTCAAATACCAAGAGCACAGTAACAAAAGAAAAAGACATGTTAATTGGACTTCATGAAAATTAAAAACGTTTTTGCTGAAAATGACACCATCAAGAAAATGAAAAGATAACCCATGGATTGGGAGAAAACATTTTCAAGTTGTATATCTAGCAAATAAATTGTATCCAGGATGTATAAAGAACTCTTAAAATTCAGAAATAAATCATAAATGACAAAATGGGCAAAGAATTTGAAGAAATATATCTCCAAAAACTGTATATGAATGGCCAACAAGCACGTGAAAAGATGTTCAGTAAGATTAACCATGAATATGGGAACATATGTATATATATAACTGATTAAATTTGTTATAAAGCAAAAAAAAATAAAAAATAAAAAAATAAAAAAAAATAAAAAATAAAAAAATAATAATGTGCAGAAAAATTACCTGCAAATTTAGTTTTAAAACGTAAATCAGTAACTTCTGCACACATGGATTCTAATTCCATAGGTTATGCAGCCTGAGAACATGCATCTTAACAAGGCCACCAGGGCTTCCCTGGTGGCGCAGTAGTTGAGAATCTACCTGCCAATGAAGGGGACACAGGTTCGAGGCCTGGTCTGGGAAGATCCCACATGCCACGGGGCAACTGGGCCCGTGAGCCACAACTACTGAGCCTGCATGTCTGGAGCCTGTGCTCTGCAACGAGAGAGGCCGTGACAGTGAGAGGCCCGCGCACCGCGATGAAGAGTGGCCCCCACTCACCGCAACTAGAGAAAGCCCTCGCACAGAAACGAAGACCCAACACAGCCAAAAATAAATAAATAAAAATAAATAAATTTATTAAAAAAAAAAAAGATTAACCATGAGGTAAACACAAATCCAAACCACAATAAGATACTACTCATACCCACTAGAATGGCTATAATAATGATAATAATAATAATTAAAAATACCAAGTGTTGGCAAGGATGTAGAGAAATTGACATCTTGTACTAATAGTGGGAATGTACAATGATACAGTTATTTTGGAAAGCAGTTTGGCAGTTTCTCAAAAAATTAAACATAGTGTGATTATATGACTCAGGAATTCCTCTCCTAGTTATATTCCAAGAGAATTGGAAACAGATATTCACAAAGGAAACTTTATATGGATGTTCATAGCATATAGGCAAAACATGGAAACGACCCTAATGTCTATCAATTGATGAACTGATAAATACAACGTGGTATATGTCTTCAGTGGAGCATTATTCCACAATAAAAAAGAATGAAGTACTGACACATGCTACAACATAGATGAACCTTGAAACGATACTAAGGAAATTAGTTACACAAGGCCATATGTAGTATGATTCAATTTATATAAAATGTCAAGAATTAGGCACATCCATTAGCGACAGTAATTAGATTAGTGGTTGCCAAGGATGAGAGAAGAGAGAAAGGGAGTGGTGGGTGACTGCTAGTGGGCATAGGGTTTATTTTGGGGTTGATGAAAATGTTCTGGAATTAGATAATAGTGATGCTTTCAAAACCTTGGCAATATATTAAAAATCAATTATATACTTTGAAATGATGTTTTGGGTACCTGAATCAAGGTACACAATAAAGCTGTTTTAAAAAAATAACCTCTGTGTCTCCTATTTCCAGCATTTTATGAAGACTACCCTCTCAGTGAAACTGCATGGGCTTTCTTCATGTTCTTTATCCAGACTTGGGTATAGTTACTACAAAAAACTTTTGCTGAATTCAGTGTTGCAACTCAGCATAGGACAAGTAGTTTCAGCTGAGTCTCCTGTCTGCACTGCCACATTTATAACTCACATACCAACTCTCTGAAGCCATAAAATCAAGTCTGGATTTGAGTTTTCCTGTGACAGTCTGGACAGAATGTCATGGGTGATGGAGACATGTTCTTGTAGTTCCCTAAGAAGAAATGTCTTCTGCTGGGAGGCAGATCTATACTGGGATTCATAATATAATACTTCAGTCCTCTAAATCTGCAGGAATTTCCACAATCTCACTTAGCTTCACTGTCCAAGATATGCTTGCCTGATGCTCCTGTGCCCTCCTAAGTTGGATATCTTTTTTTCTGCTTACAGAAAATGCATAAAGGTCAACAAACCTTGTGGCTTGTTATTGATATCCAGTGCAGTGGCACAACATAACTGTGAAACACCGTCTAAACAAAGTTCATTTTGGTGATTCCCTTTCTTGGTTGACAGTCTACAGTAGTCTGTTGTTCATGTTGCACATCTAATTTAAAGTAATACAATTTAGGGTGGGGAAAAGCTTTTCTTATGTAAGCATATTGTAAAAAACCCTTTCTCAAGAAAACAAATGTTTTGAAGTAATGCAGACTGAATTTGAATGCCATGTCCACTGTAGAATTTACTGAGGGACCTTGAGCAAATTACATAACCACTCAGTCACCTCAACCGCAAAAGAGGAGAATAATAGGAATGACTACCACACTTGATTCCTATGATTAGCACACAATAAATTCAAAGTTGTTAGCTAAACAAAAATGTGTTGTACAAATATGAGTGTTATTCCCCAGAGAGTAAGCAGTCATATGTCTTTGTTGAGTATACAACTCAAATGATCACCTTCTAAACTGAGCAGAGAATCTATTGTTAGATAATTCTAGCAGAAGCAAACTGAAACACGTATTTTTCTTCGGAGTCAGAATTCTGTTTTAGGAAAGTGTAGTGCAATTTTTCTTTGTAAATGACATGCAATTCACAAGTGAGTTGATTTGTGTATTCCTAGTTATATCTGTTGTGGATTTTACTATGGCCCCAGAGGGTGGTATCCAGTTTACAAAAGTTATTACTCATCTATTTTGTTGGCTTAGGCTTTTTAAAGTAATATCTGTTCTGTATGAGTGTTTTAACTCCAATCCCATTAGAAGCAAAAGCAAAAACAGATCGGTAAATTAGGCAGTTAATTCTTTAAATCGGTATCCTCTTTAAAATAAAGCTTTATAACAAATGTATTTTTCCTACAGGTAATGTCTCAAAAAAATAGACTAAAGGGGAAGTTTCATCTAAATTTTACTGTAAATGGCTAGCCCCTGAAAAAAGTGTAATATGAGCTGAACCATCTGGATAGGAATTCCTGGAGAACATCTGACCTTTGCCCTCTAGGGTCTCTGGTGCATGTCAACCTCTATTGAACATCAACTTTGTGTTAATCACTGAGTTTGTTATGCTAAGTATGATGTTCCAGGCAACAGTAGGGTTTGCTTAAGATTTAGAAGAACACAGTTCTTTGTTGAAAAAAAAAAAAAATACAGCTCAGATCTCGATGAGATCTTTCCTCATCTCTATGATAGGGAGTATTTATATTTCTCTAGGTTGGCTCTTGAAACAATCAAATGAAACAGTGCATGAAGTAGTGCTTTACAAACATTTATTTAACAAGGTTATCCTGCCAGAATACCCTTGTTGTAAAGATCCTAGAATTGAATGTCTTAGTAGATGAAGTTGGCACTATTTTCTAGGATTACTTTTGCAAAATGTTATTTTGTATTAGAGTTCTATTATTTCATTTTTCTAATTAATTTTTCAAAATAAAGCTTACTAAATATCAGATGTTCATTATAGAAAATTTGGAAACTACAGAAAAAGAATGACAGATAAAAATCTTCTGCCTTCCAATACCACCACTCCGAGTTAATTACTAACATTTTGATGATTTTCTCAGTTATGTTTCCTCACCTGAAGAAAAGCCACCCTTTATGTGAGTGAACCTGGGTCACCAACTCCAACCCCACTACCAGTTGGTGGTACAGAGTCACATTGAAATTATAGGAAGGTCAGAAATTTTCAAATCACAGAAACAGCAGACGTCTTAACTGTCCGGAAACCTCTTTAGAGTCCACGCTTGCGGACTTAGGAGCTTGCAATTGGAATACGGTCTCAGGGTGCATTTCTGGACGCTGCTCGCTCCTACTGTCCTTCCATTCGCATCAAACGAGTCATTATGCATTTTTAATTAGAATAATATTTTAAACATTCTCTCCAGAGCAACGTTTTTACAAACACTGTTTAATCAAGTGAGGGGCGCCTGCCCATGACTCTAGCCTCCGATAGTCTTTCCCAGTGAATTCTGTTTCACCTCCTGCCGCGAACGCCGGTTCAGTTACTGGCAGATTAGATTTCTCTCCTGGCCCCCGCCTCTCCCTTCCCCATCCTATGGAGAAGCGGGAATAAAAAGATCAGCCCCAGGCGGGCGTGTAGCCGGGTGAGTGCAGCCCGTTGACCGGAGCGCGCGGGTCCATCACTGGGCACCCCCTCCCTCTCCCCGCGCCGCCTCCAGCGCGAGTGACAACGCGCCCTCGGGTCTCGGGAGCTGCGGCGGCGAACAATCCCGGGCAGGGCTCGCCTCGCCGGTGACATCACTCCCGAAGATACTCCCCACTCTCAGCGCCTGCTTTCGTGAGGCGTCCGTCCGTTTGTCGGTTTCCTTCCATCCGCTGCTGGAGAGGGCTCATTGCTGGCCAGGGACAGAGCCGGGCACTGAGGAGCGACAGGACCCGGAGGAGGAGGAGGGAGAGCGCAGGCAGCGAGGAAAGGAGGATCCCGGCAGGGCAGGTGACAAGCATGAAATTCAGCCCAGCGCACTACCTGCTGCCTCTCCTGCCGGCGCTGGTCCTCAGCACCAGGTGAGTCCAGGAGCGTGAGTGACCTGAGCTGAGGGGAGTTGCCGGTAGGTTGGTCCAACCGCAGGTCACCTGTGGAGGCCAAGGACAGACACTTCAGCTGTTTGCATCTCCCGCCTAAGTTAGGGGGGTCTGTCTATAATTCGGGCTCTGAAATCCTTCTGAGGGAGTAGAGCCCTTTTCTAGTTATCCTAGCCCTTAAAGAAATCCTTAGTATTCCTCCCAGTGAGGGGACCAAGTGTTCCTTCCAAAGCCATGTTTCCCTCCAGCGCTAGTAGTAGCAAACAGATAACACGCGGTAAGAGACGAAATAAAAAAGGAAATTAGACAAGGAGAGTAATGTCACCAGGCAGTCTCTGTATGCAACGGAGCTGTCTTAATAGCCACAGCGCTTACCTCCTCCCCCAAGTCTGTCTGATTTAAGGCACAGGGAACCAGAGAAAAATGACAAATCTTGGGAGATGGTTAGCCTTGCACAAAAGTTCCTGGACTTGTGAATCAGACTGTTTTAATGTCTCGAGTAGGCTTAGTGGTAGGCATTTTCCTTTGGCTGTCTTGTGAACAGGTCTAATTAAAGAGCACACAAGACGATTAAAAGTTAGAAGACACTCTCAGAGTGCTGATGCAAGGAACGTAGTCAGAAACAATTAAGTACTGTATTCCATCCCTGGCCATAGATGGGACTTTAAGCCCAAGCACAGAAGAGCTATTTTTAGTGGAGGTTTAAAATGCGTTGATTGAAAAGAGTTTTGTGATTCCCCACTGTTGATCAAGTCCCAAAGCTGGTGATGGGCTTTCATTCTTCTTCCACAAGAGCAGCACAAAGGTGGACTGTTTCATTGCCCAGGACTGAGCCTTTATTCTGCATGGCCTGAACATCATACTGGCAGCAACCTCTCTGCCTTGGCTACTATAAAATAAAATGACCCACACAGGATAAGGATCTTTTCAAATCTATGTGAATGGAAACATTATCTGATTATGTTTCTGCTGGAAAATGAAGAGGGGAAATAGGATTATATCTAATTCTGAAATTGAGAAGTATGAAGGAAACTCATTATGTATGAAAAGTCAGGGCAGCAAAATTCTTGATTCCATTCCTAACTGACACACCCTCTTTCAGGCTCTTGTAACCAAACTTCCCTTTTAGTGTGAGGACTGTTTGTTGATGAACTTAGTCTTTGCTTGCAAACAAAGCCCAGGTGACTTTCCCAGACTAAAATGCAATATGAGCTGTATTCTTTATTTTCTTTTAAGGATTGCTTGTCACTTGAGTTCACAAACGGCAGATGGTTTTAAAATCACTTTGCTTCCCGGTACTATAATAACTTGCTCCAATAACAACCCATTTTAGTATTTGTTTCTAGCTCTACACTCAGTGCTTATCATGCATAATTGTTTTTTTTTTTTTTTTGCGTTACACGGACCTCTCACTGTTGTGGCCTCTCCCGTTGTGGAGCACAGGCTCTGGACGCGCAGGCTCAGCGGCCATGGCTCATGGGCCCAGCCGCTCCGCGGACTGGGGCATGAACCCGTGTCCCCTGCATCGGCAGGTGGACTTCAACCACTGCGCCACCAGGGAAGCCCCATAATTGTTATTTTTTTGAAGTGTCTTGCTATTTACTCTGAACTCTTGTGTTGTGGTTAATACTTACTTGTGAATTCTTCTAGAGAAAGGAAATTCTCAAAGTATGGGGCATTTAAGTATATGCCTGTCAGTATATGCAGAGAATAATAAATATTTAAACAATGGAAGCCCTGCCCACAATGATTTTAAGCACAGTGAATCTCTAGTGTTCCAAAAGTACACTTGCTTTTTAAGGATACTATAATTTAAGTGGCTAAGAAATCGAAGTTTTAATGTTGGTTATGTACTACAAAAACAAAGAGCCACCACCTTATAAAAGTGTTAATTTTTATAAGGATAAATTTAAAAAAATAGTCAATGCACTTTTCACAACAAAAATCGAATTAGTCATTCCTAGTTTACTTTAGATATGAAACTTCTGCAGTGTTGGTTGTATGTAAAAACTGTGAAAAGTCTTTAAATTTTCTCTCTTGCCAACTCAACCAAAAGAGCATGCTGGGCTTAAAAAAGCGAAACTTTTCCTAATCGGTGGCATGTCTTATTATTGTGATTACTCTGTCACAATTTATTGTACTGGATACCCAGATTACCTTGTGACAGTGAGAGAACTTGACAATGAATTGGGTATTATCAATATGTCATTTTGCAAAGAAGAGCTTATGTTTCAATGGACTCTAACAGAAGGCCATTCTCTTTGTAATATTTAAGAGTTCTTGTACGCATTTGGTTAATGTGCGCATTAGAACCAAAACTGAAGAGGTTTTCAAGAACAATTGCATTAGTAGAGGTGCACTTATTGCCCGGCTGAGAAAAACTGTGTGGCTGAACCATGACCACCTGTGACAGTAGGCTTTCTAGCCAAAGACTTATGCTAACTTAATTTCTTAGTCAGTGGTCCTGTATGTGAAGCAAAAGGCATTTCACATACTTCAGTTGTGTTGAATGCACTAGCAGAGGGTGGCAGTTGCTAAATTTTCCTATTGCCTTCGGGTGTTATCACTTGTCTTTTATTATTAAGTTCTTTTCAAAGTGTGGAGAACACAGATCTGAGACTCTTGGTGCAAAAAAAAAAAAAAAAATATTTGCTTCAACATCTCTTTCTGGGCATAGCTCTTTAATACCTTGCTTTTATCTTTCCAATAGGTCTAAGTTCAGTTCTGTTTTAAGGTTAGTGAATGTGTTCACTAAAGTAAATGCTGCAATTAGAGAAAGATAGTTACTGTAAAATAGTATTCTACCCACAGGGATGAAAACTCTAAAACAATTCTGTCTTTTAAATATGAATTTTTGAATAGCTTTCTGTTTTTATTTTTTCCTTATCCCTGCGTTTTCTGTAGCAACTTTGTATGCTGAAGCACAAAAATTCCATAATTTTCACCAAAGTGAACAACATCTATGCCCCCTCAGTCAGAGTTCCTTCATTTGTCCTGAAAGAAAGCTAAATGTTCACCTTCAACAATAGCCAAGAACTGTTCTCTGTTTTACTGCTGAACCCCATAGAGGTAAAAAGAGCTGTAATTTCCTGGCATATTGCCTCTCCTGTTTATAAAGTATATATAAATTCAAAAAAAAGAGTTAATTTAATGAATGATGTAGCTAGTGCAGAAATCCATTTAACCTGTACACAAATAAATGTGGTCAAAGAAAGCAAACATATCTTCAGAATAGAATAACTGTACTTTTTAAATAGCCTTATTCTGTAGAAGCATTAAATTGTTGTTCCAAGGCAGCCAGCAATTCACTTCTGAAAGAAGTAGTATAGGTATTGAAAGGAATAGTAGGGTGAAAAAATCTTTAGAAGTTCTTGGTGAAAAGGGACCCGTGGAGTGCTGGAGAAGGCTTGTGCTTTAGTCTGCTGAACCTCTGTTCCTTTATGCTGTGATCCTACTCTTGATACCTTTGGTTTTAAATGACTTAATGGGAGAGAACGTGGTAGGGGAGGAGTGAAGGTCTACTGACTTCTGGTGGTTTTCCATCAAGCAAGAACTTTAAGCAGATGGTCGGTTATAGTCCTCCCAACAGGAGTCACCCTACAGGTCTGTCCTCGGCCCTCTGATCAGCAGTCACACCACATGTTTACTTTGGAATGTACTTTTAGATGGTACTATATACTGAAGATGCCCCAGGCTCCTATTTGCTCTGTGCCTCAAGCTCTCCTCAGAATCAAGTTGATGGATAGGATAAAGGAAAGACAAGAGTCACAATAAGAACACAATAAGCACCAAAAAATTTTCATTTTTAAGCAAATAAATTTGATATCAAAAGGAGTCTTACTTTAATTCCCCCAAATTGATCTGAGGTACTATATTTTTTTTGTCCCAAGCCCAGTACACAAAGAGTCTTACCCCACACACACCTTTACATGACCCTGCATATATTTCTTTGTAAGAATTTCTCCATTCTGTGTAATTGAGTTAGAGAAATGTCTCTTCCAGGCTAAGAAGATATTGGCAA
The DNA here is from genome assembly GCF_964165515.1 of Mesoplodon bidens. Lineage (NCBI taxonomy): Eukaryota > Metazoa > Chordata > Mammalia > Artiodactyla > Ziphiidae > Mesoplodon > Mesoplodon bidens. Next base: position 83,405,680 of record NC_138164.1, read on the forward strand.
AAATGTTTTGACTTTTTAAATCCCTTTTCAGGGCCTTAGTTGCCTAATTACAATAGCAGTTCTTTTTTTTTTTTTTTTTTTTTTTTTTTTGCAGTACACGGGCCCGTCGCGGAGCATAGGCTCCGGACGCGCAGGCTCAGTGGCCATGGCTTACGGGCCCAGCGGCTCCACGGCATGTGGGATCTTCCGGGACAGGGGCACGAACCCGTGTCCCCTGCATCGGAGAGCGGATTCTCAACCAGTGCCCCACCAGGGAAGCCCGCAATAGCAGTTTTTTAAATGACTTATTTGTGGAATATCTTTGTGCACTAAATTTTCTTTATAATTAATGAAAGAGACACCTCAAGCATTTATGAATTGACTGTACAATTGTCCCAGACCAAACTCTATGTAATTGAAACCACTGGCGGTATATGGGTGTAATGAAATTATGCTTTCTCATGTGTGTTATGAGAGTGCTTGTGTGTTGTGGGTGCATGTGTGCTATTTTTAACTGACTTCTAGAGGAAAATCTTTTTTAATAGGACTAAATCACTTAAGTAACCTGATTAAACAGATAATGTTTAATATTAAATTTTCTTCTCTAGAAAATCCAAAAAATTCCATTTGAACTTATCTTCATAACATTCAGAAATGTTTTTGATGTTTTCATTATCACACATCAAAAGTGTACCTGCAATAAATCAGTTGTTACATAAGACATCAAGGCAATACAATAATATATTAGTTACAAATACATGTACCTATAATCTAGTCACATTCAGAAATATTTATATATAAGGTAAAGTTGGATAAATATTAACAACAAGGTTTTAAACAAAGTTTGAAGTGTGAATAGAGGAAAGAGCAAATAAAGTCAGTTAAGCAATATCAAAAATAACTTTTGCTAAGGACAATGAGAGAAATGATATTTTGTAATTGACATTAGTATCATGCAACATTTGCTAGTTGTGTGATGTTAGGTGAATTGCTTAGCCTTTTTATCCAGTTTTCTCATGTAGAAAATAAGACTACTCATAGGAACTACCGGAGGGGGCTGTGGTAAAGACTGAATGAGTTCATCTAAAAACAGAGTTTACCATATTCCCTGGAACACAGTGAGTACTTGACAGAGGTTAGCCTGTGCAGCTATTACTATATAGTTGTTATTATTTTCATGAAATTTTTGTATCTGTGATTGATCTGGACATAGCAGAATAAATGAAAACTTGGATGCCAATCAATTGGACAGCACAAAATTAACAAGAGTGACAGTCGTCATCCAAAAGAAACAAAAGATCGCCGAAGAAGAGGGGAAGCAGGAGAAATAATGAGGATTACCTGGTAAATCGGGTGGGTCTTTGAAAAGTGTTTTGGTTCCTGGATGGTACTGTGCACTTTGGTGAACACCATGAAAAATTGTGATATTTAATTTTACCATATAGAATATGATTTAGCACAAAAGTGTATGATTAGCAATATTTAACTTATATAGCTACAAGTAAATTTAAATTGCATAAATTGTACTATCAAATCAAAGCCGTGAGCATAAGCATCAATGAATAGAAAAGGATGCTTTCAAGCTACATAGGCAAGATTAATATAAAAGTTTCTACAACTTTATTTTCTACTTGTTAATCAATTTCATCATCCATCAGCAAGCTATAAAAGGTAGAAACATTTAGAAAAATTAAGGGAAGAAAATGTAGATTTTTTTTTCTACTATTGAAAACAATTTGAGAACTGCTGATATAGAAAAAGGTCAACTGCTGTATGTCTTAAGAATCATCACATAAAAGGGACTTTATACAAAACCAATTTTGAAAAGAGCTTTGGAGATCATGTACTCTCAACTAGTTTGCACATAGTTTATCATAAACTCTTCATAGTTGTGCTATGAAATTCTGACTATTAAATGAAAAAGTGTGTATATTTTTGCCATAGATTACTGTGTGTGTATGCATATGTGTCATCATATGTCAATTGAGTGGATCATAGAACAGGGTATAATTTGCTGCTAAGGGAAAAGAAAAGACATAGATCATGTTAAGTCTGCATCAGAAAGGGGCACATGTTTACTGGGACATTTAGAAATGTTGCTTCATGATCATAAGATGCAAAAAAATATATATCGAAAGTAAACCATTCCATTCAGACACAATCTAAAGTTCAACCAAATAAACACTGTGCTCTGAAAATGCTTTCATGAATACTAGGAGACATCGTTATACCATAGGCAGTGATTGCATTGCAAATTATGTCTGACTTGCTTGATGCTGCTTTCGAATATTTTAATCTCTTTGAGTGTACTTTAAAGAGTCTGTTATTGGGAAACATGCTGTGAATACAAGGTTGTGTTCTCATCCAAAGCCCTTCATATTAGAGGTGAGAAAACTGAGGTCCAGAGTGACTGAGACTTCCCTAAGACCACAGAGGAAAAGCAAAACAAGAACCCAGAACTTTCCCTAGTGCTCTCTCTCTTCTATCATATGATTACTCTCCATGTCATCTCTTCTGTAATTAAGCCGCATTGGTATAGTTGGTACCTACCTTATATCCAAAACTATTCTAGTTATTGTAGAGTATAAGGTAATTTAAAAAATTCTCCAGCCACGTAGAATCATGATAGAACATGCTACAGTCAAAGGGAATTACAATAATGAGCTGAAGACGATTTGTTCACCTGTATTCAGTTGTTTTTTGAAGAGTGAGTTGGCCTGAAAAAGATTTCCAGGTCATTTTCAAAACCCAAAGCAGAGGACCTAGAGTCTGTCATACAGAGTGAAGTAAGTCAGAAAGAGAAAGACAAATACCGTATGCTGACACATATATATGGAATTTAAGAAAAAAAAATGTCATGAAGAACATAGGGGTAAGACAGGAATAAAGACACAGACATACTAGAGAATGGACTTGAGGATATGGGGAGGGGGAAGGGTAAGCTGTGACAAAGTGAAAGAGCGGCATGGACATATATACACTACCAAACGTAAGGTAGATAGCTAGTGGGAAGCAGCCGCATAGCACAGGGAGATCAGCTCGGTGCTTTGTGACCGCCTGGAGGGGTGGGATAGGGAGGGTGGGAGGGAGACGCAAAAGGGAGGGGATATGGGAACATATGTATATGTATAACTGATTAAATTTGTTATAAAGCAGAAAAAAAAATTAAAAAAAAAAAAAAACCCAAAGCAGAGTCACTGAGTTCTCAGCTTTGCGCAGTTTACCTTGCAAGAGATGCACCTATAGTGGTTACTGTTGGCTTTTCAGTTCTATTGTAAGGTGATATTTTTGGTACCTTTGGGATCTTTTCATTGAAACTCTTTCCTATAAGTGTAGTTCCTGGGAGACATTTGCTTATTTATATTACTCACCTATTAAATCTATACTGCAACTGTGTAGTATTGTTCAATGGGTAGCATACTGAACTATCTTACAAAGATGAGTTCCTAAATATGTTCATATCTAGCTTTAATTTATGGTGATATTACGTTTCATTTGGTTTACATGTCTCTATACTTTTGTCATAACCTGTCAACAATTTTTAGTTATATAACATTTTTTAGGGCAAAGTGGTAATAGATTTCATTCTACACATACATATCAAACTCCCTGCCTTTGGATAGGTTTCTTAACCATTCTGAGACTTAAATTTCTCACCTATAAAATGGAAAATAATAATGTCCAACATTTAGGGCCATTAAGATTGAAGAAAGTATATTAAGTTCTCTCTCAGTACCTGCATATAGCTGTACTCTTAGTCCTTCAGGAAATCCTAAGACATGATGGCTATTACTATATGTAGAAATTATTACAATTCAGTGTGTTGATTTTATATTGGATACCTCAAGCAATCAACATTTAATTATTTTATTAAAAATCAAAGTAAATTAATTCCTTAAATGAATTTCAAAATTCTTAACTGACTCAGCCAAAATAATAAAATCATAGTTTATTCTTGATATGATTCTTCTAGGGGTAGGGTCAGGAGGGAATTGAGCTCAGTGAATGCTCCTTAGGAAAAATGGAACAAAAAGCATGCGATGACCTGCTGCCTTCCAAAGCAGTCCTTTCAGCTGAGCTAAGGTATCGGCAAAGGCTAATGTAGATTCTGGGTTAGCCTTTATCTCATGTCCCTATGGAGGATATGACTTTCTGTGACTTCCTTCTGTTTATCCTCAAAAGGGTTTCTAATTAATTCCCCATCTTTTAACTCTGTTCAGCACACAACTCTGAGCATCTAGAAGCACTTACTCAGTGAGTAGCTTGAGATGCATGGGGTAGGGGTTACAGGAAATGTTTGTGCTGTCATATGTGTTAAATCCAAAGAATATGGAAACAAACAGACTTTGAGTCAGCTTTACTAGCTAAATGATTTTAGAAATGTCAATTAACATCTCTTAGCCACATTTTTCTCATCAATGAAAATGCAGTAACATTGCCTCTTTCATATAGATTTGTCAAGAGGATCAAATAAGCTAATGTACAAAAAGAATAGTGTCTAGCACAGAGAAATACAACTCAGTATATTGCCAATTTTATATTACCTGACTGAAAGGATTAGAGAGATTTTACCCTACCAGAGTGTATTGCATTTCAGAAAGAGCAGTCCTTAATAAAAACTTTTACTTGGTATAGGCAAGACGAAAGTGTTGGTGAACAGATTTTGGAACTCAGCCTTATCCTCCCTTATTACGGATGAAAAACAACAACAACAACAAAAACCTGAATGGAGAATGTATTTTCCTCCAAGCTCATGTGGATGATTTGAGACCAATGTGGAAGTCAATTCCAAACCATCCTAACCAATTCCATTTAGGAACACTGATTTAAATACTTGCAATACCCTCAAGAAAAATAGTATGGAAAACTAGTATGACATGACCTAGCTTCTGTTCTGAGTCTGAAAGCTCCAAATTATGTTGCTAATAATTTTGCTAATCCAGTTAAACATTAAATATAGTTATTGAAATTATATTACCATATCACACTAATGCCTTTAAAGAAGGTTCATTTTTCGAGTTGACCTAAAGATGGCAGGACCAAAAAGATGCATCTTAAAGTAGGACAGCATAAACACCAACAATCCTTTGGACAAGTAGAGGATTCTGGATTTTAAAATTAAGTAGTCTCACAATGGGTAAGGTTGGTCGTGATCTCCATAGAATGGTGGACAAGGGGCTGGAATGGCAGAGGGAAATAAAAAGCCTAGCACCCTAGGGCACTTTGAATGCTGTGTGCATGAACAGAGATGGTAGGAGTAGAAAGGAAAGTCCCCAATCACTGGCCTTCCTCTTTTTCTTGTTTTTTTTTTTGTTGTTGTTATTTTGTTTTTAATTTTATCTTTTCTAATGCTGGCAGTCATTCATTTCTGGTCTTTGCAGTAAGCTACGTTCTTAGCATTGGGCAGAAAAGGCGGGGGAGGGGGCCACTTTAAATTATAAAAGAAACAAGAAAATGCATGAAGAATTTAAGTGACATGTTGGCAAGAAGCAGATATGGTTGAGTAAGCTTTATATTGTTGAGAACATGTAGCTTTTTCCTTCAGATGCCACAAAATGAAATGTGAGCTCATTCTACAAAAAAAAGTTCACATAAAAATGGGGGAAAACTGTTTTTTTCTGACACTACAATTCAGAAAAATATTGAAAGAGACTGAATCCCTTTTACACATTGTATGTATGTCTTTATTTCAATTGGTATTTTATATGACATGTAAGTTACAGATTCAGCCAGTAATGTTGAGGACTAATTATTTCCCTGGCAGTGTGCTAGATGCTTACTTTCTGTCACTCAACCCTTACTTCCTTGCAACACATTATACTTATACATGTTTTATCACTAGGGGGAAGGAATTTTGGACATATTAAGTAATTAGCCCATATTTTCCCACCTAGAAAGTGGTCAGATCCTAGCTCATTTTTTTTCTGAGAATCGTTTTGTGAATGAAACTATAGCTATGTCTATAAAATCTAATCTCTGTATAAATACACACTGAAGAAAAAAATAACATAATACAAACAAGAATGCTGAAACTAGACTGTGTTGGCAAATAGCTGCATGTTTGCATGGGGTGGGACAGGCTACATTAAAAACATTCTTAAATAAAGCAGCCAAAGAAATTCATTATTTTTAAACCAGATAAGTTGAAGCCTTTATTATAAGTACAAAATTTGCAAGCTAATTTCAATATTCCTATGCAGAAAATATATGTTTCCTCTGATCAGTATTTCTCAAAGTACACTCCTCAGTGTACCTAAATCAGAATCCCCTGGGATGCTTATTAAAAAGGCTATTTCCTTGTCCCTACTGTAGACATATTAGATTAGATTCTCTGAGGAAAGGGCCAAAGAATTTTCATTTTAATGTGGAAATCAGATGCTTTCTATCTGAAAATTTGGAAACAATATTTGAAACTGTAGAGTCTAGAACACTTTGATCTCTTGAGCATTTGCTTAACATGGACATTGCAGCTGAAGTCAAGAGTATGGAAAGATGGTGATGTTTTGGCAAAAAATAACACTTATTTTCACATGTATATAAATGAATTTAATAGGTGAGAATCTTGTCACATACAAAGGCTGCATTTATCAATCAAGTTGCATGGAAAATAATTCTCTGCGTCCTGTGCTTTTCTACAGAGGGCTAAGAAACTAAAACTAAACTCAAATAAACTAAATGGTATAAAACTATATGACATGGATTTATCAGGGGGCATACTTTATTTAGAAAGTACTTGACAGCAAGGTGAAATCTTACTGATAGCACTTAAAAGAATGAAAACTCCACTTTCTCCTTCACATTTTAGCCTGGTAAAAATGAAAATTTTGATCCCCACCTCCTTCATTACTAGCAGTTGGTTTTGACTGACGTGGAAAAACAGATTTTGTTTCGATTAACTTTATGTGTTAAACAGAATGTGCAACTATGTCAGCCATATTGCCTGCTTCTCTTCCTCTCTGCAGTATCAGTTAGTTCTCCTGAAATAATAAAGAAAGGAATCAAAAGATGATATGATAATTAAGAGCTAACATTTACGTAATATCTTAAACCAGGTTAATCCTCACAGTAGACTTCTTGTGAGGTGGTGGTTGTTGTTGCCTCCATTTTATATCTGTGGAGACTAAGGCACACAAGGGTTAGATCACTAGCTCTCAGTTATAAAGTGGTAGGTAGTGGAGTCTAAAGTCAAACTCCAAATAGTTCTCTAGCCCATGTTCTTAATCACTGTGCTACAGCGCCTCCTAGTGTGTAACGTAAAACACTGGCATGACCCTAAATCTGCATCAGCCTCATATGTGGGTGCCAATTTACACAGTGAGAGGACAGAAAAATGTAACTTCCTCTCAGGTTTACTCTAAGTTCACAACTAAATATGACAGAAGGTCCTTTCTTTAAAGTTCCAACTAAAATAATGTTCATTTTATTTTGTTTTCATTGTGAAAGAAAAATAATCATGAATTTGTATAATATGGTCTTTATTTGTGGATGTTGTTTTTCCAAGTCACACCAGGGACCTGTAGTGTCCTACCGTCTGGCTCCAGATGGCTTCCATGTTTCAGCTGTGGAGCTTAGAAACATGTGGTGGGAATCAGAATGACCTGTGTTCTAACTGCAGCTCAGCACTTGCTACCTGTGTGATCCTACCTAATAGTAGGTAAAGGTTATTGTTTGGTTTTTTGTGTGCAAGAATTGTACTACACATTTCTTTAGGATTACTTTATTTAATGCTTTTTTGTACTTCATGAATGTGCTTTATAGATTAGGACATTGAAGATTAGAAGAGTTAATATACCTAAAGTCACAACATTACTAAAGGTAGAGGTGAAATTTGAACCCACAATTTAATAGACATAACCTCAAGGTCAGGATCCTAATACAGTAAAGTTAACACTGAAATTCGTGGTGTCAGGCATTTGGGAGATAACTCAGAAACAAAGGAGCTGTTGAGAGCCACATGCAGACTAGTGTAAAAACCAGACTTGTGTCATACACGCACATGGATGAGTGAGCTAAGGGGTCTGGTGTACGCAACTCCTCAAAATATCCCCATGTCATGAATAGTGTCACCTTTTGTTTTACAGATGTGAAAGTTAACAGACTCATTATTTGAACTCAGCCTATCCTGAAACCTAACCTAATAATAATAATAATAATAATAACTATTATTATGGCAGCCAGATTTTCCTTAGAAAGTTTGTCGTTGTTTTACTGGAACTGCACTTCCATTGGTAATCAGAAGATGGCACTGTGAAGTATGAAGTACAGTACAGTCATCTCTGTTCTAGATTTAACCTGTTCATTGACTGACACATTCATCTCAAAATTGATGTCTAAAATAATCTGGCTTCATTTCACATCAAAATAATTACCAAAGATAAATGTATGTATATTCATGTACATGTATATATGCATGTATATATATGATATATACTATATAGTATACATGTATTTTATAATATATACCATTATAATAAATTATCTATATATTACACATAGTTATTTTACAGTTTTTTGAGAATTTATCCTTGAAAATAGGCTTTGTTTGGAAACACAGTGCTGTTAGCTTGATCCCATTCATCACTACAGTGATTCCTACAAGTCTAGTTTCCTCCTAAGTGGAATTGGACCTGAAAATTTAATAATGGACCCATTTCCCCAATGTACTCTTAATTAAAAGAGTTTTCCAGGACGGACTTTAAGGGAAGTAGGCATTATGTGAGGGAGACAAGGATATCTGACATATAGTATTTAAATTTTAATTTTTATACATGCTCATATCTTTTCACTTCATCCTGTGTAGCAATTAGTAATAATAACTCCTTTTTATAGATGAGGAGACTGTTAGTAATGACAGGTAGGTGGCCCAGAGCCAGGGCTGAGTTTGGTTTTCACAACACCCAAGTTACCTCGGGACCAGGAAAGTTAGACTGTAAAGGAGGCAGAGTTGCCTTGTCTTAGTCTGCTTTGGCTCCTATAACAAAATAACATAGACTGACACAGACACTTACTGACACAGACACTTAAGCCACAGACACTTACTTCTCACAGTTCTGGAGGCTGGGAAGTCCAAGCTTAAGGTGCTGGCAGATCCAGTGTCTAATGAGAGCACTCCTCCTGGTCTGCAGACTGTGGTCTTCTTGTTGTATCCTTACCTGATGGATCAGAGACACAGAAAGCACAGTCTTGTGTATCTTCTTCTAAGAGCATTAGTGTCATCATGAGGGTTCTACCACCATGACCTAATTACCTCTCAAAGGCCCCACCTCCTAATTCCATCCCAGTGCGGGGTTAGGGTTTCAACATATGAATTTCAAACGGACACAAACATGCATCCATAACATGCCTGTTGAAAGATGAAGCAAAGGCTGTCAGCCTGGAAGGATTTAAAGGAGGTGGTACGTATACAATATTTGATGTTTTGTCATGCGTGATTTTGGTCCTATGTTAGCGTACCTTTCATAAGTCGATGTGAGTACCTGCCTATAGCCCTTACGTCTTTAATCAGCTAAGATGCAATTTCTTGGTATGTATCAGAAAATGCCAAATAATAGTGCCTTAAGCAAAACAGAAGTTCATCTCTCTCTCACCTAAGATATACATAGAAGAGGAAATGCAGGGTTGGTTGATTCTCCTGTCTGGCATAGTTTTAGTCTCTGTTTTTCTTTATTATTATTATTTTAACAAAATAGATGGTGATTTTTTTGCCACCTGAGATATTAGTGTGATTTTTATTTCAATTGATAGAGACCAGCTAACATCACAAGTTTCTCTTAAAGATAAATAAATGAAAATTGTATTTGCTGACATGCCAATTAACCAAAAATGAAATCACTTTTGCCTGCTTTTGAATTCACAAAAGGTTTGATCATATCTGAACTGGAAACATCTATACATAAAAGAAAGTCTACACAGAGTCATAAGATGATTAGTCATGATCCTATAGTAATTATTGGTAATGTTTTATTTTATTTTTATACTCAATGTAGCAAGAGAAAGAAATGGATGAGATTTGTCCCAGGCCAACAACTATGTTTTAAAGCACTTTCAGATATTTGGAAAACATAAATTTATCAATAGCCATTTTAAAATTATGTTTCTATTTTGACTATCTGTTTAAAGAATTGAAAGTGTAAGGATTATTTTTTTAATATGCTCAAGACCTGTGTAACACAAAACAAATAACATTTTGTCTGTGACTCCTTTCTATCCATCATTCCTTACAGCTATAGTAAGTTTCAGGGCCAAGATTTGGACCCTAGACTCTGATTCCACAGCCTAGATTGTACGATGAAAGATCAGTAGATGAATCCCATCAGTCCTAAGCAAAGGCTAAATTCTGGTAGAAGTGTGTGAATTCTTCTTTCAGGAAATCACCAGCTTTTGTCTACTGTAACCTTTCAAACACTGAATGTAGAGAGTGTTTATCCCAAAGAAGTGCTGAAAGGGTGATAAGCTGGGAAAATAAGAGTTGCCAGACAGAATGCTAAGTGGAGGGCAAAGTGACAATGGAACCGATATAGTGTTTTGATGCAAGTATAGTACATTCTGCACATACAGTCAGGATTCCCTGGTGACTTTTTGTAATAAGAAGTGCATCTGGGGAAAGAAAAAAAAAAAAAACCAGACCTTTGGAAAATAGAATGTTTTAAAGATGAGTGATGAGTGCCGTGACCATAAACAGATGCTCACAGTGCGTCACTGGCATTGAATTAGAGTTTGTGGAGGAGGAGACTAGATTGTTGGGAGAAAAAGTCTCCACTGAATGCAGGCAGTGACTGTTTTCTGTTGTTTAGGGGGTTAGTTTTGTTCTGGCTATAAAAAGGACATAAAAGACAAACTGTCAGAAAGAGGGAGATAAATATTTCGTGGGGATGAGTCCCTTATGCCTCATTCATAGTGAAACTGAGAGTGTAGTAACATGAGAAGAATGGATTCAGAATAAGTGAGTTTGCCTTATAGGTGAGCGATCCTAAGCAAATAAAACAGTCTCTACATCTCAGGAGAACTGAGGAGGGGGTAGCGGAATGAGGAATGTGAGGGAGACCAAATGTCAGAGAGTAAAGTTTCCCATCTCTGGGAATAGAGAGAGTTGTAGAAGGTGTGACAGAACTACATGATTTTCAACACTTAAAAGTTTTCAGGAAAAAATTGTATAGGAAAGTAAATCTCAGGAAGAAGACAGCTATGTATAAAGGCACTAAGATTAATAATAATAATAATAATAATGATAAAAAATTCAAAGTTATAGCTTCTAAGCAGAATTGTAAAAAGTTAGTGGAAAATAGGTGGTCCATTTGCCATTTCCATACTAAAAACAAAAAAACAAAAAAGAAAAATCCCTTCTTATGTTTATATAAATTTGAATGAAAATTGTCACATAAATGAACTTTATGTGACTTGAGGACGTCAAGCAAATTTTATATTAAGAATTTATATATCAAAAAGACAAACAACCCAATCCAAAAATGGGCAGAAGACCTAAATAGACATTGCTCCAAAGAAGACATACAGATGGCCAACAAACACATGAAAACATGCTCAACATCTCTAATTATAAGAGAAATGTGATTCAAAACTACAGTGAGGTATCACCTCACACCTGTCAGAATGGCCATCATCAAAAAATCTACAAGCAGTAAATGCTGGTGAGGGTGTGGAAAAAAGGGAACCCTCTTGCACTGTTGGTGAGAATGTAAATTGATACAACCATGGTGGAGAACAGTATGGAGTTTCCTTAAAAAACTAAAAACAGATCTACCATATGACCCAGCAATCCCACTACTGGGCATATATCCTGAGCAAACCATAATTCAAAAAGACACATGCACCCCAATGTTCATTACAACACTATTTACAATAGCGAGGTCATGGAAGCAACCTAAATGTCCATTGACAGACGAATGGATAAGCAAGATGTGGTACATGTATACAATGGAATATTACTCAGCCATAAAAAGGAATGAAATTGGGTCATTTTTAGACACATGGATGGACCTAGAGACTGTCATACAGAGTGAAGTAAGTCAGAGAAAAACAAATATCGTGCGTTAACACATACATGTGGAATCTAGAAAAATGGTATGGATGATCTTATTTGAGAAATAGAGACACAGATGCAGAGACCTAACATATGGACATCAAGCGGGGAAGGGAGGAGTGGGATGACTTGGGAGTTTGGGATTGACATACATACACTACTATGTATAAAATAGATAACTAATGAGAACCTACTGTATTGCACAGAGAACTCTACTCAGTGCTCTGTGGTGACTAAATGGGAAGGAAATCCAAAAAAGAGGGATATATGTATACATATAGCTGATTCATTTTGCTGTACAGTAGAAACACACAACATTGTAAGGCAACTATACTCCAATAAAAATTAATTATAAAAAAATAGCTTAAGATTTCTGTGGATGTTTATCCAATGTGAAAAGAAGCCTGTGAGAGTAAAATTGATCTTTTTTTTCATAAGAATGTGTCATTTAAAGAAAAAGTACACCAGTCAAATCTTTATAATAATTTGTTTAAAAAAAGAATTTATATATACATAATGTATTGTAACTAAGGTATTATCACTATCTACAAATACATTTTTATAATTCTCAAATAGAGTAGAATACTTTATTGGGTTCACAAATAAGTGAGACAGATCTGCCTTTGAGCAGGTAATACACACACGCATGCACACACAGACACACACTCATACACACCCGTGTGCTACATCTTCAGCCTTCTATAAAACTGTGTAATAACTGTACAGTCTTGCCTGGGTTGAGGTGGGGAATCAGGTTGGCCAGAAATTTTTCAAGGTTAAGTTCCAACCCCCATAAGAGAAGGAGAAAATTAGAATGCAAGGAAAATAACATAGTCTCATGTTCCAGGGAGTTGACAGGATATCAGTTTGGTCCAGTATCCAACATCCCAGCATATGGAATAGTCATATGGAAAGATAACATATTGTAACAGATTTCAGAGACTGTAGTAGATCTTTTTGGTGCCTGGTCCATCTTCACTACGAGTGCCCCATTTGCCTATTGCTTTTTCTGGTACCAATTGCTTTTGGTGCACCAAATGCTAATGAATAACCTCAAAAATTACAGAAAAATGACCTTAATGAGATTTTTTTGCCTAATCCTGGGTTTTATTCATCCTCTCTTTCAGCAACACCTTCTCCTATCCCTAACCTCCCTTAATGGGGTCCCTCTCTCTACACCTGGGTACTGTGTATTTTCTCCCCCATCTCACCCCCAACCCCGTGCCTAATTAGGCTTCCTCTCCCACCCTGGGTGTGATACATCCTCTCCCTCCATTGTCCCCCAACCTCCTCGTGCCCTATCCCCAGTCTCTATAGTCAACAACCATGTGGATCTACCTCTGTGGTGCAATGCATGCTCCAAGCTTCCCTAGGGACCAAGGGAAGCTAGTCTTCTGCTGGGACCACTTCTTTGCTGAACATTTTTGTTCTATCATGTTTCCGTCTCAGCTTCTTTTGAAAGTACTCACTCATTGAGATAAAATCAGTTTCCAAAGGAGGCCCCTCTTAGGCTTTACTTTTGGGAAAACAGGCGTAAGATAGAGGCTGATCCACCTCGGTTGAATCCTAGTGTTCCACATTACTAGCTATGTGACCTTGAATGAGCTGTTGAAAATTCTTTATGATAATTTGTTTCATTTGAATTGGAAAAATAACCAATCTGGAAGTCCTGTTGTGAAGATTAACGGATAACAGATTTAAAACACCTGCCACGGGCTTCCCTGGTGGTGCAGTGGTTGAGAGTCTGCCTGCCGATGCAGGGGACACTGGTTCGTGCCCCGGTCCGGGAAGATCCCACATGCTATGGAGTGGCTGGGCCCGTGAGCCATGGCCACTGAGCCTGAGTGTCCGGAGCCTGTGCTCCGCAATGGGAGAGGCCCCAACAGTGAGAGGCCCGTGTACCGCAAAAACAAACAAACAAAAAAAAACACCTGCCACTTATACATATTTAATATATGATACTTCTTTACCATTTAATTATGGAAATTAATGCAAAACCTAAAGCTATTTTTGTGAAATGTGAGTAGGTTTTATGTGAATATGAAATTCTGTGGCCACTCGAGGTGGAATATCTATGATGCAATCTGTGCCTCAAAACTCTTTGTATGGCTTCTTTGTCAGGGTTTGATAATTTCTTCTTACCTTATATATTATATTTCTCTTGTAATCCTCCCTAATACAAAATACATAATTTTTTTAAATCATCTGTGTTCTAAGTTGAACCATATAAATGAAATCTTATTTGAAAAAGGCAACTGCCTGTCCAAAGAATTACTGCTACATTTTAAGAATTCTATACATCTTTTATGTAAAAACTTTATCCTATTTCTTCAACCTCATTTTTATTTTTTCTTACATATCTATTCACTCCAAAAATATCAATCACCTCAATGTGGGCATCGATCACATCACTTGTGTAAGTTTAATTTAATTATTTGAGCCAATTTCTATAATTGTTTTCTTAAAAATCTATTTAAGGAGGTTGAATTTATCAGATGGTATAAGGTAGTTATGTTGCTGCTCAAAGTTATTTTTATGTTGTGTTTAACACTTATGGTATATGAGAGGCTGTTTTTAATTATATCAAAGTCCTGCCTTTTTATCACTGAGCAAGTAATTTCCCTCCCATTAAAAAAAATTACTTTATCTTTGGGTTTCTAAGATGACATATTCCAAGAATATTTTTTGAAATGTGGGGTACTTAACACTTTGTAGCGATTAAGGTTCTACTGACTTGGAAAATAAAATGGGAATGATGAAGGGGAAATGATTCTTTGAGAAGAAGGGATTAAAAGGGCTTTAATTCATCACACTTTATTAGTGAATAAAATAATAACAAATACTAATAGAGAATAATTAGCATTTATGAGTTAGATATTACCTCATTTAATCTATTGCTTAATTAATTTATTATATACAATATATAAATGAGTATATTACAGTTTCGCTAAGGCAAGAGGCTTCAGCTGGCCAGCTGGTCAATGATGGAGCCAGAAGGTTGGAGCCCAGGGATGTCTGAAGCTAAAGTCTGGGTTCTTTGACACTTTAGTCATGGCTGTTAAAGTCCTTTGAATATTTTGAGGAAAAATCTGATGTAGCTATTTTTCCTTTGTAACATTCTATACTTACAGGTTGGCCTAGCACAAAATAAATAGCTACCTGAAGGTATATTATCCTTTCTATAAATCATCAGGGAGAAATCTTAATTCACTTGATTTTAGTGTTGGCTTCAAATGCCTGTCTCTGTCTTTGTCTCTCTGTCTCTATTTCTCTTTCCAATTCTTTCTCTCCCTCCCTTTTTCTCTCCTGGCTTCCAGCTCTGGCAAAGGGAGCCACCTCTCCCCCACTAACTTAATTGTTTTTAATTGAGTGAGAATCTGAGTGGGTCCATAGATTCTTTTTTTTTTTTTTTTTTTTATCTATTTATTTATTTTTGGCTGCCTTGGGTCTTCGATGCTGCATGTGAGCTTTCTTTTTAGTGGTAGCAAGCGGGGGCTACTCTTCGTTGCAGTGCGCAGGCTTCTCATTGTGGTGGCTTCTCTTGTGGCAGAGCACAGGCTCTAGGCGTGCAGGCTTCAGTAGTTGTGGCACGTGGGCTCAGTAGTTGTGGCACGCAGGCTCTAGAACACAGGCTCAATAGTTGTGGCACACGGGCTTAGTTGCTCCGCGGCATGTGGGATCTTCCCGGCCTAGGGCTTGAACCCATGTCCCCTGCATTGGCAGGCGGATTCTTAACCACTGCACCACCAGGGAAACCCCATAGATTCTTAAATTTAGGAGTTTGGGATAAATCAGGGTATATTCTAGGGACAGAAGATTATAGTTTCAGAAGCAAGAAATAATTTACCTCAAGAAAGCATAAGGAAGTACCATAGCCTGAGAAAGAGAAGTGTGCAGACCCTTCCTCCTCCTTAAACAAATCTAAAAGAAACTGCAAAAAAATTATTAACGGATATGTTTATTGATTGTCCCTAATATAGTTGTGAGAATATTAAGTTGATAATTGAAGCATCAGAAGATGATAGTGTATCATCATGCAAACTATTGAGTTGTTCTTTTTTTGGTCTTTCCACTTTTTATTTGTTCGCAGGTCAAAGCTAGTCAGCAAATGGAGAATAGTTCATAAACTGGTGTGCTCTCACAGTCATCATCATCTTCTTTTCTGAGGTCTTGCTTTATACTTTGACTACAGCTGATCTTCAGACAATTGTATTTAAGGACTGTTAACATCCCCACTCAGATACTCTAATACTTTATTCTGAATGAGTCTTGAATTTTGGAGAGTCTTGCATGTCGTTGAATAATGCAGTCTGTCATCTGAGAGAATCTAGCAAATTGGATGTAGGTTTAGGGGAAAAAACAAAGGTTTGAATTAAAGATTCCTTCTTTCAAGGTTTTATTGTTTTTATATATTTACAACACTTTGAGCTTAAGTCTACTAAGAACAAAATTGAAGAAAGGAAGCATGAGATTTCCATAATCAGGACTGGATTGTGAACATATTGGAATAACAGACCTAATACTTCTCCCTCTAAAACTATCTCTGCAAAAAGTTGTTGGCAGGGCTTCCCTGGTGGCACAGTGGTTGAGAGTCCGCCTGCTGATGCGGGGGACGCGGGTTCGTGCCCCGGTCTGGGGGTATCCCATGTGCCGCGGAGCGGCTGGGCCCGTGAGCCGTGACCGCTGGGCCTGTGCGTCCGGAGCCTGTGCTCCGCAACGCGAGAGGCCACAGCAGTGAGAGGCCCGCGTACCGCAAAAAAAAAAAAAAAAAAAAAAAAAAAAAAGTTGTTGGCAAAGAGGTTTTGCATCTTTCCAGGATATAGTTTCAGTGAAGCAGGTCTGCATGTATACTGGAATGTGTTGTTTTCTCATCTCTTAGTTTTCTTTGGATTTCATTTATTTATCATTTGTTATGTGAGAAGTTATACTTCATACTTTAATAAAATATTACTGCCTCAATATAATTAATTTATAGTAATAATAGGTGCTTTCTAAAAAAGAATATAAACAACTGCATTTTTTCAAGAAAATATTTTGGTCTTTTTAAATTTGTGAGTGAGCATAATTATCAGGGAGTTTTTCATTTTAGTCAAGCTTTAGACATGAAGACATTGCCAGCACAGGCCTGGGATATATCTTTGCTCCTCTCTGCTAACTCAGTGTAACAACAGCAATAGCAGCAAAAACAACAATAGCAACAGCACCTGTTGGTGTCAGGCAGCTATAAATGCTTTACTTTTAATATCTGATTTCTTTAGTTTCACTAGTTTTCTTAGTTTATTATCTGATTTCAGAAGTTTCATAGTTGTGCGACTGTGAAGTAGCCCTACAATGTATAAAATACCTAATATCTAAGATCTTTAATTTTGCAGAATTTGAATGGTAGGATTTTGAGGATTTCACTCTCAGAAGGGGTAATCTGGTGGAAAGACAGCTGTCAAGATGCAATAAAATTACTACCAACAGAACTAAATGAATCACACTTTACAAAAAGTTACTATCTACTCCAAAACTCACTAGTGTGTGACCTAAAGGAATGTTTGAAAATGGAACTGTTATCAACCCGAAGAGAAGGCAGAATTGAAAAATGATTGAAATGAATATTTGTGTGTGTGATCGCATTCGAACATCACTTTGAAGCACTCTGGGCCATAGAAATCAGGTGTGATTTTTATGTTTTCCCATCCAGGGGAGCCATATATATAATAAAAGAATGTAATAGCATTGAGATTGCACAAGAGAATCTTTGTATATAAATTTAAAATTCAGTAAGTTGCAGAATAATAGTTAATGGAACTTTTAACAATGGAAAGGAGATTGGAAAATGTGGTCTTATCTCTCACACACATTTTCCTGTGTTCAGTTATCCTTTTGGAGGTGGGGGAGATGGGGTACAATGAAGCATGGACCAACATAAATCCCACTTATACAAGAACTGAAACCTAGGCCAAACTATATTTAGGAAACCTGAAAGTTTCAGTTAGATAGTCAATAGTAGTGCCACTGAAATGTCAGATACTTATTTTTTATGAGCATACCCCCAAATAAATCAAGTCAGCAGAGAAGATAACTCATATTAGTTAAACATACAAGAGGTCGAAATATATAGTTCTGTTACTGTCACTGAGGAAAAATAAAAATGCAAGGGTGATTGATAGATACTAATATTTTCCAATCATCACCTTACCCCTCTGCAGACAAGTATTCATAGTTAGCCAAGTTATGATCAAGTCATAAAGATAATGACAATAGTAGCAGCTATTATCTTTTCCTTTTGAAAAAAATTGTCTTGGGTCTTAGCATTGTGCTAAGTGCTGTAACTCTTCATATATTTTATTCTCTTACAACTTCACAACATAGGTTCTTTTATCACTGTCATTTTACGGTTGAGGAAACTAAAACTTGGGGAAGTTAAGAATTTGCACAAACCTCACAGATGGTCAGTGCCACAGGTAGGAATTAGAGACATGTCTTTTAGTGGGCAGGTTAAGAACGGGCTTTTTTACCACAATCCATGTGAGTTTTAATTGGAAGTAGAAGATGAGCAGTCCTGAGAAATGAGTCATCCAAGACACACTATAGCTTAATAGCTCATCTTCCATTTATGTGAAGGATATCTAAATAGTGGCTCATTAGTCACATTACATGTTTCCTTTAGCTAGTGAAAAATATTCCTTTTTTATTCTTTTTCCTAGCCTATGGACTGAATAATTCCAATTTTTTAACTTATAGTCCTAGGTATATCTAGCCTTTGTGATATTATATTTAGATCACTTTGAAGGAGACATGCATATCTCACCCTCTTATTCATACATTCACATAATCATCTAAAATACCTGTTTCATCATGACTGGGTTTCACCCAGCTATCTCTGAGGTAATCCTATTTATGTCATCTTCAGGGCAAAGCTTTGTCATCTACTCCATAGTTGATTCAGGGTGGCTCTCATCATCAGAACCATAATATCATCTATTGGACTCAAAGCCTTAATAAGAGGGATATGCCCAGGTAACCTTGGAGGTCTTGTTTAAAGTGGATAATCTAGACTGCATATGTTTAAGCAGTTGTGCTTAGAGAGTTTGACCTAGCCTAATTTGAGAAATTGAAAATTTGTTTTTAGATCTCTCAGAATATTTTTTTGCCAACCTGGACCTCACCAAAACAATAGTTTGGGCTATAGCCCAAGACAGTGACCTCTTCTTTCAAATGTCGACAGTCAGTACATCTGACACATGGTGATGCCAAGGACCAGGAATAGGGGACCCTCTTAGGCCTCTGCTGGCCAAAACCTTCCTGCCAGTCTGACCCCCCCCCAACTCCTAATGAACTGGTCTTGTTTCTTAAAAAAAATTAAAAATCTACTTGTGCTGAGTACCAGTAGGAATAATGGATTAATATGCTAACTTTTACCAAGTAATAGAGTTACATTTTACTAGCAGTCCTCTGAAGAGATAAGCATTTGTCATAGTGGCGGTATTGTAAATCTTAGACATGGTAGCAGATCACGTGTGCAAGCCCACCTCCAGAACACAACTCTCTCCCTCAGACCACATCAAGACATTTTTGAGTCTTAATGACATATGTGAAAAAGTGTAACATATTAAGATAAGAATTTATAGAAAGTTTACATTGAAGTAAACCTTATGTGCCTATAAAGTGTGAAGAAATGGAATCTGTTGTGAAACAAATTTGGAAACCCTTGAGTTAACAATAGGAAAGAATCTTCTTTATTCCTATTGTGGATTTTAAAGCTTCATGACAAAAGCAGTGATTTAATAAGTAGAATTTTATAAGTTGCCTTTTTTTAAACCCCTGGTTTTCTTTTAAGAGCTTAGGGGCCACACTAGTTTTCAACTACTAGAAAAACCTGGCACACAGAAGTAACTAAAAAAATAATTTTTGGTTAAAGGAAAGAGAATCAATTTGCTGGTTAGTACTGTAGGTTCACAGGTGAATTGGGTAGATATCCTGCATTTTAAGAACATACAGTCCAAAGGAGAGATTTTTTTTTCTCTTGTAAAGATCCTTATTAAATAGTAAAAGTTATAAAATCCTATACAAATATGCATTTAGGATGTTATAGAAGCCGCAAGAGTGTAGAGCTTATGTCCTACTGTTGTAAGGAGAAGAGATGAATCAAGAACGTTTTAATCAAAAATTATCTTTTGAGCTGCACATGTGAACTTTTGTTTCTAAAGTTGCATTAGATCATTGAGTATATTATACTCAAAGACTGGTGAAGTTTTTGGTTCTTAAACTGACATGTAAGTTGGATTTTATGGCAAACACCGTACCAAGGGTTTTCCAGGATTGCAGTCAAGTCAAGAAGGTGAAGATTCTGGCTCTGTATACACCACAGCCAGCCACAATAGTCAGTTCTAGAATGAAGAAGGACCATGTTGAAAGTAGACAGTATGTTTTTAATTCCCTAGATACGTGTTTCTACAATTAAATATCTCTGTGAATGGGCACTGCTATTTGCTGTAGCCTTTTAAGAAACTGTTAAGAAGCTGCTGTAACCTGTTAAGAGACTGTTATACAGCAATATGCTTATACTTGAAGACAGAGGGAGAATAAAAAGCAGCTAGACAATCTCTATGGCAATGTTTTTCAGGGAGGAAAAAGAAGCATAGCATTTCAATGTTAAAGAAGGAAAACTTGGTGATATACTTTGTAGATGTATAGTATACCTTCTTTATGAATCAATTTGTCATTGCCCACCTTGCTTTTCAAAAAGTAATGAGAAAACTTTCATAGAAATCCCCACATTTAGTTTAATTAAAAGGAAATATATTTGGAATTACAAGTTTAATAACTCTAGTTCCAGTGAAGCAGACCACAATGAGGGAGCAGCTGGTTTGCGATTCAAAAACAGATGGTGCCTTTCTTTTTCTATTTGGACTTCCCTTTTGGAAATTATATGTCCATCGAATATCAATAAAGCTATGATTTCAAGACTTCTTTGTCATGAAACACTTTCTGGAGGAATGATGTTAGCAATGTCTTATAGTTTGCATGCACGTTTCCTTTGACCACTGATTTGTAAACATCACCAAATACTGGAAATGATTTTTTTTTCAAAAATGGAAGAAATCAGAAAGTTCAGAAGAATTTTTTTTGAATAGTTTAATATTTGGCAATAACTGGCCCAAAGTTTATCTAATAAGTACAAATAGCTGATTTTATTAGGAAGGTATATTATCTATGAGGAGAGCATTAAAGAGAGTGGTTTGAAAGAAAGCTATAGAACCTACTTGCTCATGAGGCTTTCACAATAGAGCACACACCCTTAATAAACATGCCTTTAAATTCATAACAGTACTTAAGACACTTTATGTCAGTAAACAGTGAATAGTAATTGGCATAAATATTCACATGCCTTTATTAACCTAATTCTAAAAATTGATTTTTATCAAGTCTTTCTTTCATATTGCTATGTCTTTTTTTTTTTTTGTATTTTCCTGAAAGAAGCAAAGTCTGTTCCATTCATCTAATTATACAATACAAATATATGAACACAGCCATGGAACCTGTTAAGTGCATCTGTAAGCGAGTCCTGGATGTGTGAGCAGGCTGGTGGCTCCGCAGGTAGTCTGAAAGTCCTTTGAGGGCAAGATCTCGGTCTTAGGCTTCTTTGTGTCCAGCATAACTCATTGTCAAAGCTTGACCCATGTGCTGAATAAATATATAGTTTGATAAATTGTCAGCTTGATTTCATTCAAGGTGACATTTAATTTTTTTTCACAATCCTAAAGAATTTTATGTTGGCTTTTCTGTAATCAAGTATGGAATGATGTGAGAGCAAATAGGGCTGTGCAATCATCCTTTTGACAAGAAGTTGTTTGGGCTTCTTCGCTGGATTTTTGGCTTTGATGCAACTCAGAATGACTATGATCGTATAAAACAAGATTTACTTAGTAAAAATATTCTATATGTATGATTTGGATGAGTCAGTAAAGACTCTTTAAAACAATCTTTCTATTCCCAATTTCTACACTCACTTTTCTCTCTATTTCTCTCTCTCTCTCTCTCTCTCACTCACACACACACACACACATGCACACACAAACAACACATGGTTATGTTGTACCTTTTTTCCTACACACACATAATAATTTCAAACTGAAAGTTTCCCCTGAAATTTCTCTCCATCAATCCATACTTAATGTTTTAGCAATTATCTCATCTTATTGTGTCTGAAAAATTGTACTTAAAAGTTATTCTGTAATAAACCTTCCCTGATTTGCCTTCAATCAGCATCTGGCTATACAGTGAGAAGCCCTCTGGTGTGTATTTTTATTATGTTTTTCCTTATAGTTGCTTTTTAGTATAAGAAATCTAAGTATTCTCCAAGATCGAGGTCTCTATAGATTGTACCTAAGATGACAATCTCTCATCAGATTTGGGGCTTAAGGAAGTAACTCCTTTTTATTTGAAGTAACATTTAATTTTCAAAAGAAAAATATTTTTATTTTTATAACATTGTAGACAATGTAGAAAATATGGAAAAGAACAGGTGAAAAAACTCTATTCAATAATATCTTTAACATTTTGTATAAATTCTTATACCAGGGATCATGTACAGTGAGTTTAATGGTGGTTAGCGAATAAATTAATACATATTAATTAACTTAAAATAGCAAGCGCTGGTGTATTTTAAAAACAAACAGTTAATTTGTAATGTTAATTTACAAATAAGAATATTACACTGCAGACATTGGTAATGGTTTTCATTTTGTCAGGTTAGAGTATTTAGGTTGCCTACTTAGCTCTAAATCAAGATCCTGGTAACCAGTATTCACAGGCAAATGAACCATAAGAGATAACAATACTACTTTAATTGAGGTCCTACCTAATCTCTCTGAGTAGGTGAAGATTCAATGGACTTGGCTTTTATTAGAAACCTGCATCATTGCTTTGTAAGATATTAACTCTGACCCCAGTGAAATCTTTTATCAAGGGTTTTAGAGACAGTGCTGCATAAAGCATTAGATAAGAGTGAAAATGTTACTCATTTTTTATACAATGCAAAATGAAGATTTCTTAATGCATTCTTTTTGTGGTAAGCCTTCTTAAAAAACAGAGGTCAGGTGAGGCATAAAGGCAGTGTAAAGCTGAATTGATACCTCCACTCATTTAGCTCATGAATGAGTCAGAATTTAATTTACCCTAAACAAAAATGTTGGACAGGTGCTGAAATGGGATAAGAGTCTAGTTTTCAAATTAATTTTCTTGGTTACTGGAAGTGTTTCAGAAATTGAGCTGGCCAGTTCCATCATGTTCTGCCAAGTGATGAAGGTGCTAAATGCTACATTTCATTACAAAAACTAATATTAAATATTTTTAAATTAAAATATTGTTTTATAGTCTGTACATTGCCATTCAAGTCACAACCCCTGGTCTCTTGTGCTGGTCACCCAAGGTAATATAAGATGACTAATGTTAAACATGCATGGCCTGATTATAAGGATGATGTATCCTCATGAGAATTTAAGCTTTGATGAAACACGCAGGCAACAAGGGCTTTATAGCCAAGAGCTCTTCTTTAGAAAGATTCCATTCTATTGAGGCATCTAGTTGGAAAAGTTACTTTTTTTCTTTCTAATTCAGAGTTTAAATTCTTTAGATAGAGTTTAGGTAGTGATAATCAACCTTTCCCTGAAATCCACTGTACACCATAGCAATGCTATTTTTACTGAGCAAGAGCAGTGTTTTTATACTGTAGACAGTAAACTCTTTCAGATTCTTTGGCACATTTGTGTAGAAAGAAATTAATAGTACACTTACCACAAAGTAAATTGATTCATTTAATTATGAGATATTGTACAGTAGTTTTTTTAAAAATTAAAATGAATGGGGACACTGTTGCTGGGTCAGTGAGGAGAATATGAAAGTTCTGGCCTTCAGAATCATGTCATTTAAATCAATTTTATATCAGTTTAGAGGATCAAGCAAAGTTATATTTCATCCTTTTCTGATGTTTTCATATCATGATCTCAAAGTCATTGAATCACAAGCATTCGACTCTGAATAGTCTACAGTTTACAAGGCTTATTGAACAAATCCAGGGTCATGAAGCAGGTACAATGAAGTGTCCTTGAAAAGACCCCAGGCTTCTCTGTCTATGCTAAACGTCCCTTCTGTTAATGTTCAACGTTTTGATATGGGACCTTCACTGAATAATAACCTCTGCTGTAGAGAAATTGACACAGGTCTTACCATTTCAAATTCCCTTCAATTTGACATGCTGTGGTGGTGATATCATTTTCAGAATTTGAAGGAACTGTAATGATAAGTGAACCTCTTTAGTCCTTAGTCACATTCTCATTCTCTTTCCAATAACTCAACAGCTACTTTTAGTTTTGTTTTACTTTTATTTATGGTTTAAGGTGGCTTAAATATAGATAGATATAGATTGTGTGTGTGTATGTGTGTGTGTGCAGAAAACGATATGTATGTAGGGCTAAAAGTTAGTAAGACAACAAAAAATAAATTGTAAACATTTTAAAATTAAATTGATGACCTATTGAGGACAACAGAAAAAATATGGACAAAAAGATACAAAAATATGGAAAAAATACAAGATTAAACTAGAAAGCTTGCTAGAAGTTGACTATAAAACTAGTGCTAAATGGTTGGTAGGAGGAAAACACACACACATACACACAGAGAAATTGCTGAAATTATATAATTTACAGTTAATACATAACTAAAGCTTACTCATTTTTTTAGGAGGGTGCACTTGTGCCTGTTGCTGAGACCAAGAAAACTTGGTTTCATGACTTCCCTGAGACAGAGTATACCAAGCAGTATACTCTATACTCAGGTATGGGATGGAAGTGACTAGGTAGGTAGATTAATGGTAACAAGGGATTTTTGTGGTGATGGAAATATTTTGTATCTGGGTTACATCAGTGTCAATAATCTGGTTTTGATATTGTACTATAGTGTTGCATAATATTACTATTGGAGGAAACCGGAGAAAAAGAACATGAGATCTCATTTTTTTCTAACAACTGCATGTGAATCTATATTTTTTTCTCAAAATAAAAATTTTAACTAAAAAAAAAAACAAACCTTAGTGGGAGAAGGTTGCATGCTGGAGGTTATAAATTAGGTTTTCTTGGTCTATCTAGCCTAACTGAAGAATATATTTCAGTATTGTTTTCCTGTAAGATTTTCTCGATGTTATCCCTCCTTCCTGGTAGTTTATCAACTTGTAACAGCAAATAGAGAAATATTCTTCTCTTAATAGTTTTCTTTAACCCAACTTATTTTTTAACTTAAGGACACTTATTTTGAAAGAAACTTTAATATTTTTGCTTATAAAGCAAAACAAATGTAACTTATCATTACAAAAGAAGAAGCTATAGAAATGAATATATAACTATTCCATGTTTTTAAAATTTATCCTCATAGTACTTAAAATCTTCACAAGCACGTATACTGTATTTTAAGAAACACTGCATGAGAATATTAAATTCTTTGAAAAATCCTTAATTTCTAGAGTTATATTACAAATATTTTCTACATGTTCATTTTGGGGGGGTATGGAAAGTATTTCATGACTCAGAAATGATTATAAACACTGATACATAAGAAGGTATGGAAAGTACAGTATTTAGTTATAAATTTCCCTATCCCTACTAATTTTGAGAATACTGTTAGCAATGGTTACAGTTATAGGTACCAGAAGTGTCAATTCATTTGTTCACCAAATATTTAATAGTGCCTACTACATGTCAGGCTCTCTTTTTGGTAGGGAGGAATCACCATTTTTAAGAAAAAAGGAATCACTTTCTTTTATGGCATTCACTTTTTTCATTGATAGTGATTAAATACTGCGTGTTTTGGTTAACTGGAGCCATTGTATCATATTCTATAGCCATTTTTCTTCAATTCATGGAGTGCAAAATTTTGAGAACTAGAAAGGGTGTCAAACTCAAAGGAAAGATACCATTGACTAAATGAGGTACATGCTTTGAAGTCAAATAATTTTCTACTTCAAACCTAATTCAGAGAGAGTATTTTATAAGCATTTTTGTAAGCATAAAAATATCTATACTATCCCAACTTTTCTACCCTAATTTCTACATTTTATCTAACACTTGATACTCGGGCAAGGGACAAAAGAAGTAGAAAAAAAATTTACCAGGAAAGATGATAATTTGGGGCTGTCACCACTGGCCATCGCCTTAATAAATACTATGTGAGTTCTTTAATATTCCCAGTAGGTCACACCAAGTCTCAAATATCACAAAATTTAAATTTTTATGTATCAAAGTAAAGAAAAACATGATTTGCCTTTCAACATATAAGCTTTGTAAAGGTGCAGCTTTTAGAGGCATTTTTTTTTTTTTTCTTTTAAGCAATCTAACTTAATTAGCTAAGTATGAAAAGAACAAAGGAAATCCAAGCAAGGATGAGGCCATTAAGAACCATTCTGTCTTACAAATTCCGGCAGAGGGTATTCCAAAGGGACAGATTGGAGTTTCTTTCTAATTTCATTTTAATATTAGACCCCTGTATGAGTATTAATGTTATTCATCACCACGGAATCATGGGTTTTAATAGTCTGACCAGAAGTGGGTGTAGCTGACGCTCTGAGGACGCTAATAATGATGATGTGCCAAGCCATCTTCATGTAGTTGTGAGCTTCTCCAAACGTAGTGGCCATTACGAACACTGTCACACACTTGACAGAGTTAAGGTGTTAACACTTGACCAGAGCTAAGTGATGTGCTAAGTCTTAAGAAAAGGAGGATTATGATTAAAAGTTCTCCTACTGTATACCTCCAGATTTCCAATCCTGGTGAGCACTCTACTTCCTTATAGGAAGACCTAACTAATAATAACAACAATAAAAATAATGATAATAATCATTGTCATAGAAACATTAATAATACATTTGATCATTTTGACTTACCAAATATTGCACTACTTTCCACTAATTAGCACATTTAATCCTTACAAAAAATCAAATATAGGTACTACAACTTGACAAATGAAGAACCTGAAAGTGAGAGGGAATTTTAGCAAATGTCACAAAGTCACGGCAAGAACAGATCCAACTACAAACCCCAATATTTTAGCTTCTAGGCTGTGAAGTAGATACAGAAGTTATTTGATGACCGAGATTAGTAGTCTTTTAATTAGTCTTCCCAGTCACCACTACTTCCCCTTCCTCTCCCTAAGTCATGACTGAGGCCTAAGGGAAATGACACAGAACTAAAAGATGAAATGACACAGAATGGGATTTGTTCAGCCCTTCTTCACACTCGTTACCTAATAGAGGCTAGAAGGGGAAAGCGCAGGGTGAGGATTGGGAAAAGGTCTAGGGAAAAATTAAGGAAAGTGGGCAAATTTTTTGCTGTTGTTGTTCACTAATGGATACAATCAATATCCAGGACTGTGATTCTCCATCTATTGTTCAGGCCTTTTCCTCTGTCCAAGACAGTTCTGCCTCTTGAGTAATGCCTGTCTCAACCAATACTTAGCATTCTTATTTTTTCTTTCCTTCTCTGCCCCAAACACTCATTCTCCACATATGTATTTTTCCTTGTTATTTATTTATTTAAATAGTGCTCATGGGGAAAAGAGGCATTTCTGGAAATTATGTTGCATTTCTTTTCCCAAAAATAACTTATCACCCTCACACAATCCTACAGACAATAGAGCGGGATTACCTGAAATTTCTAATTTTATATTAGTTTTGATATTATTATGTCTTTATGCAGACATGAATCTAACCCAGAGCTGGCTTTCAGGCAGAGAAAATAACTTGTGCAAAATATCAGTTCTCATTTCTGGTAGCAAAATTAAGTTCATATGACTATAGCATTAGGAACATGCTGTCACAGGTGGGATCAGATTGGGGTTCCTTTAATGAGATGCTGAGAAATTGGGACTTAGATTGATGCTAATGAAACCAGGGAAAGATAATAATAATAGATATGTTAAGGTACTACTATGTTATTTTTTCTAATTTTCACTCTATTAAAAGACTTTCTGCTCTGAAAATTCTCTGATATGTTATTGATATATTCTCTGATATGAGTAGTCACACATACTCATATACAAATAACCTTCCTAGGCAACAAATGTATATTTAAGGAAGGGCCTCTAGGAAATCTGTATATGTTTTTACATCATATATTACTTGAGTATAAAGTAAAAACTTGGATTTAAATATGAAGTAAGTGGGTGGGATCAAGGCATGTATGCGGAGATGCTTAGAAACTAACAGCGCTGACCCTATTTATTCATTAGATTTTATATTACGATGCATCTACAGAGGCTCTTTTTTCTTTTAATCCATCATTTTAGTGAATCATCTAAACCAAAATAGCATACATATTTCCAAATGCCAAAGGGGCCAATTTAATATTTCCCTTAAAAGTGTATTTCCTTCCTCCCTTCCTCCCTTCCTTCCTTCCTTCCTCCCTCCCTTCCTTCCTTCCTCCCTTCCTTCCTCCCTTCCTTCCTTCCTCCCTTCCTTCCTCCCTTCCTTCCTTCCTCCCTTCCTTCCTTCCTCCCTTCCTCCCTTCCTTCCTTCCTTCCTCCCTTCCTTCCTTCCTCCCTTCCTCCCTCCCTTCCTTCCTTCCTCCCTTCCTCCCTTCCTTCCTTCCTCTGTCTTTCTTTCTGTCACATTTTTTCTCTAGAGGATGAACATTGTTTTAAGGGAGATATCCATCGCTATTCATGGATTGATCTGTATCTCTTAGTGGTTCCTAAAGCAATCATTCTACTATGAAGTGCTTAACTTCCTATAGGGCTCCGAAACTAATAAATCAATTAGCAACAATTAATCAGTTGTATGACACCCAGGGGAAATTTGCATATTACCACTCTGTTACTGACAAAGCATTTCTAACTGAAACTTGATTCATCCAGGTTTCATTCAGGTGTGATTTATTGACTCAAAAGCTATGGTTTTAGTATAGTTAATGATTAAAGAGGTCTAACTTTAGTTTGAGGATGCAGTTTTTACCCCCTTCTTCACCGTTTTTTTCATAAAATATAATGCCAAAAGGCAATTTAAGAACTATCAGTTATAACCTTTCACTGCTTATTTTGGTCATCATGATCTTTGATTACAAAACTATATATATATATTTTTTTTCATTTGACTATGTTTCACGTGATTTTGTTAAATTGGTGTTCTCATGCTTAAAGACCATTCAGCCAGATTATTTTAATACTTGCTAGTGCTTGACAGTTCCTATGATGTATTAGAATCTAATGATTAACCAGGGTTTTATTTCTACTTAAGGACTTATCTTTCTGTGCCAGGCCTTACTTTGATGTTTTTAGTCACACTGGGGCAGAAGTTTCAGTTCTTCAGTGGAAATGGACCAATCCATTAAAGTGTTCCTTTGTCCCTTTGCTCCCCGTTACAGTGCAGCAATATTCATACAGTACTTTAAGAGACCCCACTGTGTGTCTTGGAGGTGGGATTCTACACTTCTGTAGATGGTCTTAGACATGGACTGGACTAGTTCACTTAAACGTGGGGATCGAAATCCCAAAGATTTGGCCCATAGCTAAACTCTGTGGGGAATGTGATTCTGATGCTTTTTATTATCTTTATTGGAATACAAGCAATGAGTCAGTGGTGACCTCCAATCATAACTCCCTTATCTCATATGGGATTCTGGAAGCCAAGTTTCTTTTCTTTAATGGAAACATTAAAAAAAAAAACTAGGGCCTCCCTGGTGGCTCAGTGGTTGAGAGTCCGCCTGCCGATGCAGGGGATACGGGTTCGTGCCCCGGTCTGGGAGGATCCCATATGCCGCGGAGTGGCTGGGCCCATGAGCCATGGCCGCTGGGCCTGCGCATCCGGAGCCTGTGCTCCGCAACGGGAGAGGCCACAACAGTGAGAGGCCCGCATACCGCCAAAAAGAAAAAAAAAAAAAAAACTAGCATTATTACCAGTCATAGAGGATCTGAGCAATATATTCTGAAGATACTACTTTTGTTTTTCCTCAGTATGGTTTATCTTTTGGAAAAGAGATAAACGTGTCTTGGTATACATTGCAGAAAAGAGAAGACAATAGTTAGGGCTTCTCTGAATGTCTCCATAAGAATATAGATGGTGATAATTGCTAAATGGAAGTTTTTTAAAAAGTGATATTAATTAATTATATATTAGTTCAAAAGCATTTTTATTTATTAAAGTATTATAGTTTTTCCAGACTTTAAGGGTAAAAAGTTATAATCACATTCTCTCCCTGACAAGTAGCTGTGTGTCTGTTTATGTTTTTGAATATTTCAGGCTATACTAGTTTAATGCTGACTAGGATATGAGAGTCTCCCTTTACTTTGGTTAAATAAGAATCTCTCTCTCTCTCTTCTCTCTTCTCTTCTCTTTCTCGCTATATATATATTTGTCTGAGTGTTCTGTCTCCCTCTGTCTCACATACACACACAGTTTGTAATTTGTTGACATCTTCTGCACATTTCTTTCTGTTCCTTAAGTGTCTTTATTCTTTATTTCCCACCCTTGCCTCCCACGCAAGCCCCGCTTAATCCAGCCTTGAGAAAATCAGTCTTCACAGGGAGCATGCTCTTTTTTTCTTACAAAGTGGGTCGCTCAACAGTCTGCTTCTGGGTCAGTGCCTCATTTTCTTTGCAAATGCCTCACTCTTCCTTAGGGCTTTAAAAATTTCTCAGAGAAGAGCCTTAAAAATCTTTCAAACGCAAAGGTCAGAATACAAATAGAGCTGAATGGAGCACAGTTTATAATTGGTAGTGCTGGAGGATTTGGATTTGTGACCATAGAGAGCAGCATTCTAAGAAGCAGGAAATTGCAAATTCCCAGGTCTGGACTTCCGTTCCCTGTTAGATGTCTTTGCAGAGGTCTCTCAAAGTGACTGTTATTGAAAATATGGCTCAATCCTCTGTTCGCAGTAGGTGGGGGCATTTTGCTTTGGTGGAGGAGGTATAAAAGTTTCCTTTCATGAAAATGTGAGGGCTAATTGAAAATGCAAAAGGAAGTAAATGATTCTTTAGAGTCAAAATCATCTTTCTCAACATATTTCAAGGGACACTAGTTTCAGTAGACATTAACAGGCATTAAATGAGCAAAATAATCCTCTTGGAGGAAATGCTGGGTTTAGGAAAGTTAAACAAATTTCTTTATTGCAGGAGTTTTTATAATCTTTGATATAGTAATGCAAATGAACCTCTAAGGAGTGGATAAATATGTAGAAATTACTAAATTAATTTAGCCACAAAAGAACATCTCATGGAAGCACAGGTTCTTTGAAGCATATTTTAGGAAATGCTGTTATAAATGCTGATAGCATAAATAATATTTTAAGGATGGTTATAACCTGGAGGAGCTTTTTTTTTTTTTTTTTTTTTTTTTCTGGAGCGAGGTAGTGACCTGTCTGAGGTCAAGCCAAGTTCCTTATTAATACTCAAGAAAATAATCATTTCATTTGCTCCTACCTCCTGATCCTTTTCTATAGAGTGACCATAACAAAGCAGCTTGGAGAGTCTGCTTTCTGTAAAGATGAGCTAAAATGTATTGAAAACAATATCCACCCATTTAAACTCCGGAATCCCGCCAAATAAATTACCTTACATGGCTTTTCTAGTCATATTTCTCTGCTGCTAAGAAACATTAATTCCTAATTGCCGTCAATATAAGGTCCTGAAAGACAGAGGTTCTATCCGATGTCACATTGCATTTCCTTTACGATTTCAGTGTTTTATACATAGTAGGTCATCGGTCAGTAGCATGAGGGGTTAAATCTAAATTAAACTTCAAAACATTCTAAATATTCTTCTTCAATTTTGTACGTAACTTGGCTTTTGTCTGACGGCTTAACATATTCAGTGATATCTGTTCCCACCCTCCAATCCTAATCAGTCAAAACTGTCATTTTCTACCATCATCCTATATTCATCCTCCACGTCATAGAACTCATTTCAGTTTCTAATCATCTAATTGTTGCTGTAATATTGTGGGTTTTTTTCCCCTCTACAGGACAGTAAGTTCCACAAAACAGACTATGTTTGTTTTGGTCATTATGTCTTTATACATAAGATCTAGCCAAGAAACAGGTATATTGTAACCATTCAATAATTAGAATGAATGACTATTCAGTAATTACAATGATGAATGAAAATATGAATGAATGTATAAATGTAGTCATGCTTTGTCTTTATCTGTGTGTTCAGTTTATGAGATCAAATTACTGATTCAATCATGTAGCAAAAACTCTTTATACATTAGTTTTCCAAGGGGGAAACACATAAATACTCATACATGAATGCTAATCATAGTCCTCCTAAAAGTGTCTGCTATACGTTCTGACACCAGAAAAGAAATCTTAAGTAGTGCTTTTTGAGAAGCACATTATAGTATAAACACATATAATTAATATTCATCATTAGGAAGAGACACTATTTCTGCCAATAAATTGCCCTTTTCAAACAAGGTTAATGTATGCTTGTCCAAGGTCAGGAATCAATGGGTTGAAGGCTTTTAACTGCCAAATTCTAAATTATAAATTAGATAAATTAAACTATTGTTTGGCTCGAGATCACTGGTAGTACTCTAGCAGTTCTCCACAAGTGGTGACATTTACCTCATTTAATAGGGCAAATGAGTATGATTGTTTGATAAACTTAAGCTATAATACAAAATTCGGTGTCAAAAGTTAACTACAGATGATCTGTCAAGTTATATAAATCCATCTGAAATATTTTTAAATTTTCAGTTTTATTTTCTTTTTGAAAAGTGATAATATTATTTTTGCATACTTCTAATAGGTTATTATAGACTACTAGAAATATCTCCATTTTATCTTCAAAATATTCATGGATCTCCAAACTATTTCGGGAAGAGAAGCCATCTAAGTTTTCTTCTTTTTATTCCTGAAAATAAAAATGCATTAAAATTTGTTTTTACTTTAGCCTTTTTTTCTTGTGGAAGTTTTGATTGAAATGCCTACAAATCTTGGCCATTAACATACTTTAATTCTTTTTCTTTTTCTTCCCTCCATATCCTTGCTGCAAATTTTAATACTAGTACCTCTCTTTGTTTAATTTATCTAAAGTATTCTAATTCTAATACTAAAGCATCTAAAACGTCAAATGTAACACACACAATTATGAATTCACTGAGAAGATTTACATTATTATCATCACTTTGGGGATTCAGGGCAAGTTAAATGAATAACTTCAGCATTAGCATATTTGACATGCCAATTTTTCTGCTTGACATCTGTAACAGTTGTTAGGTCTGAAATTTGATTTCAGATTAAACTATCACTCATGTGCTAAGCATCAGACCACTCATCGTATGCATATATACACAACAACATATATACATACATGAAATATAAATATAAATATGTAGTATCTTCTATTGTAAAAATAAATACTCTTTTTTAGTTTCACATTCTTATCTACCTATTGCCCCCATTATATAACTCTTAAGAAAATACTTCTAGAAAAAAAGATCTGTATTTGATTTTTAAAAAATTCTGTACCAGGTACCATAGCCTAGTCAACTAGTGCTCCAGTTGATGGACATCTGAGTTGTTTATTCTCTTTCACTTCACTGAATATCCTTGTGGGTACATCAATTCATGTTTTTACCAGCATAACTTTGGGACACATTTTGGGATATAATTTAAAATTTTAAAATGCTTTGCATTTTTCACTGATTATGTTAAATTTTCAGTTAAGATTATATAATAAATTTCTGTTTAGAAATAATATCAAACTAAAATTGTATAAATATAAATAATGATAGTCTTAGTTATGTTAAACTTCGACTTGTTTAATAAAATTAGGTACCCTAAAGGCAAGATCTTTTACAGTCAATTTGTTCTATATATTTAACCTGAAAAACATAAATCATAACACCCTGAACAATTAGTGTATATATAAGACTTTTCAGTTTAAAGTCCCAGAGTTCATATTATATGTGTGTGTTTAGAGAAAATGTGTGCTCAATGATTTTTCTCTTGCATATGGCAATCCATTGGCTGCTTCCTTCCTCACACTCACCAAAGGCAGGATCTTCCTCTATGTCTTCACCAGGTTGCTTATTGTGTTTTAAGAAGTTTCATGAAATTCTGCACGTGGATGTTTCCATCTATTTTGTACTTATATTCTCCAGCATTGGTCAGGCATTCCAAAGTGTTTGATCTTTCATATTTCTGTGAAAAATAGTTATGTCCCAGTCATTCAGATTTCTTTATATTGCTTTGGAATTGATATTTTCATATGTTTGTTTACATTTTTGCCAAAACAATGCTTAGTTGTTTTATTCTTAGTTTCACTTAAAACCTCCAAGGTCCTAAATCATTTTACTTGCCTTTCAAACTGTCTTCTCTGTTTCTCTGATATACTTTCAAAAGGATATACCTGGAATTTTAAATATTTTAGTCTCCTGATATAAAAAATATGAACCTAAAATTTGTTCTTGCTGACTTCTGTTACATATTCCATTTAACTCTTCCCTCCGTTATTCTCCCAGGGCCTTAGGAGCGTCTTTTAACGTTTTTTAAAACAATCATCATTTGTTTTTGTAAGAGTTTAGGAGCTTCCACTTAATAGCTCTTTGTAGCAGTTTCTTTAAATTATCTGTTTCATTCTTAGTGTGCACATAAATAACATACAGCATAATAATATCCATCTTGCGGAGTATTAGGATTACATGAAATAATCGATGCATAGCACATAGGCATTCAATATGTTTGCATCTTTCCTTCCTACCTCCCCAGTTTTTACTCTTTATCTTTCTGCTGTTTTATCTTAAATAGTATTTATAAATATTAAAAATATTTTAAAACTTTATTTAAAAAACACAAGAATAAAAAAAAAAGTCCATAAGGACATATATGAATCCTTAGGCTCCTTTTAAAAATGTGCACCTGTTTAGTTAAAGTACAGGGACTAAAACTTCTCCAAATTCAAATCAACTCTGTGGGAATGAAAAGAAAATTGCCTCACCTTATTTTCTGTTTGTTGAACACATGTCTCTAAATCTTTATAATATCTTAATGACAGGCTAGTATTTTTGAGGTGTTTTCATCAAGTTGATTTTTCTTTTTTTTTTTTTTTTTTGCTATACACG
Organism: Mesoplodon bidens; assembly: GCF_964165515.1. NCBI lineage: Eukaryota > Metazoa > Chordata > Mammalia > Artiodactyla > Ziphiidae > Mesoplodon > Mesoplodon bidens. Next base: position 83,440,794 of record NC_138164.1, read on the forward strand.
GGCCTCTCACTGTTGTGGCCTCTCCCATTGTGGAGCACAGGCTCCGGACACTCAGGCTCAGCGGCCATGGCTCACGGGCCTAGCCGCTACGTGACATGTGGGATCTTCCCAGACTGGGGCACGAACCAGTGTCCCCTGCATTGGCAGGCGTACGCTCAACCACTGCGCCACCAGGGAAGCCCCATCAAGTTGATTTTTAGAATAGTTTTCTTTTATATTCCACCTTTTTCTTAAACACTTTTGAGGTGAGATACAAATTTAACATATGTATGTTTTACAAATACTATAGTAATATTTATATATATATATATATACACACACATACACACATATTTTGATCTAGCGATACCACATGAGGACTTAAAAAGGAAGAGATAAATAGTCTTGACAGAGGAGGTAATTGAATACTAAATGTTTTTGAACTTCCTACGTCTAGGAAAGATAAGGAAACCACCTATAAATCTCTTAGTATATGATCATAAGGAGGTACAAATTAGTCTTTCAAGAAGAAGATAGTTTTTTAATGGCATTGAATTATAAAAGCAATTCTCATATAGGACCTTCTTTAATAGTTTGGACAATGTGATGGACAATGTCATCTAAAAATATTTACAATAAAGATGTTACTATTTATTTTGATGGCCCTTGGCAATGCAAATTATTGAAAGTCTTACAAATTGAATTTCTAAAACCCCCTTTAGGGGGTTTTCTCACTACAAAAATATGTGAGGATGAAACTTCTCTCTTTAAAATCTGTTTGTACAAAGACACTTAAAACAAATTAATATACTGACTTACATAATACTACAAATCTAAATCCAATCAAACACTTGAATGGCATAATAATGTACTGAATAAATGCATACAGTTGAGTAATTAAGCACAGATCTACATTCTAAAATTCAACCAGTGGTCATTAAAAGACACTTGTCCTACATGTGTAAAATTTTACATAATAGTTATTTAGTTCTGATATTCTAAGTTCATTTCTCGAAGTATGTTTCTAAGACAATACTGAAATTATATAATGAACTGAACCCAAGATTTTTGTATTAAAATGCATGTGCCCTATTTAAGTAAAATACATATTTATTCAAATCACAGATTCTTTTCATATTTAGTAGTACAGAGTGGGTACTACTAATAAAGAGACCTTTTTAAAAAATATCTTGGCATCACTTCTGAAGGAAAATTTGTTAGATTTCATTAAGGTATATTCTAGAAGTTAGTTTCACTCTAGTCGTGACATTAAAATGAAAAAAAAAGCTTTTATTACAAATTATTACAAATACTTTTTGCAAATACCACTTACCACGATAGTTTAATGCAAAAGAGTCAACATTTCATGTGACAAGAACTACCGGAAATGGAGCTTTATCCTTAAATAAATAAAATCTACCTTTTAATTATGAAGACCATATTTACTACCTTGCTTTAACTTAAAAATTTTAAATAAGAAACCTGTGTTAGTTAGAAGAAATATAATATTTTGCTACTTGTGTGGTTGTATTTCTCGCTTAGTTTGCCTCAAGGTCACTTCTTTAAAAGAAATTGGATTGGTATACTTCCTTCATGCACTCAAAAACTACACACACACACACACACACACACACACACACACCAAAAACATGAATAGGCAATACAGAGGTGAAGATATAAAACTGAAATTAAACCTATGAACATATACATAATCACACTTATAAGACCATAAGATTAAGAGCAAAGCAAATCTGTGTTCATATCCTGCCTATGTCATATGATCTTACACATATCTTGTGACCTCTGATTATCACATGACAGGCATAACAATGAAAACCTGTAGTTTAATCAAAGATGAGCATAAAGATAAATATAGACTGAAATTCTAAAATCATCATTAAGCAACTTTACCATCTATGGCATAACTATATTTAGGCTTCTATTTATGTTAAAAAATGCTTATTTAAATCACCATAATAGGAATTTCTGTTATTTGTAATCATACACATTTCTGAGAAATAGCGTAGGTCTATATTTCAGAGAATAGATGGTGCATGAATGGTTAATTAATTGAGTTTAATCATATAAACATGCCAAATAAATATGTAAACGGTGTGCCCTTCCCAGTAATGCATACTGGAAAGAGAGAGAGGCTCCCAGGAAGCCAGGGATAACATGATAACATGATCAGGTTTAAAAGTAATAGAAGAAGAGTGATGACAGAGAAAATTAAGGATGTTACATAACAAAATAACTACAATATTACCATTTCTACCTCCTCACCCCTCCTTACCACAATACTCATTGTATGGTCTCCTTACTAGAAGAGAAAGGATCCGAGTTGAATGCCAGAACTGTGGGGGATTCTAGCATATAGCAGATAACAGATCATATAAGACAATCTGTTTTATTTTAAAGGTCATGAAGTGGTAACCACAACCAGTGCTTTAGACAAGATCACCCCTTTAGATGTAAGAAAGGGGAGAAGTATGCCCAGGGGAATTAACATTTGGTTTTCATATGATATTTACCAAACTGATAGCTATGTTTTTTCTAATGTTAAATATCAATTTGGAGAATATTTCTTTGTGCAAAAGCTATTATGAAAAGTGTATATGGGGAGAGGCGGTGGAGATAGTCCCTCACTTTCCATAGTCAGTGAAACAAAATAATATGGATAAACGCTGGGACAAAGCCCTCATTTGGGTGTTACCTGTGATTATACAAAACAGTATTGGCAATATGCTAGTTTGCTAGTTTGAATGATTATCACTTTCAGTCATAAAAATAGATGGTCCATCATTTTTTTGAATGGCTGTGTCATTTAACAATTTAGCTGTTACTCACAGATATGTGGTGAAGATCAATGCAAAAGACTATTTAGCAGTGAAACTTAAGGAGATATATCCTCAGTTAGGGTTGCCCAATATGTTGGTATTTCTTTGTTTGGACTGAAAGAGGGAATCTTTATTACCTGTCTGTCCCTGTTCCAGGAAGATCGGACATTACAGTAAATATTATAAAAGTGGACAATCATGACTTTTGGAAAAATTGTGTCAAAAAGTATTAAGGGGCGAGTTGGCTTATTTGTTTATTTTTGAATGTACATATTTTTAATGACAAAGCAAAATGATCATGTAGATCATTTAAATTTGTATACAAGAAAATTGATATTTAGGAAGAATCAGAAAATTTGATTTATTTAAAATATGAGGAATGAATTAATGAAAGGGATACATTGACTTATTCTAGCTACTTTAACAAGCCAACTGGTATTTATATAGGAGAACCACTGTAGATAGATCATGGGTCCTAAAAATCTAAATGCACCTTTGTTTTATTCTCAAATTAGCATGACTACATCTATGTGACCATGCTCTGGTAGGAGATGTCCCAGACTTTGTGCACCATCCCAGTGCTATTTGGAATCTTCCAAAGAAAATGGAGGGCTTCTTAACATTTCATTTGAAAATGGCCATTAGCCCAGATGCAGCCAACGTGACCTGCAATATTTCTGGGTAGCCAAATTCAAGTATTGCTGAAGTAGATAACTTTGAATGAGACAAATGATATGACTCTAAATGCTCACAATTTTAGCTAAAGACACCTAAATGTTCATGTTGCTGTTTATGGTAGTTTTGGTACATTTTTTAGAAGATTCCATATAATACATATAAACAAAATTGCTGCTGTTTAGAATGGAGAAATAAGAAGGGGTCCCCATGCTATGGGCTAGAAAAAAACTATGGGTAAATATAGAAAGGAGAAAACTCACCATCTCATGAAATGTCTGACTTCTAAATGTATATCCTGTGAGACGTTTTTTTAAAATATTCACAGAATTATATAAAATCTAAATGGCTGGGATTTTGAGAACATTTATCAATCTAATTCCCTGTTGTGTGGAGTAACATGTCAATCTCATTACAATGACTCAGATGTGCTAACTCTTCTGATACTCTTTGCTAGATATGACAGTGTACTAGAAATTTTTAAAAATAGAATCTTCTTACTTTTATGTATTTAAAACACAAGTCTAAAGCATAATTTAAAGAATAATTTTTTAGTTTCATTTTGTCTTATTTTTAAATCTGTACACTGAGATGTAATGTACAACATGAATAATATAATTAACACTGCTGTATGTTATATAGGAAAGTTATTAAGAGAGTTCTCATCACAAGGAAAAATACTTTTTTCTTTTTTTTTGTATCTATTATGAGATGATGGATGTTCACTAAACTTATTGTGGTAATCGTTTCATCAGGTATGTAAGTCAAATTATTATGCTCTACACCTTAAACTTATACAGCACAGTGTACCAATTATATCTGAATAAAACTAGAAGAAAAAAAAAGATCTAGGAATAGCAAAAAACAAACAAACAAAAACTCCAAACGGTACCCTGGTTTAGGTAAGAAATCAATGCTCACATTATTTCAAGTTTGACTAACCCAATTATAAGAGAGGGATTGATTTTATTAGCTGAATAGGTTGTTAGAGATGCTTAATGGGGTATTACATTCTAACAGTGAAAGAGTATTTGGTTTTCTTGCAGCCCAGACCTGAGGCATCTACCTAGACATGAGGTGTCTCAGTGTATATCAGATGCCAATGCAGCCTAACCACTTCTAGAGGCAAGGAATATATGCCACTACTGAAAATTTTTAAATGCTAGTAAATTGAGTATTTTTAGTGTACTAAAACAGATTCCTCCCTCTAAATGTCTTTCCTCACTAGTTCTACTTCTACGTTGTGGAACAATATAAATACCACTATTTTTAGTGCTTTAAACCTAAATAGAAACTGTTTTATGTACATTTAAATAAAACAGTAAATAAATTGAGGTTGGCTATCACTTTATTTTTGAGATTTTGACTGCAGTTTTTCATGAGATTATTTCAAATTTCAAAATCAACTTTGTTGTTATCTAAGATTAGAAAATTGCCTTAGAATCCTAATTTGCATAATTTAGGAGAATAACAATTCATAATATTCATATATATATTGTGAAAGAGTATAATTAAATTTATTGACAAGAGGATAGAATTTTTTTTTTTTTTTTTTTTGTGGTACGCGGGCCTCTCACTGTTGTGGCCTCTCCCGTTGCGGAGCACAGGCTCCAGATGCGCAGGCTCAGCGGCTGTGGCTCACGGGCCCAGCCACTCCGCCGCATGTGGGATCTTCCCAGACCGGGGCACGAACCCATGTCCCCTGCAACGGCAGGCGGACTCTCAACCACTGCACCACCAGGGAAGCCCGAGGATAGATATTTTTTAATCCTCTATTTGGGTACTAGAAAATATGTTAAATGATCTTTTAACATATATTAAGAGAAATCATAAACAAACACAAACATCAAACAACAACACAAACATGAAGTACAGCTCAGATGTCTTTACACACAAATAACTCAGTCTTTACACACTACACATGAATTCTACCATGCTTTCCAAGAATGGTTAATTTTTATATTATATAAGCCCCTCTAGAAAATAGAAAAAGGCCAGAAGTTAATCAGTTTACATTATGAAGCTAGTTTAATGTGGTGGACAAAACTTAATAAAGAGAACTAAAGAAAGAAAAACTGAAGGCCCATTTTTCTTCTAAATGTAGATGTAGCATCTTAACAGAATCTGCTAAATTTACACAAAATGTGTAATTAATGTTTTATAATCAAATAGCATTTAACATAGAAAGTCTAAGCTGTTTAAACTTCTAAGTATGAAAGTCACATGAGGAAAAATAATTGATACATTTCAATACCTTTTAATGATACAAATTCTTAGCAAATTAAGAATAGAGGAACAATTCCCTAACCTGGTAGGGTTTTGTCAAAACACTAAAGAAAACAGTACATAAACAAATACACATGCTTACCATTATGGCCACTGTTTAACATAATTTTAGAGGATATGGTCACAGCTCTAAATAAATAGTATTCCTTTTTTCAGAATTGTAAACAAAGAAATTGTTTTTTAAAAAAGTATCTTGACTGCATATAGGACATTTGCCTGGAAAATAATGGCATAGTATAGTGGCAATTACCATATTTGAATCCTGATTTAGATCATATTTATCTCTATCCTAAACAAGGTTTACAAGGCCTTCAAGGATTTTATTCTAACCCTACCTTTTGTCATTACCTTCCATTCTTGCATGTATATACTCTCTGGCCATTTGATACTAATGTCACTTCCCCAAGTCTTCCCCCAAATCTTCCAAGATCTTTCTAGCTTTTTCATTTGCTAATATCTCTCCCTGGAATGTACTGAATTTTCATCCATCCCCTGCACTTTAATTTTCCCTGGCTAATTTTCTCTTATCTGTTCACATCTACCATTTCACTCAAAAACCCTTTCCTGATGTCCCATCTAGTGAAACTTCTCTGTGCTCTTTTACTATCCTGAATTTCCCCCCCTGGAGGATTTATCCCACTGTGTTGTAATTGTTTACTCATCTTTATTGTGCATCATAACATAGGTGTATCATGACAAGAATCATATTTCTTTTGCCTCCAGAACTCAGCCTTGTTGTTGGCTAGTAATAGATAAACAATGTTTTTGAATCAGTGAATGGGTGAGTGAATACATAGTAGAAATATCAGCATCTTGCCCAATTCTGAGTTAATAGAATGTCAGTATATCCTGTTCGAGCCTAATTCCTTAAGGGCTGCATGATTATGGTTCTGAGCAAAGTGACATGTACCTGTACCTGAAGCACTTCCTTGCCTATGACTGTCATTAGAATATAATGGCTGAACAGAAATCTCTCTTGCATTTCAGTCAAATTGAAGCAAATAGAAAGCATAAGTATGTGAAAAATTATTAAGAAGTAATGTAAATGGAAGGAAAAGAGTTATTTTGCATTAAATATCAAACAAAGGCATAAAAAATCCAAATCTTGGCCAAGAAAGAAATATCAAAATCAATACCTGCAGGAAAAAAATGAACATTGTAACTATTTTATTTCATTAAGGTATATATCAAATTGAGTAATGAATAATGTTCAGTATTGATAAGTGAAATTCTAAATAAATGTGTTGTTCTTACTAAGGTGTTTTCTATTGAATATTTAAATAGTTTTTAAACATTTGTGAAAGCAACTCTGCTTATTACATTTGTAGATGGTACGAAATTAGACATGTTTCCTAATATCCTGGAATACAAGCAAAATAACAATCTGGCAAATGAGAAAATTAGTCACATATCTGGATAATATTATTTTGAAGGAACATGGACGTAGGCTTCAGATAAAGCAATGCAACCATAACATTCTAAACAACTGGCTGAGAATAAATGTTACAGTATCAGGCAAATTTTGTAGGTTGTAATTGACCACAATTCAAGTCAGAATGTATGGAACTATACTGTATTAAAACAACTTGTGATAATCAGACCTTCTTTGAAAAATATAATTTAAATGTAAATATATTTAAGTATATAAAAATATACATATATGATTATAATACAGATAATTTTATAAAGCAAATAAAAATGTACTTGATATGGAGAGGTAAGCAGAGGCCAAATAACTAAATATGTTACATGCCATGATTCATTCTGAGAGCAAAGGGACCTGATTGAAAAAAGGAAACAATGACAAAGTCAGATTTCCATTGTAGAAACCTCACTATGAATGTGTAAAGAAAACATCAGAGACAAGAAAGACAGGCAGGACAACACGTCAGATTCAACTCTAGGTGCACTTAAGAATTATCTATGTTTTGTAAATAAAGTGATTCTTAAGTGCACCTAGAGTTGAGTCTGACGTGTTACAAAACAGAAATAGAGTCACAGATGTAGAAAACATACTTACAGTTACCACAGGGGAAGGGAGGAGGGAGGGATAAATTTGGAAAATGGGATTGACATATACACACTACTATATATAAAACAGATGACTAATAAGGACCTACTGTATAGCACAGGGAATTCTACTCAATACTCTGTAATGACCTATATTGGAAAACAATCTAAAAAAGAATGGATATATGTATATATATAACTGATTCACTTTGCTGTACAGTAGCAACTAACACAACATTTTAAATCAGCTATACTCCAATAAAAATTAAAACAAATATAAAGAATCACCTATGTAATTTTAAAAAATACTAATACCTTAACCTCGTCATATTTCAAATGTAATGAAACTGAGGCCCATCATCTGAGTAGCAGAACTAGAATTCAAATCCTGATCCTCTTAACTATTCTTTAGCTTATATGGGGAATCCTAAAAGAAAATGATACTAATGAACTTATTTATAAAACAGAAACAGACTAACAGACTTAGAGAACAAACTTATGACTACCTTACCGGGGGTGGGGGGAGGGACAGATTGGGAGTTTGAGATTGACACATACACACTACTATATTTAAAATATATACAAGGACCTACTGTATAGCACAGGGAACTCCGCTCAATATTGTGTAATAACCTAAATGGGAAAAGAATTTGAAAAAGAATAGATACATGTATATGTATAACTGAATCCCTTTGCTGTACACCTGAAACTAACACGATATTGTTAACTATACTCCAATATAAAATAAAAATTAAAAAAGAATTATGCTAAGGGAACCACTTGACACAGATGAGATTCCTAAAAAATATGAAGACTGTGTAAAGTTTGCCAAATGAAGAAAGATAGGAAGAATAATCCAGAAATAGGGAAGAGCGTGGCTGGAAAGTAATATGAGAGGGAGAAAAGTTAAAAATAAGAGTGAAGATGTGGCTGAGGGTTACAGAATGAGGGCTTTATGTGGGGTGTTTGATTTGTTTTTTGCATTGAAAAATGGGATAGAGCAGATTTTAAAACACAAAAATTAACAGAGTGAGTTAGATAAAGAATTAAAAATATGGAAAGTAAGTGTTTTATAGGAAAGCTTTGAAACACTGAGAGACATTGTGGTTCTATACTTAAATTGGTAGGGCATGCTTTATAGCATAAAATGAAAGGTGGTAAAGAACTCAGAATTGAAACGATACCTCTCGTTTGAGGGGTAAAGAGTCTTGGTTGTAACTCAGTGATAGTTTCTGAAAGGAGTATCCTCTGTATAATAGGACACGGGGCCAGAGGATACATTACAGTCTAATTTTTATTTCAAGGGCAGAACTTTGATCTCAAAAATGAGTCCTGGCAAAAGATAATAAGAAACACAACTACAGGAGGGCTTTGAGACAGCAGTAAGCCTACTAGGGCAAGAATCTATCATCAGTAACCAATACAGAAAGGCTACAATTGGCAACTGGGTCATGAGATAAGGAATGATGAAAAGGTGTGATTTATAGGGCTTAGGAAGAAGATTAAGAATCAAGTAATTAAAACTAAGGTACTGCATTCATGCAGAATAGTTGAAAAGATGGCTTGAACATATGCCCTGTGTATGTATTGGAGCTGATTAATCATCTTTTGATAAAACGATTTGTCTTTGGAAAAGTGAAATGAGATGAAACAACTTATGAAAACTGAAAAGGTTCACCCATGCAGAGGACAAGCATGTGGAAGCTAAGAACAAGGATGGGTGTGACAGTTTCCTCATCCTGTTTGAAATTGGAAAGAGTCTTTGGGAAATCAGTGTAGCAAGTGAAGAATGCAAAAGGAATATCAAAGCACAATTCATAAATTATGTTTCACATTAAGGTACAACCAGTTTATTTTTATGGGATAGGAAAAAATGAACACTTCGGTGACATTGATAAAATTTATGAAAAATTCATTTATTAAATGCATATTTGTGGAGTATCTACTCTACAAAGATGCTCTTTTAATTTTAGAGACGCAAAAGTGAACTTAAAGAGACCCTGATCACATGGATCTCACATGTTAGTATGCCTCAAATTCTTCTGTTTTAAGTTAGGGATAATTTTCTACGTTGTTGAAAAGACTATGTAGAACTGTGTCAAATTTCACATAATTTCAGCCACTTCACGCCTCCCTTATTTCATAGTTCCTTCTGTCCCTCTGATTGTCAGCACAGTCATACAGTGATATGCATTATTCTGGTAATTATTTGACCTTAACCTCAATTTCAAGGAAGCCAGCTCTTCTTTATTAGCATAGGAAAATGGAAGAAGATTATGGAAAAAATGGGGTGTGAACATAGAAGAATTTTTAAAATCTAGTATAATTATAAAGGCGGACAGCTCCTGCTCTATGATTTTACTCTATTTTGTTTATTTCACATAATTTTAGAATTATGCATTTATAACTATAATTAGAGTTATTTGTGAAGCAGAATGACGATTAAATAGAATATATCTTAGTCTCTAAAATGAACTCCTCCATTTTTTTCCTTAAAAGAGGAAACAAAAACCTAGGGAAATTAAATTAGTTGTTGACGTTCAGAGTTCAAAGTAAACCCAAGAACAGTTCAGTTAACTTGGCTTTTAATCCACTGAACTATCCTGTTCACTTGATTGCCTCTCCTAAGGTGCTACTTCAAGATTTGAAAGTGTGGAGAGCTTGAGGTTTGAATATATAATTTTTCCTCTCAAAGGTATATATTCAAATAAAAAAACAAGCTTTCACTCTAGGTGTGAACTCTTTCAAAGCACTTTGCAGACTTTAATATGCAAATATACAAGTTCTGAAATTCTGAAAGTTTTTCTCCTTCCTCATTCAAAGAGTAAAACCAGTATTATGTGACATCTAGCCACCTGATTTTAGAATATTAGCACAAAGTGCATCACTAAAAAGGAAAGTTTGGATTTAATAGCAGTGAAATTAGGATTTAGGCTTATAATAAGACATCAAAGACATCATTTTACTATCATAAAAGTATAACATTCTGTTTGGACTGTTAAAAGACTACAAAATAATTTGGACAGGCCATGATAATAATTCCTTTTAAAGGTGATATTCTCAGGCACTATTTTATGTTGAACATTTCATTCTGGTCTTATGTAAGCCTTCAGAAAGAGCAGCATATTTGCATGCCCCAAGCCAGAAATCAGAGCAAAATGGGACAATTATTCATAGCTGGTCAGTCTCATTTATCTAGAAGCTGCAGCTGGTATAGCACCTGAGGGGCAATCAGGGCTTTGCTTTTAGGTAACGTGTAGATCAATAATTATATCTGTAACCAGTAGAAAGAAAGTTTCTCACAGTTTTTTTTTAAGTGATATTTGATCTTTTCGGCTAATAATATCTTATGATGAGTAATCAAGGGACATTTTCTCATTTGGTTACCAAAGATAAACTTTGTTAGTTGATTCTTATGACTTTGTAAATGTATATATTTAAGATAAATTAGGTCTAGTGCTCCGTAAACAAATGGATTTCTCAAAGAACCCTGGGAAAAATTCTATTAAGACCACCTAATTTAGTAATCCAAGATCTGAATATAAGGATAGGCACGAAGAAAATGGTGAAACCATTGAATTCACAGAATATTATTTTTATTGCAGTATGCACTACACTTAAAAAGTAGGATGTGAAGATTTTTTAGGTAACAACTAAAGGCATCCCCTGTCACACAACTGGATTGTCACTGATATGCAAGGCAGATAATCATTGAGGAGACTAAATATAATCAACCTCTGACTTTGTGTACAGGCCTGGCTAACAAGAAAGCTTAATGAATATGCTAGCCCCAGAGTAGCAGATTCATCAAAAGAAGAAAAGACCTGAAGACATGAACTATTTTAAAACTGTCCTTGATGCTTAAGATCCAAAAGAGATTCAAAATAAACCATTTGGATAGTGAAGGGGACTGAGGAAATTCTACTCACTATCCTTGTGAACGTATACAAGCACAAAAATAAATATTTGGAGGGTAGATAACAAAACAAATTCTAGTCTAAGAAAATTTATAATGGTAAAGAACAATAAAGCATTTGTTAGGATCACATATTCTTTAATAGCATACTAAAACAAATAGGAGGGAAAATATTATCACATATACAGTAGCAGGTAACTTTACTGACGCTGTACTTCTAAGGTTCTCACTGGTTACCAAATCAATATTTTTAAAGGACAAAACTAATAATCTAAGTGGAAAAAAGTTTTAATTACAAGAATAAACATTATTACAAATAAGTAGGCAGAAAAAAATACCAACAGCGAAATAAATACTTCATCACTAAACAAAAACAAGTAAAACACTTTAACTATAAGTGAAGAAATATCAAATTTTAAACTTCCTCTCCACAGTATTAAAACCTAGAAGATTCATACATTATGGTTTTCAAGGTTAAAAGTTTATTTATAAAATGGTTCTTTAGCTAGTGAAATTAGTCAATCATTTTGAAGAAAAGGAAAGATAATTCAATTTATTGAGAGATATAGAATCTATCAATATAATGCAAAATAATTGCTACATAAATTATGCAAAATGTCCAGTTTCTACAACAACAAAAAATTATGAAGCACGGACATATAGACAAAATATAACCCATACACAGGAAATAAAGCAGAGAATAGAAAAAACTTTGAGTGGACCTAGATGTTGATCATAGAAGAAAAATTGACAGAGGAGTTGAATAGACATTTTTCCAAATAAGGCATACAGATGGCCAACAAGCACATGAAAAGATGTTCAACATCACTAGTTATTAGGGGAATACAAATCAAAACCACAATGAAGTATCACCTCATGCCCATTGGAATGCAAAAAAGCAAGAAATAAGTGTTGGAGAGGATGTGGAGAAAATAGAACCCTTATACCCTGTTAGTGGGAATGAAAATTGGTTCAGTAACTATGGAAAACAGTATGGAGATTCCTCAAAAAATTAAGAATAGAGCTATCACATGATCCAGCTCTTCCACTTCTTGGTATTTATCTGAAGAATACCAAAATACTAATTTGATACATGCACCCCTGTGATCATCACAGCATTATTTACAGTAGTCAAGATATAGAAAAAACCTAAGCGTCCATTGATGAATGAATGGATAAAGAATAAGTTGTATATGTATTCAATGGAATACTACTCAGCCGTAAAAAAGATGAAATCTTGCCATTTGTGGCAGCATGGGTGGACCTTAGGGTATTAAGCTAAATGAAGTCAGATGGAGAAAGACAAATACCATATAATTCCATTCATATTTGGAATATAAAAAAATAAAACATAACAAACAAACACATTGATACAGAGAACAAAGTATTGTTTACCAAAGGGAAAGAAGGAGTAGGAAGAGGGCAAAATAGGTAAAGGGGGTCAACAGTATGGTGATGGATGGAAACTAAACTTTTGGTGGTAAGCATGGTGTAGTGTATACAGAAGTTGAACTATAATATCGTAAATAGGAACCTTGTATAGTGTTATAAATAATAAAAAATGTTTAAAAAATAGTCTGAGACAAAATAGACTTTTAAGATAATAACTGTCACACAAGGTGAAGAGAGACATTTAATAATGATAAAAGGATCAATCCATTAGGAAGATATATCAATTAAAAACATGTATGCACCTAAGAGCAGAATCCTAAAATCTATGAAGCAAAACCTGACAGAACTGAAGGGAGAAGTATACAGTCTAACAATATACTACAACAGATAAAATAAACATAAAATTCTCAGGAATGGAATTTTATAATAATGTTATAAAATTTTATAATGTTTTATTATATATATAATATATAATCATAACATTTTATATAATCTTATAATGTATATTATAACAAGCTTAAGAAGACTATAAATGGTAATCAAACATTTCTAGTTAGGGTTTGTTCTCAGTTCCTCAAAATGTTTTTTTAACTATGAAAAAGAAAGGTTTAATACATGGATATGGAAAAAATATGGAATTTGTATCTTTGGACCACCTTCTGCCAATTTCTCCTCTCCCCCAGCCCTCCACCTCTGGTAACCACAAGTCTGAGCTCTTTTTTTAAATGTGTTTTTGTTTAGTTGGTTGGTTTTAATTTGTTTTTTGTTTTGTTTTGTTTTGTTTTAGAGTCCACATATAAGTAAGATCATACAGTATTTATCTTTCTCTGAATTATTTCCCTTCAAGTTTCAACCATGTTGTTGCAAATGGCAGGATGTCCTTGATTATTATGGCTGAATAATATCCTTTTGTAAATATATACCACAACTTCTTTTATCCATTTATTCCATTTATCCATGAGTGTACACTTGGATTGTTTCCATGTCTTAGCTATTGTAAATAATGCTGCTATGAACATGGGAGTACAGATATCTATTTTTTTAACATCTTTATTGGAGTCTAATTGCTTTACAATGGTGTGTTAGTTTCTGCTTTATAACAAAGTGAATCAGTTATACATATACATATATCCCCATATCTCTTGCCTCTTGCATCTCCCTCCCTCCCAACCTCCCTATCCCACCCCTCTAGGTGGTCACAAAGCACTGAGCTGATCTCCCTGTACTATGCGGCTGCTTCCCACTAGCTATCAGTTTTACACTTGGTAGTGTATATATGTCCATGCCACTCTCTCACTTTGTCCCAGCTTACCCTTCCCCCTCCCCATGTCCTCAAGTCCATTCTCTAGTAGGTCTATGTCTTTATTCCCATCTTGCCCCTAGGTTCTTCATGACCTTTTTTTTTTCTTAAATTCCATATATATATGTGTTAGCATACAGTATTTGTTTTTCTCTTTCTGACTTACTTCACTCTGTATGACAGACTCTAGACCCATCCACCTCACTACAAATAACTCAATTTCGTTTCTTTTTATGGCTGAGTAATATTCCACTGTATATATGTGCCACATCTTCTTTATACATTAATCTGTTGATGGACACTTATGTTGCTTCCATGTCCTGGCTATTGTAAATAGTGCTGCAATGAACAATGTGGTACATGACTCTTTTTGAATTATGGTTTTCTCAGGGTCTATGCCCAGTAGTGGGGTTGCTGGGTTGTATGGTAGTTCTATTTGTAGTTTTTTAAGGAAGCTCCATACTGTTCTCCATAGTGGCTGTATCAATTTACATTCCCAGCAACAGTGCTAGAGTGTTCCCTTTTCTCCACACACTCTCAGTATTTATTGTTTGTAGATGTTTTGATGATGGCCATCCTGACCGGTGTGAGATGATATCTCATTGTAGATTTGATTTGCATTTCTCTAATGATTAATGATATTGAGCATTCTTTAATGTGTTTGTTGGCAATCCATATATCTTCTTTGGAGAAATGTCTGTTTAGGTCTTCTGCCCATTTTTGGATTGGGTTGTTTGTTTTTTTGATATTGAGCTCCATGAGCTGCTTGTAAATTTTGGAGATTAATCCTTTGTCAGTTGCTTCATTTGGAAATATTTTCTCCCATTCTGAGGGTTGTATTTTCATTTGTTTATGTTTTCCTTTGCTGTGCAAAAGCTTTTAAGTTTCATTAGGTCTCATTTGTTTGTTTTTGTTCTTATTTCCATTTCTCTAGGAGGTAGGTCAAAAAGGATCTTGTTGTGATTTATGTCAGAGTGTTCTGCCTATGTTTTCCTCTAAGAGTTTGATAGTATATGGCCTTACATTTAGATCGTTAATCCATTTTGAGTTTATTTTTGTGTATGGTGTTACGGAGTGTTCTAATTTCATTCTTTTACATGCAGCTGTCCATTTTTCCCAGCACCACTTATTGAAGAGGCTGTCTTTTCTCCACTGCATATTCTTGCCTCCTTTATCAAAGATAAGGTGACCATATGTGCTTGGGTTTATCTCTGGGTTTTCTATCCTGTTCCACTGATGTATATTTCTGCTTTTGTGCCAGTACCATACTGTCTTGATTACTGTAGCTTTGTAGTAAACTCTGAAGTTAGGGAGCCTGATTCCTCCAGCTCTGTTTTTCTTTCTCAAGATTGCTTTGGCTATTCAGGGTCTTTCATGTTTCCATACAAATTGTGAAATTTTTTGTTCTAGTTCTGTGAAAAACGCCAGTGGTAGTTTGATAGGGATTACATTGAATCTGTAGATTGCTTTGGGTAGTAGAGTCATTTTCACAATGTTGATTCTTCCAATCCAGGAGCATGGTATATCTCTCCATCTATTTGTATCATCTTTAATTTCTTTCATCAGTGTCTTATAATTTTCTGCAGGTCTTTTGTCTCCTTAGGTAGGTTTATTCCTAGATATTGTATTCTTTTTGTTGCAATGGTAAATGGGAGTGTTTTCTTAATTTCACTTTCAGATTTTTCATCATTAGTGTATAGGAATGCAAGAGATTTTTGTGCATTAATTTTGTATCCTGCTACTTTACCAAATTCATTGACTAGCTCTAGTCGTTTTCTGGTAGCATCTTTAGGATACTCTATGTATAGTATCATGTCATCTGCAAACAGTGACAGCTTTACTTCTTCTCTTCCAATTTGGATTCCTTTTATCTCTTTCTCTTCTCTGATTGCTGTGGCTAAAATTTCCAAAACTACGTTGAATAATAGTGGTGAGAGTGGGCAACCTTCTCTTTTTCCTGATCTTACTGGAAATGGTTTCGGTTTTTCACCATTGAGGATGATGTTGGCTGTGGGTTTGTCATGTATGGCCTTTATTATGTTGAGGCAAGTTCCCTCTATGCCTACTTTCTGGAGGGTTTTTATCAGAAAGGGGTGTTGAATTTTGTCGAAAGCTTTCTGTGCATCTATTGAGATGATCTTATGATTTTTCTCCTTCAATTTGTTAATATGGTGTATCACATTGATTGATTTGTGTATATTGAATAATCCTTGCATTCCTGGGATAAACCCCACTTGATCATGGTGTCTGATCCTTTTAATGTGCTGTTGGATTCTCTTTGCTAGTATTTGGTTAAGGATTTTTGCCTCTATGTTCATCAGTGATAGTGGCCTGTAGTTTTCTTTCTTTGTGACATCTTTTTCTGAGTTTGGTACCAGGGTGATGGTCGCCTTGTAGAAGGAAATTGGGAGTGTTCCTCCCTCTGCTATATTTTGGAAGAGTTAGAGATGGATAGGTGTTAGTTCTTCTCTAAGTGTTTGATAGAATTCGCCTGTGAAGCCATCTGGTCCTGGGCTTTTGTTTGTTGGAAGATTTTTAATCAGAGTTTCACTTTCAGTGCTTGTGATTGGTCTGTCAATATTTTCTATTTCTTCCTGGTTCAGTCTCAGAAGGTCGTGCATTTCTAAGAATCTGTCCATTTCTTCCAGTTTGTCCCTTTTATTGGCATATAGTTGCTTGTAGTACTCTCTCATGAGCCTTTGTATTTCTGCAGTGTCAGTTGTTACTTCACCTTTTTCATTTCTAACTCTATTGATTTGAGTCTTCTCCCTTTTTTTCTTGATGAGTCTGGCTAATGGTTTATCAATTTTGTTTATCTTCTTAAAGAATCAGCTTTTCATTTTATTGGTGTTTGCTATTGTTTCCTTCATTTCTGTATCATTTATTTTTGATGTGACCTTTATGATATCTTTCCTTCTGCTAACTGTGACTTTTTATTCTTCTTTATCTAATTGCATTAGGTGTAAGGGTAGGTTGTTTATTTGACATGTTTCTCGTTTCATAAGGTAGGATCATATTGCTATAAACTTCCCTCTTAGAACTGCTTTTGCTGCATCCCATAGGTTTTGGCTTGTGTTTTCATTGTCATTTGTTTCTAGATATTTTTTTGATTTCATCTTTTATTTCTTCAGTGATATCTTAGTTATTAAGTAGTGTATTGTTTAGCCTCCATGTGTTTGTATTTTTTACAGATTTTTTCCTGTAATTGATATCTAGTCTCATAGCATTGTGGTCGGAAAAGGTACTTGATACAATTTCAATTTTCTTAAATTTACCAAGGCTGATTTGTGACCTAGTATATGATCTATCCTGGGAAGTATTCCATCAGCACTTGAGAAGAAAGTGTATTCTGTTGCTTTTGATGGAATGTCTTATAAATATCAATTAAGTCCATCTTGTTTAATGTATCATTTAAAGCTTGTGTTTCCTTATTTTTTTCATTTCAGATGATCTGTCTATTGGTGAAAGTGGGTTGTTGAAGCCCCCTACTATGATTGTGTTACTGTTGATTTCCCCTTATATGGCTGTTAGTATTTACCTTATGTATTGTGGTGCTCCTATGTTTGGTGCATAAATATTTACAATTGTTATATCTTCTTCTTGGATTGATCCCCTGATCATTATGTAGTGTCCTTCTTTGTCTCCTGTAAGAGTCTTTATTTTAAAGTCTATCTTGTCTGATATGAAAATTGCTACTCCAGCTTTCTTTTGATTTCCATTTGCATGGAATATCTTTTTCCATCCCCTCACTTTCAGTCTGTATGTGTCCCTAGGTCTGAAGTTGGTCTCTTGTAGACAGCTTATGTACAGGTCTTGTTTTTATATCCATTCAGCCAGTCTATGTCTTTTGGTTGGAGCATTTAATCCATTTTAAATTATCGACATGTATGCTCCTGTACCATTTTCTTAATTGTTTTTGGTTTGTTATTGTAGGTCTTTTCCTTCTCTTGTGTTTCCTGCCTAGAGAAGTTCCTTTAGCATTTGTTGTAAAGCTGGTTTCGTGGTGCTGAATTCTCTTAGCTTTTGCTTGTCTGTAAAGGTTTTAATTTCTCCGTCAAATCTGAGTGAGATCCTTCCTGTGTAGAGTAATGTTGGTTGTAGGTTTTTCCCCTTCATCACTTTAAATATGTCCTGCCACTTCCTTCTGGCTTGCAGAGTTTTTGCTGAAAGTTCAGCTTTTAACCTTATGGGGATTCCCTTCTATGTTATTTGTTGTTTTTCCCTTGCTGCTTTTAATATTTTTTCTTTTTATTTAATTTTTGAGAGTTAGATTAATATGTGTCTTGGCCTTGGATTGATCCTGTATGGGACTCTCTGTGCTTCCTTGACTTGATTAACTATTTCCTTTCCTATATTAGGGAAGTTTTCAACTATAATCTTTTCAAATATTTTCTCAGTCCCTTTCTTTTTCTCTTCTTCTTCTGGGACCCCTATAATTTGATTGTTGGTGCCTTTAGTGTTGTCTCATAGGTCTCTGAGACTGTCCTAAATTCTTTTCTATTTTTTTTCTTTATGCTGTTCTGCAGTAGTTATTTCCACTACTTTATATTCCAGGTCATTTATCCATTCTTCTGCCTTAGTTATTCTGCTATTGATCCCTTCTAGAGAATTTTTAATTTCATTTATTGTGTTGTTTATAACTGTTTGCTCTTTAGTTCTTCTAGGTCCTTGTTACACTTTTCTTGTGTTTTTTCAATTCTATTTCCACGATTTTGGATCATCTTTACTATCATTTATTCTGAATTCTTTTTCAGTTAGACTGCTTATTTCATCTCATTTGTTAGGTCTGGTGGGTTTTTATCTTGCTCCTTCATCTGCTGTGTGTTTCTCTGTCTTTTCATTTTGCTTAACTTACTGTGTTGGGTGTCTCCTTTTCACAGGTTTCAAGTTCATAGTTCCCTTTTTTTTTTTTTGGTGTCTGCCCCCAGTGGCTAAGGTTGGTTCAGTGGGTTTGTGTAGGCTTCCTGCTGGAGGGGACTAGTGCCTGTGTTCTGGTGGATGAGGCTGGATCTTGTCTTTCTGGTGGGCAGGTCCACATCTGGTGGTGTGTTTTGGGGTGTCTGTGGCCTTATTATGATTTTAGGCAGCCTCTCTGCTAATGGGTGGGTTTGCGTTCCTGTGTTGCTAGTTGTTTCGCATAGGGTGTCTAGCACTGTAGCTTGCTGTTCGTTGAGTGGATCTGGGTCTTGTTGTTGAGATGGAAATCTCTGGGAGAATTTTACTTTGATATTACATGGAGGTTGGAGGTCTCTTGTGGACCAGTATCCTGAACTTGGCTCTCCCACCTCAGAGGCACAGCCCTGATGCCTGGCTGGAGCAGCAAGAGCCTGTCATCCACATGGCTCAGAATAAAAGGGAGAAAAAAAAGAAAGAAAGAAAGAAAGAAAAAAGAAAGAAGATAAAATAAAATAAAATAAAATAAAAAAGTTTTTAAAATAAAAAATAATCATTAAAATTATTTTAAAGTAATTTTTTAAAAAAAGGAAAGAAAGGAAGAAGAGAGCAACCAAATCAAAAAACAAATCCACCAATGATAACAAGCGCTGAAAGCTATCCTAATAAAACAAAACAAAACAAAACAAAACAAAACGGATAGACAGAACCGTAAGACAAATGGTAAAAGCAAAGCTATGCAGACAAAATCACACACAGAAGCATACATATACACACTCACAAAAAGATAAAAAGGGGGGAAAAAAATATATATATATATATATATTGTGGCTCCCAAAGTCCACCTCCTCAATTTGGGATGATTCGTTGTCTATTCAGGTATTCCACAGTTGCAGGGTACATCAAGTTGATTGTGGAGATTTAATCTGCTGCTCCTGAGGCTGCTGGGAGAGATTTCCCTTTCTCTTCTTTGTTTGCACAGCTCCTTGGGTTCAGCTTTGGATTTGGCCCCGCCTCTGCATGCAGGTCACCTGAGGGCATCTGTTCTTCGCTCAGACAGGACGGGGTGAAAGGAGCAGCTGATTCGGGGGCTCTGGCTCACTCAGGCCCGGGGGAGGGAGGGGCACGGAGTGCAGGGCGAGCCTGCAGCAGCAGAGGCCAGCGTGACGTTGCACCAGCCTGAGGCGTGCCGTGCGCTCTCCCGGGTAAGTTGTCCCTGGATCTCGGGACCCTGGCAGTGGCAGGCTGCACAGGCTCCCAGGAGGGGCGGTGTGGATAATGACCTGTGCTCGCACACAGGCTTCTTGGTGGTGGCAGCAGCAGCCTTAGTGTCTCATGCCTGTCTCTGGGGTCCGCGCTGATCGCCGCGGCTCACGCCAGTCTCTGAAGCCCCTTTAAGCAGTGCTCTTAATCCCCTCTCCTCGCGCACCAGGAAACAAAGAGGGAAAAAAAAGTCTCTTGCCTCTTAGGCAGCTCCAGACTTTTTCCTTCCGGCTAGCCATGGTGCACTACCCACTTCAGGCTGTGTTCACGACGCCAACCCCAGTCCTCTCCCTGGCATCCGAGCTCCGAAGCCCGAGCCTCAGCTCCCAGCCCCCGCCACCCCAGCGGGTGAGCAGACAAGCCTTGGGCTGGTGAGTGCTGGCCGGCACTGATCCTCTGTGCGGGTATCTCTCCACTTTGCCCTCCATACCCCTGTTGCTGCGCTCTCCTCCATGGCTCTGAAGCTTTCCCCCTCCGCCCCCTGCAGTCTCCGCCCATGAAGGGGCTTCTAGTGTGTGGAAACCTTTCCTCCTTCACGGCTCCCTTCCACTGGTGCAGGTCCCGTCCCTATTCTTTTGTCTCTGTTTTATCTTTTTTCTTTTGCCCTACCCAGGTACATGGGGAGTTTCTTGCCTTTTGCAAGGTCTGAGGTCTTCTGCCAGCATTCAGTAGGTGTTCTGTAGGAGTTGTTCCACATGTAGATGTATTTCTGATGTATTTGGGGGGAGGAAAGTGATCTCCACGTCTTACTCTTGACATCTTGGAGCTCCTCCAGATATCTTTTTGAGTTAATGCTTTTGTTTCCTTTGGGTATATTTCCAGTTGTGAAATTGCTGGATGATATGGTAGTTCTATTATAATTTTCTGAGGATCCTCCATAGTGTTCCATAGTGCCTGTATCAATTTGCAGTCCCAGCAATAGTGCACAGTGTTTCCCATATCCAGTGCCAACATTTCTTATCTCTTGTCTTTTTGGTAATGACCATTCTAATAGGTGTAAGGTGATATCTTATTGTGATTTTAATTTGCATTTCCCTAATGACTAGTGATGTTGAGCATCTTTTCACGTATCTGTTGGCCTTTTGTATGTCTTCTTTGGAGAAATATGTACTTGAGTCCTTTGCCCATTTTTTTTTTAATTGGCCTACTTGCACTTTTTGCTGTTGAGTTGTATGAGTTCTTTATATAGTTTGGATATTAACCGTTTGTCAGATGTATCAGATATATGGTTTACAAATATGTTTTCCCATTCCATAAGTAAGTTGCCTTTTCTCTTTGTTGATAGTGTCTCCTTCTGTACAGAAGCTTTTTAGTTTGATATAGTCCAACTTTTTTTTTTTTTTTTTTTTTTTTTTTTTTTTTTTTTGCGGTAAGCGGGCCTCTCACTGCCGTGGCCTCTCCCATTGCGGAGCACAGTCTCTGGACGCGCAGGCCCAGCGGCCATGGCTCACGGGCCCAGCCGCTCCGCGGCATGCGGGATCTTCCTGGACCGGGGCACAAACCCGTGTCCCCTGCATCGGCAGGCGGACTCTCAACCACTGCGCCACCAGGGAAGCCCAGTCCAACATTTTTATTTTTGTATTTTGTTGCTTGTGCTTTAGGTGTCCTATCCAAAAAACCATGACCAAGACCTATGTCAAGGAGCTATATTTCTATTTTTTCTTCTAGGAGTTTTACAGTTTCAGATCTTACATTTACGTCTTCAATCCATTTTGAGTTAATTTTTGTGAGTGGTGTAAGATAGGGATCCAGTTTCAACTTTTGCATGTGAATATCTAATTATGTCACCACCATTTATTTGAAGAGACCCTCTTTTCTCCCTTGAGTTTTCTTGTCTCCCTTGTCAAATATTAGTTGACTGTACATGCTTCAGTTTATTTCTGGACTCCTGATTCTATTCCATCAGTGTACTTGTCTGTTTTTATGCCAGTAGCATATTCTTTCTGTGACTGTAGCTTTATAGTATAACTTGAAATAAAAAAGCATGATGCCCCCAGCTTTGTTCTTCTTTCTCAGGATTTCTTTGCCTGTTTGGGGTCTTTTGTGGTTCCATACAAATTATGAGATTGTTTTTTCTCCTTCTTTAAAAAATGCCTTTGGAATCTTGATAGGAATTGCATTGATTGTATAGATGGGTTTTGGTACTACTTCAACAATATTCTTCCAATGTATGGACATGGGATACTTATCCATTTATTTGTGTCACTTTCAATTTCTTTCATCTGTAGTTATTAGAGATGAAATACTCCTCCTCCTTAGTTAAATTTATTCCTAAGTATTCTATGGTTTTTGTTGCTATTGTAAATAAGATCTATTTATTTCTTTTTCAGAGAATGTGTTGTTTATAGAAATGATACTGATTTTTGCATGTTAATTTTACTGAATTCATTGATTAGAGCTAAAATTTTTTTGAGTCTTCATGGCTTCCTATATATAAAATCATGTCATCTGCAAATAGAGATAACTTCATTTCCAGTTCTGATACCTTTTATTTCTTTTTCTTGCCGATTTCCTTAGCTAGGACTTCCAGTACTATATTGCATAGTAGTGGTAAGAGTGGGCACCCTTGTCCCATTCCTGATCTTTGTGGAAGAGCTTTCAACTTTTAATCATTGAATATAATGTTAGCTGTGAACTTGTCATATATTACCTTTATTATGTTGAAATATGTTCCTTCTATATATAATTTGTTGAGTTTTTATATGAATCACTGTCTCCTTTTGTCAAATGTTTTTTCTGCAACTGGTGATATGATCAGATCATTATTTCCTTTCATTCTATTAATGTGATATATCACATTGATTGATTTGCATATGTTGAATTGTCCTTGCATCCCAGGGATAAATCCCACTTGATCATGGTGAATGGTCGTTTGAATGTGCTGCTGAATTTGGTTTGCCAGTATTTTATTGAGAATTATTGCCTTTCTTAAAATGATTGAATAGATTGACTAGATTACTGGATGAATTCAACACCTGACTTTTTTATCAGTTGCGGTTCAGGCCATCAAACATATAGCATTTAACTGTATTATTAAAGGGTTAATCATTTAGGATAGATTCTTTTTTTTCTGTTACAAAGGCAGGAAAAAACCCTTTATAGTGAAATAGTTTGTACATCTTTAATCCAATTCTGAAGTTGACTAATTTTTAAAATGGGAAATTTATTGAATGCTCATCCTCCATTTTGACAAACTGGGGCATGTCCAGAAGAGAGTGAGGTGAATTAAAGCTATCTTCATCAATGGCTGAAATAAACAGATAATTCACTTTTAGAAATAGTACAGAAATTTGCATCTATACACATATGTCTTGATTTTTCTCAGTCTGTCTTCTATATAGCTTTTGACTACTACAGATGTATTCCCCTGACAGATTTCTAAAACAGCCAGTGGGGAAGCCAATGGGGCACCGAACTTTCCAGTAACTTTTCGTACATAAAATATTTTACTACTAAATTGCTTTTTAAACCTTTTATTTTATAGATTAGGAAACTTAAGGTCAGATAAGAAAGGCTTTATCTGAAATTATACAGTTAGAGGAGACATGAAGGGTAATATGGAAGGTAAAAACCTATCTGCAAATATTGAAAAAGCTAACATGTGAAAGGAATAAAAGCCATTCTCTGGATTCCCATGGGTTAGCAATAGTGTCAGTGGATGAAAGATTAAAGTTTTAGACAAAAAGACCTCTATTCTATTCAAAAAAAAATCCAACACTTACGCTTCTTAAAGATCAGATGGGCTGCCACAAGGAGCATTGATTTCCCCAACTACAAAGATATTGAGAAAGAACGTGGAATTCCACTCTTGGTGGTGGTATGAAAAATGGATGCTTCTGATCAAAGGTTGCATGAAGTGTCTCTTAAGACACATTTCAACTCTAAGAGTTTGTGATTTATTATGTATAAGAAAGTGATCTCCTTTAGTGCTTCGCAAGCAATGGAAGGTTTGCTAAAAACAAATTTGAAATTGTCCTGTGCTCCTTGTCCAGACAGCCTTTCAGGTTTTCCTCCAGTGAATACCTCTTATACCTCTCACCATACCCTAGGAAAGGCATTTACATATCATAAAAATATGTTTCCCTGCTCACATTTTGTGTTTATCTTAGCAAATACGTTTAACTCAAGTGCTAGCTCCAAATCAGAGTTAGTAGCTGTCTCTTGGTTTGTGTTATAAATAATTCTAAGTGTAGTTTGGGTTCAAAGTTGGTAGTCGAATTCCTTAAACCAGGTATTAGGCATCCCTGCTGTAAATCAGTGAGCAAATTAGTAGTTAATTTCGTGTGTGAAAAAAGCAACATGATTTAATAGGTTAGAAAAAATAAATATAGTTGCCTTAGGCATGTATTTGTTTTTACTCTTTAGTCATAATTTTTGAAGTTTAAAAATTATCTTTTTAATTTCTTTAGAAGGAAACTATTGTCTCCTTGACTCTCCTGCTGATTTTACTAGGCTTTTGAAAGCTTTGTCCATCTACTGAGATAAGGAAACCATAGGGTGTGATTGTTAGACTATTACTTAGCCCCAAATTTTTCCATCAGAATGATATGCTTCTTATTCCTTTAAACCATCTCTAAGAAGGCATTTCCAGGAATATGATATCAGTATAGAAACTCTTATGTATAAATTTCATTGTCTCTTTTAGAGGAGTGAACTGGGTGTCCATTTGTGCTGCTCTGTCTATACTGCTCTTTGTTAAACTGTGCAAAGTTGTCTTTTAATTCCATGTTAGTAAATGAAGACAATTATGTGAATTTTCAGTCTTTAAATCCTGGAGATTGATGTACATATGCACACGAAGTAGCCATTGATTATAACCCATAAGAACAATAGCCGATGGTGGATGTATGGGATGGGAACACAATAAGTAATATTCTGATGATGTCAGGCCATCATGCTACTCCCCTTAGAACAAGCATATAGCAAGTTTCACTGTAAAACTTAACTATCCTAAATGAGCTGAATTATTTCAATTTTCAGAACATTGTAAAAATCTTATTTTATTCTTGCAAATTACTCTAACAGTATAATCTCTGTTGATTAGATTTGCTGATTCAGACCTAATAGTTTTCTTGTCATTTTTTATCATAATAAATAAACTATAATATTAATTAAGATTATAAACAATTTTGTTTACATACTTTTTTTCTGGAAAACAGTAGAGATTTTACTCCGAAGATTCATTACAGTCCTGCTTTGCCGTGTATAAATATGGGGTTTATTATTCTTTATGTAAACACAAAAGTGCTAAGTGCAGAAAGGAAAGGGAGAACTTTATTTCTAAATCTGACAGTTCGCAAACCATGGACAGCCAATTTTCTGTTCACAGTTCATCATCTCATATGTGACTTCTCTGTGTGCAAGGGTGGTGGCAGACAAAAGCTGAAAACAAAATCGAAGGGTGAAGCTTTTATCTGTGAGGCAACTGATATCTGTTCTGCATCAAGAATGGCAGATAAAAAATATCCTCAGGGCTTCCCTGGTGGCGCAGTGGTTGGGAGTCCGCCTGCCGATGCAGGGGACATGGGTTCGTGCCCCGGTCTGGGAAGATCCCACATGCCGCAGAGCGGCTGGGCCCGTGAGCCATGGCTGCTGAGCCTGCGCGTCCGGAGCCTGTGCTCTGCAGGGGGAGAGGCCACAACAGTGAGAGGCCCGCCTACCGCAAAAAAAAAAAAAAAAAAAAAAAATATCCTCAGTGCCTAATCATTCACAATTTAGACTGGAATGTTCTCTAAGAGGTCTAATTGCTCAGTTGTAAAATATTTTTCCATTATCTAAAAGCATAAGATATTTTGTGCTTTCCAAAAACTTGTGCAGGAAAAAGATTCTTTCTCTCTTTTTAAGCACAGGGGTACAACTGAACTTGAGAAGATTTATCCTTAGATATCAGACACAATGTTTTAACCTCTTTATTGAAGTATGATAGACATGTAAAAAGCTGTACATATTTTATGTAAACAAATAGATGTTTGGGGATAAGTATATACCCATGAATCCAAAATCACCATCACAGACATAACCATATCTATCACCTCCCAGTTTCTTCCCACCTCTTTTATTAGTGCATATGTGTGTGTGTGTGTGTGTGTGTGTGTGTGTGTGTGTGTGGTAAGAACACTTAATATAAGATCTACCCCTAGGCTTCCCTGGTGGCGCAGTGGTTGAGAGTCCGCCTGCCGATGCAGGGGACACAGGTTCGTGCCCCAGTCTGTGAAGATCCCACATGCCTTGGAGTGGCTGGGCCCGTGAGCCATGACCGCTGGGCCTGCGCATCCGGAGCCTGTGCTCCGCAACGGGAGAGGCCACAAAGGTGAGAGGCCCGCGTACCGCAAGAAAAAAAAAAAAATCTACCCCTTATCAAATTTTACATATTCAATTCAGTATTGTTACCTAGAGGCACTATGATGTATAGTAGATCTCCAGAATTTATTTATCATGTATAACTGAAACTTCTACCCTTTGACCACCACCTCCCCATCCCCTCCTCCTCTCAACCCCTGGCAACCACTATTCTACTTTCTGTCTCTATGAGTTTTTAGACTCCACATACACGTAAGATCATACCATATTTGTCTTTCTGCAGACACAATTTTATAAGTACTTAATCCCATGACAAAGAATATAATGGTCTTTAGTTGGCTTTCAGCTAATATGTAAACAAAAAGCATCATTAACCAATAATAAGTGGGAAATAAATAAATAGGTATATAAATAATTAAAAATAAAAAATATTTTTTCAAATGTACTATTTTAAAGCAGAAAGTTGCCCAAGTAATAATCATTGGCACTTAAGGATAAAAATATTCTTGAAAAGAAATACCTTATATATTGTAAATGCTCATTTTTACATACTCCTCTAGTGCATGAGAGTCTTCTTCACGGTTTTCATAGAGATTGCAAAGCTGGTGTCCTAACTCAGAACTGGGACATCATACTCATTTGGATTTACATTCCAACTTTGCAAATTACTAACTCTATGTCTTCTCTAAACTTCTGTTTAAAACTTGTAAAATGGCAGTTATAATCAGGGCTTCTCAAAGTTTTTGTGAGGAGTAATTCTTAAGATGTATGTGTAATATCTTGAAATTGTATATTATCACGCTAATTAGGAATTCAATTTTGACTTTACACTTAGTTCTATTTCATTACTTTATATATTCAATGCACCACAGTTAGTTAAGATTAGGTATTTAAAGGTGTTGGAAGTTTTCATTAAATTATTCAGCAAAGAATTGTTCATCTCCTCATCTTTTATGGTATAAATCATCTAGGACAAAATACTTTGTTTCTTTATGAACATTCCCAAGAATATATGCACCAGGAGTAGAAACTAGAACTCCCTCAGATCATTTGTTTCAACATTTTATTACATAAGGAAATCTTTATTAAATCTAAATGCATTCTTTTCTATTTTAATTTGTGCTTGAGCTTTCTTTCTTGCTTGCTTTCCATTTTTCTTAGCTGTTTGTGTGTGTGTGTGTGTGTGTGTGTGTGTGTGTGTGTTAAAAAATAAGCATGCAGTTTTTGCTATTCAGGAAAGCAAATGAGTTAATATTTTGGGGAACTAATGAAATTACTGTCGAAGAAAAACTGCACTGGAAAACTTAAACAGGCCAGGAAGACTTCATTAGACTATTGTAATTAGGAGAGAGTGATTAAAAGGAACTCCATTGAAGTAAAAGGTGAGAGAGTTTTTAAGCACTGGGGTGAACTTATGGAAAAGTACTGGAGTGTGTTAGAAAGGAGTTTGGCCAGTGATTAGGCCATTTACTTTTGCCAATGGGCAGTTATAAAAGTTAGGCTCCTACTCTCCCACAGAGCCTGAGAAATAGGGATGCTATCATTCTTGATGATTAAATTTCACAGAGATGGCTTCCAGGGAGAAGATTTACAGCTTAAAGGGGCAGAGAAAGAATTTACAGTTGCAAGTTTGTAAATGCCTAAGAAAAGGAGAGTTAGGACCATATAGGCAGGAAGAAACCTGTCTAAAGTTTAGTCAAGTTGAGGAGAAAGTTGAGTTTGTCTTAATCATTACTTTATAGATTATTCTTTGCTAAGTTAAAGCATTTCTGTCACTTCCTCATGAACACTTCGTTCTATCATTATCTCTCACCTTTTGAAACTTTGACTATTTTTGATTTAACTTCGTCTTTTTAAATTCAGGTAACCATACCTGAACCAGGGCTCTATTGAAGGGTGGGCCAACTAAAAAAAAAAGAAAAAAAAAAGAAAGGAAGGAAAGAAAGAAGGAGAGTCAGCTTTCAGTGTGCTTATCCTGGCCCCCTCCCTAACTACACTTTTATTATTGTCCATCCTATTTCCTTCTAATAAATTTCTCTGGTCAGTTCTCCCTTTTTCTGTATTTGCATGGCAGATTGCTGTATTTTGGAGTTCCTTATTTAAGCGACGTATTTTGGGTGAAATTGCTTAGTATTTAAAATAATAAGCTCATTTAATTTGACCTTATTGTCATATTTAATTGACTTGGTCTTGATTTCCTCATTTATATTATAACACAGATTTAGGATAGAATGAGTGTCAAGACATACAGAGGAAAAAATGAGATACTGACAGAAAAAGATTACATGGTTTGTTAGTATAAGAGCCTACAGTCATGATCAGATGTATCTTCAACCACATACCAAACTTCTAATCACCTCAGGACACTACCTCATTTTTTTCATCCTTTTTACCTTTCTCTCTTCCTTGCAGGGATAACTCCCTTTCTTTGTTTATTCCCTCTCATTTTGTTTCATTCTTTTCTCTGGCATCTTTTTCTCTTTCCCTATAATATGCTAAGGACAGGAGATTCAAAATTCAGTTGAGCAGGGACCCTACACTCAAGACATTCACAATCTCCATTTTTATCACATACCATATATGGATTTTGATAACCACTCAATAATTCTAAATAAATCAATGAATGAATTAAATGAAACTTTACTTAACCTAAGGAGAGTTCAGTTTCTCTACCACATTTTTCTGGTTAAACATATACTGAAAATAATGTCTAACCTCTCAATTCAGTTTTAACTCAGGGGTATTTTGGTTTTTTTTTTTTTGGTAACCTGATACATTTACTTTATATTACAAATGTTTTAGTTATCTATTAAGTGAGATGGGGAATGAATAATCATCAAGATTTGAAGCTTTCATAAAGACTTGTTAAGAGAAAACTTACATGGATAGACTATGCCTGATGGTCAATGTCAAAAATTGCTGCTTTAGAAGTAACTGACAAAGTGAAAATCAAAAAGTACCTAAATTGCAAATGGAAAAGAGTCATCCAAATAAACTAAGAAGAATAATATATTCTTGGACTTCCCTGGTGGCACAGTGGTTAAGAATCAGCCTGCCAATGCAGGGGACACGGGTTTGAGCCCTGGTCTGGGAAGATCTCACATGCCACAGAGCAACTGAGCCTGTGTGCCACAGCTACTGAGCCCACGTGCCACAATTACTGAAGCCCACGCGCCTAGAGCCTGTGCTTCGCAACAAGAGAAGCCACTGCAAAGAAAAGCCCGCACACTGTAACGAAGAGTAGCCCCTGCTCGCCACAACTAGAGAAAGCCTGTGCACAGCAACGAAGACCCAACGCAGCTAAAAGTAAATAAATAAATAAATTTAAAAATATATATATATTCTTTTCCAATGAATCATAGAGAATTGACTTTTAGAGTATACCTATAAAAAGATAGATAGATAGGGCTTCCCTGGTGTTGCAGTGGTTGAAGGTCCACCTGCCGATGCGGGGGACACGGGTTCATGCCCCGGTCTGGGGGGATCCCTTGTGCCACGGAACGGCTGGGCCTGCGCGTCCGGAGCCTGTGCTCTGCAGCGGGAGAGGCCACAGCAGTGGGAGGCCCGCATACCGCAAAAAAAAAAAAAAAAAAAAAGATAGAAATAGTTGAAAAAAGAGGAAACTGATAAATATACTTAATCAGTAAGTTAATTTAGTTATTTATAAAGATAGGTTGCTTGGCATATTAGATATACATATTATAATAAACCTATTGTTAACCTCTATGATTATTAGAAATATAATTATAATGAATATAATTAATCTTAAAAACAATCACTTATTAAATCAGAAGAAATTGATGACTCTGTTTAAAGAAAAACATCCTACAAACAATGATAAATGGGGACTTACCTGGTGGCGCAGGGGTTAAGAATCTGCCTGCCAATGCAGGGGACACGGCTTCGAGCCCTGGTCCAGGAAGATCCCACATGCTGTGGAGCAACTAAGCCCGTGTGCCACAACTACTGAGCCCGTGTGCCACAACTATGGAAGCCCGCGCGCCTAGAGCCTGGGCTCCGCAACAAGAGAAGCCACCACAATGAGAAGCCCACGCACCACAAGGAAGAGTGACCCCTGCTCGCCGCAACCAGAGAAAAGCCTGCGCGCAGCAACGAAGACCCAACGCAGCCAAAAATAAAACAAATAAAAATAAATAAATTTTTAAAAACCAATAATAAACCATACATCTCTTCACAGAACGTTTAAGAGTTCATGCTTTTGACATTTATGTGTTCAATCTGATAGATTTTACTTAAAATTGCCTCAAAATAATTAACAACTTTGCTATGGTGAATATCTTAATTCTGTATTTGAAAAAAATCAGCTGCTGCCAAAATAACACCTTTTAATATCCTTTTTTTTAACATCTTTATTGGAGTATAATTGCTTTACAATGGTGTGTTAGTTTCTGCTTTATAACAAAGTGAATCAGCTATACGTATACATATATCCCCATATCTCCTCCCTCTTGGGTCTCCCTCCCACCTTCCCTATCCCACCCCTCTAGGTGGACACAAAGCACCGAGCTGATCTCCCTGTGCTATATGGCTGATTCCCTTTAGCTATCTATTTTACATTTGGTAATATATATAAGTCCATGCCACTCTCACTTCGTCCCAGCTTACCCTTCCCCCTCCCCATGTCCTCAAGTCCATTCTCTACGTCTGTATCTTTATTCCTGTCCTGCCCTAGGTTCTTCAGAACTACTTTTTTTTTTTTTTTTAGATTCCATATATATATGTGTTAGCATATGGTATTTGTTTTTCTCTTTCTGACTTACTTCACTCTGTATGACAGACTCTAGGTCCATCCACCTCACTGCAAATGACTCAGTTTCATTTCTTTTTAGGGCTGAGTAATAAATAACCTTTTAAAATCAAAATATTATGACATTATTCACTTACAATATATAAATTCTTATATTGAACTTAAATAATATTTTTAAATTCTGTCTTTATGAAAACTTTTGTGCATCTGCTTTTGACACATTCTTTTCTATACTTTGAGGTGAATAGAAATTTTCACTCAGAGGACTTTGTGAGTTTGTAAAATTAGAGCAAATTTTTGGGGAAAAAAACAACCCTTTAAAGAAAATACATTATGCATTTCTTCCAATATACCAGAGGCATCGCATGTCCTCTAAATTCTGTTTCATGATTAGATATATTGTTAGAGTTAAAAATAAAAATAGAGATGTAACAATACAAGATTGACCCTATCTTATAATTAAGTAATCAAGTATCTGAATGTCTGCCTTGATCCATCAAATGTAAAATAAAAAGATTTAAAAATAAGAAATTAAAAAAGGACTTGCTTTTAAGTATGACATAAAAATAAATAATAAATGCAAATTTTGTGGCAGGCATTATACTAAGCAGTTTACTTATATGTGTTTTTTTAATTTAATTTAACTCCCCAAAATTTGTAAACTAATTATTGCTATTGCACCTTCTTTATAAGTGAAAGAAACTGAAATTCAGAGGTATTGTGATTCATGGTTACGCCTGTAGTGATGCAGTTAGTATATAAGTTAAAAATTACACTCAGGGGCTTCCCTGGTGGCACAGTGGTTGAGAATCTGCCTGCTAATGCAGGGGACACGGGTTTAAGCCCTGGTCTGGGAGTATCCCACATGCCGTGGAGCAACTGGGCCCGTGAGCCACAACTACTGAGCCTGCGCGTCCGGAGCCTGTGCTCCGCAAGAAAAGAGGCCGTGATAGTGAGAGGCCCGTGCACCGCGATGAAGAATGGCCCCCGCTTGCCACAACTAGAGAAAGCCCTCGCACAGAAACGAAGACCCAACACAGCAAAAATAAATAAAATAAATTAATAAACTCCTACCCCCAACATCTTCTTTAAAAAAAAAAAAAATTACACTCAGTTCCAAGAATGAAACTTATAAAATGGTGGCTTTAATGATAGCTTTGTTTGCTCATATCATGAGAAGTCTGAAGGAAGTCATTCCAGTCCTTGTGTGATGGCTCCGTGATTCCATCAGGATTCTGGACTTCTTTTTTCTAATAGCTCAACCATCCTCAGCATGGGCTTTTTTTCCTCATAGTGAAATCTATCATGTAAAATCTATCAAATTTTATATTTTAGAAAGAAAAGGAAAAAAATTCAAAACATAAATGCTGTTATTTTACCCTTTCATTTACCCTTTCATGGCTTTCTCAGAAACCTTAGGAAACAACACCTTCAACTTACATCTCATTGTTCAGAAACATGTGATAAGGAGCATAACATACTTTTTTGTATTCACACCTTGCTGTCATCAAAAATATCAGGATATAATGAAGAAAAAAGTGAGACTGTGTTTTTTGGATAACTAAAAGCCTCATTCCTAGTGATCAAGAAGTGGAGCTAGGATTTGAAGCCAGATTTGTCTAATTCCAAACCCATGGCTACTGATCTTTATTTTATAGAATATCCTTTCATTTCTCTGGCATACATCGATATTTTAAAACATATATAAAGAATAGTAGTGTGTTATATTAATGCTATATTGAAAGTTTCATTATGTGAATTTGAAAAGTATGGCATATTTATTAAATCATTAGGAATTAGAGGGATCTTGGAAAGCTGTATAAATGCATTGGCACATACTACATATATGAATATTTTAACTTTTTATTTTATTTGTATATTGTTTTATAACTAGAACTTCTATTTTTTTTGCAATTTGACAGATTAAACTTTCTTAAGTCAATTACCCTTGAAATATCAAATGACCATTTTGAAACTTCAAGAATGGAAGAAATACACCCTGTCAATAGGACACAATTGCCTTTAGGTGTTGAATAATGTTAAAGACTAGCATAGCAATTTTGATTGGTTTTAATCTCCATTCTCCTATTTTTGTGGAGCATAGAAGCCTATTTCTGCAGAATTGCAGAGCGCAAAGTTATTGCAACTGCTCAAAATGCTTCTAGTTTTAACTTTTAATTCTTTGTTTTCCATACTCATACATACAAACCCAATTATTCAACTACCAAATAATGATAGAAATGAAATGATTGTGTGATCGTATAGATTTTTGTTCTTAGACCTTGTTTAGAAGCCAAATAGTTCAGATGACACTTATTAGTAGACTGACCTCTAACAGCAGTTAGAGGTCACTTGGAAGTGAGTTAATAAATTCCACAAAATACAAAGATAAATTCATTAAAAGGAAAATCACTTGGGAACATTACAGTGTAGAAATATCAATGTAAGCAGTTTTATCCCCTTAGAAAAAAAGAAAATAATAAATCCCAAAACTTCTTTATGTTAAAAAGTAAGAAATCACAGAAATTGCCATATATTTTGTTAATTCATCCATCTCACAAATACTACTTAAGTACATATTTTACACTAGGCAGTAGTCTTTTAACCTGATGAAGACTGTCTTTATCCCAGAAATAGCCTACAAAATGAGCTGCAAGGGATTTGCAGGCAAAAATGTTAATCTGCTCATTATACCTATGTTTATAGCATCAGTTTAGCGGCCAGTATGAAATAGGTACACAATATATATGGATAATTAGTAAATAAATTTATTAAAATTAATTGGTTAAAAACTATTTAAATATTTAAATACCCAGTTTGGCTTTTTTTTATGATTCTTAAAAGAAGTACTGGATAGCTTAGCTGTTATTTTCTGTTTGGTAAGACTTAAGATTTCCCTAGTTTCCTGATGTTTAGTGATATTCAGATATAACCCACAGGTCTTTATACACATATCTGCAAACCCTTATTTATTCAGTTCTGGAAGGCCAGTTAACTTACTAAGAAGAAACTTACTTTATATTTTATTACATTCTGCTTTCACTTAAGGACAGCACTGTTTAAGTTCTTTCTAATTGTTTCAAAAGTTGTAGATCAGGCAATTAGGTGTAAAACAGCTGTGTATCTGTTGCCTGCAATACTAGAAAGATTCATTTTCTTTATTGCCTGTCATATCAAATAAAGAGGCTGAGAGTTTATCTGTGATAAATGCACTCTCTTTAATACAGTGGGACTGTCCCTTAATTTGAGCACCTAGCATGGTGTCAGCCTAAATCTCCTTTTGCTGGCTTAATTAGTAAAAGCTCCTGTTAATCACTTTACAATTAAACTTTTCGAGTCTCACATTGAAAAAATATAATCCTTTCACAAAACAAACAAACAAAAATTTAGAATGAGCTCAGTAATAAAAATAATTTGCTTTTTTTAGCAAATGTGTTAAACGGCTGATGAATTATTCAACACTTGGTATTGGTTCTGCAGACTTAATGAGCCTCTCTAATTTGACTTCCCTATCAAATTATAAATTTTATTACATGTTTATGAATTGAAAAGTGTTCATTAGCAAAATACATTCATCAATGTACTATATATTGTTAATAGGAAAGATATATATATATATTTTTAAATTTGGCTGGGAATTTTGTTCTAGTATTACAAGCAGAATTACTTCAACTGATAAAAATATTGTTTTTGCTATTAGTTATTTTAGTGCCATATATATTATGAGCAAAATATAAGTGGAAATCTACTCATTTTTATAATTTTGGGTTTTTTCCTAGATGTCACATGTTGAACAATCACATAGAACCCAATTATAAATCTATTTCTCTAAGCCCTGAGGCTGTTTTGGCTCACCTCAGTCTTGAGTGGCATGGTTCAAAGTTCTAGCTAGCTGGGACCCTGTATGTACAAAGCTTATTATCATAATATTTCTACAAAAGGGAAAAAGCATTTCTCAATTCTTGGATGTACACTGTTTCACTGGAAAAAATAACTGTTTAATGATGAAGAAAGTGTTCTCATTAAAAAAAAATGATCCTGGTTGTGCATTTTAAAAACACTGCATTACATTTAAAATGCCACAGATGCACCACTAATCTAAAAATAACAGGAGTCTACAAATATTTGCTAACCTGTGTTGAGCATTTGCTCTGTACCTGGCTCTATCTTAAGTGCTTTCACACATTTCTCGTTTGATTCTCACAACACACAAGGTTGGGAGATGGATGTTATTGTACTGTCATTATGATGAGTTGAAGCTCAGACAGTTGAGTCACTTTCCCTGAAAGTCAGCAGGTCACTGGTGGAACAGGCGTTCAAAGCCTGTCCAGAAGGACTGCATAGCCCAGGCTAATAACTCCTAAGCACTACTGACCGCCCTCTTAAACCATACTAGACATGCTTCCTGCTGAGCCACAGCCATTATTCTATTTCACATGATTTTATTTCGGGGAATATAGCTTTGTGCACTTCTACCAAATAATGTTAATAAAATGGTTCATAAAAGGATTAAGCAAATTCTGAAGTCTTCTAACAGGAACAATGCTGGTCATTTAACAGATCATCTAATTATAACACATTTGTGTGTAATAAACATTTTTTCATGAATTTTTTCCAGGTGTGACTTAGACAGACAATTTTCAAAGAAATATTTTGGCTTATGACAATTCCTAGATATTTTTCTGGCAAAGGGCTGATTTTAGAAATGGATGGAAATGGAAAGTTACTAAAACCACAGGACTTAGAGAGATGTGTGTCTTACATTTCACTGTAAAATTTAGATTTAGGATTTTCTAAAACAAGTTATACTAACCCAAGTCCTTGCACATACCAAGAGCTCAGTAAACATTGGTTTCTTCCTGCCTTGCTTGAAACTTCATAAACGATGTCCAGTGGTAGTGAATGTAATTAGAACTGTGGTTTTCTATTAAATATATTTCTATTTTTTCTATAGAAATAAATATATTTCTATTAAATATGCAACTATTATTCATTTCATAGGTCTGGAAAAATGTGTGTTTGACTCCAACAGTTTTTGTTTGTCTTTGTCTAGGTTTGTGATTTTTTTTTAACCTTTTCATGTATTTGTTTTACCTTGTATGAAGAGTCATAAATGAGGCTACTTTTCTAGTCAATCCTAAGAGAATAAAAAGGAGCATATAAAAGAAGGCCAGATACTCCAAGCATATTTACATTTGGAACAGGGGTCTAGAAGAGTAGACATCTGATAAGAGCAGCCACATGCAGCCATTTCTCAGATTTGACTAAGGTTGGCGATGGGCAATAAAAGCATGAAGGAGAGTATCAATAAACTGTCTCATGGATGTTTCTGCATTAGTTATCTTCTTTTTTTTTTTTTTTTCCATTTTTTTTAAAGTTTATTTATTTATTTTTTTAATTAGTTTCTGCTTTATAACAAAGTGAATCAGTCATACATATACATCTGTTCCCACATCCCTTCCCTCATGCATCTCCCTCCCTCCCACCCTCCCCATCCCACCCCTCCAGGCGGTCACAAAGCACCGAGCTAATCTCCCTGTGCTCTGCGGCTGCTTCCCACTATCTATCTACCTTACGTTTGGTAGTGTATACACGTCCATGCCTCTCTTTCGCCTTGTCACAGTCCACCCTTCCCCCTCCCCATATCCTCAAGTCCATTCTCAAGTAGGTCTGCGTCTTCATTCCCGTTTTGCCCCTAGGTTCTTCATGACATTTTTTTTTTAAATTCCGTATATATGTGTTAGCATACGGTATTTGTCTTTCTCTTTCTGACTAACTTCACTCTGTATGACAGACTCTAGGTCTATCCACCTCATTACAAATAGCTCAGTTTCGTTTCTTTTTATGGCTGAGTAATATTCCATTGTATATATGTGCCACATCTTCTTTATCCATTCATCCGATGATGGACACTTAGGTTGTTTCCAGCTCCGGGCTATTGTGAATAGAGCTGCAATGAACATTTTGGTACATGTCTCTTTTTGAATTATGGTTTTCTCAGGGTATATGCCCAGTAGTGGGATTGCTGGGTCATATGGTAGTTCTATTTGTAGTTTTTTAAGGAACCTCCATACCGTTCTCCATAGTGGCTGTACCAATTCACATTCCCACCAGCAGTGCAAGAGTGTTCCCTTTTCTACACACCCTCTCCAGCATTTATTGTTTCTAGATTTCTTGATGATGGCCATTCTGACTGGTGTGAGATGATATCTCATTGTACTTTTGATTTGCATTTCTCTAATGATTAATGATGTTGAGCATTCTTTCATGTGTTTGTTGGCAGTCTGTATATCTTCTTTGGAGAAATGCCTATTTAAGTCTTCTGCCCATTTTTGGATTGGGTTGTCTGTTTTTTTGCTATTGAGCTGCATGAGCTGTTTATAAATTTTGGAGATTAATCCTTTGTCAGTTGCTTCATTTGCAAATATTTTCTCCCATTCTGAGGGTTGTCTTTTGGTCTTCTTTATGGTTTCCTTTGCTGTGCAAAAGCTTTGAAGTTTCATTAGGTCCCATTTGTTTATCTTTGTTTTTATTTCCATTTCTCTAGGAGGTGGGTCCAAAAGGATCTTGCTGTGATTTATGTCATAGAGTGTTCTACCTATGTTTTCCTCTAAGAGTTTGATAGTTTCTGGCCTTACATTTAAGTCTTTAATCCATTTTGAGCTTATTTTTGTGTATGGTGCTAGGGAATGATCTAATCTCAAACTTTTACATGTCCCTGTCCAGTTTTCCCAGCACCACTTATTGAAGAGGCTGTCCTTTCTCCACTGTACATTCCTGCCTCCTTTATCAAAGATAAGTTGGCCATATGTGCGTGGGTTTATCTCTGGGCTTTCTATCCTGATCCACTGATCTATCTTTCTGTTTTTATGCCAGTACCAGACTGTCTTAATTACTGTAGCTTTGTAGTATAGTCTGAAGTCAGGGAGCCTGATTCCTCCAGCTCCGTTTTTCGTTCTCAAGATTGCTTTAGCTATTCGGGGCCTTTTGTTTTTCCAAACAAATTTTGAAATTTTTTGTTCTAGTTCTGTGAAAAATGCCATTGGTAGTTTGATAGGGATTGCATTGAATCTGTAGATTGCTTTCGGTAGTAGAGTCATTTTCACAATATTGATTCTTCCAATCCAGGAGCATGGTATATCTCTCCATCTATTTGTATCATCTTTAATTTCTTTCATCAGTGTCTTATAGTTTTCTGCATACAGGTCTTTTGTCTCCTTAGGTAGGTTTATTCCTAGATATTTTATTCTTTTTGTTGCAATGGTAAATGGGAGTGTTTTCTTGATTTCATTTTCAGATTTTTCATCATTAGTGTACAGGAATGCCAGAGATTTCTGTACATTAATTTTATATCCTGCTACTTTACCAAATTCATTGATTAGCTCTAGTAGTTTTTCGGTAGCATCTTTAGGATTCTTTATGTATAGTATCATGTCATCTGCAAACAGTGACAGCTTTACTTCTTCTTTTCCAATTTGGATTCCTTTTATTTCCTTTTCTTCTCTGATTGCTGTGGCTAAAACTTCCAAAACTATGTTGAATAAGAGTGGTGAGAGTGGGCAGCCTTGTCTTGTTCCTGATCTTAGTGGAAATGGTTTCAGTTTTTCACCATTGAGGACAATGTTGGCTGTGGGTTTGTCATATATGGCCTTTATTATGTTGAGGAAAGATCCCTGTATACCTACTTTCTGCAGGGTTTTTATCATAAATGGGTGTTGAATTTTGTCGAAAGCTTTCTCTGCATCTATTGAGATGATCATATGGTTTTTCTCCTTCAACTTGTTAATATGGTGTATTACATTGATTGATTTGCGTATATTGAAGAATCCTTGCATTCCTGGGATAAACCCCACTTGATCATGGTGTATGATCCTTTTAATGTGCTCTTGGATTCTGTTTGCTAGTATTTTGTTGAGGATTTTTGCATCTATGTTCATCAGTGATATTGGCCTGTAGTTTTCTTTCTTTGTGACATCCTTGCCTGGTTTTGGTATCAAGGTGATGTCGGCCTCGTAGAATGAGTTTGGGAGTGTTCCTCCCTCTGCTATATTTTGGAAGAGTTTGAGAAGGATAGGTGTTAGCTCTTCTCTAAATGTTTGATAGAATTCACCTGTGAAGCCATCTGGTCCTGGGCTTTTGTTTGATGGAAGATTTTTAATCACAGTTTCACTTTCAGTGCTTGTGATTGGTCTATTCATATTTTCTATTTCTTCCTGAGTCAGTCTTGGCAGGTTGTGCATTTCTAAGAATGTGTCCATTTCTTCCAGGTTGTCCATTTTATTGGAATAGAGTTGCTTATAGTAATCTCTCATAATCTTTTGTATTTCTGCAGTGTCAGTTGTTACTTCTCCTTTTTCATTTCTAATTCTATTGATTTGAGTCTTCTCCCTTTTTTTCTTGATGAGTCTGGCTAATGGTTTGTCAATTTTGTTTATCTTCTCAAAGAACCAGCTTTTAGTTTGGTTGATCTTTGCTATCGTTTCCTTCATTTCTTTTTCATTTATTTCTGATCTGATCTTTATGATTTCTTTCCTTCTGCTAGCTTTGGGGTATTTTTGTTCTTCTTTCTCTAATTGCTTTAGGTGCAGGGTCAGGTTGTTTACTCGAAATGCTTCCTGTTTCTTAAGGTGGGATTGTATTGCTATAAACTTCCCCCTTAGAACTGCTTTTGCTGCGTCCCATAGGTTTTGGGTCGTCGTGTCTCCATTGTCATTTGTTTCTAGGTATTTTTTAATTTCCTCTTTGATTTCTTCAGTGATCACTTCGTTATTGAGTAGTGTATTGTTTAGCCTCCATGTGTTTGTATTTTTTACACATCTTTTCCTGTAATTGATGTCTAGTCTCATAGCATTGTGGTCGGAGAAGATACTTGATACAATTTCAATTTTCTTAAAATTACCGAGGCTTGATTTGTGACCCAAGATATGATCTATCCTGGAGAATGTTCCATGAGCACTTGAGAAAAATGTGTATTCTGTTGTTTTTGGATGGAATGTCCTATAAATATCAACTAAGTCCATCTCGTTTAATGTATCATTTAAAGCTTGTGTTTCCTTATTTATTTTCATTTTGGATGATCTGTCCATTGGTGAAAGTGGGGTGTTAAAGTCCCCTACTATGATTGTGTTACTGTCGATTTCCCCTTTTATGGCTGTTAGTATTTGCCTTATGTATTGAGGTGCTCCTATGTTGGGTGCATAAATATTTACAATTGTTATATCTTCTTCTTGGATCGATCCCTTTATCGTTATGTAGTGTCCTTCCTTGTCTCTTCTAATAGTCTTTATTTTAAAGTCTATTTTGTCTGATATAAGAATTGCTACTCCAGCTTTCTTTTGATTTCCATTTGCATGGAATATCTTTTTCCATCCCTTTACTTTCAATCTGTATGTGTCTCTAGGTCTGAAGTGGGTCTCTTGTAGACAGCATATATATGGGTCTTGTTTTTGTATCCATTCAGCCACTCTGTGTCTTTTGGTGGGAGCATTTAGTCCATTTACATTTAAGGTAATTATTGATATGTATGTTCCTATTCCCATTTCCTTAATT
This sequence comes from Mesoplodon bidens, assembly GCF_964165515.1. Lineage (NCBI taxonomy): Eukaryota > Metazoa > Chordata > Mammalia > Artiodactyla > Ziphiidae > Mesoplodon > Mesoplodon bidens. Next base: position 83,481,962 of record NC_138164.1, read on the forward strand.
GCTTTGGGTTCGTTATTGTAGGTATATTCCTTCTGTTGTGTTTCTTGCCTAGAGAAGTTCCTTTAGCATTTGTTGTAAAGCTGGTTTGGTGGTGCTGAACTCTCTCAGCTTTTGCTTGTCTGTAAAGGTTTTAATTTCTCCATCAAATCTGAATGAGATCCTTGCTGGGTAGAGTAATCTAGGTTGCAGGTTTCTCTCCTTCATCACTTTAATTATGTCCTGCCACTCCCTTCTGGCTTGTAGGGTTTCTGCTGAGAGATCAGCTGTTAACCTTATGGGGATTCCCTTGTGTGTTATTTGTTGTTTTTGCCTTGCTGCTTTTAATATGATTTCTTTGTGTTTAATTTTTGACAGTTTGATTAATATGTGTCTTGGTGTATTTCTCCTTGGATTTATTCTGTATGGGACTCTCTGTGCCTCCTGGACTTGATTAACTATTTCCTTTCCCATATTGGGGAAGTTTTCAACTATAATCTCTTCAAATATTTTCTCAGTCCCTTTCTTTTTCTCTTCCTCTTCTGGAACCCCTATAATTCGAATGTTGGTGCGTTTAATGTTGTCCCAGAGATCTCTGAGACTCTCCTCTGTTCTTTTCATTCTTTTTTCTTTATTTTGCTCTGCATCAGTTATTTCCACTATTTTATCTTCCACCTCACTTATCCGTTCTTCTGCCTCAGTTATTCTGCTATTGATCCCATCTAGAGTATTTTTCATTTCATTTATTGTGTTTTTAATCGATGCTTGATTCATCTTTAGTTCTTCTAGGTCCTTGTTAACTGTTTCTTGCATGTTGTCTATTCTATTTCCAAGATTATGGATCATGGAAATAGAATCTTGGATCAGCTTTACTATCATTATTCTGAATTCTTTTTCAGGTAGACTGCCTATTACCTCTTCATTTGTTAGGTCTGGTAGGTGTTTATCTTGCTCCTTCACCTGCTGTGTGTTTTTCTGCCTTCTCATTTTGCTTATGTTACTGTGTTTGGGGTCTCCTTTTTGCCGGCTGCAGATTCGTAGTTCCCGTTGTTTTTGGTGTCTGACCCCAGTGGCTAAGGTTGTTTCAGTAGGTTGTGTAGGCTTCCTGGTGGGGGGGACTAATTCCTGTGCTCTGGTGGTTGAGGCTCGATCTTGTCTTTCTGGTGGACAGGTCCACGTCTGGTGGTGTGTTTTGGGGTGCCTATGGCCTTATTATGTTTTTAGGTAGCCTCTCTGCTAATGGGTGGGGTTGTGTTCCTGCCTTGCTAGTTGCTTGGCATAGGGTGACCCGCACTGTAGCTTGCTGGTCGTTGACTGAAGCTGGGTGCTGGTGTTGGGATGGAGATCTCTGGGAGATTTTCGCTGCTTGATATTATGTGGAGCTGGGAGGTCTCTTGTGGACCCGTGTCCTGAAGTTGGCTCTCCCACTTCAGAGGCACAGCACTGGCTCCTGGCTGCAGCACCAAGAGCCTTTCATCCACCCGGCTCAGAGTAACAGGGAGAAAAAGTAGAAAGAAAGAATTAGTAGAAGAAAGAAAGAGAGAGGGAAAGAAAGGAAGAAGGGAAGAAAGGAAGGAAGGAAGGAAGAAAGAAAGGAGGGAGGGAGGGAGGAAGGATGGAAAGAAAGAAGGAAAGAAAGGAGGGAGGGAGGGAGGAAGGAAAGGAAGAAAGACAGGAGGGAGGGAGGAAGGAAAGAAAAAGAAAGTGGAAAGAAGAAGGGTGGGAGGGAGGAAAGAAAAAGAAAGAAGGAAAGGAGGAGCGGAGGGAGGAAGGGAGGAAGGGAGAGTAGGAAAAAAAGAAAGAGCAGGTAAAGTAAAATAGAATAAAGTATGAAATATAGTAGCGTTATTAAAATTAGAAAGTAATTATTGAAAAAAAAAAAAAAAACCGGACCGATAGAACCCTGAGACATATGGTGGAAGCAAAGCTATACAGAGAGAATCTTACACAGAAGATTACACATACACATTCACAAAAAGAGAGCAGGGGGAAAAATCAAAAATCTTGCTCTCCAAGTCCACCTCCTCAATTTGGGATAATTCGTTGTAAAAAGAGGAAAAGGGCGAGAAGTCTGAAATCTTGCTCTCTAAGTCCACCTCCTTAATTTGGAATAATTCGTTGTAAAAAGAGGAAAAGGGGGGAAAGTCTTAAATCTTGTCCTCAAAGTCCACTTCCTCAATTTGGGATGATTCGCTGTCCATTCATGCACTCCACAGACGCAGGGCACATCAAATGGACCGTGGAGCTTTAATCCGCTGCCTCCGAGGCTGCACAGAGAGATTTCCCTGCCTCTGCTCTCACAGCTCCCGGGTCTCAGCCTTGGACCTGGCCCCGCCTCTGCGCGTAGGTCGCCGGAGGGCGTCCGTTCTTCGCTCAGACAGGACGGGTTTAAAGGAGCTGCTGATTCGGGGGCTCTGGCTCACTCAGGCAGAGGGGAGGGAGGGGCGCGCAGTGTGGGGCGGGCCTGCGGCGGCAGAGGCCGGCGTGACGTTGCAGCAGCCCGTGGCGCTCCGTGCGCTTTCCCGGGAAAGCCGTCCCCGGGTCTCGGGGACCCCGGCAGTGGCGGGGTGCACAGGCCCCCCGGAAGGCGGGGCGGACAGTGACCCGCGCTCGCACACAGGCCCCGCGGCGGCGGCAGCAGCGGCGGGCGGCGGCGGGCCGCGGCGGGCGGCGGCAGGCCGCGGCGGCCCACGCCCGTCTCCGAGGTCCGTGCCTTACCCGCGGCTCGTGCCTGTCTCCGGCGCTTCCCCAAGCAGCCCTCTTAATGCCCTCTCCTCGCGCACCAGGAAACAAAAGGGAAAAAAGTCTCTTGCCTCTTCAGCAGCTCCAGACCCTTTCCCCGGACTCCCTCCGGGCTAGCCGTGGTGCACTAACCCCTTCAGGCTCTCTTCCTGCCGCCAGCCCCAGTCCTCTCCCTGCGCTACGACTGAAAGCCGATACCGGAGCCTCAGCTCCCAGCCCCGCCCGCCACGGCGGCCGAGCAGACAAGCCTCTCGGGCTGGTGTGTGCCTGAGGGCACCGGTCCTCTGTGCCAGAATCTCTCCGCTTTGCCCTCCGCACCCCTGTTGCTGTGCTCTCCTCCGCTACTCCGAAGCTTTCCCCCTCTGCCACCTACAGTCTCCGCCCGCGAAGGGGCTTGTAGTGTGTAGAAACCTTCCCCCCTTCACGGCTCCCTCCCACTGGTGCAGGTCCCGTCCCTATCCTATTGTCTCTGTTTATTCTTTTTTTCTTTTGCCCTACCCAGGTATGTGGGGAGCTTCTTGCCTTTTGGGGGGTCTGAGGTCTTCTGTCAGCGTTCAGTAGGTGTTCTGTAGGAGTTGTTCCACGTGTAGATGAATTTCTGATGTATCTGTGGGGAGGAAGGTGATCTCCGCGTCTTACTCTTCCGCCATCTTCCTCCGGGGTCCTGAAGCATGTCCTTGCCTCCTATCACACTGGAATCCCATCAAGCCTTCAGGCTTCCTACCAGCTTACAGGATGGAATCTGCTGGCGTCTCCCCGCTTTTCCCCTCCATTAATGGCAGGGTCCCAATGTGTACTTGCGACCCATGCTTTTCTCAAAACCCAGTTATCTTCTTGTATCCTGTCTTCCTCAGAGTTTTTCTAGTAATGTATATATAATCATTCTAGAATTATATATATATGTGTGTATATATATATAATCATTATTATATTGCATATAGTAATGATACATGTTATAAATAATCATTCTAGAATATGTGTATTTTTTCACATGAAAAAAACTTGGCTCACTGCAATTCCCAGATACATACAATAGCCTAGAGCTATTTTAACTCATATCAGGGTTAATAACAAGCAAACATGATCTCTTAGCCATTTACGAGGAACTGGAATACATTCTTTCTCATTCTCTACTCTGCCAATATGTCCTGTTTTTTTGTACAAAGGTCTGGACTCCAAATAGAAGGTCTGTTCTAAGAGAGACAGTATAGCATATTAGTTAAGAGCAGGAATGCTGAGATGTTGCTGGGCTGTGTGAGGAACCTATCTGGGTATACACGACCACTTGCTGCTATGAAATCTCTTATTTCAGCCTTTAGTATTCTAAGTAACCAAAAAAAAGTTTATTTGGCACCCTATGCCCAACACACCCAGACTCTAAATTCTAGATTTTATTTCCCTAATAGGGAAAAAACAAACATTCTTCATTTTTCTCTTGTTCAGACTTATTTAGAAAGAAAATAAAGCAGATAATAACTTTAGGTAGAGCGACCAGGAAAGGTCAAGATGTGCCAAGCTTTTAAATTACTGCTAATTGTGTTATTTTGTTCTTTCATTAATTTAAATATATGCATACATATTGAGTACCTACAATGAACTAGACTCTCTAAAGACTGTCAGTGAGTGAAATAAAGTCCACCATCTGGATACCAAACCCTGGACTTGTCTGAAGAGATCAAATGAAACTTGCCAGCTTTTTAGAAATCTGTCCCACGCCACCTATAAAACTCATAACCCCTCTTTGAAGGGTGATCACTTTGTGTCCAAAATTCTGGTATGATATCCAGTAAACTTTTAGTATTTGAGATATTAGAAAGTTGTTCTTTACATTTAGCTACCAACTCATGTGCTGAAAATTGGCAACCATTTATTTCTGTTCACCAGGGTAGAAAACAGCTGGACACTTTCCATTCTGTAATTATACATCTGATCTACTGCTTACTAAGTGGTTAAGTATAGATAAATGATTTACTATCTCACAATCAAACAGAGTCCTCAATAATGTTTTGTTGCAGTTATGGCTTTTTCACAGTTGTTTTGATCTCCTAAGAGAAGTCACTAAATTCAAATTATCTTTGTATGTATTAGTAATTTACATGCGCTCTGGTGTGTGTGTGTGTGTGTGTGTGTGTGTGTGTTATGTGTGACTTCCTTTGCCACAGGGTCTGTAGTGATAGTATCTGCAGCACTGACCCTACTGCCTGCAAATGTTGTTGCTTAATATATTTTTGCCAATTTATATGATATGTCATAGGCAAACTGCAAAAGTGAAAATTAGGTGTTGATTTGAAAAGGGGCTAGAAGAATCCATTTAGTAATCACATATTTAAGCCTCTGCTTTTGTTAAAGTTACAGGTGTAAGTCTGGAAATGCATAGGTGATGACAGGTATTCCTTTCTTTTGTGAAATTCCTAATTTATTTTAGAGAGGGGATATGAAAACACACACACAGATTCCACCCCAACAACGAAATCAAACACGACAGCCATATGAGATAAAATTGCAGGGCATGAGTATGTAGCATGCTACTTGTGATTTTACATGGTGTTTATTTAAGGAACATATGAATAAAATGCCTCTACTGAGTAACTTACTACCTCTGATGCTTAGCTAAGAGTCAAGGCCAGGTTCTTATGAATACTCTACTAAATACACTTCTCTCCTTAATTATTGAGTTTTTCTGGTTAATTCTAGTTAAACATAAGGTTTTTGTTTTTGTTTTTGTTTTTCCTCCTAACTAAATCTTCATGGAATAAGAATTCATCAAAGCATTTTCTTTTGGAAAGATGCTGCTTTCCTCTTGGAAAAGAGGAACCTCTGTGTTCTGCAGTAGTTCGGTATCACCTTTGTGGTCATTAGCAGAATTGAAACTGGGCCAGACTTATTTCTGAAGTGTATTATTCAGAATACTATTTCTATTAGGTATCCTTTGAAAACAGATTCTATGGTCAATTAACTTTTGGAAATTCTATACTTTATGTTCCCATCTTGAAAAATCAGTGAATGGGAGCATACTGAACAAAGTAACAGAATCAAACTTAACTTCAATTAACCAAATATTTCTTAAACCTTTATTATGCACTTTCTTTATTTCCTGTCTTCTGTTTATAGCTTGAACAACACAGGTTCTGAAGATCATCTTAAGTTATCTTAGGCTGAACCTGTATCGATAGTAGCAAAGTTTTGGCAATTTATGTTATTAAATTGTTATTTTAGCCAAATGTCCTATATCAGCCCTTTAATTTGCCATTTATTATTTTCCTCAAGAGTATAGTGGTGAATATTCCAGAGGATTCTGGCTTCTTAACTTCCAATGTTTATATTTCAGAAAAAAATGACAATTTACCATTTAAGTTATACATAATCACTGTTAGGTTATCAGTTTGATAAATACAATAGATTTTACACCTTCTTTTTATGTTTATATACACCATACAATTTTTAGAGTATGCATTTAGGTTTTTGAGTAGTCTGGGTCTTGCCCTTGAATTTGATTCCAATTAAGCTGTTAGTCAGGGACCTTTCTCCTGTATTTCATAATCATACATGGTTATAGCTTATTCTAATAGGGAAACCTGAAAAGTGGAGATGGCTTTAAAATAAATAAATAAAACCTCTGAAGAAAGCTTAGGGGACTTGAAACTACAATTGAGAAGACAAAGAAGAGACACAATTGATCCTAACCGGCCAGTAACCTCCCAACCACATTTAGAGTTTGTAGCTAAAAAACAGCTGCTGTTCAAAGAAAACTAAAAGGAGCTAAGTACTTGTATGCATGTCACCTATAGATCTAATTTCATTCTCCTGACAACTCTTTAAATTAGATGCTACTATACCTATTTTATCATTAAGGGCTTATTTTCTAATGGTCATATCTAATAAGTGGCAGAGCCTACCTTCTTTGGTCAGCACCTACATGGAACACTTAGATGTTCTCTTTGAGTGGCGTGAATGCTGAAAAATTACAAGGACAGTATAAACATGAGTAAATATAGTGAAAAATAGAGAAAACAAGTAAACAGACTCTTTCACTCCTTCAGATTGTATTCAGTGTTTAGTTGACTTGCAAACCTTAAAACACAGTAAGAATACCTCAGTATTGCTGTTTCTAAAGAAAAAGTTCTGCTCCATACATTCAGTAAAACTGTATTTGATTAGACTTGTCCAGCTGCCATCAGCCAGAATTCAGGACTGAGGATTGCTTGTGAATCAAGTCAGTGTCAGGTCCAAATTGAATTTTATTGCTGTTAGTTTCTTGAGTCATCACTTATGTCTCACTACATTGCTTAAACCAACAGAAAGGATTTTTCCAACTTAGCTTTTCTTGTTTTATTTCACTCATCTCTGCACTTCATAAGCTGTTTTATTTATCGCACTCCTTTTTAAATAAGTGGCATATAATCTTTTTAAATTGAGAATATTCACATACTTCTTTTCTGTGTGTTCCTTAATCTTCTGCTGAAAATAATTCTTTCTTTGTGGGTCCTTGGGAATCTTTTCTAGGCACTTAAACATAGAAGTGACATGCAGATAAGGGGTGAATAAAATGATAAATGTGACTCCCTTACCTCCTTTTTGAATTGGATTTTTCTTAAAGAGCTGCTTTCACACAGACCTATTTTGTTCTAGGTTTTGTTTTACTCTCACAAAAGACTGAATCATTGTAATATAATTTAAGAATGCTCTTTCTAACATTAAATATTAGATGGTTAATGAAGACAAAAATTGGCCAATTTATGATTAATCATGTTCAGTGGGAAAGAAATGAATCACAAGAAACTTCAAAGTACATTTTCTTTTCATTGACTCATAACATTTACCATCCATTCTAAACTTTCTTTTCCAAATCTTTGAATATGCCTACCAGTCCAACAGAATTAACTGTTATCACCCCTCTTTCTTTGTCAAATACCTTTTTGTGGAGGATCAAAGAAGTGACAGAAACCCACAGAATTACTATCAGAAAGGAGGCAATGTTTTCAATGGTGGGTCTCCGTACTTTCTTTAGAAATAGAAAAGTAAGCCAGCAGAATCTATGTGTTCAATCATAGTCTGTAAAAGCAATGAACCTAAGCTTCATCTTTCCAACTGCAAGCTCAATAATTTCATGTCATATTACTCTCTTGCTTCAGCTCTCTGCTCTGGAAGCCATTATGCTTCTTTTAGGTTTTATTTTGTTTTTTAGAGTGGTCTTATTTATGAAATTAACATAGATATTTACTTTACTCCTAAGACATGTGAGGAGCTTCATTTTATAAACAAATTGTACAAAAAATGTATCTTCTTCTCAGGCATATCAACAAAATCTTCTTAAGATGGATTCAGACCACCCCCCCACCATGAGCTTATTATCTTAGTTTTAGTGATCTGAATTTCAAAGTGGCAATAACCATTAAAAGTCATACATTTTTATGAATAAATCTTGATCTGTTTTCATGCTTAATAAAAGATAAGTGACCTTGTTTGTAATTATTATGACTCAGTACTCCATTTTAAATTAGAAAACTATGAATGGACTAAGGGTGATGACATTAGTGTTAGAATTCAAATGTGTGAAAGTCATGGGAAATAATTAATCCTCACTTGGGAACACATTCTGTATTGCTTATGTAGGAGGATTAAATTACAAATATCCTTTGAGGACATGATTATTGTATTTCTCTTCTTGAATGTTATTAACACTATAGAAGATTCTTTCTAACTAGTTTTAGCTCACTGTATTAATTTAAAGCCCAATTATATTTGCTGAGTTTGAGCTATCAAAGCTTCTACTCTTAGGTAGTGCAAGTTAAAAATAAGCACATAGCTTCATTGACTATCCCAAATTATCCGTTAAAAAATAAGTCAGGGGAATTTCCCTATGTCATACATCAAAGCAATTTGTATTATGACTTTCCCTTGAAGAGGGTTGGCTAAATGGAGTTTTTAATTTTTAAATTTTCATGTTATAATTCAATTATTGTAAATGTGAACCTATCTATGTTCTCTGCTTATGTCCCAATGTATTTCTTCATAAGCCTATCCTTGATAGTGTACTCAACATATTTCCCCTGGGAAAGAACCAGAGAGCCTTGGAGTGGGATGTGGGTTGGGGGAGGGCGATGGTTTGGGAGTTACAAGAGAGAATCAGGTGATGCTTTTAGCCACATATCTCATTTCAGACTTTCCTGCTTTGAATTAGTTTTACCAACCTTTCAGAGTAAAAGAAAGAGAGAGAGAGAGAGACAGAGACAGGGAGAGAGAGAGAGAGAGAGAGAGAGATCTGAGTGGAAGCTTTCCTCCTAGACTTTTTAAAAAAACTTTGTGGTCATCCTATTCCTAGGGTATTCCCATCTATAATTACTGGCACTGGTAGTTAGAGTCTCTCTCAGTTTCATGAAACCAGTTGTGAAATACAACAGTATGAAGGTTATAAGAAAATATTTAGAATGTTTTTCAAAACTAAAAGCATCTTGTGATAAATAAATATACATAACTATTTTCTTGAGTACCTAGTAGGTTTTGAATGTAATAGTGGAGACGGAAATAAATGACACCGCCTCTGCTTTCAAGACATTCTCAACCTAGACAGCTTTTCTATTGTGGTTACTGTTGTTGTTGTTTAAGTAAATGGAATGTATGCGACCAATGCAAAAAAGCTATGGGAGCAGAGGGGAGTAAGCAGTTCATATTGTATAGAAGTATCAGAGAAGGATTTCCAAGTTGTCCCATGGATGCTAGACATTATATGTTCACCTGGATTTTCCTTTTAGGAATGGAGGAGAGGTCATTTAGTATAGATGTCCAGCCAAATGAGTCCAACGTCCAATATGTAGAGAAATACAGAAAACTTAAATGTGCTAGGATAATCTTTTAACCTTTTTTTGTTTGTTTGTTTGGTTTTTTTTGCTTGATTTTCATAGATCTATTTACAACTTTGATCTTTCTTCCTTGTCTTCGATCATAATGTGTGTTTTGTGTTTTGTGTCAAATATTTATACTGAAGAGGAAACAATCCCCTTATTAGGTGAATCAGCATCTATTCCTTAATTTGCTGAGCCATTGATGAGTCGCAGATGATGCAGTTTACAGACACCAGAAGGTGAGGTTTTAAAGGACTAAGTGCCAGTGAATTAGAAACCTCACTGTGAGCAAAGGCAGAGTTTCCCTGAAACGGAGATTGACAGTAATGCATGATCTGTAGTAACCTGTAATTTCATTTAATTGGTCCTTTGAGGATGCCAAGAGAATTGGATTCTTTTTCTTTTAATTAAAAAAAAAATGCTTGAAGGAAATGTGAATGGCAAGGAAAAAATACAGCTTTGGAGGAAGAAACCTGGCTTTCTACTCTGTCCCTAGTGACCTTGGATAAGATAGTCATCCAGGAAATATCCCAGCCTGTTATCCCTCTCCAAATCCCAGGTTCAGGCTCACTTAAAAACAAACAACAAATAAATGATATTTTTCAAAACAAAAGACTATATTTAAAATAACAGGGTTTCCTTGGTGATGCAGTGGTTGAGAGTCCGCCTGCCGATGCAGGGGACACGGGTTCGTGCCTCGGTCTGGGAAGATCCCACATGCCGCAGAGCGGCTGGGCCCATGAGCCATGGCTGCTGAGCCTGCGCGTCCAGAGCCTGTGCTCCACAATGGGAGAGGCCACAACAGTGAGAGGCCCGCGTACCACAAAAAAAAATAAAATTAAAAAAAATAATAATAAAATAACAACTTGTGTTTCCTAGTCACCTCGGGCTTCAGCTGCAGTTGAAGTAGTAAATATCCCTGCTTACTTTATTGCTGATGGGTTGTATTTCTGGACCAACCCGGACTTCAGTTAGTAATTTGGCCATTTGCCCATCTCATTCTTCTCTCCCACTTCAGATAAATAAACTTCTGTCCCCCATAAATCCCAGAGCTTATAATGTTGTAGCAATTGGACATGCCATCTGATTGTCTTCTGTAAATGTACTATAGGTTTCTAGTTATTCCTAGATATCTAATTCATCACCACTATGGACACCTCTGAATTTTCTCTGACTCTCTTTAAGATCCTGGTGTTTCCCAGGTCTACTGTTGCCTCCAGTGTCCTGCCAGATACTCCATCTGTGTTGTTTCCCTAGTTACCTTGTCCCTACTTCACAAAGCTACTGTAAGAATAGAGAGATGATGTATGTGAAAGTGCTTTAAAATTCCTTAACTTCCTCCTCGCTGAAATGAAGAGGATTGAACTAGATAATGCTCTAAGGCTTCTGAGGCTCACTGATTCCATCTCTGTGATTTATTAACTTGCTATTCAAGAGCAAGGTATTCTGACATTAGTCTCCAAATATCTTAGTTTATTTAGGCAGGCTCTAATAGACACTGTATATGCTGAAAGGACAGTTGAATACACTGAAAAGAATTCAGAAGACTCCTTACAGTAAATTATTCTCAACTGGTGCTTACATTATGATTTCTATAAAAAGGTCTTCAAAATTCTTCAAATCATGTGAAGTACACACATCATTGTAGGATATCCTTAGAAAAGACCACTGCTTGAAATTATATATATGAGAGAGAAATTCTTTTTCCTCAGTCTGACTTTGACCTGTTGCCTCATTTATTTTCTTTTTTCTTTTTTTTATTATTTTAATTTATTTTTAATTTAGTTTTAACATCTTTATTGGAGTACAGTTGCTTTACAATGCTGTGTTAGTTTCTGCTGTAAAACAAAGTGAATCAGCTATACATAAACATATATCCCCATGTCTTCTCCCTCTTGCATCTCCCTCCCACCCTCCCTATCTCACCCCTCTAGGTGGACAGAAAGCACCAAGCTGATCTCTGTGTGCTATACAGCTGCTTCTCACTAGCTATCTATTTTACACTGGGTAGTATATTTGTGTCTGTACCACTCTCTCACTTCGTCCAAACTTACCCTTCCCCCTCCACATCTGCTCAAGTCCATTCTCTATGTCTGCATCTTTATTCCTGTCCTGCCCCAGGTGCTTCAGAACCATTTTTTTTTACATTCCATATATATATATATGGTGTTAGCCTACAGTATTTATTTTTCTGTTTCTGACTTACTTCACTCTGTATGACAGACTCTAGATCCATCCACCTCACTACAAATAACTCAATTTCACTTCTTTTTATGGCTGTGTAATATTCCATTATATATATGTGCCACATCTTCTTTATCCATTCATCTCTTGGTGGACACTTAGGTAGCTTCCATGCCCTGGCTATTGTAAATAGTGCTGCAATGAGCATTGTGGTACATGACTCTTTTTGAATTATGGTTTTCTCAAGTTATATGCCCAGTAGAGGGATTGCTGGGTTGTATGGTGGTTCTATGTTTAGTTTTTTAAGGAACATCCATAATGTTCTCCATAGTGGCTGTGTTCTCCACACCCTCTCCAGCATTTATTGTTTGTATATATATATATATATATATATATATATATATATATTTTTTTTTTTTTTTTTTTTTTTTTTTTTTTTTTGCGGTACGCGGGCCTCTCACTGTTGTGGCCTCTCCCTGTTGTGGCCTCTCCCATTGCGGGGCACAGGCTCCGGACACGCAGGCTCAGCGGCCATGGCTCACGGGCCCAGCCACTCCGCGGCATGTGGAATCTTCCCGGACCGGGGCACAAACCCGCGTCCCCTGCATCGGCAGGCGGACTCTCAACCACTGCGCCACCAGGGAAGCCCTGTTTGTAGATATTTTGATGATGGCCATTCTGACCCGTGTGAGGTGATACCTCATTGTAGTTTTGATTTGCATTTCTCTAATGATTAGTGATGTTGAGCATTCTTTCATGTGTTTGTTGGCAATCTGTATATCTTCTTTGGAGAAATGTCTATTTAGGTCTTCTGCCCATTTTTGGATTGCGTTGTTTGCTTTTTTGATATTGAGCTGCCTGAGCTGCCTGTATATCTTGGAGATTAATCCTTTGTCAGTTGCTTCATTTGCAAATATTTTCTCCCATTCTGAAGGTTGTCTTTTCATCTTGTTTATGGTTTCCTTTGCTGTACAAAAGCTTTAAGTTTCATTTGTTCCCATTTGTTTATTTTTGTATTTATTTCCATTTCTCTAGGAGGTGGGTCAAATAGGATCTTGCTGTGATTTATGTCATAGAGTATTCTGCCTGTGTTTTCTTCTAAGAGTTTTATAGTGTCTGACCTTACATTAAGGTCCTTAATCCATTTTGAGTTTATTTTTGTGTATGGTGTTAGGGAGTGTTCTAATTTCATTCTTTTACATGTAGCTTTCCAGTTTTCCCAGCACCACTTATTGAAAAGACTGTCTTTTCTCCATTGTATATTCCTGCCTACTTTGTCAAAGATAAGGGCACCATATGTGTGTGGGTTTATCTCTGGGCTTTCTATTCTGTTTCATTGATCTATATTTGTTTTTGTGCTGGTACCATACTGTCTTGATGACTGTAGCTTTGTAGTATACTCTGAAGTCAGTGGGCCTGATTCCTCCAGCTCTGTTTTTCTTTCTCAAGATTGTTTTGGCTATTCAGGGTCTTTTGTGTTTCCATACAAATTGTGCAATGTTTTGTTGTAGTTCTGTGAAAAATGCCAGTGGTAGTTTGATAGGGATTGCATTGAATCTGTAGATTGTTTTGTGTAGTATAGTCATTTTCACAGTGTTGATTCTTCCAATCCAAGAACGAGGTATATCTCTCCATCTGTTTGTATCCTCTTTAATTTCTTTCATCAGTGTCTTATAGTTTTCTGCATACAGGTCTTTTGTCTCCTTAGGTAGGTTTATTCCTAGGTATTTTATTCTTTTTGTTGCAGTGGTAAACGGGAGTGTTTCCTTAATTTCTCTTTCAGATTTTTTGTCATTAGTGTGTAGGAATGCAAGAGATTTCTGTATATTTATATTATATCCTGCTACTTTGCCTGATCCATAGATTAGTTCTAGTAGTTTTCTCATAGCATCTTTGGGATTCTCTATGTATAGTATCATGTCATCTGCAAACAGTGACAGTTTTACTTCTTCTTTTAGGATTTGGATTTCTTTTATCTCTTTTTCTTCTCCAACTGCTGTAGCTAAAACTTCCAAAATTACGTTGAATAATTGTGGTGAGAGTGGACAACCTTTTCTTGTTCCTGATCTTAGTGGAAATGGTTTCAGTTTTTCACCATTGTGAACGATGTTGGCTGTGGATTTGTCATATATTGCCTTTATTATGTTGAGGAAAGTTCCCTCTATGCCTACTTCTGGAGAGTTTTTGTCATAAATGGGTGTTGAATTTTGTTGAAAGTTTTTTCTGCATCTCTTGAGATGATCATATGGTTTTTCTCCTTTAATTTGTTAATACACTTTAACACATTGATTGATTTGCGTATATTGAAGAATCCTTGCTCTCCTGGGATAGACCCCACTTGATCATGGTGTTGGATCCTTTTAATGTGCTGTTGGTTTCTGTTTGTGAGTATTTTGTTGAGGATTTTTACATCTATGTGCATCAGTGAAATTGGTCTGTAGTTTTCTTTTTTTGTGACATCTTTGTCTGGTTTTTCGTATCAGCGTGATGGTGACCTCATTGAATGAGTTTTGGGAGTGTTCCTCCCTCTGCTATATTTTGGAAGATTTGTGAAGGATAGGTGTTAGCTCTTCTCTCAATGTTTGATAGAATTTGTCTGTGAAACCATCTGGTCCTGGGCTTTTGTTTGTTGGAAGATTTTTAATCACTATTTCAATTTCAGTGCTTGTGATTGGTTTGTTTATACTTTGTATTTCTTCCTGGTTCAGTCTCGGGAGGTTGTGCTTTTCTAAGAATTTGTCCATTTCTTCCAGGTTGTCCATTTTATTGGCATAGAGTTTCTTGTAGTAATCTCTCATGATCCTTTGGTTTTCTGATGTGTCAATTGTTACGTCTCCTTTTTCATTTCTAATTATATTGATTTGAGTCTTCCCCCTTTTTTTCTTGCAGAGTCTGGCTAGTGGTTTATCAATCTTGTTTATCTTCTCAAAGAACTAGCGTTTAATTTTACTGATCTTAGTAATTGTTTTCTTCATTTCTTTTTCATTTATTTCTGATCTGATCTTTATGATATTTTTCCTTCTGCCAACTTTGGGGTTTTTTTGTTCTTTCTCTAATTGCTTTAGTTGTAAGGTTAGGTTGTTTATTTGAGATGTTTCTTGTTTCTTGAAGTAGGATTGTATTGCTATAAACTTCCCTCTTAGATCTGATTTTGCTGCATTCTGTAGGTTTTGGGTCATCGTGTTTTCATTGTCATTTGTTTCTAGGTATTTTTTTGATTTCTTCTGTGATCTCTTGGTTATTTATTAGTGTATTGTTTTGTCTACATGTGTTTGTATTTTTTACAGGTTTTTTTCCTGTAATTGATATCTAGTCTCATAGAGTTGTGGTCAGAAAAGATACTTGATATGATTTCCATTTTCTTAAATTTACCAAGGCTTGATTTGTGACCCAAGATATGATCTATCCTGGAGATTGTTCCATGAGCACTTGAGAAGAAATTGTATTCTGTTGTTTTTGGATGGCATGTCTTATAACTATCAATTAACTCCACCTTGTTTAATGTATCATATAAAGCTTGTGTTTCCTTATTTATTTTCATTTTGGATGATGTTTCCATTGGTGAAAGTGGAGTGTTGAAGTCCCCTACTATGAGTGTGTTACTGTCGATTTCCCTGTTTATGCCTGTTAGCATTTGCCTTAAGTATTGAGGTGCTCCTTTGTTGGGTGCATAAATATTTACAGTTGTTATATCTTCTTCTTGGATTGATCCCTTGATCATTATGTATGTGTCCTTCTTTGCCTCTTCTAATAGTGTTTATTTTAATGTCTATTTTGTCTGATATAAGAATTGCTACTCCAGCTTTCTTTTGATTTTGAATTGCTTGAATATCTTTTCTTCCCCTCACTTTCAGTCTGTACGTGTCCCTAGGTCTGAAGTGGGTCTCTTGTAGACAGCATATATATGGGTCTTGTTTTTGTATCCATTCAGCCAGTCTATGTCTTTTGGTTGGAGCATTTAATCCATTCACATTTAAGGCAATTATTGACATGTGTTTTCCTATCACCATTTTCTTAATTGTTTTGGGTTTGTTATTGTAGGTCTTTTCCTAGTCTTGTGTTTCCTGCCTAGAGAAGTTCCTTTAGCATTTGTTGTAAAGCTGGTTTGATGGTGCTGAATTCTCTTCGCTTTTGATGGTCTGTAAAGATTTCAATTTCTCCATAGAATCTGAATGAGATCCTTGCCCGAGCCTCAGCTCCCTGCCCTCACCCGCCCCGGTGGTTGAGCAGACAAGCGTCTCAGGCTGCTGAGTGCTGGTTGGCACTGATCCTCTGTGCGGGAATCTCTCTGTTTTGCCCTGTGTGTTGCTGTTGCTGTGCTCTCCTCTGTGGCTCTGAAGCTTTTCCCCCACCATTGCCCATCTCTGCCAGTGAAGGGGCTTCCTAGTGTGTGGAAACTTTTCCTCCTTCACAGCTCCCTCCCACTGGTGCAGGTCCCATCCCTCTTCTTTTTCTCTGTTGTTTCTTTTTTCTTTTGCCCTACCCAGGTACGTGAGGAGTTTCTTTCCTTTTGGGAAGTCTGAGGTCTTCTGCCAGCCTTCAGTAGGTGTTTTGTAGGAGTTGTTCCTCATGTAAATGTATTTTTGTTGTATTGGTGGGGAGCAAGGTGATGTCCACATCTTATTCCTCCACCATCTTGAAGCTATCTCTCATTTATTTTCAATTTGGCTTATAATTGAATGTTGAACAAGGGCCTTTTCATCTCATCTGATCCCAAACTGAACATTCTCAAATCAAACACTGAATCTAAGACATGATATGATAGCAACTATGTTCACAACTAAAGTACTTGGGGTTTGGGGAAAAAAAAAGTTGAATGTGGTCTCCTTGAGTTTGATATTCTAGTTAGGGTTTCAATACTTGGAATATTTTAGTTTGGATTATGTGCATTTAAAATTATCTGTTTTCTCCTTTGATTCACCAGAATTAAAACTTATCTTCCTGTATGTGTACTTGACATTCAGCTTTCCATCAAGAAGTGTGAATGTTTTATAGAATATTATTCAGTAGAATCATCTACTCACTTCTCAAAATAAATAACTAAAGGTGTATAACTGTAGCAGAATATGAGACTCTGTGTAAACTGTGCCTTGTCATCCTTAACATGGTGATAGAGCTACTGTGTATACAACAACCATATGTGTTTCCTCACCAGATGGTAATATTTTATTGCATACCATCAATTATTAAAGGCATAGTTAATTTTTATCAGTAATTTTAATTAACTTTATATTAATGACTTTGTCATCACCTTTACCTTGTAATAGAGATAAAATATAGAGATTAATAATTTATAAATATTGATCATCTTCCTTCTTAAAAAGTACCATTCAAAAGATATCCACAGTGTTATTAAAAATTATGTTACCTTAGCAAATAGATTTACAACATCTTTAATTCTTTAAAATAGGAACCACTGTCCTATTTTCAGGTGGGAGAACCAAAATGGAGAAAAGATGAGTACTTGACAAAGATCACACACCAAGTGAACGGCAGAATCATGCTTCAGATCCAGGTCATTCCAAGTACAAATCTCATTTCTTTGCATATCCTCAATTGCTGCCCTTCTGGTTTTAAAATAGTGATAGTTTTGATTATCAGTTGATTCAGTTACCTTCTACTCCTCTAGTTTCTGGAGTCCAGGTATTTTAGTCATAACTCCTGTTCTTCTGTGTTCCTTTGGAGAGATCAATAAGAATAAACTGTGGTAGTGAGAAATTGCAGTAAGCATGGACCTCAGGCCTGACTTTGTCCAAATTCTGACCTTGCGTTTCAGTTGGCTACACGAAGTCAGATAGGATGTGGAATCTCTAAAATCCATAGCATGGCTGCTGCTTCACATCAATTGTATGACCTTGAGCCAAGTCATGTAACTTCCCAGCAGTTCTCTTTTGCCGTCTGAAAAATTGTGATAATAATAGACGATATCTGAATACTATTCTGTGAAGTTGAATGAGCTCATATTCACAAAGCAGACTACACTTTGGGAAGACAGTTGTGGCTGTGGCTTTCAGTGAAAAATAAAACAACAATGACTTTTTAAGATATTTATTTCTAGGATATTCACTAAGAATATTTGAACAATTATTGCCCAGGACTTATTTTATTTTAATTAAAAACAAATGCCTACCAGTTTTTATTACAGTCCTTTTCAGCCAATGGTCACTGTTCTGCAGTATACCAATTACATCTCCTGCAGATTAACAAAGAGCTGTTGGAGAAAATGAACTGTGCAGTGAGAGTGCTGACCGAAAATGGAAAAATCCACCAGGGCACATTCTGTGTATGATTACCATTGGGCTATGAACATTTTTTACTGTTAACCTTTAATTGGAATATTGTGCCAGGATCTTTAGATTCACACTTCCTGACAGTAAGCACTCTTAATATGTCATGTCATAAGTTTCTCGGCCTTTCATTCTATTAGATCTACTCTTTTCACCAATCTTGGTAATTAGAATTTGTGGAACATTTCACATTTGATTTGGGATTTTGAGTTTCCAACAACCTTCTAGCAAGAGTGTTGCTAAAATTACAGTGTTTTTAAATGGAATTGTTTGTTTAAGAGAACCAAAACAACATGAGCAAAACATGTGACATTGGTTAAGAGAAGCTGTGTGTTTTCTGATATTTTTCTAGCTTTATATTTTTCTCAGTTCTCATTGTCTCAGTATGGTTGTCAGCATTATAAATGACCTGATATATATCTGGAAGAGTTTCCCAGCCTTACTTAGTACCCGTGACATGGTCTTCTGAATGCTAAACCTTAACAGGAAAGACCTTTGCAGCACAGACTGTGTAATCCAACCAGAGCAATGGGAGTGTGCTTGTAGAGAACCCTTGTCTGGGTGGCACTCTCTGGCTTGGAAGAGAGCACAGTAGAAATGACCATCTAAATATACTGCCAGGGAAAGTTTTACCTAGTGTAAAGAGAGGTAGTAAAATATTCCTTTTAAAAGTCAGAGCTATAAAATAACAGGGATAGACAAAGAGAACTAAAATTACACAGAATGAGACTGGTCTTTCAATAGAATGCTTTGTACCTTTAAGAATAGAATCCATTACAGACATCTATCAGTGATGCACACAAGTCAAACAATACCCATTCTTTGGTTTCCCGCTATCTCTAATGGACTTTCACTTTTTTTCCTGTGAGATTTGAACAATTTTGAATATGAAACTTTGCCTTTAGAAGCTAATTTTCTTAGTTTCAAAATGTAGTGGAAAAGGTAATGGGATAAATGGGGAATCCTGTTTAGAAGGCTTGTCCTGTTCAGCGTTTTAAATGGTGGTTCACGTTTGCTAAGTCTCAGGGCGCTGGTGGTGATGCTCTCCAAGTAGGACTTTCAGCTTCCCTCATGGATCCTATCCATGCTAGATAGCACTGTTAGATTAATCTGTCTAAAATTTGCCTGCCTCTCATCTGCTTTCTAAATTAGTATAATCAAGATCTTCTATCATATGATTTTCAAATTAATTTGTAACTCTATTTCCTTATTCCCTATTCTTACCACATTATTTACTTTCTCACTTCCATCCTTTTTCTTTCACTGTTCGCTGTATCTTCACTGCTTTACCTTCATTATCCCTTCTCCATTTCTGCATGTCCAAGTCTTTAAGTAAATGCTACATCCCTTAAAATGCTTACACTGATCACTGTGGCCCTTAAGCTAAAATCAATTTTTCTCTGTTCAAAATGCTGTTCAGATAACATTGGATCTCAGTCTTTCAGATAACATTTTATCATTCTCTACATTATAAATAACTTGCATTATAAATGTAATTTACAATCACACATTCTTTGGCATTGTGTACCATTATTCCTGTTATCTTTAGCTAAGTAACAAACTGCCCCAAAAATAATTTATTACTACTTCTCATGATTTTGTGGGTTGACTGGCTTCAGCTGAGTAGTTCTTTCTGAGAGTCTCCCATGAGGTTGCAGTCAGATGTCAACTGAAGGCTGTCAGGATAGCTCAGTCACATAGCTGCTGGTTGATTCTTTCTTGTTGTCTGGGCACTTAGCTGAGCCTACTGTCTGTGATTCTACTCTTAGCTTTTCTTTTAGGGTGACCAATTTGTCCTGGTCTTCCCAGGATATTCTCTATTTTAGCACTGAAAGTCCTAGATCCTGGGTACCCCTTACAGTTTTTGGCAAAGATGGTTAGTCACCCACTCAGCCTAGGCTTCTTACAACTTAGAGGCTGGATTCCTACACTCAATTATCTAAAGTGTGAGTGTTCCAAGAGTATTTTGCATAAGGGGCAAGGTTTTTTATCAGCTAACTTCAGACATTACAGATCATCACTTCTGCTGAATTTTATTAGTGAATTTTATGAAGGCCAGCCCCAATTCAAGAGGAAGGGAATTAAACTCCATATTGAAGGAATGGAAAAGTTACAGTGCAGGAGAGAACTTGGGATGGAAGATATTGCTGTGGCCATCTTTGGAAGCTATAATCTGCCAAACCATATATTACCTAATCTTTCAGAGGGCAGCTTTCAATTCACATTTATATTGCTGTCATATATCTCTTCCAAGGCATTTTGCACTAAATAAGCACTTAATAAATGCTTAAAAATAAAAACAAGGAGGAAAATCTTTATCCTAAACTTATTATTAATTATTGCTTGGATAAAAAATACATTCAATTTTGTTTAGATCTTTCCTAATTTATGTGGTTGAAAGTAACAAATTTGGATCAGGAATAAGGGAATCCAAAAGAGAAAATGTCACAGAGAATGTCCATGTCAGGCACTGCCAAGACTCTTTTAATGATTCCAAACCTTGGGCAGTGTATTGATAGAGCCATGGTTAGTGTTTGGAAAGGCAGTAACTAACAGCACTGCTGAAAAACTCATGCATTATTTCATGCATCTATCAATACAACTATAGGAGTGAAAAATATTAGACAAATAGGAAACTCCCATTTCAGCAAAGTGACTCATATATATATACACATATATATATATATATATATATATATATATATACACACACACATATATATATACCTATATATATACATATATATATGTATCCATTCTTTTTCAGATTCTTTTCCCATATAGGTTATTACAGAATATTGAGTAGAGTTCCCTGTGCTATATAGTAGGTCATTGTTGATTATCTGTTTTCTGCTTTAGCATTTAGATTCACAGTTTTGGTGGCTGAAAAAACATACTCTTCAAGTTATACAGGAACACAAACTTTAGTGTCCCAGTAAGACAGGTCATCCCTGTAGATGAACAGCCATACTCTCTCTTACTTGTCTGATATTAGATCCTATGAAATGTGATACATCAAATGAAATGTGATAAATCTCAGGTTCAATTAGGTAAACAACACTATATACTTGTCAACGATTATCAATTATATATTAAACTCTCCTAAGTAGTGGATTTGTCCCTATCCATTAGCCTTGATAAGTTAACATAGAAATTTGGCATTGACTGTAGAGGCTTTGAACACTTTTAAAGATCCTTAAAAAAATTAGCTCTGGGGATGGGGAATGTTGTGCCTCTCAAATTCTAGCAAAGAGGCAGTTTAATCTTTGTCAATATATAGGGCTAATTCTATTAGATTCTTTAAAAAGAGGCAGTCATAGTTTGTGGGCAGCCATCTTTTATTCCATGGGCTGAAGCACAGAAGTTCAGCTCTGATGAGTATCAACATAGAGTACATTTTTCAGATCCAGATGCCCTCTAATTGTTTCACAATGTCAGGTGCTCCAAGCAGGAGCAAAAACGCACAGGCAGTGGAGAACTAATTGGTATTAGGACATGAAGCTTTTCTAGGTCATTGATTTACATTAGGCTTAGGTCAGTAGTAACTCAGATTCATTCTCAGTGGCAAAGTACTTTATGGGAAATCAGGCCTGGATTCAATCCAATTTCTGCTGGATGGTGCGTGGACCTCAAAACCAAAGCACAACTGTCAACATTGTTGGTATTAGGGGTTACTCATCTTTGAGATATTTGACTTTAATATTAAAATATTGCATTTTAGGAAATGAGTCCATGGTTCACAAAAGCAAGTTAGGAAGGCAAGACTGTGGCTATTTATATATAGTTGAGGGCAGCACCAAGCTGCTCTAGAGACCTCTGCAGAGAGAATGTGAGACGTAAAATACAGTAGATTATCACTTTGTTTACTTTAGTGAAGAGATGGCAAGTGATTCTGGCACTGGAATATAAAAGAGCTAATATTTATTGCCTTTGTTTTCAAGCAGGTTACAGTCAGCATAAGACAAAGTTTCACGTCAGTGCCCTGCTCCAGGGATAATTTTGGCTCCTGAGACATGGAACAAATTTAATAATTTTGTTATAACATTGAGAAATTTTTAGCAGATCTTACCTCAGTCTTCCTAAGAGAGGAGACTATACATGCATATTGAGGTGTTACTCATACAACTCTTCTGTAGGCCAAAGTAGCTTAGCTTTATCTGTGTCCTGGAGAGTTTACAAGCTATGGTAAGAGTACCTTACAAGATACCTGGAAACATCTCCATGTTTGTCCACTTCAGCTCCTTAAGGCACAACAGACAGGGATATAATCCCAAGGCAGCAGCTTTATTTTTCTTGAGGTATCAATTCAATAACCTCATTTATAGCCTGCACTTTACTTTTCCTCTAGATATCAAACAATATATTACAATATATCCTAAAACTATTTTGCATGTTCCTACAAATAACCATATATAAATCAATCAGAATAAGTTCTAACTTCAGATTTCAAATTTTGTGGGTATCTTAAGAGAAGAAAAGATTAAAGTCTGCTGGGAGATTAGCTAAGATTTGTGGAGTATGTTGTATTTGAGTTGACCTATGAGAGATAGGTAGGATTTTTGTACCAGTAATAGGATCCAGGGAAGGTAATTCCAGTTTTGGAAACAGTAGCACCATCATCAATGATGATAGAATGTAGTGAATATATCTAGGCAGATATAATATTTATTATTAGGAACAAGGAGATTATTAACAAGTTAGTTAATTATTGGCAGAAGAAGACTGCTGCCTTATTATAGAGCACCTAAAATGACATAAAAAAATGTTTAGTTAGGAATCCATAGGTAGTGGCAATTAGCAATAGACTCCAATTCTGTCTTATTCAAAATGAAAAAAAAAATTAAATAATCTCTGTTCCTCAGAGATTCTATAAAAAACTAAAAATCTTGGCTTGGAAATCATTAAGAACCAAGTGATCTCCAGCGATGAGAATGTAGACTCAAACTGCAAGAACAATAACATCGGGAATGATCCATTATTGTTATGATGTGCTATCAACATTCAAGATATCCCTGTTCAAAAAAAAAAATAGAAATCAACAATGTTAATCTGTTTTCAGCTAAAATGTCGAAATATCAGGAGGATATATCCAGTTGTTCTGTGTCATCATACTGTTTCATAATTGTGGGGAATGGGACCAATATTTATAATCTGTTTCAATAATGAAGTGGTAATTGCAATAAAGGATTGCCATTGGGAGTGCTAGTAAAAGGAGGAAATATGTCAGGTCAAAAACTATATATATTCAGACTTTAAATGAAGTTTAAATATTAAATATGCATGCTGTATATCTGTGCATGTGTATAAATAGATATACAAAGATCGATATTTTATATGTTTTAATTATCAGCATTTTCCTCAAGTTTTTATGTATACACACACACACACACACTCTTTCATATTATGCATTTAACTTGAGTTGTTACTCAATTCATAGGGAAATCTTTTGCATATTAATATACATGTTTGCTCCACAATAAATTTTCCTTCAAAGTTTCTCCATATGGGATAAATCATAGTTTAATTTTCTTTAATCTAAATCCTTGGTCACCAGGTAGTTTTATATATTCAGAAGTATGAGACTTTCTGACCCTATGTTCAGTGTTTCCCATACAACATTAGGTGCCATTGGTCTTAAAGATCTTTGCGAGTTTAAGTGTCCAAATGTAATCAGATTAAGAGGGAGAATGGGACATGATAAGCTTCCAAAAGAGAGTAATTACTTGTTGTTCCAAAAATTAGCAAAGCACTAGGCTCTAGATGAATGTTAAGACTTCCCTTTTGTCTCAAAGCTGGAAGTTTAATGATAAGTAAAGCAATAAAATTTCTATTTTCTTGTAATGTCCTTTTGGTTAAACTCCTGTCATCTTCCAAGCTGCCTACCTTATAAAGAATCACATTAGAGATGTTTAGACTAAAAAGAGTGGTATTAATTCAGTCTTTAGTCAAGTAACAAACACTTATCAAGTACTTGCTTTGTGCTTTGTAGATAGAGAATTGTTAGACCAGGCCCTGGAAATGCAGAAAAGAAAACTGGAATTTCTTCCTTCCAAAAGGAGTTGTGTGAGAAACAAGTAAACAAATGAGTGCCATAGTAAAATATAAGCCATAGAAACATCTTTGCACAAGGTTCTGTACACTAAGAAAAAATAAAAACAACAGCCTAATTTTGCCTGAAACTTTCATCTGTTGAAACTGAAATAGGAGAGTTTCCTAAAACTGGGATGAAACAGGAAGATGGTATAATAAGTGGCTTCTTATAGAAGTGGCTGTATGATTTAAAACTTTAAGCAAAATTTGGCATCAGATGGATGCAAAATGTAACTATATTGGCAAGCTGGATGGAAGTAAGCATGGGAGGAAACTAACATGCAAATATGTATATCTCACTGTGTTCAGAGAAAACAAAAATTATGCTTTCATATTCTCCCTGAAAATATGCTAATCGTTTTCAGAGAAAGGATATTATTGAGAAATATGATGCCAAGGAAGATTATCATGCCATCTTCAAAGATAGAGTCTTGCAGTAGTCTGAAATCAGTCTGGTTTTGTGTCTTATCTAAAGCATATCCTTATGGTAATGGAAGGCTGTAGCTGCTGACAGCACAGTGGAATGTCTTTGCCTCCAGAGAATTAATTCCAAAGATGGGCTTGTTGCCAGCACTGCAAGCCTGCTGACACCAGAAAGTCAGTGCCAATGAGGGGTTGGTGTAGTAATTACAGTGAATTCTTTGGGTCTGTTCAAAGGCCATATGATGGTTTTTCATTTTCCAAACCATTCAATACACTTTGAAATCTTTTTTAAGTCAGTAATCTATGTAGATAATGATTGTAAAGTTTGGTGTTATGCTAATTGGATTATCCACTATGTACATAGCTGTCAAATGCTGAGCTTCCTTTTTATCTAGGAATGTTTTCTCCATCAACAAAACAATAAGGATATGAAGATAGTCAGCCTTTGAGTCTTGAGACATTTAGATTTAGGAAAAAAATTACTTACACATAGATTCCAAAGTAAAACTGCATTTCTAGATTTGAACCAGGAAGATGACCTACCATGCTATAGATTCTCAGGTATGGATTCCCAGTTCTCAGTTTAGGAGTGAATCCCCACCAAACCATTACTTCCTAGAGGTCATCTCACTTCTCTTGAGAGTTTATTCCCCATTTGTGTAGAATCCTATCATCTTTGAGCCACTTTGTCAGAATATCCTTATTTTGCCTGCCATTGTCATCTCTTGAGCTTACATTCTACACTTCTAGACACTGTCTAATAACATTTCTGCTTTGGGTTCTTCTGATATTCAGATTCAAATGTAGCAAGCATGAGCCACTGACCTTCATCTCTCCAGGCTAAGCAACTACTGAATCTTTGACCTCATTCTCATCTGTTGTCTCTTTGTTTGTTGTCTTTTCTTCCTTCTCAGTTGCCTCCATCTACAGTTTTTCTGTGTTCCTCTTAAAAGGTAGAATCATCTGAGAGTCATTAAAGCTGTGATATACTGACATATTTATCAATAATATTCTTAGTATTTTGGTGACATTACTAAATTTGGGAAGTACATTAAGAAACAAAAACCCGTTGTTTGTACTGTTTGTGTAAAGTTAGTTTTCCATAGGTCAAAATCCTTTGCCATTTTTCTAGGTTTCACATACATGCGTTAATATGCAATATTTGTTTTTCTCTTTCTGACTTACTCCACTCTGTATGACAGACTCTAGGTCCATCCACGTCTCTACAAATGACCCAGTGTCACTCCTTGTTATGGCTGAGTAATATTCCATTGTATATATGTACCACATCTTCTTTATCCATTCATCTGTCGAGGGACATTTAGGTTGCTTCCATGTCCTGGCTATTGTAAATAGTGCTGCAATAAACATTGGGGTGCATGTGTCTTTTTGAATTAGGATGAATTGGGAGATTGGGATTGACATATATACACTACCATGTGTAAAATAGATAGCTAATGGGAACCTGCTGTATAGCACAGGGAGCTCAGCTTGGTGCTCTGTGGTGACCTAGATGGGTGAGAGGGAGGGGATATATGTATGCATATAGCTGATTCACTTTATTATACAGCAGAAACTAACACACCATTGTAAAGCAACTATACCCCAATTAAAAAAATATCCTTTGCCATTCATTTTTTTTGGTGGAGAGAAACCCAAATGTCAGTACTGTTCTTTGTTTTCAAGTAAACTTATATACCAGCTGTGTGGTCCCCCCCTACCCCCAGAGGATATATTGATGTTCTAACCCCTGATATTTGTGAATGTGACTTTATTTGAAAGTAGGATCTTAATGTAAATTAAGATCATAGAGGAGTAAGGTGTGTCCATAATCCAGTGAGCAGTGTCCCTATACATAAAAAGAGGATAGGAGACACAGTTAAAGACACATACAGATGGGAATATGTCATATGAAGACACACATATACAGAGGGAAGACAGTTATATGACAATAGAACAGAGATTAGAGTTACGCTGCTACAAACCAAGAAACACCAAAGATTACTGGCAACCACGAGAAGCAAGGAGAGGGAGCATGGCCCTGCCAACATCTTGATTTTGAATTTCTAGCTTCCAGAACTGTGGTACCACTGTAATGAAAGCACTAGGAAATTGTGTGTGTGTGTGTGTGTGTGTGTGTGTGTGTCTATGTACCCCAGTTGTTTCACTGGGAAGATATGTACTTTTCAGGAAATTATCAACCTCTCTCTATTTTTTTTTTGTAAGATTTTTTTTGATGTGAACCATTTTTAAAGTCTTTATTGAATTTGTTAAGATGTTGCTTCTGTTTTATGTTTTGGTTTTTTGGCCTTGAGGTATGTGGGATCTTAGCCCCCTAACCAGGGATCGAACCTGCACCCCCTGCAATGGAAGGCAAAGTCTTAACCACTGGACTGCCAGGGAAGTCCCTATCAACCTCTCAATAACAGTGCTCAAATTTGCTACATGAAGATAATGGCCATTTAATGGCACTTTTAAAATTAAGTGAAATCATGTGTGTAAAAGGCCTAGTACCTTGGCTGGTGCTGAGGAAATGCATTATAAAAGTAAGCATGAAGACAAAGTAAGCATGGGGGGCATGATGTGTGCTACCTGTGCATTTACATTACTTGTTATAAAAGATGGTCAATTTTCTAGGCTCAATGAGAAAATTAAGGTCCAGGGAGGTGAAATATCTTTCCTCCTAAGTTTACATAATGTTGTTGGCAGGATTTTCACCTCCATGACCTTCAACACCTGCTGTTACTCTTATGAATGTGTTATTTCATATGGCAAAAGGGCTTTCACAAATGTAATTAAGTTTACTAATATATTGACCTGAAAATACAGAGATTATCTTGGATTATTTTGGCTGGCCTCAATTTACTCATCTGAGCTTTTAAAAGCAGAGATTCCTTCCAGCTGAAGGCAGAAATGAAAATAAGAGAGATTTGAAATGTGAGAATTCAAAACATCATTCCTAAGTTGGAGATGCAGAGGTGCATATATCAAAGAAATGGAGACCTTAATCCTACAAACTCAAGAAACTGAATTCTGGGAACAAGTGGAATTAGCTTGGAAACAGATTCTTCCCCAGCTACTCCAGAAAGGAACAAAACTTTACTAATACTCTTATTTTTGTCATGTGAGACCCTAGACAGAAATTCCAGCTATGTGGTGCTGTATATCTGACCTATAGAAGTATGAGATAACAAATGAGTAGTGTTTTGAACCACTAAATTGGTGATAATTTGCTAAGTAGCAATAAGCAAGTGAATGCATATAGCTCTGTCAAGTTAGAATAAAAATAATAACCCTGATTCCCTGAGTTAAGAGATAAACTGAGGCATCTTAAAAGTTTTAAGAGCTTATTTGAGCAAAAATTGATTCCAACTGGGCAGTACCAAACTGGAAGTAGTTAGGAGCACTGGACCAACAGGAACAAGGAGAAGGACTTATGTAGAAAAAGTACAGAAGCAAAGAAAGGAAAATACTCTATTGGCTATTTGTAATTGCCAATCAGTTGGCTGTTGTAATTGGCTGTCCTTAGTGTTTTCATTTCATAACTTTAAGGCATTTACAGGCTTAGATTTCATTTTGCTTTCATAAGCCACCAGGACATGAGCCACCTCAGCTCTAACCACCTCCCTGTTTAATAATTTAACAACTGTGTTGGTTCTCTATATCAACTTACTTAACAGATTAAATCTTTAATTTTTTTTTATTGAAGTGTAGTTGATTTACAATGTTGTGTTAGTTTCTGCTGTACAGCGAAGTGATTCAGTTATACATATATATTTTTTTTCCATATTCTTTTCCATTATGGTTTATCATGGGATATTGACTATAGTTCCCTGTGCTATCATTTTTCCTTCCTAGGGGGGAGAAGTAGAGTGATAAGAGGGGAAGGTGGCAGTTTCATCTTCTTCTTATTTCACAAAGAATAAAAATTACTATGTTATGGTAGAATAACTGTCAAGGGTAGAACAACATAAAGGTATTCATTCACAGCATGGACAGAATATCCAAGTGTTATGATAATTACAAATTACTGTAATGTCCAAATTTCTAAAGTCATATTTATCTATTACCTCTTTTTGTTCCACTTCTATATGGTTATGGCACATTTCCTTCCAAATATTCAATAAAAAGCTGTATATTCTGTTCCAGTGGTGTGAGAGGAAGGTTCTTTTTAAGAAAATATAGGATCTGAGCTTGACTTGAAATCCCAAGCCAGAGTAGAAAGGTTGGCAAGCTTTCATGAGGTGCAGTCTTCCCATCCAGTCTTGCATCTGGCCCCCATTGTATGATTCCAAAAGTTATTTCTGAGTGACTCAAAAAGTCTCAGCTTTTTTGAAGGGAAGACAGTTTTCTAGAAGATTTAGCTCATTAGCTTACATGTCAGAGGAATCTTTATCTAAGCCTTCCAGATGTTAACATTCTTTTAGGGTATTTGAATATCATCCAAGTGACAGTGAGAAACACATCACAGAACATTGTGAATTCAGGAGAAATGGTGTGTATCTGGAAATATAGGACGTAATTCTTCTCATGACCATGCTATTCTTCCCAAGAAATATTTTGTAAAATGTATTGTGAGAGAAACGGGAAACATTTAAATATCTAGAGTATAGATGTGTACTGTATAAACATATAACCCCACATGTAATTATGATTTTTTCTGAGTCTTCATTAGTCTAGTAAATGAAGATGTGATCTTATTTACAAAATACTATTTTATTAGTAGATGTGGATATTTATTGCTTCAGTTATCCAAGGGGTGAACTTATGTTCAGGTCCAGCTAACATGTTTTCTATAAAACTTTTCTGTGAGGTAATGAGGGAAGAAAAATACAGGAATACAGGGTTTGTAATCAGTCAGAGAACCTGGTTTCATGTTCTGTTCTGACCATTTCTTTTAACTTTGGGTATTAAGCATATTGCTGTATTAGATAACCCCTCTAAGCCTGAGTTTTATCATTTGTAAGGTGAGATTTAAAGGATATTAACTACAACATGTTTAATTGTGGGGATGGATTTTGAGATTTTTCTGTGTAAATTACAATGAAATAAACAAATGTTAGTTCAGCTTTCCTTCTAGCTCAGTATTATATAAAATCAAGAGTGTTACGCTACTCTCTGATCTTCACCAGCATACTGTATCCCATGGTACTTAGCATTTTCTGCCATGTCTTAATGGTGTGGTCCTTACTTTTTCTACTAAAGTGTGTGGTCCTTGAAGGCATAATTTTATTTTATTCATCTTTTATTCTTCATTTCCCACTGCATATATATCTTACATGTAGTATTTGCATTAGTATCTGATGGATAAATTAATTCATTCAAAAGCTAATTATTGAAGATATAACATTATCCAGGTTGTGATGTGTGCTAAAAATACAATGTTAAGCAACGTAGAAGTGGAACCTATTATTCCTAAATGGGGAGTTTCAAACTATGACTAAACAAAAATAAAGTGATCTAACAGTTCAGTTTAAACTAACAATGACATTAAAATACCATTTGACTTTCTCTTCTTCTAGTATGCAATTACATGATATTCTATGGAGAAAGTGAAGACAATGGAAATAAAGTGGTGGCACAGAGAGTCAACACAGAGGGTACCAACATGTCGGTGACACTAACCAACTGAGTTCCAGTTTTAGCTCAGCCATGTACTATCTGTTTGACCTCGGCCACATACTAAATTTGCAGTCTTTTAGCTTTCCCAAAGTAATGAAGTTACAATTAATAACTTTACATACTTCTCAGATTATCCGTCTTGAGAATGTTCACTTATTTGGCTTTTTTCTTTAAGAAGCCCAGGCTCTAAACTTCAGATATGTCTTCTCCAAATGCCCACAATGATTTGGTGGAGACAGTCCCCAGTTTGATTGTAATATGCCTAATATTTAAGGGAGCTATTTTATTAAATAGTTTTTAAAATCCAAAGTTATCTTTCGGTTTTATCCTTTGGAAGGGTGTTAATTGAAATTTCATCCTGATCGAGCTGGAGAGATCTGCCAAAAAAGGACAGGGAATATATACTATTAATCATCCCAAAGACCAGCCTGAACATTTAACATTGGTTCAAAGCAGAAGTGAGGTTTCTCCTCTCTGAGGGCTCCCCACTGAGTTCTGACTAATAACCAACTTTGAAATTATGTCTCATATAGAGTGACATCAACATGACAGGACCATGCTGAGTTAGAGGTTTATGATGTAGATATTAATCAGAACCATTTTATACTAGAAATCTTTTTTTATAAGCAAACACCATTTCTAATTTGACTCAAGAGATTAAATAAAACAAATAATCATAATTACTTCCGAGAATATTAACTTTACTATACCAGACTTTTGAGAACTTATTATTTTGGGCATTATAATGCCTTGAATGAGCTTTAAAAAAAACTAAAGTTTCACCTCTTTTTTTTAATTTGTCAATGAATTTGTATAAAGCAATAAAGATAGTGTCCCGATATCCTCTCTCCTTCAGTTTTGAAATATCTTTTAAGAATTGGAGTATAAAGTAGATACAGTTATCCTATTGAAATGATATTAGATTTCTCATATTTAATGAACATATATTTGCCTAATTCCTTGGGGTATATCTATATATTTATCCATCTATCAATTTATATCTGTCTATCTGTCTATCTATTTTTTATCTCTATTTTAACTTCTAGAGTCATCAACTTGTGAGGGTGCAAAATAACAAATCTAAAGATTGACGGTCTCTATCTCATCAACCCCCCCTGTTGAATTCAAAGCATTAATGGCCAACTTAGCATAATGTAAATACAGTTCCACAATGTGAAAACATAATATCATTAAACACTGTAGAATTATATGGTGTAGAAACTGAGTGGTTTTTAATAAAGCTCAAAATTTCTGTGCTACTTAAAGAAATAGTTCAGCAAGCTATGTTGGGTTGACTCTATCATTTCTACTCATAAAATCAAAAGGCAACAAAAACAACCACACAATATCGTTACATTTAGTGAAATTTTGTGAATACATTCAGAAAGACATAAGAAGAGCAAGAAGAAGTGATTCAAATGTTTATGCATTATGACCTGAATAGATTTCCTAAGGAGTAGTTTCAGGAGTGAGGATTGTATATTTAATCAGGGGAAAAGTACCTAAAATGAGAATGCTGATACACACACACACACACACAAACACAAACACACAGACACACACACACATGCCCCTTTTGGTGATTTTTCTGTATGCTTTTGTGAAATTTACACTTAACAAATACAATGATAAAACTAAACACTGTACACTTAAACCCAAATAAGCTTTTCAGTAAGATACAGTTATTTTACAAGTAATTAAGTATGAAATACTAATTTTTTTTTAAAGAAAGTGCCAAAACCTTTTTCAGAATTACATTTTTCCTACATATATATACAGGAGTCCTCCAACCAAATGCTTTGATTTAAGATAGTGTTTGCTGCTGTAGTGGGAAGCCTTCCATAGGTGATGGAGGAGATCATTTTAGAAACACAAGATAGAGATGACTTCTGGAATGGTTGTGTGAGGAACCCTGTAGACCCACGCCCCAGTGAAGCAAATGTAACTGGGGAAAATGATACAATTTTTTATGAATTTCAGTAAATTATTATAATAGTGTACAGAAAATAACCATTTATTTAGGGAAATCTACTAAAACTTATTGAGAAGAGTCAGAGTTTGTTGTATTCGAGCTCTGATCTGCTTCGTCTTAGCCCTCCTAACTTAGTGTGGTAGAAGCACTACTTTGGGTGGGTGCAGATAGGAACATAGACCTCCTCTCCTCCCAGATCATAGTCAAGGTCTATAACTTTAATCTGGAGGAGAAGGCCGCTAGCTTCATATTGCAGAGGCTCTAACCCAAGCAACAGCATTTGAAAAAAAATCTAGGGCTCTTTTCCTCCATCCAGAGACAGTGAAAGAGACATTCCTATTCCCAATTTTACAGGAAAGGAAACAGGCTCAAAAGAAGCTAAGGAACTGTCTCACATTTATCCAGTAAGTAAGAGAAATAAGATGTTATCCCTTTTCTATTTACTTTTCCATTCTAAAATCCATAGTCTTGGGCTTCCCTGGTGGCACAGTGGTTAAGAATCTGCATGCCAGTGCAGGGGACATGGGTTTGAGCCCTGGTCTAGGAAGATCCCACATGCAATGGAGCAACTAAGCCCATGCACCACAACTACTGAGCTGGTGCACCTAGAGACCGTGCTCCACAACAAGAGAAGCCACCGCAATGAGAAGCCCACTCACTGCAATGAAGAGTAGCTCGCTGCAACTAGAAAAAGCCCGTACGTAGCAATGGAGACCCAATGCAGCCAAAAATAAATAAATAAATAAAAATAAAATAAAATCCATAGCCTCACATCTGTCTTCTGGTTTATTAATGCACTTTTACCCCTCAGATAACTATAGGCAAGGGCCAGAGTTCAGCAACATAGTAGTCTATAAATGGTTAAAAGTCTAAGATCTTAAGGGGTCACTTGTTTCCTCACCGTCAAGGCATAGTAGCATATTGGTTTCTAGATCAGCAACGTAGAAATCTTGATAAGATATAAAGATGTTATAGGTTTTATTAAAACCCATCTCATCTCCTCTGGGTTCATGTAGGTACCATGCTGAAGCATTAGAAAAACCTTTCACTTGATCCATTCTGTGCTTCTGGCAGATTGTTTTTTTTTAATCTCCTGGATGTTGATCCTCTTGGAATACAGAAGCAAATGTGTAGCTATTTAAGCAAAAAATCTAATGCTTGAACAAGAATCACGTGATTTGTTTATAGAGGTATTGGCAAAAACACAATAACTAGCAATGTCCTAATCTACTGGAAAAATTAGCTTTAAGTAGAAATTCAGACATGGTTTGGGGTGTTTGCTTTGTGCTTGTACGTGTGTGTCTGCATGTGAATGGTTTTAGGAGGTGGAAATGGTTATCTGGTCTCCCTTGTAATTCCATTTATCTAACCAGCCTTATAAATATACCTTGGGTTCTGTGTTTGTCACTTTCTTTATAAGGTGCAAAAGGCTCTAATGTGTTCCCTACTCTGAGGCATTATTTCCTAAGTTCTGTCTCTGACTCAGTCAAGAACCCAAAAGAAAGAAAACACTAAAGATTATGTCAGAGAGAATATAAAAGACTATGGCATTTTTTAAACCTGAACTTACATTTTCAGAAGCTTCAAGGACCCATATAACTGATTTTTAGAAGATGTAATTTATGGGATTTGTAGTCAAGTAGAACTTGAATTCCACCTGCAGATCAAACTGACTATAGATACTTGGGTAATTAACTTAACCTTTATTAGCCACCTCTGCAAAATGTACATAATAACACTTTCCTCCTGCTGATACAGGGAGTTTTAAATAAAATAATCCATTTGGTGCCCAGCAGAAAGCCTGAAATCTGGTGTATGTTCTATTGATCCTACTTTCCTTCCCTTTCCACACCATTGACAACCTTGATTAGAGTCATATTTTATGCACACATTGATATATTCCTAAAATTGATCACTAAAAAATGACATTTTCCCTTTCCATGAAACAATCTTGCTACTCAGAGCAAATTTCTTACATGGATTCTTCATTACAAGGTCAGAATCATGCCTCCTGTGTGTCACAGCAAATGTACCATGACGTCAATAAAGATTGATCATCTCTGTTATCTTCACTGATGTGGTCAGGGCCTTGAGAGTAGGTGCTACGCTTTAGAGAGATTGCTAGTTCAATCATAAGTGATCATTCCCACTCTCTTTAAATGACACCTGGCTTTATATGTCAGTGGACATAAACTATATAACATAAATATATTGCATAACAAAAATGCTTGGAAGGTCATACATCGACAAGTGTGTAGACCCACAGTTATCTTATTTAAGTAAAGTGGCTGCTATGTGGGGAATCAGAAATTCACTTTCTTATTTTCCAGAAATTTGAATTTAAAATAAACCATGAAAACAAAACCTAAACAATTAAGTTAATGTCGTAAGACTAATGTTATCTTTTAAATCAGGGTGCCCAGTATCAGGGCTCTTTTTTTTTTCTTAATCTGATGAGTTGAATTCAGTTCTTATAGGGTACAACACTCTATTTTTAATTATTCATTTATTTTTTTCTGTTCTAAAAATTTAAAGCAATATTTTTCCTCATATAAGGACTGTGTCATGTACCAGGGTGGTACAGTGGAGAAAAATGCTGCTAAAGAGACAAGAGATCTAGGTTTTGGTCTTATCCTTGACCCTACCTAGCCCTGTGATCCTATAGTCAGTGGCAAAGATTAGATTATATATTTCCAGCCTTGGCCTATTTTCCTGTGTGTAAAATGTTGCTATTACCTTGCTGGAACCATTCAGTAAAATTATCCTAAGACTCAAGTAAAGTATGATGTTCCCGCTAGAATAGAAAGAGAGATTGACTTACAAATTGTTGTCTTAAGGTCAGTTATGATTTGTAATTAGTTGAACAAACTTAGAAAATTACTGAACTTCTCTGAGACTCATTTCCCTCTTATGAAAAGAGATTGAACTTAATCTCCAGTAATTGCTCTGGTTCTGACTCAAATTTAAGATAAATATATAATCACGCACACACACATACATACTTAAATAGAAATATAAAATTTTATCTAAACATTTAATTGTTTAATTATGAAATATGTACTTTGGAATCTGGAAAAGTATGTAATTGTTGTGATGAAGATTAATTTATGATGCATTGTACTTCAGTAATCCAGATTAACATCAACATATGAAATGAGGTCTGAGTTTGAATATAATCTTAGTTATTTACTATTTTGTAAAATATAATAAGTCACTTAAGCTCTTTTAAGGTGTTTCCTCATCTGTAAAATGAGCCTATAAAAATATCGTCGAGTTATCAGGAGGATTCTATCGAACCACACATGTTAGAACCGCACATGTGACAACTTTAAGAGTTACAAATATTTGGCTTTCTATCCTAATTCTATTCATTGGTTGGCATGAGTGGCTGTCCCAGAACTCGCCATCCCTTCATCTCTCACTTTCTGTGGTTCATCGCCCACTCCTAGAGGAAAGTCCAGAGAGTGATGCTAGCACAGAGCACCAGGAAGTTCAAGCTGAGTCTGGGAGGAACTGTCTAGAGATGAGACAGAGTAAATATAACTCCTACCCTAGAGGGTTAAATAAACAGTGATAAACATCTTTCTCAAATCAAGATGACTGGAAACAGGAATCAAAGGCAAAAATGTTGGAGGACACCGAATGCTGAAAATATGCAGGATTTAGGAGTAGGTGTAAAAGCAACACACAGAAGTTAAGACCATTTACCCTATGACAACCACAAAATAGGTAGCTTTGTTTATTACTGGTCAGCCATACTGTTTTAGAACTTCAAAGAACTCTGTTCTCATTAATCTCATAGATAATTCTGTGTTGTAGCACTCTAACAATTACTTTCTGTAGATCCAAATGGGAGGAAATTTTAATAGTGTGATGAAGGCAGAAAAATGCATTTAGGAAGTAGGGATTTGGGGGAGACCCCAAGATCATGGGGAGTGACAGCCATTTCATTTTCTGTACTTAGAGCTGTTTTTTTTGCTATGGTCAGTTCTGGTGAGCATCAAATGTATCTTAAGGAAGTCTTACTTCCTTCCCATGAAGACAGTAACCACAAAGTCCTCTGTGTATTACATTAAAGAAAAACAGAACCACAGAGATTATTCAAGGTGCTGCAACTGGCCATCACATATCCAGCCTCGTGTCTTTGCATTCTTAAGAGGGACATACTATCTGTCTTAGCACTGAGAACTCAGCTTGGCCAACATGAGTGATGGGACTTTTCACTGGGTAGGGGCCAACAGTAGATGTAAAAACCCTCTCCTTGCTGCCTTGCTATCCATTACTAGGAAGCTGACACATGGGAAATTTAGATTGAGTCATTACAAGACAGCAAAGTGTGACTTGAGCTGATTGAATGTTGTGTCTCTGCATGAAGTGACACGTTGCCCACAGAGGTATTGATTAGCTTCTAGTGCTGGGAGAGCTCAGACTCCATTTCTAGTTCTGGTCTATTGCTCTAAGGCCAGTGAAAAGTCATCAAGAATTTGCTATACCAGCAGCAACTTAAGGCGTTTAATAATCCATTTGCAGGAACTTTAGATAATTTTAGAAGGCTGACTCTGTGGCTTTCTGGTGAAGATTCTGAACTTTGATAAATAGAGTTGGAATGATTTACAAAACAGGGAAACAACTAAAGTGTGATAAAGGGCAGACAGTGGCATGTAAGTAATTGTGGGCTGCGGAAGGAGTCCATATGATATAGACACATTCTCATTTGTGCTTTTTAAAACAAATCTTTTTCTCTGTAACTCCCTTTAAATAACTTGTTGGATGTAAGTGCTACTCTGAGTTACAATAACCCACTTTCATTAAAAATTCTGTAGCTGCAGTTTATTATGTATAGAATTCAGTCCAACTCTGTAATCATTTACATAAGTGTAGCCATGGGCCAGTCAATATACTAGGTGATTGGGATATAATGATATTAACAATAATAATTAATAATTAAAGAGTGCCTACTTTTGTGTTGTCTTACTTGATCCTTATGAAAACACAGTGAGGTAGGCATACTTGCATCCCCATTTTACATATAAGGATTCTAGGAACCTTGTTCAAAATCACACAGCTCATAAATGATGGAGTCTGGGCTTGGTGTCAATTCTGCCTGACTCCAAAATTATCTTTAAAACAAAATCATGTATTCCCATTGAATGAAGAAGACACATCTCTTTGATCTCAAGGACTCACTATGGAGTGGGAGAGTGAGACATATAAACAAATCACTTTCCTGTTTAATCTTCTCCCTGGCTTCCGAGTGCTCATAAGAGGAAGTGCCAAAGTCCCCCACCATAGCCTCTAAGTTCCTTCATGGTCTGGTCACTAAATCCTTCTGGATCTTTACCTCCTTTCACCTTCTCTGTACTTGCTCAGTTCCAGCCATACTGATCTTTCTCAATCTCTCTGTTTTCTCCACCACCCGGAGCTCATCTCTCTGGTTCAGTCTTTATTATTTAACTAGTATGTGACCTGGGGATTGCAGTTTAAGTATAATTTCCTGGACGAGTCTTTCTAAAGGCACAGATATAAGTTAATTCATACTTCTGTATTTTCTCATATCACTACCACAATTTGTAACTATATGTTTCTTGTGATTTTTTATTTATTATATGTTTCCCCGGTAACCTTAAAATTCCTGTGGGGAAGGATTATGTATATTTATAATTTATAAGTGTCTAATAAAAACACATTATACTAATGAGTGTGTTACCAGATAAGTAATTTTTTAATTTCTTATATTTAAGAATGTCAACTTTAGGAAACAATGTCTTTGATGATAATCCAAAATAAGTGAAATGTCAAATCTCCCAAAAAGGTAAAAACATGGTCATACTTTGCTATATGTGAGGGAACTGTGATTAGATAATGTTGATGAATAAGTAAACATTTGCTGAATGAGTTAATGCATAAATCAATCAATCAATGTATTCAGGCATCCTTGCCCTGTGAGGAGAAATTTGTTTATGGTGGCTCAAAAAGGACATCAAGGACATAAGTCCCCACAGAATGCACTGATTCTAATTATATTGTGTGAATTGGTTCACTTAGGTGCTAAACCTCTCTTCTATGTTCATAGCTTTGAGGAACTGAAGATATTAAGGTAGCTGAAAAAGAGCATAATAAAAAAGAATCTTTTGATAATATTATTGGAATTTAGGACTAATGGTGCTTTTTTTCCTACTAGGGATACATTAGTATTATACCTTTGTGATAGGTTTTATGTCTTGAATTTTTAAAATATCCCTTATTGACATAACTTTTTGGCTACATAAGCTAAAATGTATATGATTTTCACTTGTCTTACATTTCTAAATCTTGTAAAATTAAAACATTTGGATATTTTTTTCAAAAATGTTCAATCCTGTGTGCCAAAGTTGCATTAGCTACTGAGGATATAATAATGTCAGTTTTCACCCTTAAGGAGCTCAGAGTTTAAAGGAGAAAAGTAATAAACATAACTAGCACTTTGTAGTCCACTATTCAGAGGAATTTACATAGTTAACCCATTTAATCTTCATAAAATCCAGTGAGATAAATACCATTTTACCCCCATTACTTATACAAACACAAAGACATATAATGTATACATATTTTGTACACTAATGGAAATGTAAACATTAATGTTGCAGTGTGACATGTGCTGTAATAGATGTGGGTGTGCTCAGGCAAGATTTATTATATTGTGTCCAAAAAATACTGAGTCAGAGTTTGCCAAGTAGAGAACTATGGTAAAAATGGAGGATGTTATTGGAAAATAAAAATGGCATTTACAAAACTATGAATATTGTTTTTCTTCATTATGATTAGTTGTTGTCATCATATGTCTAGTATTTATTGAGCACTCACCATATGTCATGGTTATCCATAATGTTATATAAGAATTAACCCTTTGAATCCTCACAGCTACCCAAGATGTGGCTGCCAAATTCATCATCAGTTTATAAATGATAAAGTGAATGCATAGAGACATGACTGTTATTTATATGTTCTGGCTTTCATAGCAGCATGGCATGTCTAGGAAATGGCATACAATTTTGGGTGATTGAAATATTAAGATAATCATAGGGGATAAGGTATATAAAATTAGCCCTGAGTCAGACCATGTATATGATGCCAAGAAATCTGTCATTGTAGTTCCATGAAATAGCATGTTAAGATTCATGTGTTTTCAAAGACCATGTGGTATAAAATGTGAGCAAGAGAGGCTGATTTGGAGAAAATTATAAAATTCTAAGTCAAGAAGGATGAAAGTTGAAACAGGGAATAGTTTTGAGGATAGGAAAAAATGAATTCAAAACCGATTAAATTTCACATAGAATTGACAAATGTGATCATTTGGATGGCAATGAGTTAGAAGAAAGAAAGAAAAATGTTGATTACACAGTTTCACACTTGGACAAACTGGTGGAGGGATGGGGTCATTATCAGAGGAAATGCATGAGAGAAA
Organism: Mesoplodon bidens; assembly: GCF_964165515.1. Taxonomy (NCBI): domain Eukaryota; kingdom Metazoa; phylum Chordata; class Mammalia; order Artiodactyla; family Ziphiidae; genus Mesoplodon; species Mesoplodon bidens. The sequence continues at coordinate 83,521,544 of NC_138164.1, forward strand.
CAAATTTGATTGAAGTTAATTATTTTAGTTTTGAACAGATTGTATTTAAAATGTTTGTGGTGTAGGAAGAATGAAATTCTACAGCTGCCAGAAGCTTATTTTATTTAAAAAATGACTTTACAAATCAATACTCTCTGTAAGTAAAGGATTATTTTGCCGTGATATAATTCCATTAAATGCGATCTACTTTCAGTTCCTATTGTAATCATGTTTACATTGAAGGTAATCTATTACTACTAGTGTCTCCTTTCAGAAATATAGTTTGGCTTAGATCTCAACTTTGCTTGAACACTGCAGCAATTTTGTGAATGGTTTCCTTTCAAATAGAACTGATGGTTACCAATATATCTTTAAGTAGGTGAATAATATTTAATTCATATCTTTTCTTCTGGATAGAAACTTTCCAACTGGATAAGAATATTCTTCATCATCTAATCCATGTTTCTTTACATAATTAGTTATACTTAATGTCCTCTGTGCAAACAGATTTTCATGCCCATTCCATGGCGTACTCTTTTAAGGATAGAAAGCCTGTACATTGGGCCTATTTCTTTAATTTTCTTTAGTGAGGTACATCTGTCCCTTTCTCCCACAGAAATCTACCCACTTTTTAAATTCTTTAACTTCATCTTTGATTCTTACGAAGTTAGGGAAACCTAGTGATACTAGCATTTGTTAAATTTAATGTTTAGCAAACAATCATCTGAAGCATCTTTCTGAAGAATCCACAGGAACAAGGGTTCCTGCCATTTCTACTCTAGGAGCACACTCTGAATGTTAGCAGAAGAGATCTCCTTCAGCAGCCATCTCTGTCTCTCTAGTTACCTACAGACCTCTGTTTGTCTTTCAAGACTGTAACAGCTACTTGGATATCAATTCTGTTGTCATTGTCAATAGTATTTCTCTGATCTTTGGATTCCAAGAGCTAATGAAATTTCAGATACATGTACAATAAAAGGGTGACTTCATTATGACACAGAGGGGATGATTTCGTATTTGATCAGGAAAGGACATTAAAACCCACACACTTGTACACACACACATTCTTTTCCCCTTTCTCTAATCTATTTAATACTACTAAAAGGGTAATTTTAAAATCATAAAAGAAAAAAAATCGTGGCAGAATAAAAGATTGAATATATGTCGTTCAGTTTAAAAACTTATCACATTTACTTTTTTCATTATTCAAACTTGGAATGAGGAGAATTTTGTCATTAACAAGTTCCATTTCAATTCTTCTGGAAGAAATAAGACCTGTGCATGTTGAATTTGAAGTGCATGTGAGAGAGGAAGCAGCAAAAGTCAAGAATTAGCTGAATCTACATTACTTAGAAAAAACAAATTCAAATAAATGTGAACAATGAGTATTTCTCACTTAAGGACTAGAGAAAGGCAGAAAACAATAAAGTGGTTAAAAGAAAAAATTAAAAAAAAAACAAGGAAGGAAAGAAATTACAAAGAGAATGGTGTTAAAAGATCACAAGACTATCATTCAAAAGATATTTCTAATTCTGACTCCATCACTAGCTATTTAGCAAATCTTTGCTTTTTCCTTTGTTTTCTCACTGTTTTGAGAAACTTCCAACATCCCCCAATATGTGAAACCTCTGTGCATCTTAAACACACAATAAAAATATTTTCTTAGTAAATTTAGCGGTCATTCCTAATCTCCAGGCACAGACAGTTGCTTCCTCTGTGTATGTTCTATTTACCTCTATGGTACATGTTGCTATCAGCCTGTTTCCCTTGCTACCTTAAACTCCTTTATTGTCCAGAAACATAGCACTTGTCATATGATGGCCTAATAGACCATAACAAATGTTTGTTGAATAAACATATAAATCAATTCTTTCAAATCTAATTTTAAAATAAGTACATTATATATCTGTCTAAGCAAAAACCAAGAAATTTTACTTGATTCCTCTTTCTCCTCCCACTCCATCCAGTCCATTCAATCTTCTGTAAGTCCTCTCTATTCTAGAAAACATAGCTTTTACCAACTTTTTCTCATCTCTACTACCTCTTCCACCATAATTCGAATCATCATATTTTTCTTAGACTTAACTGATCTTACTTCCATTCTGGAAAATAGAACCTTCCATAAGTTAACCCTGGCCAATCTCTCTGATGTCATCTTCTGCTTATTTCTTCTTTATTCACTCTAGCCACAATGATCTTTGTGTTCCTCAAATGCATGGAAATAGTTCCTGATTAAGGTCTTTGTGCTACGTTTTCTCTTTCCTGGAAAAACTTACCCCAGAACTTCCTATGACTCAGTCCTTTGTGTTTTCAGTGGAAAACATTACCTGATGACTCACCTAAAAGTAGCCTTTCTTAACTGTCCCTTACCCATTACTATAACAGCATCACCTTATTTTACTTTCTTTATTCTTGTACTCATAATCATTTAAAACCACTTTGTTGGTTTGATTACTTCTTTAAAATTTATATCTACAATTTCAGTGTAATTTCTTGGTTTCACAGATTTTATCTGCCTTGTGCCTGGTTCTATCATAAGAATATAGAACAGTGCCTAGCATATAATAATAACACTCAAGAATTACGTGTTGAATGTATAACTGAATTGATGAATGTACCCTCAAGTCCTCTTTAAGGTTCAATAGTTAAAGTTTAAAACTTATTAAGAGATCATGAAATTTTAATTTTGGAATCACAGTTAATTTTATTACTACTTTCAAAATATATCTTATGGATTTACTTATTTAATTAAACTATTTTTTTTTACTTTGAGATAATTGTATATCTATATGCAGAGGCAATAAAAAGGAATCCTACTTACCTTTATCCAGTTTCTCCGATGATAACGTCTCACAAAACTGTTATACAATACTATGACCAGGATATTGACATAGAGAATATTGAGACAGAACAGTTCCATCATCACAATGATGCCTTGTGTTGCTCTTTTATCCTCATACTCACTAACCTCACCCACACACCTCTGACCTCAGTTCCTGGCAACCTTCTAATCTCTTCTCCATTTATAAATTATTGCTATTTGAAGAATGATGTATAAGTGAAATGACACAGTATGTAAACTTCTGAGTTTGGCCTTTTTTTTAAATTCACTCAGCATAATTCTTTGGAGATTCATTCAAATTATTGCTTGAATTCATAGTTTATTCTTTTTGTTGCTGGGAATTTGGACGTGCAACAGTTTAACCATTCATCTGTTGAAGGATATCTGTGTTTTTTCCAGTTTGGGGGCTATTACCAATACAGATGCTATGAACACATGTGAACAGGTTTTTATGTGAACATAAGTTTTTATTTCTTTGGGATAAATGCCTGGAAGTGTAATTGCTCAGTCATATGGTAGTAGTATGTTTAGTTTTCCATGGAACCGCCAAACAGTTTTGCAGAGCAGCTGTATCATTTTACCTTGCCACCAACAATACTTTCCTTTTGTTGCAACAACTTTTTAAAATTATGTTTTGGCCATTCTGATAGGTATGTGTTTATAGCTCATTATGCTTTCAATTTGCATTTCTGTAATGGCTAATTATGTTGAACATTTTTTCATGTGTTTATTTGCTACCTGTATATTCTCACTGGTAAAAAATCTCTTTAGGTCGTCTAATTATATTAAGTTTTTAAGTTAGAGTTTGTTTCAAGAATTCTTTATATATTCTAGATCCTAGTCCTTGTTGTATAAATGGTTTGCAAATATTTTCTCCCAGTCTATAACTTATCTTTTTCTCTCTTAATGGTGCCTTACACAAAGGTAAATTTTGAAGATTTATGAAACAAAACATAAATTTTTCCTTGTATGAGTAATAGTTTTGGCATCAAGACTTTGTCTAGCTCTAGATCCAGAAGATTTTCCTCTATGTTTTTCCTCTATGCTTTTTGTTCTTCTCATATACATTTTACAGTTAATTCCATGATTCATTATGACTTAAATTTTGCATAAAGTATGGAATTTAAGGTTGAGTTTTGTTTTTGTTTTTGTTTTGCCCATAGATGTCCAGTTGCTCCAGCACCATTTGTTGGAAAGGCTGTCTTTCCACCATTGAAATCACTTTGCACCTGTGTCAAAATCCAACTGGGCATATTTGTTTGGATGTATTTCTGAGTTCTCTGTACTGTTCCACTGATCTATATCTCTATCCCTCCTACATCAAATACCACACGTTCCTGGTTACAGTAGTTATATAATGTCTTGAAACTGGGTAGACTGATTCCTCTCACTTTATTCTTCTTTTCAAAAGTGTTTTATCTGTTCTACATATTTTACCTTTCCATATGAACATCTACATCTATGAAAAATTGATAAGGTTTTAATAAGAATTGTGTTAAACTCGTAAATCAATTTGGAGAGAATTGACATTATGTTGTGTTCCAATCCATGAAAAAGGTAAGTCTTTCCATTTATTTAGATAGTATTATTTTTCATCAGCTTGCGGTATGCGGGCCTCTCACTGTTGTGCCCTCTCCCGTTGCGGAGCACAGGCTCTGGACGTGCAGGCTCAGCGGCCATGGCTCACGGGCCCAGCCACTCCGCGGCATGTGGGATCTTCCCGGACCAGGGCACGAACCCATGTCCCCTGAATCGGCAGGCAGACTCTCAACCACTGCACCACCAGGGAAGCCCTCATCAGCGTTTTCAAATTTTGAGCATAAAAGTCCATACATCCTTTACTAGATTTCCACCTAATTACTTCTTTTCTTCCTATTTGTAAATGGTATGGTATTTTAAATTTTACTGTCAACATTTCACTGCTGGCACATAGAAATAAAATTAATTTTTGTATACTTGTATACTGCAACCTTTTGAATTCACATATTAATGCTAGGACTTTATTATTTTATTTCTTGGGATTTTCTGTTGATAATCATGTTATCAGCAAATGAGGACAATTTTATTTCTTCCTTTCTTATCTATATGTTTTTTTGAAATTTTCTTTTCTTACCTTATTGCACTGGTTAGAACATCCAGCACTATGTTAAATAAGAGCAGTGAGAGTGGATATCTGTGCATTATTTCCAATCTTAGGGAGAAAGGATTAAGTCTCACCATTAATTGTAAAGATAGTTATAGGGTTTTTTTAATAGATATTCATTATCAGATTAAGGAGACTCTCCTTTATTCCAAGTTCTCTAAGAGTTTTCATATGAATGGGAATTGAATTTTGTCAAAGAAACTTTTTGCATAAACTGATATGATTGTGTGATGTTTCTTTTTTAGTCTGAATTGCATTGAGTAATTCCTCAGTAGTTAACCAGCCTTTCATCTGAGGACTAAACACCACTTGATCATGGTATATAATTCCTCTTATATGTTGCCAAATTCTATTCTTTAATATTTTCTTAAAGATTTTTGGTCTATTTTCATGAGGGATATTGATCAGTAGTTTTTTTTGTTTTTGTTTTTGTTTTTTTTCCTTTGATGTTTTAACTACTATATTTGTCTTGTTTTGATCATCAGGGTGATACTAGCTTCATAAAATAAATTGGGAAGTGTCCCCTTCTCTTCTGTAAGATATTGTACAGAATTGGTGCTCATTACTTCTTTAAACATTTAGTAGAATTCTTCAGTGACATCTTCTGGGGGTGGCAATTTATTTTTGGAATTATTAAGTTACAAATAATATCTGTTGTCTTTAATAGTCATAAGACTCTTCAAATGATATGTTTCATACAAGGTGAGTTTGTGGTAGTCTGTACTTTTTAAGTAGTATGTAGAGTTCATCGAAATTGTCAAATTATGTTTGTAGAGTTACTTATAGTATTCTATTTTGATATCTGTATGGTTTGTACTGATATCCTTTGTTTCATTTCTGATATCAGTAATTTGTGTCCTCTTCTTTTATGTAGTCTTGCTGGAAGTTTGTCAATTGTTTAGATCATTTTAGAGGACCAGATTTTGAGTTCATTAATATTCTGCATTATCTTTTGTTGTTAATTTAATTGATATATACTCTTACATTTATTATTTCCTTCCTTCTACTTGATTTAGGTTTATTTTGTATATATTTTTTTTATTCTTTTGGTAGAAGCTTATATATTAACTTGACCTTTTTCCTCCTTTCTCATGTAAGTATTTAGTCTTATGAAATTTCCTCTTGGCACTGCCTTAGCTGTGATATGTAGTAATTTTGATATGCAATAATTTCATTTTCATTCAGATCATTGCATTTTATAATATTGCTTGTGTTTTTCCTCTTGTTATTTACAAGTATGTTGTTTAGTTTCTAAGTGTTTAGAGATTTACCTATTATCTTTCTGTTATTTATCTCTAGTTTGATTACCTTCTGGTAAGAGAAACACACTGTGTATGATTTCTAGTCTTTTAAAATGATTGAGGTTTATTTTATGGGAAGCAATATGGTATGTATTGGTATAGGTCCCATGGGTACTTGAAAAGAATATTTATTCTGCTGTTTTTGGGTAGAGTGTTTCATAAATGTTGATTAGATCCTACTGGTTGATGATGCTGAGTTCTTCTATGTTCCTGCAGATTTTCTGTGCAGTAATTCTACCAGTTGTTGAGACAGAAATGCTAGGTGTCTTGTAATGGTTTCAAAGGCTCCTGAAGCTTTGACAACATTTTTTCAGTCTATTTTCTCTCTGTTACTTAGACAGGGTAATTACTACCATTCTATCTTCATGTTTGCTGATTTGTTTCCTTTGTCCTCTTTACTCTGCATTTGAGCTCATCCATTGCACTTTTTATTTTGATTACTGTATTTTTAAATTATAAAACTCTATTTGGCTCTTCTATATAACATCTTTTTTATTTTTTATTTCTTTGCTGAGAGTTTCTTTTCATTTGCTTCAAGTGTGTTTACAATTACCCATCGAGGCATTTTAATGATGGCTTCTTGAAAATCACTGTCAGATGATTTTAACATCTCTCTTATCTCAGTGTTGGTTTTTGTTGTCTTTTTCATTCAAGTTGAGATTTTCATGATTCTTACTATAAGTGATTTTTTTTCAAACCTGGACATTTTGGGTATTATGTTATGAGACTCTGAGTCTTATTTAAATCATCTGTTTTAGTGGGCTCCCTCTGACACCACCCTGGTAACATAAGAGGACAATGCCTTGTTACTGTCATGTAGTGGAAGAAATACCAATTCCTCACTAAACCTCCTTTGACAACCTAGGGGAGAAGGGGACTTATTACTGCTGGACAGGTGTGAGAGTTTTCACTATCTATGCAGCCTGCACTGACATCACTTGAGGGGTGGGGTATGTGTGGCATTTTTACCTCTGGGCAGCAGTGAAACTCTTGACTCTCTACTAGGCCACATGTGACAATACCTCAGGTGGGAGTGGGAGAAGAACTTCATTACTGTTCAGTGGGGTTTAAGTGCAGGCTCCCCACAAGTTTCCATTGACACATTGGGGAGAGGTTGCCACAACCCACTGAGGATGAAAGTCCTTCTCTGACATTAACGTGTTGCAGAGTTTAGACTACTTTGTACAGCCTGGCAAGTATGGAGGTTAGGCTACTCACAAGTCTTTCCCTGGCTCGAGTTAAGATGGGACCATAGTTTTTTTCTGCTATGCTTGACTGTAGTTGAGAGGTATTGCCTATAGCTTTTTTGTGTGTGTTTGGTAAGCTGTCCCTTTTCACATCCTTTGGCTAGAGACAGTAAAATTTTGTTGAAACTTTTATTTCCTTTGTTCCTTTGGAGTTTCTGAGTTGTGGCTTTCATAGTTCCAAGTCTGAGATATATAAGGACAAAAGAAAACCAAGGAACTTACTAGCATTTACTTCCTTGAGTTCCACTTTCACTAACCCACCTACTTTCTTCTCTCCATCTTCAGAGTCTTTGTATGTTTGTTTTGTATATAACTACCAGAACTTTAAGTTGCACTTACTGGGAGAAATAGGAAAAAGTACATCTACTCTATCTTTTTGGAAGTAGAAGTACTTGTAATTTTGTACAACTGCTTACTGAATAACCCTGGATAATTTATGCAGAATTTCATTTTATAAAATGAAAATTTCTCCATGAAACTTGACATCATGCTTCATCTAGAAGGAACCATTACACTCTCAAAAATATCTTATCTTTGCCTTTCATATGATTTTTTTTACAATTGTAAATCGCTCAGAACTTTGCATGAAGTTTATTTTGTATGCATGTGCAGCATCTTCTGTACTAGACTGACAGCTCCTTGAAGAACAAAACCAGGTTTTGCTTATCTTCAGAGCACCTGGTCTAGTGCCTTACACATGAAAGGCACTTGCATGTTTTTCTGAAAAATGAATTATTTGTATTTGCCAACATTTTATTAGAATGTGTAAAATGGTGGAATTTTTTTTTTTTTTTTTTGCGGTATGTGGGCCTCTCACTGTTGTGGCCTCTCCCGTTGCGGAGCACAGGCTCCGGACATGCAGGCTCAAGGGCCATGGCTCACGGGCCCAGCCACTCCGCGGCATGTGGGATCTTCCCAGACAGGGGAACCCATGTCCCCTGCATCGGCAGGCGGACTCTCAACCACTGCGCCACCAGGGAAGCCCAATGGTGGAATTTTTATATCATATTTATAAAAAATAAACAGTAGTTATAAAAATTGTAGTTAAATATTTCCAAAATCATTAGTAATTTTTATAAATAGTATGAGTATTTTAGAGCTATATTTGCTAAAATAGCATTGTTTTTATTTCTGTTCTTCTCTGTTTCTCATTTGGAAGGCTTGACTTTATTTTCTGTAATGCCAGAAGTACTTTGTGGATTCTAGTTTCAGGTTTAATTAGACACATTTTAGTTAGAGAGTCTAAAGCCAAAATATAATTACCTGTAATTCCATAGAAAATAGTCTACTTAAATAAAAAGCTTTTAGGATGAGTATTTGATTCTGTCACTTGTGTGTTTTACCAACATCAGGAAATAGTAATTTCCAGACCTTTACGTTAAAAATTGAAATGAGAATTCTTACCCCTTTTTAATTAAATGTGTGAAAGCTCTTTAATCTTAAAATTCTATGTTCAAATAAGTTAAGACGCATTTTTCAGTACAGAAGTATTAAATATCAGTTGAGTTTCAACAAGATAGTGTATCTCCCTGGTTCTCGATTTTCTCCTATGTAAAGTGAAGATAATGATAATACCTGCTCCTTTTGGCACAATGGCAGTATTATGACTGAAGGAACTCACTTGAAAATAATTTATAAATTATTGAATTCTACACTGCCTATCTCTCCATGCAGTTGTGTGAATTGAATAAGGTGAAAGTGCTTGCAAAATGTCAAAATAGCAGTATGTTATTGTCTCTGAAGGGTGATCCATTTTAGATTAAGGACATGGTGGCAGACATGATGCCAGAATAAGGTAACAGAATCTCCAAACTCTTGAACAGTTAATTCCATCATATAACATACATTGTTTGAACATTTGAACCATCTGTGGATAGTTACAAATAAGTTTTATGGGAGACACACACACATACACATACGCATACACACACATTGTCACGTGTAACCAACTCACAACGGGAGTGGGGATATTAAATTACTACAAAGTAAGTTAAGGCAAAAATCAGTTATGTCTTAATGTGTGAAGTGAAATAGTTAAATAGGCTAATAGATTGTGGCAAAATGAAGATATCAAAGAATAGTAGAAGAAGAGCAAGACTAATGAGAGAAGGGAGTGAGAGAGAAGGAGCAATGAATACTCATGGTGAACATGAGATGTTGGAGATTAAGATTTCATAAGTGGAACATTTGAGAGAAATGACAAAGTCCAGATTCATCCTCCGTTTGCTGAAGTGAAGGTGAAAGTCCTTGGAGATAAAACTGTGTGTGTGTGTGTAATGTATATATATACATATATATAGTATATATAGTACATATATATATATATATAATGTTGAGAAATAAATAACTCATAGTTATCCACATAGAAATTAAAATTTTCTAACTCAGGACCAGAACCCTCAATTGAAGGAGGAGAATAATGAAACCCACAAATACTACTTTTGAAAAGGTTTAATAGAGAAGATGAGCTGGGTGGCATAAGAATTAAAGGATATATTTGTATACATGAGGATGGCGATGTAGTGAGCAGCAAGCAGTGAAAGTATCTTGGAGAATGCCAGTGTTTCCAATCCCCTGGCCTTAGGGTATATTGGGAGTGGGAATATGGGTAGTTAAGAGCCAGAGTTTGGGGATTCAAAGGTTGCTGCATTATCTAGCTTTTCAGCCTTGAATCATTTACTTAGGGGCTTTAGAATCTCAACTTCTGTTATAAAACATCAACCTCATATGGTTATTGTCTTTATAATTCAAGCTAGGTCTATCCATTACCCTCCTCCATTGAGAAAAGCTGGGCATGAGAGTGGTCCTGGAGGAGAATCCCGTTTCAGCTAAGACAAGGAATATAATAGAAGAGTTTGTATTCTCTAAATTGTGCCATCCTATCATCTACAAAGAAATTCAGAAACCATCATTGCAGCATGTTCCAGTGATCAGAAGGCTTTAAAACATTGACATACAAGCAGGAGTTAGCTTAACTTGAATCTTCCCTGAAAAATAGAATGCTTTGAAGTACTGGGGATTCAGGTGTTTGAGCCTACAGTGGTGAGACTAGAGCCTGGGCTGAGATAGACTTACAGTGTAACGCCACACGTCATGCCTCTTGGATGACAGACAGTAGGTGTTTCTTGTCAATCTATGAAGCATACAGTATGGCTCATTCTTCTCTAAATGTAATGCAGGAGACTTGAGTCCCTTCCCTCAATATGTGTGTGCGTGTGTATTTAACTGAATTGCGTTAATTATTCTAAATAGGCTAATCACAATCAAAGCTGGTAAAACAAATTAGGCTATGATATATTTACCATCTGGGGAATTTTCAGGTTTGGGCACTAATTGAGCTGGTAATAGGTCATCCATGCTGAAGAAATTATAAAGTAAATTATACTCTGAAATAAGAAGCAGGGATGGTTGGCACACTTTATATTTTCATGCTTTTAAATTTTGGAGCCAAGATGATTCTTGTAAAATTACCACACACACACACACACACACACACACACACACACACACACACCACCATCACACAGTTGGGAAACATGCCTTGTCTGTGTTTGTAGCTTATGTTTATCCTTAGGAAACATGATGGTCTTTGACCATTTATGCTTTCCTGTCTTGTTCGAAGCACTGCAGGAAGTTTTTCAGTAATGTACCATGGATTTCCATGGAAATGGGAATGAGAATTGGTTTCTTCCCTGTTATTTCATGTAGACCCATTAACTATCACATTTAAGACTTTGACTGGAATCATGGTCCTTGAGGTGCTTCTTTCCTTTCTCAAGTTAGGTACAACGGGTCCTGATTTATTTATTATAAACAATGGTATTTATTACAAGGTTATAATTTTGTATGTCTAATTTATTAATTATAAATATACTTACATGAATTATGTTAAAATATAATTATATATAAATTTATATAATACTTATTGTAAAAGTGTTTTTTAAGTAATTAACTCATGCTGGTTTGGTCTTATATGTAGAAAATAGAAAGAAGAGAATATGTGTTTGGTTGTACATACATACATGTACACCTATATATGTATTCATATAATATACATATACATGCATATACAAAGCAATATGCTAAATAAAGGAGTTAACAGATTATATATACTATGATTAATATATAATACCATTGTATATTACATATAAACAAAGCAATCTGCTAAATTCTATAGGGAATGAAAAGCTTTCTGTGACAAATTTATCTTCTCAGCTGAGAATACAAATTAGTATAGGAAAGAGGACACGTGAATATAATGTACCAATCTCTAAACCTGACCCCACTAGCACATAGCCTACTGCTGCTGCCTATTTCTGACACTGGACGTGATCTGAAATGGGAATGTGATACAGCTAGGATTTTGTTGGTTGTTAGGGAGGTGAGGCATTTATAGGTATTGGGATTTTATATTACTTTTCAGAATAAGTGAGGCTATGTCAATCCCTACAAATTTACTAAAAGCCTATAAGATATTTCACTTTTAAAATGTCAGACAAATTTAGAATATCTTATGCAGGTTTCAAGAGGCTATTCATATAAAACCAAGATAGAATAATTATCCATATATTCAGGTATTTTGATGCACATAGGAAATATTAGGCATTTGGTAGTGTTGTGAAAGAGCTTACAGTTTTCTGATCCAATAAGTATTTTTTACACCAATAATTTAAAATAAATCTGGACAAGGTGTCTTCTAGAAAAAAAATTAATGTTGTGGAATTTGCATATAAGAGAAAAGATAATTAATGTTCAACTGGCTTCCCCCATACCATTACAACTGCTGTTCTATTATCAGTATAGGTAAGACAAATATGCCCTTTTGATGTCTGTCTGCAGGAATCTCATCTAAGAATCATAAACTTGTCCTTGTTCTCGACCAATTAGAGCCTGAAAATCCCTGTCTGCTCATCAGGGTGATCCTGATACCATCTCCAACAAGCAAGTCCATACATCAGAAAAAGCTTTACTCCTGAATCACTTAGCTCTACACCTGAAACTAACACAACATTGTTAATCAACTATACTCCAATATAAAATAAAACTTTAAAAAATAAGGTTGTGCTCCAATATCTAACAAATCCTACCTAACATGTGGAAGAGGTAAACAATTACAGTGCACTAATCTTAATCAAAAAAGGAGACAAGACTTTTCAACATGTAAGGAAATGCAAAATATCACACAGAATATAAATCAAGCTGATGAAATACTCAGACACATTTCCCTTTCAGAAATTGTGGGTGTATTAGGACTCATTTAACCTGGTTTGAGAGGAGACAACTTTAAATTCCTTCAACAAAGTGATATATTTAAAAATGACATAGATTACAATGAGTGGATATTAAGGCAGTAAAAGATTGCTGAGCTGTTGCTTGGGAAGGAAAGCTGGAACCTTAAAGAATGATACGGTACAGAAAGGAAATCTGAGCGAACAGGAGTAAACCAGTATGGTGTTTTGATATGAACTGCCTTTCTAAGCCCTGATGACTGTCTTGTCTCCTTGACACTAGCCACATGTAAAATTACCATTATGTGTATGTGGCATTTTTGCAAATTTATCTATACTTAACTTGTGCTCACATTCAAAGTCATTCAGGAGTAGAGGACACATAAAAACATTCCATCCAAAAACAATGAAATAGAGCTTCCACACATTTAGAAATAAAACTAGATATATAGGTCACCTCAAACCATACCCAAATATATTAAGGTTGACATTAGGTGTCACTCTATTCTTAGCAAAGGATACACAAGTTATTCCATTCAAAAATCTAAAACTAACTTTCTGAAAAGTCAAGTTTCTATTTCAATTACATAGTCACCCCATTAAAAACAACAATCAATCAGAATCTAAAAAGTATAAGATAGGGCTTCCCTGGTGGCGCAGTGGTTGAGAGTCCGCCTGCCGATGCAGGGGACACGGGTTCGTGCCCCGGTCCGGGAAGATCCCACATGCCGCGGAGCGGCTGGGCCCGTGAGCCATGGCCGCTGAGCTTTCGCGTCCAGAGCCTGTGCTCCACAACGGGAGAGGCCACAGCAGTGGGAGGCCCGCGTACCGCAAAAAAAAAAAAAAAAAGTATAAGATAACTGAGAGAAAAAATAGTGGAAAAAATCTATGTATTTATACATTTTTCTAAGTTGTATTTTAGTATATCTTATCATTACAAAGAAGTCCTTATGGATATAAATTAAAATATTCATGCAAGAGATACAATTCAGATCAAAATATTTTTTTTAAATCTTAATTTAACTTTGTCAGAAGTTTTATGTAGAAAAATTTATATTGTAAATTTTGTCCTATTTTGTATATTCAATCATCACATGTTTTCTATCTCAAAATGAATTAATAAATCTCCCCAAATGTGCCCACTGGTATTTATGTAATTATGTTACAAAAATATGGATTTTATTTTCTCTCATAAAATGAACCATTAACTTTTTTGTTAACTACATATACAATAATTATCATCATTCACTTTAGAACCATACTTTTGACATCTTTCAATTTTTTTTTTTTTTTTTTTTTTTTTTGCATTACGCAGGCCTCTCACTGTTGTGGCCTCTCCCGTTGCAGAGCACAGGCTCCGGACGCGCAGGCTCAGCGGCCATGGCCCACGAGCCCAGCCGCTCTGTGGCATGTGCGATCTTCCCCGACCGGGGCACAAACCCATGTCCCCTGCATCGGCAGGCGGACTCTCAACCACTGCGCCACCAGGGAAGCTCACATCTTTCAAATTTTGAGAAAAAGCATAAACATGTATTTTAAATTTTAAATGGTGAAATACTCGTGTCTGTCTATTAAAAGACAAAAAAGTCTAAACTAGTTTAACTATTAGAGATGGAAGAAGTTAAGAACATAGACTCAGAAGATAGGATACTTGGGTTTTATACAGCAAGGATCAAAACTTACTAGAAGTGTGATCTTGAGCAAATTAATACTCTGTGCTTCAAGTTATCTTATATGTAAATGAGTTTTTTGAGAATTATATATTGATAAAGACTTAGAACAAAGTCTAAGAAAATAAAGCCAAAAATTGAATAAAGTAACATAGTAAGAAAAACAAGGTAATTTTCAAAATATGGTACAGAGATTCTGTTCATTTATTTATATTACCTGCCCGCTTGGTCCCTGTAGGCAACTGAGATTGCAAGTGAGAAGTAGTAGGGGAGTGTGTTCACAAAATTAAAGACATCACTGACCTTTTCTCCCACTTCTTTTATTTTCTTAAAATAAAACATCAAATGGAACAATTGCTTTACTATTTGTTTCTTTGTTGTTGAACAGTGAAGCAAAGATGAGTCTATTTTGAGTCTAGCAAAGATGAAGGATAAGTACTAGAGACTAGATGTATGCACTTGTAACTCAGTCTCTCAAGAAATCAGTCTCTCCTTTGGCCTGTTAGTCACCACAGTATCTTTAAACATAAAGTATCCTTGTTACTTCAAAAATTATTATCAAGATGAAAGTGAAATAATAGTTCTACCAATTTGACTTTTTATTTCTGTGAATACAAGGAACGATACTATGTATACTTTGTTAAAAATTACCACCAAAACCCAAATGCAAACACTTGCTTTCATCTTCCCATTGCATAGCATGACACAAAAAACTTTTGTTTTGCATATGTATTTCATATATAATATATAAGAGTTCAACAGCAGATCGGAAAATGGTGTGTATGTATTTACAATCCATAACATATAAATAAATTTCAGTCTACAGTAAAACATATTTTTTCACCAAACTAGACAGAGTCAAGTATGTCATATTTAATATATTTATTTACAGGGTATGCTATTTTTCCCCTAAGTTATTAATTTAAATTAAATTAATGCTAATTTGGTTAAAGATGTCAGAATACTGGCATTTCTAGCTCAATGACTTCTATAACACAATTGAAAGGAAACTGAAAGAAAAAAAGGAGGAAATTTATCTTTTATGAAACTGGGAGAGAAGAGAGGCTGTCAGATGCTTTGAAACTTGGAACAAATCACCACAGGGTGCTAGGGAGGACATTGGAGGCACACCACAGCATTGACTAAAAGTGGATCTCAATACCCTGAGGGACCCTACAGCAACACTTTACTTGAAATACGAGGCCTGGGGTGCAGGCAGGCTTTGAAAGCCTATCCAAACACTAGTGACATTGCAGAATGATAAGAAAAGTGGGGCTGGAAAGAAATGAACTACAGAGAGATATACCATCCTTACCAAGAACATATAGCTAGTAGGCAGGACAAAGGAGACACACTGGGTGGCAATCTACTCTGGAGCTGCTAATTACAGTCAGCTGAAAAGAAGTAAATTGACTGTGAATTGCTACTCCCAAAATAAATAAATAAGCTGGGATAAGTGAGATGACTCTGGGAACAGGAAGATTTTCTTATTTGTCTAATGGGACTGCAGACTGCAAGAGAACACTGTGTATCATCTGCCTAACTGATGACGCGTGCTGTTGTTCCGAGTAAGCGTCAGCATCTCAAATTGTAGATGCTTTCGGCCACAGCTTACTCCTCAGTTCTATGTCATTAATACAATACTTTTCAGGGACTATCTGATCTGGTAGGAACATCCTCTATTCAAAAATAGTAAGTAATAACTGGAAAGAACCAGGATGGAATCCCGGCATAGATGGGGCATACATAGTACAATATACTTGTAGTATATGGGTTAAGAGTGTGTATTCTGAACCTACACTGCCTGGGCTCAAATGCTAGATCTATGTCTTTTGATTTGAGTCACTTCTCTGTACCTTTTCCCATGAATAAAATGGGGTATATAGTAACTCATACCACTGTGGGAGTACATGATATGCTAAACATATTGGAAAAAAACCTTAGTAGATTCACACACATTAAAAACGTTATCTTCTCTTGATCTACACAGCTAACATTCTAGTTTAGCCCACAGTCATCACCTGCTAGGCTACTTTTAAAGTTACTTAAATGTTCTCTACTGTTCCTGCACCATTCTGAACAGTCCATTCTTCAGAGATGAGCTCATACACACACACACACACACAACACACACACACATACACAAAACCAGAGATATAACAAAAGTTAGAAAATAAAGCAAACTTTAAAAACAAACTATATTACGTAAAGTAAAATGAAAGAACTAAGACCACACATACTTGTAATTTTAATGAATGAAAATAGGATAAGTCCATTTTTATTATGAAAAAGATTTTAAGAAACACTAGCAAAATTTGAGTCAATAAGGTAGAAAGTAAAAATAGTTGGTTAATGACTAGATAAATAATAGCAGTCTGAGTAAAGTCATAAAATCTTTTGGCTTAACAAGCATAAAAATTCATAAGCAAAAGCTGTACAGAGTGAATGGAGAGTTACAACATTAAAGTATTATGAAACTATCTTATTTAATTAGCCAGGGACAAAACAAAATTGTATGTATGAAAACAGCATTTTTAAAAACATAGCTTCAATATATAGTGTATTAGCTTAGGTAACTAGAAATCAGATAAATACTTTCCTTAAAATTGTCAATACAATATGTATAAAACCAACATAAATTCCCCAGAGTATAACTTGTACAGATTAAACTCCTATCATCTACAAAAAAGTGGCATTAAAAATTAATAACAGGGCTTCCCTGGTGGTGCAGTGGTTGAGAGTCCGCCTGCCGATGCAGGGGACACGGGTTCGTGCCCCGGTCTGGGAGGATCCCACATGCCATGGAGCGGCTAGGCCCATGAGCCATGGCCGCTGAGCCTGCACGTCCGGAGCCTGTGCTCCACAACGGGAGAGGCCACAACAGTGAGAGGACCGCGTACCACAAGAAAAAAATAATAATAACAGAAGTTTTAAAAAACAGAAAAATCCAAATTCTAAGATATTTTAAAGAAGAACATTTTCTAAAATATTACTAGGGAGAGGGCTTCCCTGGTGGTGCAGTGGTTGAGAATCTGCCTGTCAGTGCAGGGGATACGGGTTCGAGCCCTGGTCTGGGAAGATCCCACATGCCACGAAGCAACTAGGCCCGTGAGCCACAATTACTGAGCCTGCGCGTCTGGAGCCTGTGCTCTGCAACAAGAGGGGCCGCGATAGTGAGAGGCCCGTGCACCGCGATGAAGAGTGGCCCCCACTTGCCGCAACTAGAGAAAGCCCTCACACAGAAAAGAAGACCCAACACAGCCATAAATTAAAAAAAAAAAAAAAAACAACAAATTCTAGGGAGAAAGTTGCTTGACAGAATTACTCAAGCTAGATCGCAAACCAGCAAAAAAAAAAAAAAAGAAAGAAAATTCAAAATTTATAGAATTTAATAAATGGCTAAAGCAGGGCTTAGATTATATTTCATAGCATTAAATAAGAAAGAGAAAAGAAACATTTGAGCATTCTATTACCTCGCTTGAATAAATTCTCAATCACTGCAGTTCCATTTACCCTAAAACCTCTTTTCCTTCCTCGCTCCATTATCATCTGGTTGTGTATGTAACATATCTGATGATTTTATATGAACACTGAGATTGTATGAGATATATCTGAATAAAAGTTTAGATGATTTACAAATGTCCATAAAAGCATGGGATATATCCAAAAGATAGAAAATTTGTGTTTATTTAGATACAGTTTTAGCATATCAATTAAGGTGTGAAAAATACAGTGTCATTTGTAACAATGATGTAAAAGCAATGTTAGAAATTTGTAGGAGTTCCAGGTCTTATTAAAGTTGTTATTGAAATGTGCTTAAGCAGACATGGGATGTTGTAAACATAAGCATTAGTAGTTATGAAGATGTCACTAACAAAATGTTAATGATATAAATTATGGATTTTATTGTTTCTAAATTGCTGATTTTCTAAACTTATTTCTAATGAAGTGCAACATGATTTACAGAATTTCCTTTTTATATTGAAGTGCATTGCCTCTTCTGAGAAAAGGTAGTGGTGCATATTTGTCTAATGAGACAAAAAAAAAATCACTATTTTTTCCAGAGGAAAAAAAATTCATTACTTAAGTGGTTCTCTAATATAGCATGATTTCTCAACTTTCAGGAGATGCTCATACTTTTAACAGTCTAAATGAGCTCAATTTGAAGATTCACACTTGCAGAGTTACCACCTTGCTTAGTACACAATTCATTTAGGAAATTGAAAGAACATATGGTCTCAACAAGAATTTTACTTTTATAATTTTGGGTGAATATATGAAAAAAATCAGAAATACAGTTTCTGAGATTTTTTTCAATGGCATTGTTGGACATCTCAAAATGTTATCATTGCATTTTCAATGGACATGCTCATCCTGAAAAAAAAAAAAAAGTTGGTTGAAGAACTATTCGTCATCTCCCTTAAAAAGGAGTTTAATTAAAATAATTAAATAAAGTGAGTAGGACATATTTAGTGTTTCAACAGTAACACATAAAAAGACATTTTTGTTTCTTAAAAACTTCCAGATCAGTCTAACTGAAGGCCATGTTGCTACTTTTAGTTTACAGGTACCAAATGTTTTATCATTCACAATGATTTATCTTCAAATATCGGAGATTCTCATGACACTGAATATACAAATTAAAGTACCGAAATAAATGTTTATAAGGTTGAAATTATTATTTAGAATAACCAATTGCAAAATATTGTTAAAATCAAATGGTTCTAAAATAAATTACTCATTAGCTTTATAAACAGGTAAAACTTTCAACATTTTAGGATGTATGATTTTTGTTAGTAAACATATGCCTTTATCTGGTATAACTGTAGTACAGTTAGTTTGTTTTTTCACATTCTGCCTTTCATCCTGAGATCCCCTGATTTTTTTTAAAGTTGTATACATTAATGTTAACTCTTTGAACAGTAGATTCTATGGGTTTTGACAAATTTTTAGTATCATGTATCTGCAAGTATAGTATCATTATCATACAAAACAGTTTCACCACCGTAAAAAAATTCCCTGTACTTCCTCTATTCAAATCTTCCTTCGATACACTGAAACTTCTCATATCCAATTTTATTTGAATACATAGTTCCACATCTAGAACTGTTTGGAAACCTCTTTTGTGGTGTGGGGGAGGAAATAAATGTTCCTTTACCCTTGTAGTTTCTTCTGGCTGATCTAAGAATTAAATTGACATGAGACAGATTGACAGGAAAAAATCAAATTTAATTATGTATGTTTGGGGATTTCATAAGAATATGGGGCTCAAGGACAAGTTAGGCAATTGAAATTTATATGCCATCTGAGAGAAGGAGAAGGGTATGGGACTTCAAAGGGAAGGAGGGTAATTAACAGGAAGATGCAAAAAAGCAAATGTTTGGTAAACAGATGTTTGCTGGGCCATGCAGAGACAAGTCCCTCTCTGGGACACAAAGAGGACTTTTGATCAGAAAGGCCTTGCTAAGTTTCCCCCAGTCTAGCACAGCTAATTTATTTTATACTTCAGTTTTTTATGGTGATAGTTCTTCCTGAAACAGGCCCTTTATCTAAATTCTTTTAGATAGCTAAGGTGAAGAGGTAAAACCTCTACCTGAGTCTTTTTTTTTTTTTCTTTAAAAACAATCAGCCCAAAATAATTTTCAAGCCAAAGAGACATATATAGGGGTGGCAAGTTTTGTTCCCCTGCAGTAGAAAGTCGGGAACCATTAAATGATTTTATATGAGAGGGTAATATTCTCATAGTTGAATTTAAATATCACACTTTCACAGTGGGGCAGTCAAGAGAATTCTGAATGGCTAAAGTCTAGACAAAATATGATGATGCTGAAATTATTAGAATTGAAAATACAGATTGAAATGGGATTAAGGATGCACAAGAATTCAGAAATACTTCAAAATTAAAAGCAGGACAATTTTTTTTTTTTTTTTTTTTTTTTTTGCGGTACGCGGGCCTCTCACTGTTGTGGCCTCTCCCGTTGCGGAGCACAGGCTCTGGACGCACAGGCCCAGCGGCCATGGCTCACGGGCCCAGCCGCGCCGCGGCACGTGGGATCCTCCCGGACCGGGGCACGAACCCGCGTCCCCTGCAGTGGCAGGCGGACTCCCAACCACTGCACCACCAGGGAAGCCCAAAAAGCAGGACAATTTTTTTAATTAAAATTTTTTTTAACATTTTTGTTGGAGTATAATAGCTTTACAATGGTGTGTTAGTCTCTGCTTTATAACAAAGTGAATCAGCTATACATATACATATATCCCCATATCTCTTCCCTCTTGCGTCTCCCTTGCTCCCACCCTACCTATCCCACCCCTCTAGGTGGTCACAAAGCACCGAGCTGATCTCCCTGTGCTATGCCGCTGCTTCCCACTAGCTATCTATTTTACATTTGGTAGTATATATGTGCCCATGCCAGTCTCTCACTTTGTCCCAGCTTACCCTTCCCCCTCCCTGTGTCCTCATGTCCATTCTCTAGTAGGTCAAAAGCAGGACAATTTGATGGCTGACTTGCACTAGAGAAAGGAAAATAGCTCCATAGGTACAAGAATTATTGGTAAAGCCAGAACTGGGAACTGGTTATTTCCATTAGATTACAAAACAAAGATACATGCCCCATGTAAATACTACTACGGAAGTGTTCATGTTCTTCCAATGCACAATGCATATTTTGGTATCCCTTAAAACTTCCTACCTCATGCCAACTACACGGGCCCTACTCATTGACCTTGAGAGCCAGTGAATAATCAATAACAAGGTTGGTCAAATGATAATGAACAACTCCTGGGCACTTGCTTTGTAGGGCAAGTAGGAGAAAGTAGATTTGTCGTGTTATCCTTATTTCATATTTAATACACAAATTAGTCACTAATTGTTGGAAGAGACATCTAAGATGGAACATTCTGTACAACATATTTGTTGGAGTTTCTTGTTGAATACCTCCAGTGATAGAAAACTCTATGTTCCCCATGGTTGTACATTTCACTCGGGGATAATTTTAATTAATAGAGTATTCTTACTACATTCAACACTGTAATTGTCCTCCACCTATACAGTTGGTACTAGATCAGCCTAAACTCCAGGGCCACATAAGACAAATTATATTTCCTCTTCCACATGACACTATTCCCAAATATACAGGCAATTTTTACATTTGTCCTCCATAACTAGTCATCACTTGTGTAGATTCAATAATGCCCATCCCAGGACTGTGTATTCAGGGAAAATAATTCCACTCCCTCCTGCTTTCCTTTGAAAGTATGCAAAACCCTAGACTTACATACTTTTCAGCCAACACTTCTATTGTCTTTTCTTTGGATGAAATAAATTTTTGGCTCTTTCTTGTGTTTCTACAATGTCAATTCCTGGCAGCTGAGCCTGCTTAAACACTAACAAGTGCAACTATCAGATAAGGGCTGTAAGAACAGCAAGAGGGTGAATCCTTCACAGTATGCTTTTCCTGGGATTTTCAGTACAGCCCACTCAGATGCTCTTTACAACTGTGCAATGAAGGGTAAATCCTCATCTGTTACCCTCCTCCTGTTCATGCTGCATCAAGTAGAATGCTACACATACTCTCCCCTTTTCCAATTCTGGTTTTTTTTTTGCTCAGCTATCCAAACCATATGGATGCAGCTAGAATGGATGGCTAAAATGATAAGTTGATTTGCAGTGAATCATTTGTTTTATGCACCTTTTTTTTTTTTTTTTTTTACCCTACAAGAAGATCACAAGGCAAATGAAAGAACTATCAAATGGAGGGCTCAAACAGGGGATAGACATGCATGAACATTGACACTAGCGTTTGAGTAGCCAGATCAATAAGTATTAGATCACAGGAAACTAAATCAGAAAGGAAGACAGGTCTTGACTATGTCAATATATAAATTTCTTGATTCATTTTTTTTTTAGTTTGGTTTGGGTCTCTGTCTTATTTCTTTTTTGTCACCTCAGTGAAATCTTGCTAGAACCAAGTACAGGCAAAACAGCAAAAGTGAAATACGTACTAACATTTAAGATAAAAAACAAAACACTTGAGAAAGGTACAGCATACATACCTACATTTTTATTGGGCTGAAGACTCAGGGATAGTGACTATTTAATGGAAATCACTTCATAGACCGGTGATTTCAATGCCTATTTTGTTATCTTTCCTAGCTTGTGTCTTTTTATTTTTCTAACTCTAATTTAACATTTTTCTTCTAAATTCTAAACATGCTTATATATAGTATTAGTTACGGTGTAGACTGCTGACATTGTGTCCAGTAATAATCTGCATTCTCAGCTTACTATCAAACTAGTTATGCCTGTTGCAAATTTGAGAAAGAAAATATATTTTCAAAGAGAAAAGCCATAGACAATGGTACAGTCAGATATTCAACAATCTTCACCTTTTTTACCCTTTCCATAGGTAAACAAAAAATTACAGGATATTTTTTTAATATATTGCAGCACAATTATCTCATTTTGTTTAAAGATCCCCTTCATATCAAATTAGTTCTTTGCACAATTTTAAGATGCAGGCCTATAGCCACTCACGTTCCTTTAAAATGTAAGTTGTCAGGGGTTTCTTGGGTACATAGGGCTCTGGAATTAGGCTGTAACAACAGGAGAACCTTTAAATCAAGAAGAGCATTTGACAGCTGCCATCCTTGTGCTCAAACATTTCCAGAAATTTTAGGATCCAAAACAAAGAGAAGCATACTGTGTCCAGTTTATCTAATTAGCAGAATACCTGTTTGGTCTATTAACAATCTGCCAGTACTTTTATTCCTTAAAATAGCTTTCACAAAAATTAAAACATATATGTTACTTGGCAGTTTCCAATTTAAATGGTGCGAGTATTTGGCACTTCGTTATGCTGTTATAGTTATTCCCTGAGACAGTATTAAGTAATAATTATGTAGACAACTTCAAAAAGAAAGCAAGAACACTTAACTTGAATATATAAATTGTGTGTGTGTGTGTATCATCAGAGAGGGTCATTCTGTTTTCCTCTTTTTCCATAAAAAATGTGTACATAAACTCTCATTAATTTGGTCCATTAAACCTTATATAAGTAAATGGCTCATTCATTGTAGGAGGCAGAGGCTATACTAAACAATGATTAGAAGCAGGCTCCCTGGAGGAAGACAAACCTGGGTTCAGACCCAACTCATTACACTTGTGTGGCCTTGGGCTGGTTACACTCTGAACCTCTGGTTCTTCATCTGTAAAATATGAATTGTAATAACACCATCCTCATAGTGTTGCTGAGGTGATTGTATCAATCTATTATAGCTTTAAAGACTAGTTTGGCTTCTGTAAGAGCCCAAGGAATGCTGTTTTCTGTGTTTATGTTCATTGAGCTCTGAGCACAAGCACTGTGCACATTTAAAAATGATAAAGCATAACTGGATATTTGACATTTGATTTACAAAAAAAAAATGTCTAATACTTATAACACTTCATTTTATTAGTGTTTAAAATATATATTAGTGTATTTTTTTAATTTTACATGACAAAAAGCCCAACAAGGTCTTAACACATTGGGTTAAATTTCTTCATCTAAACAAGAAGTCAAGAGGTGTGTTGTTACTGGCATTTGTTCAGCAGGTCGATGATAGCATCAGGATTTTCTATCTTTATGTTTTACCATATTAGGATTTGAACCTCTGCTCTTCTGTTTTATGATCTCATGGTTGCAAGGTTACTTCTTCCACTGAAATCACCACATCCATGCTCAAGGAAGAAAGAGGGGTTGACTGTGCATGGTACCAATCACTTCTCGTCCTCTTTCATCAGGAAAGCAAATGCTTTACCACAACCCTTCAAAAGACTTTTGCTGATGTCTCATTGGCCATATTTGTGTCTGATGATTCCTCCAAGGTGCAAGGTAGCTGAGAAAGCAAGTATTTAGTGGGGGATCATGGTCCCCACAATGTTATTATGGTTATGTTAGCAGGAAAGAAGTGAAGGAATGGGCATCGGATGAACTCCTTTAGTAGATGCTGTAGTAGTCATCATGAGAAACAACAGTATTTTGTTAGACTTCCATACACTCATTCTATAGTTTAACATTTATTGTTTTAAATTAAATTGCATATGAAGAAGTAGCACCATTAACTTTTTATTACTTAGCACCTTCAAAGTTCTAATTCAGTTCTAGTAGAGGGGTTATGTATTCTGCAGTTGGGATTTTTATGAGTTGTGTGTGTGTGTTTCTCTTTTGCCTCAAAAAAGAAAAAAAAAAAATAGGTGGGCCGATTGCCACGTGAGGAATTTTTTCCCATCTCATTTCATTCCACTCTTCCCCATGCTCATTGTGACTTTCTCTTTCTGTTTTTTGAATATGCTACACCCATCCTCACTCAAGGGCCTTTGCAGTTGTTTCTTCAGTCTGAGATGTTTCTCCTCCATTCTCCTCCATTATTCAATTCATTTAGCACCTAGTTAATTCAAGCACGTTACTTTATCTTTCTGCCTTTACTCACTGAGGTTTTCTTTTTTTTAATTGGTAAAATACATTAATCAAATTTATAGAGAAATAGGGCCTCCCTGGTGGTGCAGTGGTTGAGAGTCCGCCTGCCGATGCAGGGGATACGGGTTCGTGCCCTGGTCTGGGAGGATCCCATATGCCGCGGAGCGTCTGGGCCCGTGAGCCATGGCTGCTGAGCCTGCGCATCCAGAGCCTGTGCTCCGCAACGGGAGAGGCCACAACAGTGAGAGGCCCGCGTACCGCATAAAAAAAAAAAAAAAAAAAAAAATTTATAGAGAAATAAAATTATGAGAACTTAACATGTAGCCAGTGATTAAATGAATGAAAAAGAAAATAAAATTCCTACTGAATAAAAACTCATGGAAAACTAATAGCATTGTTTTTCCAAGGAATAAGTGCTTAATCAATACATGACAATCCCAGGGAAGTTCTGGAAATTATTTTCTCTTGTGAAAAAGTAGATTGTTTTCAACTTGATGAAATAAGGTAAAATGTAATTATATGCTAAACATTTTACTAATTGCAAATCACTCACACAGAGAGAAACAAAAATCAACACCACTTTGGGTATGTGGCTTATGCTGTTATCTAAGTTTCTCTAATTAAATTATTGATCTTTTTTGTTCTGTTTATTTTATCTCGAGGATGATAGCTCTCCATATGACTGTCTCATTATTTCTGAGATACTATTGTTGTTTTGTAATTTAATTGTTTCAATCATTTTGCCCTTTATATTTTAGCCAAAATATCAAACAACTATATATATATATATATATATATATATATATATATATATATATATATATATATATATATTTTAATCTTGTGTTTTCACTCTGAGTACTCTGCTATTCAAGAACTATATAGTACCCCCCATCCTTACCATCAATCATTTTAAGGAGGCAAGGTGGTTGGAGGAAACAGTCTTACCAAACCATCTGTCTTCATTTCCATCATTGTTCACTGGTGTCTTATCTTTAGAACCTCCTTTCTCCACCTGCTGTGTCGGTCCCTTTTTACCACTGAGAATCCAATCTTGGCTATGCCAACCTCCTTCTGCACAAATCCTATGGCTTCACTTATCTTCTCTAGTATGACTTTTAATTCTGTAACCTAATTCTGATCTTAGTGCCAGATTAATGTTCACCACTGATGCAAAAACGATTTGCTGTTTAATTGTATACGTTATCTTCAATTCAACATTCCCAAAGCTGGTCTTCCCTTATCTTTATAAGCCTAGAGCTTCCCCACTTTTTAAATTTCTGTTGACTGCACATGTATTCATGTGCTTATCCATTATGCAACCTGCTAGTTGTGACTACTTCATCCCTTTGTTTCACCGTGGTGGCAAGTTGTTTTTTATTAACATTAGCCTTCAATATCATCTAATTAGCTCTAATAAACACAGGGTTTTTTTTCCTAGATTAAAAATCTCTTTTTCAGCCTCCCAGGTCTCAGTCTCTCCCTGATCCCTTTCTTCTTCCCCTCCTCTTTTTCCTCCTTTTCTTTCCTCCCTTCCCCTTCCCCTCCCTCCCTCCTCTTCTCCTCCTCCTCCTCCTCTTCCTCCTCCTCCACCTCCTCCTCCTCCTTCTTCTTCTCCTTCTCCTTCTTCCTCTTCTGCTTCTTCCTCCTCCTCCTCCTCCTTCTTCTTCTTCCTCTTCTTCTTCTCCTTCTCCTTCGGCTTCTGCTTCTTCCTCTTCTGCTTCTGCTTCTTCCTCTTCTCCTCCTCCTCCTCCCCTTCTTCTTCCCCCCTCTCTCTCTCTTTCATATATATATATATATATATATATATATATAGATATATAGATATATATAGATATATATATAACACATTCAGAGGATTAGTTCTAAAATAATTCAGCTTGATCTGGTGTGTGTAGCCAGTGATCTCCCTTCCTACTACCCATCCAATAATTTACATGAACAATCTTTAGCATCCTGTGAAACTAATACATGAGGTAGATTACATATAAATTCTAATTTATATGGCCATATATGGTCAGCCTGAGATGGGAAGTTATTTCCAGAAGCTAAGGCGCAAGTAGAACTGCAGGCCTCTGAGAGTGAATGTGCCATGGTGAAGGAGTCAGATATAAGAGTGAGAGTCCATAGTGGAGGCTATGGATCAGAACTGGGTAATGATCCTGAGAACAATGTAAATACTAGAAATTGAAAGTATAAGGGCTATATGAATAAATTAAAATGACTGTTATTAAATTGTCCTATCTACAAAGTCAGGCGAGCAAGAAATATCCCTCAATTTGCTTTTGTTAATGGATCCCTTCAAATATTTTCCAACAAACCAATGAGGAAATGATTTACAGTCATTATTGGGGTTTCCTCTTTCCAATAAAGGGATTCTAGAGAATGTGTTTCTCTTCCTGTTACTAATCTCTTGTAATATAACCAAGAATAAAGCCTGAACAGCTACTTAAAAGTTAAGGAAAGGCAAAATATGGGAAGGA
Organism: Mesoplodon bidens; assembly: GCF_964165515.1. Lineage (NCBI taxonomy): Eukaryota > Metazoa > Chordata > Mammalia > Artiodactyla > Ziphiidae > Mesoplodon > Mesoplodon bidens. Next base: position 83,548,894 of record NC_138164.1, read on the forward strand.
CATAACTTAAGTGGGTTTCCCCCACTATCTGAAGGTAGAGTGTCTCTATGAAACCTTTTGTAAGCTGAAATGATTTAAAGCACAGAAGCAATTACCTTAGGACACATTTTGATAAAAGATGCACAAAATAAATAGAGATAAAGCACAGATGCTCAGAGACACAGATGAAGGCTATGGTGATGTGATACCGACATGCTGAGTATAGTTACTGGGAAGGAGCTTGGTGATGCCACTGTCAGCGCTGGGGGTATCTGTATGCTGTTTACTTTGCTTTGTACCTTTTCTAAAGGCAAAAATCCTCTTCAAATATCTTTCAGTTAGTGAAAACAAGTACTAATCTAGGTCTTGTGTAAAAACAAAGTGGCGTAAAGCAAGCTTGCAAAAAGCAGGATACATGTACTTTGACGTATTTTTCTCCTGTATAAAGCTTTTCTGAATAAAGAAAACTAATTTCCATTCTTTGGACCTTACCCTCCCCACCAAGAAATAGTGACTGGTGGATGGCCAGACTGAGTCCTCCCAGTATAATCTGTCCCACACACTTTAAAGTGCCTGGCTAAATAGGTCATATTTCCCCAAGGAGCCCAAAGAGCCCATTTGGGGTAGTTTGGATCATAACCATCTTTCTTACTTATTCTCTTTAAGGGCAACTTCTCTTGAAGAGGCTAATTTTTATAAGTGTTGGCTCAATCTGACCTCACTTGGAGCGTATCCTGAGTCTGGTTAAGCCTTAAATGGTTGGGGAGTGAGGAAGACTTTGGCTTAATGGAGTCTGTGTGAGTATTAAATTTCCAATTTCAGATGGTCTTAATGTGAAGGACCCTCAATCTGAATCTTCAGTCATATTCTCTTTTTCATAAATTTCTCGTCACTGAAGTACTATTTATAAGTGTTAATGAACTTGAAGTCTGGGCTTTTCAAGTGTTCAAAGAGTCACTGTCATATTTTGGCTTTAGGTAATTTACATCTCTGTTCTACTTCGCTACTGTGCCTTCAGTAATAGTCATGGGTGTCATCTCCTAAGTCAGGAGTTTCATTCCTGGGGTCTCGGTGGTGGGGCTACAGTTCTGATAAAAGGTTATTTCTATCAGAGGCAAAAAGTCTTCCTCTCAGTCTGTTTTAACTTTTAATCTCAAGTCACACATTGTATTTCCAAACTTGGGATAATATTATTATTATTTCCTAAATTGCTGGAAACTTGAGTGACCATATGTCCTCCTCTTCAGAAATAAATTCACTTCATTTTCAGGAATTTATAGAGTTCAACTGATTTTTAAAAAGCACTTCTCTGCCCTTTCTGCGCTTATATTTTCTTGAGGACCAGCGATAAATTAATCTCTGTAGCAAATACTGAGATTGCATTTTGCTGCTTTCTTAACTTCTGCTGACCAGCCTATATCTGTTCAGGACTATTAAGGCTTTCTGGAAAACAAAGTCAAATTCCTCTATTCACAACCATTTGTTACTTCCCAAATTGTACTGGTCTCACTTCTGCAACCAAATTTTCATCAGTGTCATGGCCTTTTGCTCAAAATGAATTGGCTAGATGTGGCAATGTCTCCATGTGAAGGAGAGATACACATATCTTAGTCAGCATGGAGGGTTAGTCCTATCAGTCAGTCTCCTCATGAAACAGAAGTGTGAGTCAAAAATATCAGGTGAGCTAAAATAACATTAATTTTATTTAAATCACCTTAAATCCATTATCCAGGTACTTAGTACATTCCACAAAAAACTAGCAAAATTCCTCTTATTTTTCAAATCATCAAAACACATTTCTCTGATATTCAGGGTGGAGTTAAGCACCACCCCAAGACACACACACACACACACACACACACACACACACACACCAAATGAACAAGATAAAGAGGGCAACTGTAACTGTTTCATTCAGTACATTTTAAAACATTCTGAGGAGCCATCATAGAATTAATAGGAGGGAGCTCTTTTGTGGTGTAAAATTGAAGAGGCACAAGCCAGTAGTGGAAGACGTCAGATTCCTGAGGCCAGAAACAATGAAGCCCAAAATGATTAATGAACACTCACCAAGTTATCCCTTAGGGACTTAAGAAATACTTGAAGGTTCTTTGCACAGCTCTGGATTCTTGCATAAGCATGTAGGATTTAGATCCAGCAAAATTTGTGTTTAACCGTTAAGATGAGAGCTTGTGACTTCTTAAACTGGAAATCTGAATACTTTTGGATTAATGTGCATCATAAACACTCTTTTACCTTGGGCAAATTTCTTAACTTCTGTAAGACTCAATTCTTCGTTTCTTATAAAAGAATAAATAACTTGTGAAGTGCCCAGTACAGGTTCTATAGCCACTTAAAAACTCTTTAGTTCCTTCTCTCCCTTCTTGTTCTCAAACACCAAGGCCACTTCCTTCTCCAAGTCTTTGTTCTTGTCTTTTCTCCTTCCTTTTCATATCACTTTATGCTTTCCAGCAGTTCAGTGATTATAAGTACATGCCTGTTTTGCTTCATTTACTTTGTAAACTATATTTCAGTAGCATTACACAGCTTACATTAACTGACTGGACCATGAACTATACTCTGAAATAATAGGCAATTATTTTCAACGTGGCATCTTTTGATATATATTTTTTTCCTTGTTTTCTATTAGCAGCATATTAGTTCATTCTGTAAGAACTCATTAGCTCACTGAGAGTAGGAATTATGTTTTTTGTTCTACTTGCTAAAGTGCCTAGATCAGGGATGACCATATAGCTGCCAAGTACATAAACATGTGGACACAAACAGACAAATACACACACACAGATAAACTAAAACAGGCCCTGTTAGGTGTATTGAATTTAATGGGCTTTACCAAAGACTGAGGTGGAGGGGTGATTTTTGCTCAATACTTGCTTTATTACTGGGCCAGGCAATTTGCATATGCTGTGTATTTAAGGCTTCACAATAACCAGGTAAAATAAATTTAGCTGTCTTCATTCTAAAAATGGAGAAACTGAAAATTAAAATTTTTCAAACATAGAATTTATAATGATTAATTTTTCTATTTTTTATTTTTGGTTGTGCTGTGCAGCTTGTGGGACCATAGTTCCCCAACCAGGGACTGAACCCGGGCCTGCAGCCCGGGTTCTGTGAAAATGCAGAGTCCTAAACACGGGCTCAGCAGGGAATTCCCTATAATGGTTAATTTTGTGTGTTAGCTTGACTAGGCCATGGTAACTAGAGGTTTGCTAAAACATTATTCTAGATATTTCTGTGAAGGTATTTTAAAAATGTGATTAATATTTAAATCAGTAGATTTTGAGTAAAGCAATTTACCTTCCATACTGTGAATGAACTGCATTCAATCAGTTGAAGACCTTACTAGAGAAAGACTGACTTCCCCAAGCAGGAAGAAATTCTGTTAGCAGACTGCCTTTGAACTTGAACTGCACCTGTTCTTTGGTTTCTAGCCTGCTCGCCTACCCTATTGATTTTGGACTTGCCAAGGCTCCATAGTAGCATGAGCCATTTTGTTTCAAATCTCTCTCTCTCTCTATCTATCAGCTATCTATCTATCTATCTATCTATCTACAAACAAACACATACACACATCTTGTTGGTTCTACTACAGTATTTTATCTTCAAAGAGGAATTTTAACCAAAGTCTTTTAAACCTCATTATTGAACTATAATTGACTGACATATAAAAAACAGTACATACTTAATGTATGCAACTTGTTGAGTGTGGAAATAAGATACATCAGTGAAAGCATCACCACAATCTATGCTATAAACATATTCATCACCACAAAAGTTTCCTACTGGACTTTTTATTTATTTGTTTATTTGATAAGAAAATTAACATAAGATTTACCCTCTTATGGAGCCTTTAAGTCTACAGTACAGTATTGATAAGTATAGGCAATATACTGACCAGTAGCTCTCTAGGACTTATTCATCTTTCATAAGTGAAACTTTGTACCCTTTGACTAATATGAAACCAATGTCCAAGTTCATTGCATTATATCTTCTGCCACAGAGATTCCTTTAAAGCATCTTATTATTAAGTTAAGAAGATATGAATAATTCCAGGAAGAATATGTTAAAAGACTTAAAATTTAACAAGTGGATCTTCAGAGGACAGGTAATTCAAAATGAGAAAATTAATAGAGGAGCTATCATCTTAGGTAGACTGTGAAGAATATTTCATGTTTACGTTCATGTAGAAGGAAGGAAAATAATATTCCACTTGTAGGAAAATTAATGAGAAAAGATCAAATGTGAAAATCTGTAGATTTTCACTGTGCATATGTCCTCATGACAAAGTGAAAGATAAATGAAAAGAGTTTGTATTAGTAGGAGGTAAGGCTAGAGTCATATTCAGTATTCTAGGTGAACAGTGATTGAAGCCTAAACTGAGAGATGCATAATGATTTCATAAGGAGGAGTTGAAGTTGATCTTTCAGGACAGTGATTCACATATTAAAAAGTCTTCAAATTTGTTTCTATATAATAAATATTTATTATGCTTTGAATGTTGACACTTTTTACACTCGCAGATGATGTCATCTCAGATGCATAGCAGAGGTCAAGCCACTTGATTGTAAAAGAGCTAAAGTGTGAGCACTTTAAATAACTTGATTATTGATTACTGATTATTTTTTACTATAATAGTAATATATGTTTATTGTGGAAAATTTATAATTGTATCAAAGGTTAGAATTAATGAACTAGGTCAGAAAAGGAGTAGTGGTGGGGAGGAGATTATCTGGGGCCTCGGAGACAAATAGGAGTTCTGATCAGAGGAGAGATGGGGTGTGACACTGATTCAGAAATCACTCTAACTGCTGTTCTGAGAATAGCCTCTAGGTGGAGCAGGGAAGGAGCATGGGGGCCAGCTAGGAGTCTAAAGCAATAAAATAGGCAAGAAAAGATGATGGTAGTTTGGATCATAATGGTAGCAATGGATATACGTTATTAGATCCTAAATATATTTTTAAGTGGCTTTCGTGATAGTTTTGGTCTAATTGAATATTAAAAGTGAGAGGGATGAGTCAAGGGAAACTATAAAGGTTTTCTTTTTTGGGCCTGAGTAACTAAAAGTTGTTGGTATTATACTCAGAAGACGAATATTGAGAGAAAAGCCACTAGGTTTGGGGGACTTTCCATGTTTTACATACCCATTATGCATCCAAGTGAAGATGTCAATAATCACTTCCCTACATAAGTTGAATTCAGGGAAGAGGTCCTACGTGTATTAATTTGAGTCTTTAGCATAGCTGTGACATTTACAGCCATGAGATTAGCTGAGATTATATAAAGAGTGAGAGTAAACAGAAGAGAGAAGTCCTCTAACTGATATGGGGCATTCCTAGTGCCCTCTATCCCTAAGGTTGGGCACATGAGAAGGAAATACAGAAGAGAGATGTCCTCTAACTGATATGGGGCATTCCTAGTGCCCTCTATCCCTAAGGTTGGGCACATGAGAAGGAAATACAGCAGAGAGTAAAAAGTAATGCACATTGAGACAGGCAGAAAGACAAAAGTGATCAGATCGTGAAAGCCAAATGAAGAAAATTTTGAGAAGAAGATAATATGGTATTGTATACTAGAAATTTGCTAAGAGTAGATCTTAAGAGTTCTCAGCACACACACACACACAGAGCTAACTATGTGAGCTGATGGATGTGTTAGTTATCTCAATCATGATATCATTTCACAATGCGTATGTGTATCAAATCATCACACTGTACACTTTAAATATACACAATTCTCTTTGTCAGTTATTCCTTAATAAAGCTGGGGAAAAAATGTATGTTGCCCATGGGTCAAAGTAAGATGTGAATTGAGACCTGACCATTCGTTTCAGTAATCTAGAGATCAGTAGGAATTTTCTAAAAATGTATTAGAAAAGAGCCCTGGGATGAAAGCACAAATGATGTGAGTCTGGGACAGAGTAGGAAAAAAAAGATATTGGATTATAGATAATTCTTTCAAGAAATTTTGTTACAAAATGAACTAGAGATATTGGACAATAACCAGATGATACTTTGAGGCTAAGAGAGTTTATTTGCTTGTGTGTTTGTTTTCCTAAGATAGTTTTTTAATGGCATATGATTTGTGGCAAGTCTGTGTTTTAAGAAAAAATATTATATAGAAGAGAGAGTGGATAATTTACTCTCCCTATGAAGTGATGTCCACACAGGGAGGATAGAGTATCAGGTACTAATGTATTTACTGACTTCATTTTGAAATTTAACTATTTTAACTTGAGTTTGAGTAAAACCATTGAAACAATTTTAGCGATTCTCTGGATATAATCTTAGCTCTACTACTAAGTCATTGATCAAAATGTGGAGGAGAAGAGGTACACATGTAAAGAGGTAGGCTCAAGATAGGAAGTAACTGAAAGGACAGTGATATATAGGTACAGAAACCAATTAGTAAGACCATATGGAGATTCGTTTAATATTCAGTAATATATGCTTAATATTTTACTTAACTAATTTCACATAGTGTACTATTAGAAAATGCTCCGTTGAACGTCCTTGTAGCTGAAATATTTTCATCATTAAAAATTTCTTAGAAATAAAAGATTAATGATTTTACTTTTATAAACAAATACATTCATTTTTTTCTTAACTTTTTGAATGTATTGAGAAATAGATAAAGTTCTTCTTAGGAAAGTAAAAGAAGTACCTTGGTTTTTAATCTACCTTTTTTCACATTTGGGAGGAATATTTATTCTGAGTCATCTATAATTAACATGAAATGAGCCATAAATAGACAAAAACAAACTCCTATATAATTTCACTGTGTCAAAATATATAATTTCACTGTATTGAAAGATTACTGTGCTGCAGAAAAAATATAAAAGAAAGACTCATGATTCATTTGAACGCAAAGCTGTTTTATTGTGAAGTGGCAATAAACCATGGAAAAGAAGTTTTCATTTTGACCTCTTCGTTTCAATTTCACACTGGTATAATTAAGACCTTGAGCTCAGTTGTGCCAACAGGGACTTTTGTCAGAGGTTGACAAAAATCGGTCTTTTGTTAAATGTATGCATGTAGTTAGAATTATAATTTATGCACGATTTCATTATTTCAAGCATCTTAAAAGAACTGATAAAGGACTTGGGAAACAGCTGTCTGTGCATGTTCTGACACAATGATATCAGTATTGCAGCTTTTCTGTTTTAAAGTGTTTTGCATAACTATGTTGTGCATAGAGGTTCAGGGGATATTGTGGATTATGATGTGGGAAATGAACTGCAAGTGAGATTGCCAGGTGATGTTAAACATTCAGGGTCTAGAGCTCATAATCTCTTTAGATTACAGGTACTTAAGAGGGTGTTAATAAAAAGTAATAGCATGGAAATTGTTAAAATATTAGGTTGTTGACTATTGTACTTTGAGATTATAGAGAAATGTGTGCAGAGTTAAGAGATAACATTGCTGAGTTGCTGTGCTACATAGGAAACCTCAAGAGAAAACGAATGTGTGGTCTGGAATGTCAGAATAGAGTGTCAGTGTTTAAAATGCAGTGACCAACCCATCTGTCCACTGAAGTTTGCTTTTTCTAAGTGGTATTTTCCCCTGTGACTTGTTCAAAATGCTTTGCTATGTTTCTTACCAATCCCTGGGACACATTTAAAAAACTAACCCTTTTTTAATGCTTCCTAGGTGTTGGACAGTGCTCTGTGAGGAATTTTCCTAACTACTCCACTAGTTAAAGATTATCCTAGTTTTACAAATGAGGATTTGCCCACTGTGCAAGGTTAATGAGATTTGAAAAAGATTCTGTTGGGCCTCAAAGTCCTTATTTATTTCTTTAAGAAATGAAGGCACATATTTAAGAACTGGCTTGCTATAATTGTTTAAAAGTTTTTATTATTCTTTAAAGGTAAACAGGTAAAATTCAAAATGAGGAATGTTCCTCTGTTGATACCAGGTTCCTAATATTTTAAATTTGATCAGGAGTATCCTAACTTTCTAGGAAAAATGCATTTAACTATTGATTGGCTACTAAATCGTGTGCAAGTAAATACCTCCATTATATTACATTAATTTTCAATTGCTTTGCAATTAGAGTAAATAAGGAATGAACAAGTTGGTGATCAATTTAGAGATGTACCTAGGGCTAAATGGGACATTGTATTGGTTCTCTATTGCTTCTGTAAAAAATTACCACAAATTTAGTGGCTTAAAACAATACATATTTATTATCTGACCATTCTGTAGATCAGAAGTCTGACACGTGTGTTACTGGCTAAAATCAAGGTGTCGGCAGGGTTTTGTTCCTTCCTGGAGGCTCTGAGAAAGAATCTCTCTCCAAGCTTATTCCAGCTTTTGGGATAACTGAGGTTTCATGCTGTTGTAGGAATGGTTCCTTTTTTTCTTGCTGGATATTGGCTAGCTGTCATTCCAGATGCTGCCCTCATTCTTATGCTTGTGCCTCCCTTTCTCCAACTTAAAAGCCACCAACAGAAGGCCCAGTGTGCCTCACACACTGAACCTCTGATCTTTCTGTTTTTCTTGCTTCATCATTCCTCTGCTAACAGCCAGAGGAAGTTCTCTGCTTTCAAGGACTCCTGTGATCAGACTGAGCCCGCCTAGATAATCCAGGATAACCAATCTTTTTTTTTTCTTAAGTTTTTAACATCTTTATTGGAGTATAATTGCTTTATAATGTTGTGTTAGTTTCTGCTGTATAGCAAAGTGAATCAGCTATATGTATACATATATTACCATATCCCCTCCTTCTTGTGTCTCCCTCTCACCCTCCCAATCCCACCCCTCTAGGTGGTCAAAAAGCACCGAGCTGATCTCCCTGTGCTATGTAGCTGCTTCCCACTAGCTATCTATTTTATATTTGATAGTGTATTTATGTCCATGCTACTCTCGCATTTCATCCCAGCTTACCCTTCCCCCTCCCTGTGTCCTTAAGTCCATTCTCGACATCTGCGTCTTTTTCCTGTCCTGCCACTAGGTTCATCAGAAACATTTTTTTCTTTAGATTCCATATATATGGGTTAGTATATGGTATTTGTTTTTCTCTTTCTGACTTACTTCACCCTGTATGACAGACTCTAGGTCCATTCACCTCACTACAAATAACTCAATTTCATTTCTTTGTATGGCTGAGAAATATTGCATTATATATATGTGCCGCATCTTCTTTATCCGTTCACTTGTTGATGGACACTTGGGTTGCTTCCATGCCCTGGCAATTGTAAATAGTGCTGCAGTGAACATTGTGGTACATGACTCTTTTTGAATTATGGTTTTCGCAGGGTATATGCCCATTAGTGGGGTTGCTGGGTCATGTGGTGGTTCTATTTTTAGTATTTTAAGGAACCTCCATACTGTTCTCCATACTGGCTATATCAATTGACATTCCCACCAACAGTGCAAGGGGGTTCCCTTTTCTCCACATCCTCTCCAGCATTTATTGTTTCTAGATTTTTCGATGATGGCCATTCTGCCTGGTGTGAGGTGATACCTCATGGTAGGTTTTGTTTTTGTTTTTGTTTTGCAGTACACGGGCCTCTCACTGTTGTGGCCTCTCCCGTTGTGGAGCACAGGCTCCGGACCTGCAGGCTCAGCGGCCATGGCTCACACGGCTAGCCACTCCGCAACATGTGGGATCTTCCCAGACCGGGGCACGAACCTGTGTCCCCTGCATCGGCAGGTGGACTCTCAACCACTGTGCCACCAGGAAAGCCCCTCCCTGTAGTTTTGACTTGCATTTCTCTAATGATTAGTGATGTTGAGCATCCTTTCATGTGTTTTTTGCTGTCTGTATATCTTCTTTGGAGAAATGTCTATTTAGATCTTCTGCCCAGTTTTGGATTGCGTTGTTTGTTTTTTTGATATTGAGCTGCATGATCTGCTTGTATATTTTGGAGATTAATCCTTTGTCAGTTGCTTCATTTGCAAATATTTTCTCCCATTCTGAGGGTTGTATTTTCGTTTGTTTATGGTTTCCTTTGCTGTGCAAAAGCTTTTAAGTTTCATTGGGTCCCATTTGTTTATTTTTGTTTTTATTTCCATTTATCTAGGAGGTGGGTCAAAAAGGATCTTGCTGTAATTTATGTTATAGAATGTTCTGCCTTTGTTTTCCTCTAAGAGTTATATAGTGTCTGACCTTACATTTAGGACTTTAATCTATTTTGAGTTTGTTTTTGTGTATGGTGTTAGGAAGTGTTCTAATTTCATTCTTTTACATGTAGCTGTCCAGTTTTCCCAACACCACTTATTGAGGAGGCTGTCTTTTCTTCATTGTATATTCTTGCTTCCTTTGTCAAAGATAAGGTGACCATATGTGCATGGGTTTATCTCTGGGCTTTCCATCCTGTTTCATTGATCTATATTTCTGTTTTGGTGCCAGTACCATACTATCTTGATTACTGTAGCTTTGTAGTATAGTCTGAAGGCAAGGAGCCTGATTCCTCCAACTCCGTTTTTCCTTCTCAAGATTCCTTTGGCTATTTAGGGTCTTTTGTGTTTCCATGCAAATTTTGAAATTTTTTATTCTAGTTCTGTGAAAAATGCCATTGGTAGGTTGATAAGGATTGCATTGAATCTGTAGATGGCTTTGGGTAGTGTAGTCATTTTCACAATGTTGATTCTTCCTATCCAAGGACATGGTATATCTCTCCATCTATTTGTATCATCTTTAATTTCTTTCTTCAGTGTCTTATAGTGTTCTGCATAAAGGTCTTTTGTCTCCTTAGATAGGTTTATTCCTAGGTAATTTTTTCTTTTTGTTGCAATGCTAAATGGGAGTGTTTCCTTAATTTCTCTTTCAGATTTTTCATCAGTAGTGTATAGGAATGCAAGAGATTTCTGTGCATTAATTTTGTATCCTGCTACTCTACCAAATTCATTGATTAGCTCTAGTAGTTTTCTGGTAGCATCTTTAGGATTCTCTATGTATAGTACCATGTCATCTGCCACCAGTGACATTTTAACTTCTTCTTTTCCAATTTTGATTCCTTTTATTTCTTTTTCTTCTCTGATTGCTGTGGCTAAAACTTCCAAAACTATGTTGACTAATAGTGGTGAGAGTAGGCAACCTTGTCCTGTTCCTGATCTTAGAGGAAATGCTTTTCTTTGTTCACCATTGAGAATGACGTTGGCTGTTGGTTTGTCATATACGGCCTTTATTATGTTGAGGTAAGTTCCCTCTCTGCCTACTTTCTGGAGAGTTTTTCTCATAAATGGGTGTTGACTTTTGTTGAAAGTTTTTTCTGCATCTATTGAGATGATCATATGGTTTTCATCCTTCAATGTTTTAATATAGTGTATCACATTGATTGATTTGCATATATTGAAGAATACTTGCATTGCTGAGATAAACCCCACTTGATCATGCTGTATGATCCTTTTAATGTGCTGTTGGATTCTGTTTGCTAGTATTTTGTTGAGGATTTTTGCATCTAAGTTCATCAGTGATATTGGCCTATAGTGTTCTTTCTTTGTGACATCTTTGTCTGGTTTTGGTATCAGGGTGATTTTGGCCTCGTAGAATGAGTTCGGGAGTCATCCCCCTTCTGATATATTTTGGAAGACTTTGAGATGGATAGGTGTTAGCTCCTCTTTAAATGTTTGATAGAATTCGCTTGTGAATCCATCTGGCCTGGGCTTTTGTTTGTTGGAAGATTTTTAATCACAGTCTCAATTTCATTACTTGTGATTGGTCTATTTATACATTCTATTCGTTCCTGGTTCAGTCTCAGAAGTTTGTGCTTTTCTAAGAATTTCTCCCTTTCTTCCATGTTGTCCATTTATTGGAATATAGTTGCTTGTAGTAATCTCTCATGATCCTTTGTGTTTCTACAGTGTCTGTTGATACTTCTCCCTTTTCACTTCTAATTCTGTTGATCTGAGACTTCTCCCTTTTTTTCTTAATGAGTCTGGCTAATGGTTTATCAATTTTGTTTATCTTCTCAAAACTAGCTTTTAGTTTTATTGATCTTAGAAATTGTTTCCTTCATTTCTTTTTCATTTATTTCTGATCTGATCTTTATGATTTCTTTCCTTCTGCTGACTTTGGAATTTTCTTTTTCTCTTTCTCTAATTGCTTTAGGTGTAAAGTTAGGTTTTTATTTGAGATTTTTCCTGTTCCTAGAGGTAGCATTGTATTGCTATAAACTTCTCACTTAGAACTGCTTTTGCTGCATCCCATAGAATTTGGGTCATCCTGTTTTCATTGCCATTTGTTTCTAGGTATTCTTTGATTTCCTCTTTGACTTCTTCAGTGATCTCTTGGTTATTTAGTAGCGTATTGTTTAACCTCTATGTGTTTATATTTTTTACAGTTTTTTTCCTGTAATTGATATCTAGTGTCATAGCATTGTGGTCAGAAAAGATACTTGATATGATTTCAATTTTCTTAAATTTATGAAAGCTTGATTTGTGACCCAAGATATGATCTATTCTGGAGAATGCTCCATGAGCACTTGAGAAGAAAGTGTTTTCTGTTGTTTTTGGATGGAATGTCCTATAAATATCAATTAAGTCCATCTTGTTTAATGTATCATTTAAAACACGTGTTTCCTTATTTGTATTCAGTTTGGATGATCTGTCCATTGGTGAAAGTGGGGTGCTAAAGTCCCCTACTATGATTGTGTTACTATCGATTTCCCCCTTTTATGGCTGTTAGCATTTGCCTTATGTATTGTTGTGCTTCTATGTTGGGTGCATAAATATTTACAACTGTTATATCTTCTTCTTGGATTGATCCCTTGATCATTATGTAGTGTCCTTCTTTGTCTCCTATAAGAGTCTTTATTTTAAAGTCTATTTTGTCTGATATGAGAGTTGCTACTCCAGCTTTCTTTTGATTTCCATTTGCATGGAATATCTTTTTCCATCCCCTCACATTCAGTCTGTATGTGTCTCTAGGTCTGAAGTGGGTCTCTTGTAGACAGCATATATACGGGTCTTGCTTTTTTATCTATTCAGCCAATCTGTGTCTTTTGGTTGGAGCAGTTAATACATTCACATTTAAGGTAATTATCGATATGTATGTTCCTATTACCATTTTTTTAATTGTTCTGGGTTTGTTATTGTAGGTCTTTTCCTTGTCTTGTGTTTCTTGCCTAGAGAAGTTCCTTTAGCATTTGTTGTAAAGCTGGTTTTGTGGTGCTGAATTCTCTTAATTTTTGCTTGTCTGTAAAGATTTTAATTTCTCCATCGACTCTGAATGAGATCCTAGCTGGGTACAGTAATCTTGGTTGTAGGTTTTTCCCTTTCATTGCTTTAAATATGTCCTGCCACTCCCTTCTTGCTAGCAGAGTTTCTGCTGAAAGATCAGCTGTTAACCTTATGGGGATTTCCTTGTATGTTATTTGTTGCTTTTCCCTTGCTGCTTTTAATATTTTTCCTTTGTTTTTAAGTTTTGATAGTTTGATTAATATGTGTCTTGGTGTGCTTCTCCTTGGATTTATCCTGTATGGGATTCTCTGCACTTCCTGGACTTGATTGACTCTTTCCTTTCCCAAGTTAGGGAAGTTTTCAACTATAATCTGTTCAAATATTTTTTCAGACCCTTTCTTTTTCTCTTCTTCTCTTGGGGCCCCTATAATTCGAATGTTGGTGCATTTAATGTTGTCCCAGAGTTCTCTGAGACTGTCTTCAATTCTTTTCATTCTTTTCTCTTTATTCTGCTCTGCAGCAGTTATTTCCAGTATTTTATCTTCCAGGTCACTTATCTATTCTTCTGCCTCAGTTATTCTGCTGCTGGTTCCTTCTAGAGAATTTTTAATTTCATTTATTGTGTTGTTCATCATTTTTTGTATGCTCTTTAGTTCTTCTAGGTCCTTGTTAATTCTCCATTCTATTTCCAAGATTTCAGATCATCCTTATTATCATTACTCTGAATTCTTTTTCAGATAGACTGCCTATTTCCTCTTCATTTGTTTGGTCTGGTGGGTTTTTACCTTTCTCCTTCATCTGCTGCATATTTCTCTGTCTTCTCATTTTGTTTAACTTACTGTGTTTGGGGGGTGTCTCCTTTTTCACAGGCTGCAGGTTTGTAGTTCCCATTTTTTTTGGTGTCTGCCCACAGTGGTTGAGGTTGGTTCAGTGTCTTGTATAGGCTTTCTGGTGGAGGGGACTGGTATCTTTGTTCTGGGGGGTGGGGCTGGATCTTGTCTTTCTGGTGGGCAGGGCCACGTCCAGTTGTGTGTTTTGTGGTGTCTGTGACCTTATTATGATTTTAGGCAGCCTCTCTCCTACTGGGTGGGGTTGTGTTCCTGTCTTGCTTGGTGTTTGGCATGGGGCTTCCAGCACTGGAGTTTGCTGACCATTGGGTGGAGCTGGGTCTTAGCGTTGCGACGGAGATCTCTGCAAGAGCTCTCACTGATTGTTATTATGTGGGGGCAGGAGGTCTCTGGTGATCCAGTGTCCTGAACTCCACTCTCCCACCTCAGAGGCTCAGGCCTGACACCAGGCCAGAGCACCAAGACCCTGTCAGCCACACGGCCAGGTACATGGGTATTTTCTTGCGTTTTGGGAAGTCTGAGGTCTTCTGCCAGCATTCTGTTGGTGTTGTGTAAGAGTTGTTCCACATGTAGATGTATTTTTGATGTATTTGTGGGGAGGAAGGTGATCTCCCTGTTTTACTCCTCTGCCATGTTGAAGGTCCGCCAACATCTCTATCTTTAATGCCTGTAACCTGACTTACAACTTCAAAGTCCATATTGCCATGTAGTTACCCACAGATACTGGGCATTAGGGCATGGAATCTTTGTCAGTGTTAGGGGCAGAGTGTGAGAAATGATCCTGAGAAGTGTTCCACAGACATGATAAATGGTACTGGATTTTTTTCTTAGTGTAGTTGTAAACCAGTGGAGTCATCTATGCAGATGTAAGACCTGAGTTGATCTATGTTCTTGAAAAAGATAATGATATATGGAGGAAAAAGCAAACACAAATACAAGAGAGAGAAGGCTATTTAGGATGCTTTCACAATAGTCAGTTGAGAGATAATGAAGACAAAATTTTCGGGGATGATGGAAGTGATTGAAGTGGTTAAATTTTGGATATATTTTGAAGGGAATGCTGACAGGATAAATTAGATTATTAGCAAAAGTTGAAGCAAGATTAGTTCTAAATTTTGGACTGAGCGATTTAGGAAATGGTGCGCTTTTAGAACAAGGATTTTTAATTTTTTTTTGTTCCATAAATCATTTTGGCAGCAGTGAAGCCTATAGAACTTTTCCGAGAATAATGTTTTTGTTTTTGTTTTTGTTTTTTGTGGTATGCGGGCCTCTCATTGTTGTGGCCTCTCCCGTTGCAGAGCACAGGCTCCGGACGTGCAGGCCCAGCGGCCATGGCTCATGGGCCCAGCCACTCCGTGGCATGCGGGATCCTCCCAGACCGGGGCATGAACCCATGTCCCCTGCATCGGCAGGCAGACTCTCAACCACTGCGCCACCAGGGAAGCCCTGAGAATAATGTTTTTGAATACATAAAATAAGATGCCCAGGAAAAAAAGAACCAATTTATTGAAATATATTTATCAAAATATTATTAAAATGTGATATTTTAATATAGTGTTTCTTCATTACTGTATTTTGTCATATGGTAGGAGGGATTCTAGGATGATCCCAAGATTCCTGTCCCCTATTGTATAACCCACTTCTCCTTCAGTATGAGCAGAATATGAATATGATGAAGGTCATTTCAGAGATTAGGTTACATTATATGGCAAAGGTGAAGAGATTTCTGTAGATGTAATTAAGTCAGTAATCAGTTCATTTTGAGAAACCAAAGGAAGGATTAACTTGGGTGAGCTTGACCTAATCATGGACCCTTTGAAAGATGGTCTAAGGTCAGAGGCTGGAAGCAGCAGAAACCTTCTCTCCTGCTGATTTTGAAGAAGCAAGCTGCTGCGCATTCTACAACCATAAGAAAATGAATTCTGCAAACCACCAAGTAAGCTTGGAACGAGACCCTACACCTCCGATGAGATTACAAATCTGGTTTGTTTGCAGCCTTGTGAGCTGCAGCAAGACCTGAGCATGGGACCCAGTTCAGCTGTGCCTGGACACCTGACCTAGGTGGTTTTAAACTGCTAAGTTTGTGGTTTAAAGTATGCAGCAGTAGAAAACAAGTACACATAAAAGGATCTAGCAATGGGTCTGCTAACTTTTGTTATTTCAAAGTACTAATGAGCATGAATTACATACTTAGATTATCTGCCACCACCATAATGTGATGTGAAGATATCTGTTTTTCCACTAGTGACAAAGTAACAGGAAATGCTAATTCTACTATGATTAGTTGCTGATATTCATAATAGAAGGAAATACTAAATTTTAGCTATAGGTTGGTAAACATAAAGGTGTAGTTTTTCCTCAACCAGGTTCACAGATACTCTCAATTCTTTGTGAGTTGCTTGGAGAGAGGGTATGGACATAGATGATCCTGGCTCATAAAGTTTCTTTGTCACTAAGATGTGCACTGGGTCTTTTTAGAAAGACTTTATACAGACTATCTATACTGAAACAGAAAATGCAATCACTGTAATCCTCAGTTTCCCAGAAATATTCATTTAAGTAAGGTGTCCTTTCAGTTGATATGTGTTTTATTATATTATTGGGTGCAAATAGAGCAGCAGTTTGGTAATATTTTTAAACTTTTTTTTTTTTTCTTTCTGTGGTACGTGGACCTCTCACTGCTGTGGCCTCTCCTGTCACAGAGCACAGGCTCCAGACATGCAGGCTCAGCGGCCATGGCCCACGAGCCCAGCCGTTCGGCAGCATGTGGAATTTTCCCGGACCGGGGCACCAACCCATGTCACCTGCATCGGCAGGCGGACTCAACCACTGCGCCACCAGGGAAGCCCTAAACTATTCTTTTTAATTAGACTACTTTCAAAAAACATTTGGGCATCTTATGATAAAAGACATAAAATAATTCTGCTTAAATAAAGACCTGAATTACAAATTGATTCATATGTTTGGTAGATGGAAGAGATAGTTTTATAAAAAATCTAGACACTTAAAATCTCTATATTCTTGTATGTTAAAGTAAATAAGTGCATTATCTGCATGGATGACCGTTACACACTTCTCAGTAATTTTACTCTATCAAAAACATTGAAACCATAAGTTTGTTCTCTAAGTCTGTTACGGTTACCTGGGGGAGGGTGGAGGGAGGGATAGTTAGGGAGTTTGGGACTGACAAATACACACTGCTATATTTTAAATGGATAACCAAAAAGGACCTAACTGTGTAGCACGGGGAACTCTGCTCAATATTCTGTAAAAGCCTAATTGGCAAAAGAATTTGAAAAAGAATAGATACATGTATACATATAACTGAATCACTTTGTTGTGCACCTGAAACTAACACAACATTGTTAATCAACTATACTCCAATATAAAATAAAAAGTTAGGGCTTCCCTGGTGGCGCAGTGGTTGAGTGTCCGCCTGCCGATGCAGGGGACGCGGGTTCGTGCCCCGGTCTGGGAAGATCCCACATGCCGTGGAGCGGCTGGGCCCATGAGCCATGGCCGCTGGGCCTGCGCGTCTGGAGCCTGTGCTCCGCAACGGGAGAGGCCACAGTGGTGAGAGGCCCGTGTACCGCAAAAAATAAATAAATAAATAAATAAATAAAATAAAATAAAATAAAAAGTTAAAAAAAACCAAACCAAACAAAACAACAACAACAAATAAAGGATATTAACATTTAAGGGAAAAAAATTGAAACCATACCTTTAAAAAGAGGAGATAATTAACTTTAATACAACATTGTTCTTAGCCACCAAGTTATATGTATAGCTATGTTTTAAAACACAGAAATACAGAAATATTTGACATCATACTTTTCACTTTTTCTGAAATTTAATGCACTAATAATCTAGAAACACAATATATATTTTTACCTTGTTTCTGTACTTTCCATGATCTGCAGTCAATAATAAAATATTAACTCACAGGAGATTTGCACCTTGAGTTCCTTTGCTTCACTGCCATGTGATTACTAATTGGAAGATAAATCCAACGTTGGCATAGGAAGTTGAATAAAGCTTCATGAAGACTGTGCCAATTTAGAAAACCCCAATCCATGGTATACTCTTTTTTCATTCTCCACAGTAATTTTGGCACTTTTCTCACAATCAGCAGATGCAATTTTTAGTAAACTGAACCAATGCCCACAGACACCCAAACAGGTAATTTAAAAGACTATAGTAATCATCAAATCAATGATCACCAAAAATTTCTGGAAAAAAAAGAATGAAAATGATCAATATATAAGCACTAAACAAAAACCAAAATTAATCAAAAACTAAACCAAAAAAACCCACAAGGAATTAATAAGGAGAATATGAGATTTTAAAATTAGCACAGTTCGTAGCTTCAGAGACATGGGAAGACATCATATCCATAAAACAAAAAGTTTACTATGAAAAAATCATCATTTGTAGATCATAGAACTTACTTACATAATTCTTTTTCAAAAAGTACCTAAAGAGATATTTAAAAGACCTATGCTTGAATATCTAGATTTTAATATAAATAGGTACTGTTTAAAAATTCCTAAATGGCAGAAAAAATTAAGCTAGAATATAGATTTATAAAATAGAATATCAGACTAAAATTTCTACCAGCAGTCAGCCAAAAAGAAAAATGAAATCTCAACATAGCTCTATAAATTTCTAGAGAAAAACTGAGATAACTGAGGAAATAAAATATTCAAAGAAATAATATTATTAAAACATTTTCTGATTATGATAAAAGATCCAAATCTTCTAAGTAGTGGTAGCACACAGAAACAATGCCTGGGTGCCTTAAGTACCTCCCAGCCCCCCAGTCCTCTAGTCATTTATTTTATAGGGAAGAATGTCATGAAAAATATCTGAAAATGTGGAAAAATCTCCAGAAAAAAATGATACCAGAGTCTTTATATCAGAGAGATGAAAGTTTCCAAAGAGGTCTCTTCAGCATTGGAAAAGAGGGAAAGAGATGAATAGTCCCTATGTCAATATTCAAACATGAAATAAAATGAATGCAGGGGATATTCTGAGATGATTTAATTTTCTTCCACTATATATAAAAGCTGTGAAACTAAAAGAAAATTATGTAATTGGATCTTTTCCCCTGACTTGGAAGAGAGGTTTCACTCACATAGATTCAGATTTGAATCATGGGAAGGGCAGTACCCACAGAATGACTCATTAAAAAAAAAATTTGTCCTCAAAATTTTGGAAATCAAGACTTTTTTAGTGTTATTGCTATTATATAGGTGATAAAGAATTGTATCAGCTAAAACACAAAGCTAAAACCAGCATTCTATTGAAAAATTTGGAGAAGAAGGAAAGCATGATGGAAGAATACATAAACTGACTTATACTTGTGTTTTCTTCTAGTCTTTACTCCATTCTTCACTTACTCTATGGCTTTCTACAAGCCATTTAACCTTTTCAGCCCCAGTTTTCCTGCCAAATTTTTTGTGACTACACAATGAGAAAACATAGAGAAAAATCCTTTAATAACAGCTATATATATATGTTAAATGACATTATTAATATTGTCCATGAAATCTCCTAACTATTCATCCATATACTCAACATGCACGGTATCTTACTTAACTCACCCAAATTACATACTCTTGAACACAGGCACCCTCTCTTTATTGCGCTTAACTTTATTACACTTCACAGATATTGTGTTTTTTTACAAATTGAATGTTTGTGACAACCTTGTGTTGAACAAGTCTATCGGCTGCCATTTTTCCAATGGCATTTGGTGACTTCATGTCTCTGTGTCATATTTCGGTAATTCTCTCAATATTTCAAAACTTTTCATTATCATTATATTTGATATGGTGATCTGTAATGAGTGATCTTTTATGTTACTGTTGTAATTGTTTTGGGGCACCAGGAAACGTGCCCATATAAGATGACAAACTTATTAGGGGCTAAAGCAGGTGATGACTTTAAGTTGAAGCTCATTTACCATTTAAAAGGTAAATGAGCTTCATTTAAAAGGACTCTCTAGGGTTCTTAAGAGAGTGAAGTAAGTCAGACAGAGAAAGACAGATATCACACGATATCGCTTATATGTGGAATCTAAAAAAATGGTACAATGAACTTACTTGCAAAATAGAAATAGAGTCACAGATGTAAAAAACAAACTTATGGGTACCGGAGGGAAAGGTGGGGAGAGTGGCAAATTGGGAGATTGGGATTGACATATACACACTACTATATATACAATAGATAACTAATAAGGACCTACTGTATAGCACAGGGAACTCTACTCAGTACTCTGTAATAACCTATATGGGAAAATAATCTGAAGAAGAATGGATATATGTATATGTATAAATTATTCACTTTGCTGTACAGCAGAAACTAACACAACATTATAAATCAAATATACTCCAATAAAAATGAAAAAAAAAAGAATTATGCTAAATGTACTCTGCCTGTGCTCTATAAATGGAACAACAAAGGCTGGATGACAACAGACCGATGGACTCTTGGAATTCAGCAATGGCTTTGAGAAAGCTGCTATTGTAAACATTTGTTTACAACATGGTTTACTGAATATTTTAAGCCCACTGTTGAGAAATACTGCTCAGAAAAAAAGATTTCTTTCAAAATATCACTGCTCATTGACAATGCACGTGGTCATCCAAGATTTCTGATGGTACGAGGAGATTAATGTTGTTTTCATGCCTACTATCACAGCCTGATCCATTCTGCAGCTCATGGATCAAGGAGTCATTTCAAATTTCAAGTCTTGTTCCTTAACAAATATATTTCCTAAGGCTATACCTGCCATAGATAATGATTCCTCTAATGGATCTTAGAAAAGTCAATTGAAGACTTTCTGGAAAGGATTCATCATTCTAGATGCCATTAAGAACACTCCTGATTCAGGGGAAAAGGTCAAAATATCAACATTAACAGGAATTTGGAAGACGCTGGTTCCAACTCTCACGGATGACTTGAAGGAGTTCAAGACTGCAGATGTTGTAGAACTAGCAAGAGAACTGGAATTAGAAGTGGAGCCTGAAGATATGAATGAATTGCTGCAACGGATGAGAAGTTGATTCTTATGGAGGTGTAAAGAATGTGGTTTCTTGAGGTGGAAACTACTTCTCGTGAAGATGCTGTTCAGATTGCTGAAATGACAATGAAGGATTTAAAATATTACATAAACTTAGTTGACAATGCAGTGGCAAGGTTTACAAACACCGCCCTGACCATTCAGCAGCCACCAGCATTGAGGTAAGACCATCTGCCAGCAAAAAGATTATGACTTGCTGAAGGCTTTCATTATGTTTAGCTTTGTTTTTTTTTATCATGAAGTATTTTTAAATCAAGGTATGTGTATTGGTATTTTTAGACATAATGCTATTGCACACTTGATAAACTCCAGTATAGTGTTAACATAATTTTTATACAATTGGGAAAACAACAACTTTACATAGCTCAATTTATTTTGTTGTTTGCTTTATTGCTGTGCTCTGGAACTGAACCCACAATATCTCCAAGGTATGCCTGTATATAAATTCAAACATTCAATATGAATGCATGCTATGTTAAAGGAATTAAGAGTATTCACTCTGTAGAGTGAAGTTCATGGTGGGGAAGACGCAGAGTTTATATATTCAAAGAGCTAGTTTTCATTCCCAGGATTTCTGACTGGCAGTCCAGATTTCTAAGAGCATTTAACTCGCAAGAACCTGAGCAGACATAGCAAGTTATAAATAGGCTTAGTCAAAAAATATAAAATATACCATCTAAGCAGACAGATAGGGTCTTAGAATTCAGCAATGATCTTGAGAAGGCTGCTATTTGTGTTGGCTGAACAAAATTGGCCTCTTAGCAATCCTTGTACCCTAAAACTCAAGTTTTCTGACTCTTTTCAGGACAGTAAATTCTCCAGTGCAAAAACTCAAAGAATGAAGAGAGTTCATAGGATAGATACTTTTTTCCCTAAGAGTTTATAAATTAAACTTTACAGAAATGAGAACTATAAAGCAGCAAAACTGACAACAACTAGTGTCAGTGTCAGGAAGGCAAGCATAGTATTAAGTACTGGGGCTTCCCTGGTGGCGCGGTGGTTGAGAGTCTGCCTGCTGATTCAGGGGACATGGGTTCGAGCCCTGGTCGGGGAGGATCCCACATGCCGCGGAAGTGACTAGGCCCGTGAGCCACAACTGCTGAGCCTGCGCGTCTGGAGCCTGTGCTCCGCAACGGGAGAGGCCGCGATAGTGAGAGGCCTACGCACCGCGATGAAGAGTGGCCCCCGCTTGCCACAACTGGAGAAAGCCCTCACATAGAAACGAAGACACAACACAGCAAAAAAATAAATTAATTAGTATTAAGTACTGTAAGGGACAGTACATTTTGCCTTCAAAGAGTTCGTAGTGCAAGTCTGATGTAATTATTATAGGAAAACCACTGTGGTTTTCTTGCCTTTTTAATCACTACTGCTGGTACTTATCTGGAATTTTTTGCTCATAAGTAATAGAAACTCAACTCCAACGCTTAAGCATGAAAAGAGAATTAATTGGTCTCATTGGAGAGTCCAGAGTAAGTCTACTGGGCTTCAGTCATGGCTGGTTTCAGGAACTCCAAGAATGCCCTCAGGATTCAGTGGGTGTTTATCTCTTGCCTTTCGCCATGTAGTTTTATCCTCATGTTGTCTATCTCCATGTGGAGAAAAATGACATGGAAGCTCCAGAAACATATCTACACAAACTGGCAACACCTGCAGAAAGAGAATGTCCTTTCTTGAAAAACATTGGGAATTAATTACTGGTCAAAGGTATGGAATCCTCTGATTGATTAGCTTTCCATGTGACAGAAAGTCATACAAGAGTGAATCCCCTAAATAAATAATGTGCTTTTTCTAGGAGGGAAAATAGATGTGGAGCAGCAAAACCACAAATGTCAATTATATTGCAGATCCCCTGCTCTCTATTAACTCAACTTTTCTCATGAGATATGAAATGTACAAAAAATAGTTGAGAAGAAAGGGGAGGCAAGGGTTACATATGACTTTGCACAATTAAAACTTGAGTATACATCGTGTTTTCCTGGATAGTGAAATGTTAATAATGTCCAATTTTCCAGCCATAGGTTTCAAAATGATGTTCAGAATATGTAGTCAAACTTGAGTTTTTCATTAAATTATTTTCCCTTTAAACAGAAGGGCTGTGTTCAGTACCTAGCGAAATAGAATCTCATTACCCCGCCGCTGGCAGGCAGCAAGGTGCAACACTAGAATGGGAAATCAGAACTGAGTTCAAGATCTGACTCTGATAGTAGCTGCCTTGTGACCTTGGAAAAAATGTTCTTTTTGACTTCAGCTTTTTCATTAGTAGAATGGGAGAGTTAGGGCAAGCAATGCTTGTGCCCAGTCTCACCCAGAAGCAAAATAAGCAGTTTGCTCCTCCCACACATCAAACATTCCTCTCTTCCAAATTATTTATTATTCTTGTTCCCAGTTGCTTTCAGTTTTACTCAAGTATACTTTATCACCCAGTACTTTACAATCCTATCCCTGGAATAAAAAATAATTCTGTCTAGACTCTCTAACTGCTTTCCTGATTAGTGTTAATGACTTTCTTTTAAATGATCTGTGAATTTTTATAGAACTGAACTTTAGGGATTACAATTAATGCTATGATTGTTGTAAACCACTAGAGGAAACTGCCAGTGAATCTTTTTTTTTTCTACCCCAAATTTCTGTGTTGTGAAAATGGCCATCCTCAGATATATAAATGTGTTTAGGTTTGTGGGTGGGAGGATGGGATGTTTTAGTTTATTTTAAGCGGGCATATTTTGTAGTAACTGCCAATAGCTACACCTTATTGGTTTTATTAGTACAATGTTCATGTTCAGTGTTTGAGGAATTGTGTTTTGCTAGTGCTATACCGAATAGGCACCTGGACTCTTCCTAGGCTTTAAAAAGGCAGATTCTTTTAGCTTAGGTCATGAATCTTGAAAAATCTTGTCGTAAAGAAAAGGGATGAGAAGAATAATTTCATTTGAAGACCTTATTTACCAATCAGGTCATCTTTAACCATCCTTGGCCATGACTTTTTTACTTTAAAAATATAATGGTAGAATACTAAGCATATAGAGACAGAATCAATTGTATGTTTGTCTGGCTGTATTCTGACATAATGATAATTTTAAAAACTGAAAAGTATTTCCCTAGAGCAATTCATTTTAAAAATTTTTTCAAAAAGATTTAATTTTTATTTTATGTTGGAGTATAGTTGATTTACAACATTGTGTTATTAGTTTCAGGTGTACCGCAAAATGATTCAGTTATATATATATACATATATCCATTCTTTTTCAGATTCTTTTCCTGTATAGGTTATTGCACAACATTGAGTAGAGTTCCCTGTGCTATACAGTAGGTCCTTGTTCCAATAAATAATTGTAGTTAAAAACAATGCTATAAGTTTAAATTAAAAGGGTAAAATGTAGTCTAGTTAACATTCTTCAGAGAAGCTTCTTGGTAGAATCTTAAATTTTCATTTTTGTAGTTAAAATACAGTGTTCATATAAGCAACACTAGGCTTGGAGTCAAAAACACTGGACTGAGGTTGCAACTCTGGTACTAAGAGCTCTGTGACCATAGAAGTCACAGAGCTTCACTGCTATTAACCTTAAATAAATTTTAAAAATAGCAATTATTTTATTATCTTTTCTTATGTGATGATTATTGTGGTCTCAATAACCTTTATAGACACTATAAATTATGATGTTATCATCCCCATTTTATGGATGAGCTGAAGCTTCAAATAGTTAAATAGTTATTTAAGATCAGTCATATCAGGACATGAACCCAGGCCTAATTGACTTCAGTGTGTGAGCCCTGAATCTATATCATTTGTCACATCAAATGCCTACCCTCTCAGTCCAGTATAGACCACCTACCAAATTGCTGCCTTGGAATTCTTCCTAGTTTGCTGTCATTTGAATGCATGCACAGACGCACACACACATTTATTTTAGGTAAGATATATTATATTTATATTAATACATTTGTAAGCCTGTTTTGATTTCTAGAGTTTTAAATAAATTTGTAGAAAACTCCCTTTACTAAAAATTATTTAAAAAACATGCTTCCAACAGGTTTAGATTTGTATTTCATTTCATTTTACAAATTAACAAATTAAGTATTCATTTTGGTTTGTGTAAGATCAGTATTTATCGTTATGTTTTTCTCCAAAGGGCTAAGTATTTGTCACCTAGAACTTCTAATTGAATAATCCAACTTCGCCTATTGATTTTGAGTATGCTTGTTTTTGTGTATCTGTCTGTCTGTAATTGTCATTGCCAATCTGAACTGATGTATTTGCATAACGAATTTCCATTTTCTGCTAAATCCAGTTACCCCTCTTAATTCTTTCTTCTCAAAGATGCCCAGACCATTTTGTATATTTTTATCTTTAAAATTTTTAGAATAATTAAAAAATGATTTTCCTAAATCCTACCCAGATGGTAGTTAACATTGATTCAATTCATATTATAAATTTAAGGTAACTGAAATAATTTACATATTTACCACTGTGAATCTTCCATTCCAACAAAACAAGAATATGCCTTTTAAATTATTCAAGTCCTCTTTTATATCTGTGTAGATTTTTAATGTTTTCTTCCTGTAGATCATGTTTCTTTTTTGTTTAATGTATTCCTAGGGGTTTTACTATGTTTATTTATAAATTTTACATAAGATTTTTCTTCTTGGATTGCAAACATTCCCCTTGAACAACTCTGTTAATTCCCTTAGTGTCATTTTATTGATGGATTAGCTTACTTCTAATATCTGTTCTTATAAAAAAAAACTGCTGTCAACATATATGCATATAAACATTTGATTTTGAAATCATTGATATTCTGACAGATATAACAAGACACTACATATTAAAGTCCTATAGATTTTCCTTTCTTTCTTCACCAAAGTAATCTTTCATCATACACACACACACACACACACACACACGGACTTTCAAAGCAAATTTAAGATACTTAGTACTGCCTACACAAAGACTCTAACATTCCTTCCTGAGTGTCATTTTCAATGTGGGGTAACTAATGGACGCACTGGACAGATGGTATTTTTTATGCAGGAGAATTTAAGAAGACTCCCATTTCCTGGATATCACACTAAACTAGTTGAAATTGTATGCTAAATCTTCCAGAACATTAGGCCTGCCTAACAACTGTAAGATACAAAGGTAATTGATGTAATCAATAGGCTACATAAGTGAGGGAGGAGTATTTTAATTTAGCTCTCAAAGCAAGAGTAAGGGGCATTTATTTATTTATTTAACTTTTCCTTTTTCCTTGCTCTTAGCAGATAAAAAAACCACACTTTGTTTGGCATGCGAAGAGCTTATTAACAGACTGACAGCAAATGTTGTGAAGGAATGGGCTTTTCAGCAAAATGTATTCTGGACCAGTTGCATTTTTGATTGAGAGATGTCTCTCACAATGTGATTTATTAAATATTGCGGAATGTACTTTTATACAAATATTGAACCCACTTACACATATATTCTGAACTGTGCAGTGAGCCCAACTTTGAAATTTGGGGCCAGGTAATTCTTTGTTGTGGGGTCCTGTCCAGGGTTTAGCAAATGGGACACATATACCTTCAGTTGTAGCAGCTAAAATGGTTCTAGACATTGCTAAATATCCCTGGAAGGGCAAAATTAACCCCGTTTGAGTAGCACTGCATTAGCACCTTCTTTTCAAACAATGTTCTGGGAATGTAAGGTTCATTTTCTTTTTTTTTTTCTTTGTTTGAGATGTTATTGACATGCAAAAGTCTGTATGTATTTAGTGTATAGGTGTTGATGAGTTGATGCCTGTGAAATGTGGCACCATAAACAATTCCATAAACATAACCATCATCTGTAAATATTTCTCCCTTTCTCTTTTTCTGTTATAAGAACATTTTACATTAGCTTTACCATCTTAAATTTTTTTTAAGTATGTAATACACTATTGTTAACTATAAGAACAATGCTGGACAGTAAATCTCTAGGACTTAATTCATCTTGCATAACTGAAACTTTGTACTTCATCCTTTGACCAACATCTCCCCAGTTTACCCTTCCCTCAGCCCCTTGTAACCACCACTGTACTCTCTGTTTCTATGAATTTGACTATTTTAGATTCATTATATATAATATAAATGGGATCCTATGATATATGTTCTGAGTCTGGCTTTTTTCTCTTTGCATAATATCCTCCAAGTTCCTCCATGTGGTAGTAAATGGAATGATTCCCCTTTTAAAAAAAAATTCCATTTTACGCATATACCACCTTTTCTTTATCCATTCATCTGTCTATGGACATTTAGATTATTTCATGTCTTTGTTATTGTAAATATTATAAATATTGTAAAAAATTCTATTTTCAATGAATATGAGAGTGCAGATATATCTTCAAGATCTTGATTTCAGTTCTTTTGGGTATATACTCTGAAATAGAATTGCTGGATCATATAGTAGTTCCATTTTTAAGTTTTTTGAGGAAACTCCATGCCGTTTTCAATAGTGACTGTACCGATTTACATCCCTACTAACAATGTACAAGAGTTCCGTTTTCTCCACACCCCTGCCAACATTTGTTATCTCTTGTCTTTTTGATACTAGCCATCCCAACAGGTATAAGGTGATATATCATTGTGGTTTTGACTTGCATTTCCACTATATTGAACACTTTTTAATATACCTGTTGGACATTTGTATGTCTTCTTTGAAGAAATATTTATTCAGATCTTTTGCCCTTTTTGTTTGTTTGTTTGTTTGTTTGTTTTTGCGGTACGCGGGCCTCTCACTGTTGTGGCCTCTCCTGTCGCGGAGCACAGGCTCCAGACGCGCAGGCTCAGTGGCCATGGCTCACGGGCCCAGCCGCTCCGCGGCATGTGGGATCTTCCCGGACTGGGGCACGAACCTGTGTCCCCTGCATCGGCAGGCAGACTGTCAACCACTGCGCCACCAGGGAAGCCCTCTTTTGCCCATTTTAAAGTGAGGTTGTTGTGGGGTTTTTTTTTTTTTTTTGATATTGAGGTGTAGGAGTTTCATATATAATTTGGATACTAACCTTTTATGACATATATGATTTGAAAATATTTTCTTCCGTTTACATAGGTTTTCTCTTCACTTTGCTGATTGTTTCCTTTGTTATGCAGAAGCTTTTTGTTTGATGTAGTCCCATTTGTCTATTTTTGTTTTTGTTGCCTGTGCTTCTGGTGTCATTTCCAAGAAAACTTTTGCAAGGCCAATGTCAGTATGCTTTTTCCCTATGTTTTCTTCTAGGAGTTTTACAGTTTCAGGATTCCTTTACTGCTCTAGTTTCCTTTCTACACATTTACTGCTCAATCTACCACAATTTGGTTTCTACCACCATCCGGGTACTGAAATTCCTCATTAACATGACCATTAAAATTCCAGTTGCTAAATATCCTTTGAATATCCTGTCTTTCTTTTGAATTCTGAAATATTCAACATTGCCAATACCTTTCCTCTAATGAAACAACTTAAAAATGAATGTTAAGGGGTGAAAATTACCGCTTATTATTAACTCAGTATATATTAGTCACTGTGCTGGACCTTTGTTCTACATGTTTTTTAATTATCACAATAACTGTAGAGTGTGAATTATTAGACAGATTTGGCACTGTTGAGCATGGTCCTCTTGAAACCTACTTGGCTTTCTCTCAATCCCAAGGACCTGTCATGCGACCAGACTCTGATTACCAAGAGTTTTTTTTTCTAGTTTAACATATACAAAATGATATTTGCATCCCTTTTATTGTTTTATTTAATTCATATTTAAATGAGTGAACATGTTCATGCACAACCCCGTCACAAATTTTATTTCCCCATATTCCTAAACAACAAGTGCCACTGCCTTGGACATGTTCAAAATAAAAAATAGTAATGATGATCAGAGTTGGATTTCCTGTGTCCAACTCTGTTTCTCCGTCCTTTCCTGTCTTTCCTCTTCTGCTTCCTCCCTGTACAATTCAGCACTTCCTCAAGCAATATCCAAGAGGTTTCCCCTAGTGCCATTGCCCCACAGATGGAATTGGTTGAGAGGCATTTCAGATATTTTAGTTAGAGTCTTCCCTTTTCCCCATATATCAAGGAAAATATGATGTTGCAATTTTAACTTAAAAATATAAGCTCAATTTTCACCTAGAAATATTGTTCACATCGTGTATATTATGGCCTGACCCGAATTTTTAGCCAGTTGCTAGGAAGTGAGCCAAGCTTTTGAAACCTACCTCCTTAAGGGTAGAATCCATGATATAGTCCCATCTTCACAGTAGACATGAACTTGATGTTTGTTTTTTATCCTGTAATCACTTTAAGAAAATTAGGCTGTAGTTCAAGGACAAAGTATATCATAAACACTTTAAAATAGGATTGGGTTATCTGAACAATAATTTTATACCATGGACCAATGTCTCGGTGAAAAATAGACTCTGTTTTCTCCCACAGACTTGTGAAAAGAAACATGTTTGGCATTTCTGAACTTTGTACTGTGAAGCTTTCAAAATATGCTTTCTATTAAAGGAATAGAAAATGACTCAATTTTTCTGACAATTTTTATGTCAATTTTAGGGATTGTAGATGATTTTGGATTATTGTTATAAATTATAAAGTAATTTTCATAAGGTCAAATTTTTGATCATTTGTGTAGAATTTCAACATTATGCATAGAAGGCTATAAATGCTGAATCATTCAACAGAAAATTAGTTCACTGTAGAGGATTTTTGAAATAGAAACATCATGGTTGAGAATGGAATATTTTTCCTTTACCCAACATCTACTATATCAGCTTTTAAATAAAAATTACTGTATTAATTATTTTTTAATATGTGGTGACTCAATTGCTGAAATAAGAAAATTTTAATTCTTTGAAAGATACCTGATGAGTGTTTAAAAATTATTATTATTAATATCTCTGTTCTATAAAATTCCCAATATTTTTTTCATATTTCTGAAAGCATACAAAACCCAACAAAATGCCAATGGCAGATTTTATTCTTTATCTTAATGTGGAAGGATTGGAAGAGAAGATTAGAAATCAGAGAAATAATATTGGATTATGAAAGAGCTTTCAGAGAGTAGTTTTTATGGCTGAAATTTTTCTTGTGAAGCCCAAATGACTCCATGATGTAATTTCTGAAAAGCCATGTAAATAATTTGTAGATGATCTTTTGAAGACATCCTTCTTAAGTGGGTGTTTAATATTTTTTTTTCCCAAATCCCAAAGCATTAGTTAGAATATACCTCAAACACCTTAAATAAAAGCTGTTTACACTATCATTAAAATAACAATTCAAGGGATTGGAATAAAATAAATTCAATAGGACACATTAACTCTAGTTAACAGGTAAAGAAAATGAATAAAGCTGGTTGACCTAGTTAGGATTAGACAAATTTCATTTGATGCAGAAGTAGCACTAAAATTTCTTAGGAATATCTGATTTTCTAATATTCCTTAGTAAAATCTCTCATAGCTTTTATAAAAACATAATTCTAACATAATATTATAAATAACATAATTGAAAATTTTTATGGAAAATACAAGTAAAAGACTGAGTAAGGATGTTCTATTTTCCTACTTCCAAATATATATTAACTCTATTCATTCTTGTCTATTTCCAGTCACCATTTTAATTTATGCCTCCATCTTCAGCTACCTGTCACTGAGTAGGAGACTTCCTATTGCTTCCACTCCAAACTCCCTCCAATCTATTCTGCACTTACAAGCCATCAAAATCTTTGAAATCATAAATTACTCTCTAAAATCACTTCTTTTTGCTCTTAGAATAATGTACCAATACTATTCCAAGTCTCATAAATTCATGTCTGATCCCGTCCTTGTCTGACCTTGCATTTAACTCATGTTGTGCTACCTTCTCCCCTTTTCCAGCCACAGTAGACCCCTTAAATGTCCTAAGATTGCTCTAGCCTCAGAGCCTTCTCACCTGCTCTTCCTTCTTTCTGGAATTCTAAAGCCCTTGCTCTTTGCACGGCAGACGTTCTCACATTTTTCATGACTCCTCATGTCACTTTTTCAGCAACATCTTCCCTGCCCACTCTAACTAGGTAGCTCTAATTCTTTTTCTTATTTTTCCTTGTTTGTTTTCTGTAGGTCATCTACCACAATTTGTAAATGTGAATATAAAACATGTGTTGAGAAGGAAGAAATATTCTTCCACCTTTCTAGGTTCTTCTGGCTGGTCTAAGAATTACGAGACAGATTAATAGAAGAACATTAAACTTTAATAACATTCATATATGAGAGAGAACCAGGAAAACTGAGTTACTCACTAAAATAGCTGAAACCCTCACCTTAAATACCATCTTCAGCTAACGACAAAAGAGGCTGTTGGGAGCAGTGGTTTGTGACTTCAAAAAGGAGGAAGGCATGGAGATGGAAAAGCAAGTTTTTGGTTAACAAATGTTTGCTGGGCCGTGCAGAGACAGTAAGACACAGAGTGGATTCTGATCTCGAAGAGTTTCCCCACCACACCTAGCACATATTCACTGCAGATATCCCTGTAATAGACCCTCTATCTAAAACTTTCAGGCAGTTAGGGGGAAGGTCAAAGTTTTTTCCTCAGTCTTCTGGGCCTTGATTGTTTTTAGCTGGAAATAATCTGCATGCCAGAGAGACAATTTTGGGTCATGAATTTCATTCCCCTACACATGTACATTTTGTACACATGTATACGTTCATACACCTGTGGATGCATCTGTATCTGTTGATCTATCTAGAGAAGGAGGGAAGGAGGGAGGAAGAGATTGCGGGGATTGGTAGGTCAGTAGGTAGATTGTTGCTTTTGACTTGTTTATTTGACCATTGCTAATTCCCTAAAGGGAAAGACCATACATATTTTATTCACTAAAATATATCCAGTGCCTAGAATGATGCATGACCCATAATAAGTATTCAATGAATTTTTATTAATGAATAAAAAGAATGAATGAACATCTAAGGTCAAACAGCTAGATGATTGTTAACCAGGTTTTAGGAATTTCAGTCCAAAACTTTCTACTATGCAACTTTGGACCCCGAGTCACAGCAGAATGTCTACCTCTGATGTATAGCTTTTCCTTAGTTTCTCCTTTTCACTGTATTCCAAATGTGTTTGTTGTAATTGTCCTAAAATCAAGTGTTTATTAAACACTCTAATTATATGTTATGTTTTTATGTTCTCAGTTACTTCTAAGTTACTCGATAAGTAAGCTCTAAGTCCTTAGACATTATTTCCTTTTAAGAAAAAATATCCAAAGTATTAAACATTCATAGTACAGTTTCTTAGGTAGGTAGATTCTTATTTTAATATATGCTTATTAACTTTGAAATGTATCAGAAGAGATCAAGGTTGTCTCAAAGGCAGGACTTTCAGTTCCTCTGGGAAGCACAGTACATCTCCCAATGTTAATTTAAGCTTGACAAATGAGGGGTGAGTTTATTTGTAAGACAGTTCATATCATCATTAAGAAGCAGTTATTCTTCCCTGAAAGGTTATTTTCTACAAAATAATATATAGTGCTGCATCCAGGCAACCAGCCTGCTCTGCAAGAGCACAACCCTAGGCATTTAGACTAAGTGTTATGTCCTCTAGCTAGGAAATGAGTTGTGAGAGGTATTTTTTATTTCTAACTTTTCATTGTAGTAACATTTTCAGTAAGCTTATATGGAGACAGCCGCTGCTAAGCAGGTTTATTTTCTCTGAGTCATAAAATAACATATGGGTGGAAAGAATACAGATATTGCTTTGGTTGAAAGAACTTTATGTTATGGAAAGGTCGCATCAGATGAGATGGGTCAGACATGAGAGAATGTATCTCAGCTCTGACCTTTATAGTATAGGTGACCTTTGGCAAGTTACTTAACTTCTATAAACATTGTTTACTTAACTGTTATAACTTCCTCACAAAGGTAATAAAAATTTTAATGATATATTAGGTATTTGACACATGGTAACTTGAAGCAATGATAATAATGCAGACAAGTTACATTTCTTAAAACACTATAGAACTGAGATGTGGAAATAGAGATATTTCAGCATATATCATCAGCTATTTTACCCGTTCATTGTTTATTTCAAAAATATTAACTAGCCCTTACTAGGTGAGAGGCACTGACTAGGTATGAATTGTTGAATAAATTGTTGAATAAAAACACAATAGTGTCTTTTCTCATGGAATTATACTTTACTTTTTATTATTTCATTTTTTAAAAAAATCTAGTTTAGGAAAAGGTTTTATTTTTAAAAGTTTTGGTGAGATTAATGTTGCATTTTCCAAGTTATATTATTTTTGTTCTTTTAAAAGTGGTACAACTTTTGGAATTTGCCCTCAACCTTTGGGAGAATCTTGGGATATTGTGGTAATGCATAGGTGCTTCTCCAGTGTGTTTATGTGGTGATTTGTGATTACTATAAGCCTTACATGCTAAGATTACGATCACTACTTTAATTATCTCCTTTACCAGAATATATACTCTTAGCTATAGAAATTGTGCCTGCCTTACTTACTATGATGCACATATAATATGCACTAACTAGATAATATTGAGTGAGTTCATTGATGGATAGATGAGTATTTCCCATGATAACACATGCTGTGTGAGATATGTATGATTATACATCCTAGAAGTTACCATCTCATTCTGAAACACTGATGTAAACAAGAAAAGAAAAAAATAAGTATGAAAATTCAAGGATCTACATTCATGACATTTTAAAATTACTCCCACTAAAAATGAAAAGTGATACGTGTTGGAAAGTAAAGTGCAATTAGTCTAACATATTTTCAATAAATTGTCAGATTTTCAAGGAACATTTAGGAAATCAAGATTCTCAAATAAACAAGACCCCTAAATCAGTAACGCTGACCCTCTGTATTACCTACTGATGTGTGGCAGGGATAAAGTGACTAATTCAGCTCTGAAATAATCCTTTAAGTACTCACCATCTTTAATTTAGTCTTTGCTCAAGAAATTTAGAAATCTTTCAAAAAATAGTGGTGACATGAAAGAAGCAGCAAGAGTTTCAACATGTTTCTTTGTCTAGCCTGCTGGCCTGCCTTCTAATAAGTAAAAACAATTGTGTAAATATTGGTTACAGAACCAAAAGAAGAAAACTGAAAATGTAGATAAATCTCCTTTAATATATCATGTCTTGACTAGTTAAGAGCTGGTATGATGTTAAATGACAGCATATGCTTGACTTTCCCATAATTGCTGCTATCCATAGTCATAAAGTACCTTCCTTAATTTGGATACAAAGATATAAATATAGACTGAACCCTAGTGAATTTGCATTTTTGTTACATGAATTTGCGTGTAACAGATAATGTATTATTCATACAGTCTTCACTACATTCACAGTAAAAGATGATGAATATGGAACATCTTGGAAAGTTTCCTGTTGTCATTAACTCTACTTGTCTTTGCTGATTCTGAGGTGGATTTCTTAAAATGTCATGTAGATAAGGAAAACCAATGGAAATCATTTGTTGTGGGGCAGAAATTTTTCTTTCTGCCTAAAGAAAAACTACAAATGTTTCTACATGCGTTTAGATGTTTTGGATTTTATTCAAAGTAACCATTAGCTTAGGGTGATGTTTTCTTATTTTAAGAATGCAACTTATTCTTGGAAAAATGCCGTCAAATCACATCAAATTAGTTTTGTGATGCCTGATGAACTAATGCAAATAGTGTGCAGTACAAATAAATTGAAATAGATTATGAATTCTGGGGAAAGTAAAGTGAAGGTTAAGCCATTTCATATTAATATAAACATTTGCACATATTCAGTCTATTAATTCGAGGTGTGTTGAAAATAAAGCTATTTTTTCTATGTAGCTCACCTCTATCTGATAATGAAAAGATATGGATGAATCCAAAACATATACAATTGGACCAGATAGGCTAGATAATTAATCAACAATATACATTGAGAATCTAATATCTATTGCTTTCCTACTACTATCTACTACACATGAAGTTGTAAGATAGGGACATTATAAATAGAAGCTAGATGGGCCATAAGAGATTGAGATTTCTCTTAAGATTGGGGAAGCTCAAAAGAAATGCCTCTTCTCTCAGTTCTTAACTCCCATAATTATTAACCTCCTAACTCTTGCTACTTTCTCAGCAAGTAAAATGCCTTAGACCCTCTCTATGAATAAATTTTTGAGATTCTCAAGATCATAGATTCTAAGAAACATGGTCTTTTAGAGCAATTAATGAAATCACAGAGTATTTGTCAAACTCCACTCCCTTATTTTTGCACGACACTTGATGTTACAGTAGTCCAAAGTTTGAGAGGCAGTTCTGAGTGTTGGAAAGAGTATGGACTTTGGAGTCAGAAAACCTGGGTCCAAACCCGCGTTGAGCTAGTATTAGTCTTGTGACCTTGGATAAGTCAACTGCATTTAAAGTCTAAGCCTTGATTCCCTTATCTAAAAAGTATGGACACTAACATGTCTTTTATATGGATTTTGTGAATATTATTCAAGACCAGGTGTGTAAAGTTCCTGGTCAGTCATTATGGCTGTGTTGAGTGGAGAGGTCTGTGATCACTGATCCCCCAATAAAACCTTTCCAGTTAAAGATCTCACAGCACAATTAAGAAATCTAGTCCAGCGATGCTACAGACAGAAAATAGAGGAGATGAAGACCCTTCTGTCTACCATCTTGCTCCCTGTCTGACTGTGAGGCATTTACTTTCAGCCCACTGATCATCACTTTTCCCTTGTAGGAAATGAAATGGTTAAAGAAGGACCGACACACTGGAAAGTCTAAGTTAGACCAGAGCTGCATTTCCACTAAGGAAGCAAGTTCAGGGCACTGTTAATCCTGCTCTGTGAAGGAGAGGCCCTGGGGTGATCTTTTAAAAAGATTTAAAAACCGTCTGACATGTTTGCCATCTAAGCAAGTCTAGTGCTGCTACAGAAGCAGCACAGAGAACCTGGGAGCAACTTTAGAAAGAGGAAAAATACCCGAAGGGTGTTAGCAACTCTGTGCCCTCTGTCTTGCATGCCTGGAGGGGAGAATTTACTTTTGATACTCTTCTTCTTTTCTTTTCTCTCTCTCTCTCTCTTGTTTTCTTTTTTTTTAGCTTTTTTTCCTATTCTTCTATCTCCCCCACTACCAGTCAAGTAACATGAATGGATCGTCTACTATTTTTAGGTCCCAGTGATGCCAAGGTATACAAAGAATGGAAATATTAACTGCCCTTGTTAGATTCCTGTCAGCATTTCCTTATAGAGGGCAGTGTATTTCTAGGGAATATTACCTCATCTCTCAGCACTGCCTAACGTGGTCCCTTGCCTTTAACTAGGGACATTTGGTTTATCTGTTCTCTTATACATCTTATTTATTTCTCCTCAGTGGCACCCACATCTTGCCTACCTGCCAGCAGTGCCTCTTGTATTTGTCACTGTCTGTAAGCTAACTCAGCTCATTTCCCATTAAAGGTCTAACATGATTAAGCTCAGTTCATGTCTTTTCACTGTCTGGAGGTCTAACCATCTTTGCAAACACAGAAGATCCAAAATAGAACTCACTCTCCCTTTATTGTTATCTCCATTCAGATTGCAGAATCCTGTCCTGAATTCTTGATCTCAGGGAAGAGCACCAACTAGCAACCTTTTTTTTTTTTCTTTGCCTTATTGTCTACGTCAAAACACTAGCCAATTCTTGAAAAGTCCGCCTCTGTAATATCCCTCCCTTCTTTACTTGTCTAAATTTTTCTCCATCTTTCCCAAATCAAATCCTCATAACTTCTCTTCACGATGTTTTCAGTAACCTTCTAACTGGCTTCCTAATCAATGTTCTTTTCCCTTTTATTACATTGTCTGTCTGATTACCCACCTGACCTTTCTGAAGTTTAGTTTTGTTTATAACACCTTACTGCTCAAACCTGTTATTTGCTCCTAATTGTCTACAGGGGAAAATAATAAACTTCTTAAACTAGACCTCTAGATTATCTTTTTCCAGTACTATTTCATCAAGACTTAAACTGCCTTTAGACTTCAGAACTACTTTGAACATTGTCCCTGATTTCCCCTGAACTTTCACATCTATGTCCATTTGCATATACTGTTCCCTCTGTCCTACAGATTTTTCTCTCCAGTTTCCTTAGGCCTAGTCTGATCTTCATGGTTGTTGCAAATTATGTGTCTGTGCCCTGGACACTTTGTGATTCTGATTCACACTGATAGCATGTCTGAATCCTAAGGGAGTTGAGACCACAAAACACAGGAGCAGCTGCCCTCAGCCAAAGATAGATAGGCGCTGGAAGAAAAGTACCCTGGTATATTAGTCTGGGTTCTCCAGAGAAACAGAACCAATCGATGTATATGCACTATAATATATACATGTAAAGAGATTTATTATAAGGAATTTACTCACATGATTATGGAGGCTAACAAGTACCAAGATCTATAATCAGCAAGCTGGAGACCCAGGAAAGCCAGTGGTATAGTTCCAATCCAAGTCCAAAGGCCTGAGAACTAGGGTATCTGATGGTATAAATTTCAGTCTGAATTTGAGTTTGAAAGTAGAAGACCAGTGTCTCAGCTCAAAGGCAGAGAGAGAGAGAGAGAGAGAGAGAGAGAGAATTCTCTCTTACTCCACCTTTCTGTTCTATCCAGGCCTTCAATGGGTTGGTTAAAGCCCACCCACGTTGGATATGGCAGTTTGCTTTTACACAGTCGAAGGACTCAAATGTTAATCTCATCCAAAAACAACTTCACACACCCACCCAGAAAAAATATTTTGTTTTGCTTTAATTTTTTTTCATTTAAAAATTGTTTTCCAGTTTTACTGAGGTATGGTTGACATAAAATTTGTATTTATTTAGATTGTGTAACATGATAATTTAATATATGTACATATTGTGAAATGATTGCCACAGTCAAGTCAATCATACATACATCATGTCCCATAGCTACCATTTCTTGTATACGTTGTGAGAACACTTAAGATTTACTTTCTTAGCAAACTTAAAGTGCTCGTTAGAGAATGATTAACTATAATCACCATGCTGTACATCAGATCTCTTGAACTTATTTATCTTATAACAGAAAGTTTGTACACTTTGACCAACATCTCCCCATTTCCTGGTAGTCACCATTCTAATCTCTGATTCTATGAGTTTGGCTATTTTAGATTCCACATACAAGTGAGATCATGCAGTATTTGTCTTTCTGTGTCTGGTTTATTTCACTTAGCATAATAACTTCCAGATTCATCCAAGTTGTCACAAGTGGCAGGATTTTCTTTTTATGGCTGAATAATATTCCACTGTATATCTATACAACATTTTCTTTATGCCTTCATCTGTTGATGGATACTTAGGTTGTTTCCATATCTTGGCTTTTGTGAATAATGCTGAAATGAGCAGGCAGATATCTGTTCAGGGTACTGCTTTATTCCTTTGAATAAATACCCAGAAATAGAATTGCTATATCACATAGTAATTCTATTTTTAATATTTTGAGGACACTCCATACTCTTTTTATAGTGGCTGTAGCAATTTACATTCTCACTAACAATGTTCAAACGTTCCCTTTTCTCTAAATCCTCACTAACACTTATTGTCTTTTGATGATAGCCATTTAACAGGTGTGAGGTGATTATCTTATTATGGTTTTGGTTTGCATTTCTCTGATGATTTGTGATGTCAAGTACCTTTTCATATACCTGTTGTCCACTTGTATGTCTTCTTCGGAGAAATAGCTTTTCAGGTCCTTTGTACATTTTGGGTTTTTTTGCAATACGGGGGCCTCTCACTGTTGTGGCCTCTCCCGTTGCGGAGCACAGGCTCCGGACGTGCAGGCTCAGCGGCCATGGCTCACAGGCCCAGCCGCCCCGCGGCATGTGGGATCTTCCCGGACCGGGGCACGAACCTGTGTCCCCTGCATCAGCAGGCGGACTCTCAACCACTGCGCCACCAGGAAAGCCCTGTACATTTTTTAATTGCATTATTTGTGTTTTGTTCTGCTATTGAGTTGTAAGAGTCCCTTATATTTTGGATATTAAACCTCATCAGACATATGGTTTGCAGATATTTTCTCCCATTTTTTAGATTGCGTTTTCATTTTGCTGATTGTTTTTTTTGCCGAACAGAAACATTTTAGTTTGATGTAACCACTCACATTTGTCTATTTTTGCCTTTGCTTCCTGTTCTTTTGGTGTCATATCAAATAAATCATTGACAACACCAATGTCAAGGAGCTTTTCCAGAATAATGTTTAACCAAATATCTGGACACCCTCTGACCCCGTCAAGTTGACACATAAAATTAACCATCACACCTGGTTTCCTTCCCTTACGGGAAGACAACTGTGAAGTGTTTTCTTTATTTCTAAGGTCTGTTTTGATCTCCAGTTCCTCACAGTGCCATTCTGTCCCTTAAGTCAACTCTACTAGTTTCTTCCCCCTACCCATCTCACTTTCTAGCTCCCCAGCTCAGGCTTCATAAGATCACACAAACTGTTTACACACAGATCCTAGTTTCAGGGTTAACCAAAGGCAGTAGTCGTTCTTAAAAAGTCACCTCCATGCAGCCTTCCTTGATTTCTGCAGCTTGGGAATGGTTTCTACCATTTTGAACCCTTATGTGACTCTCTTAAGAGTCATCACGTCCTTTATTTTACATATGGGTTTTCCTTTTGTCTTTCCTGATATTGTTAGATTTCCTACTAAGCAAGAAGTACACCACTTTCAACTTCATATTTCTCACATTCCTTTGTCAAGTATGTGACATATTTAGTGAATTCTATTTCTCTGTGTGTGTGTGTGTGTGTGTGTGTGTGTGTATGTTTGCCCTACTTATCCAAGTGTTTTCTATGTGAGAGGGCTGTTTGATCACCTGGGTCATTGCTTAGGGGAAATATATCAGGAGATTCAAAATCAAAATGTTCATTGACAAAAAATTTTGGGGGGGAGACTCTAAGGATACAGTGAGAAGTAGTGACACACTTGTCAAACAGCACTAGGGTCCCTATGCAAGTGCAGTTAACTGATGCCTCCATATTCTCTCATCCTCCAGTTGCAGAGAGATGTCCCAGTGCTTATTTTCTTGGAAGAGGTCACTTGTTAAGTTTTATACAAGTTAAATTTTCATTTGATATGTAAAGCAGGATCATCTTTTTAAGTTTCTTTAGAATCTTGGTCATTGACTTGTTGAGGCTCCTGTTTCAACTACCCTTTTAGATTTTATATAGCTCTGTCATTTAATATCCTCCTGATATATTTTTTACTTCTCCCCACACACAATTCTGCACATGCCCCGGAACATTAAATCTTTTTCTAGTTCAGTGGATTAGAGGCATAGTTAACCTCCCTCTGGTGATGCAGTTATTGTGGTGTAGATCAAATGTCAGATACTGCTTTCCTTAGTCCTCGATTGTTTGGATATTTGGATATTGTTTAAGATATCTTAGATATCTTAAAAATTGACTCACACTCCCATCTCACAAATGGAGAGAACTCGGTACCACCTTACTGTCATTAATATTTCTAGGAGTCTTCAAAGCTTATGTTTTTGTTATAACACCTTGCTCTGAATTTCTTCTTTTGCTGAATTTCCATTCTCACACTGTAGCTCTCCATTTTGCTTTATTAATTTTACTCCCTGAAAATACCACTTCAACAAAGGATTATATGTCTCTGAGGTTTTACTGAGGATTTTTAAGTTATTAGAACATGATAGATAGCATCATAACACTATTCACGATGTATATTAGATATTTATTTCCATATAATTCCCCAAATTGGATACAAGGAATGCCTTATTGGCTGGATTTTCTCCTAGAGTCCTGCCCTCTTGACATTTCTAAAACCCATCCTTGCTTTAAACCTTACTTATCTTTATCCTAAACACAACCTTCTTACCTAAGCTTCCATTAAGAAATTTCTTTCTCTTTATTTTGAAAAGTTTTTTGCACATACCCACCAATGCTCAGATGAATCCTAGGGGGATGACAGACAAATATATGTCAATGTCACTCTAGGAACAAAAGTCAAAGTCCATAGCTCTTCATGATCTAGCACCCACCTACCCATCATCTCTCATCTCTTACCTCCTCCCTGCCCCCGCATGCCTTCCTGTCTGAAATGTTAGCAGGTCTCTGAGGTACCATACGTTCTTCTCTCTTCCCATGCACCTTTGCATGTGCTATTAACTTCTAGCTGTAACAAGGTATCCATTTCCTCTTCTCCCATACTGTTACTGATATCAAACATGAGTATCCTTTTAGAACACTCTGTAATTGCCCACCTAACATATTCTATTTTGAGTATTTCCCCACTCTACTCCTATAGCACTCTGGTCATACCTCATTTTCCCCCTGAAATATCATAGGCTAAGAGATTTTTCTTCAGGGCAGGGATTATGGTTTGTTTGCTGATGTGTCATCAACTCTACCAAAATGATGGTTTATGGAATGTATGGTAGATAATAATAAATGCTTGTTGAGGGAATGAATAAATTGTTGAATGAATAAATGAACTGTAAGTCTAGGTTACCTTATGTCCTTCTTTGACCTACTCCCAAATATTTCTGAAGGAGAACTAAAGAAAATATTAGACGACTCCATATTTAGTAGAACTAGAACTGAGAAGTATCATGTTTGATCGACACTCTCATATATCGTTGTAGTCACTCCTCCCAAATTTAAGAAATTATTTTGCACTTCATTGTTGAAGTCTATGTAAAATCAAACATGTTAGTAATTATTGAGATTGGGGAAATTCATCCTAAGCTTTTATTTTCAGTATGCAGGAAAGTAGTGTGAAAATATACCTTGTAAAACATCTGTAGTCATGTTTTCAGTAGAATTTGAAAAGAAAAAAGTGAACTCTGGAAAACAAAATTTTGGCTGAATTGTTTACTTTATCATTTGAAGCTTACTGTTGCAACTTCTAACCTTCTCTTCCCTAAATCATATTCTGTTTAACTGTTATGACATTTAGTGTTTGGAGCAGTTGCTCACAAGACAGTGTCCCAACATAAACAATTCAAAGATATTTTGGCCTACTTTCATGCCAGGTACAAGATATAATAGGAGGCACCTTCTATATGTCCTTTGAAGAGCTTACCTCCCAGTGAAACAGTTAATTGTGTTTTTCAAAATGACTCTCCCACAATGTTCTTATTCTAAATGTATGTACATCTATCCAATATACATCTGCATCTGCCTGACCATTGAAACTGTTCTATGCCATCCACCTAATTAGTCTCCCATCTGTCATTTGTAACAGAATATCTACTACTTCTCAGGAGTTTGGCTTCCCACATGTGTCCAGCTCTGCTGGTAATAGGGACTGCCCAGTGCTCATGAAGGCAGTGACTTCCAGAACTCAGTCACTTTAGGTGAATGCTTTATGCTTCTCATTACCTTAACTGTCTCAACCTCCTCACTCCATAACTGGAGTCCTTCAACATTTAATGCTGAAAAACTGACTCTGCTCACGCTCTTTCCTTTGCCCTCCCCAGAGTTGCCTGTTAACGTGAAAATTCAGGTTTGCGACTTCCCAACACAGTGTTAGCTATCACCTGCAATGCCAAGGGGACCAGCTGGGTTGCACTTAATACACTGGACTATGATGAAGTTTTCTTGTGCCTGAGATAAAATTAGGAAAAGAAAATAAAAACACTGCACTATAGAGTTATCCATGAAGTTAAATTTGCTTTCTTTAAAGGATAATGTTTACATAGAGATAATGTCTATTCTTACTATGGTTTTGTGTTCCTAACAGTTTGGAATTAAAATATCCTTATTATATAAAGTTATATTGATATAAGTTTATAGTTCATTTTTTAAATATAATTGTTTGGCAGATTAAACATTTATCAAACCTATATTGGCCACCAAAACATGTTTTGAGAGCATTTTGTCTGTCTCTGAATTTCAAAGGTAGAAAAATTATTGTCATAGCTAGTAGTCACTCTTGAGAAACAATGTACAAGTTAACATTACATAGAATTTACTATTTGCCAAAGCCTGTCTTAAATCTTTATCTATATTAACCCATTTAATCCTCACAATAAACCTGTGAGGTGGGTAACTTTATTAGTTCACTTTACAGTGAACACACCGAGGCTTAAAGAGACTGTATAGTTTACCCTAGGGTACAGAACTGCTAAGAAACAGAGATACAAACTCTTCCAAAATATAGCAGAGGGAGGAACACTCCCAAACTCATTCTACGAGGCCGACATCACCTTGATACCAAAACCAGGCAAGGATGTCACAAAGAAAGAAAACTACAGGCCAATATCACTGATGAACATAGATGCAAAAATCCTCAACAAAATACTAGCAAACAGAATCCAAGAGCACATTAAAAGGATCATACACCATGATCAAGTGGGGTTTATCCCAGGAATGCAAGGATTCTTCAATATACGCAAATCAATCAATGTAATACACCATATTAACAAGTTGAAGGAGAAAAACCATATGATCATCTCAATAGATGCAGAGAAAGCTTTCGACAAAATTCAACACCCATTTATGATAAAAACCCTGCAGAAAGTAGGTATACAGGGATCTTTCCTCAACATAATAAAGGCCATATATGACAAACCCACAGCCAACATTGTCCTCAATGGTGAAAAACTGAAACCATTTCCACTAAGATCAGGAACAAGACAAGGCTGCCCACTCTCACCACTCTTATTCAACATAGTTTTGGAAGTTTTAGCCACAGCAATTAGAGAAGAAAAGGAAATAAAAGGAATCCAAATTGGAAAAGAAGAAGTAAAGCTGTCACTGTTTGCAGATGACATGATACTATACATAAAGAATCCTAAAGATGCTACCGAAAAACTACTAGAGCTAATCAATGAATTTGGTAAAGTAGCAGGATATAAAATTAATGTACAGAAATCTCTGGCATTCCTGTACACTAATGATGAAAAATCTGAAAATGAAATCAAGAAAACACTCCCATTTACCATTGCAACAAAAAGAATAAAATATCTAGGAATAAACCTACCTAAGGAGACAAAAGACCTGTATGCAGAAAACTATAAGACACTGATGAAAGAAATTAAAGATGATACAAATAGATGGAGAGATATACCATGCTCCTGGATTGGAAGAATCAATATTGTGAAAATGACTCTACTACCGAAAGCAATCTACAGATTCAATGCAATCCCTATCAAACTACCAATGGCATTTTTCACAGAACTAGAACAAAAAATTTCAAAATTTGTTTGGAAAAACAAAAGGCCCCGAATAGCTAAAGCAATCTTGAGAACGAAAAACGGAGCTGGAGGAATCAGGCTCCCTGACTTCAGACTATACTACAAAGCTACAGTAATTAAGACAGTCTGGTACTGGCATAAAAACAGAAAGATAGATCAGTGGATCAGGATAGAAAGCCCAGAGATAAACCCACGCACATATGGCCAACTTATCTTTGATAAAGGAGGCAGGAATGTACAGTGGAGAAAGGACAGCCTCTTCAATAAGTGGTGCTGGGAAAACTGGACAGGGACATGTAAAAGTTTGAGATTAGATCATTCCCTAGCACCATACACAAAAATAAGCTCAAAATGGATTAAAGACTTAAATGTAAGGCCAGAAACTATCAAACTCTTAGAGGAAAACATAGGTAGAACACTCTATGACATAAATCACAGCAAGATCCTTTTGGACCCACCTCCTAGAGAAATGGAAATAAAAACAAAGATAAACAAATGGGACCTAATGAAACTTCAAAGCTTTTGCACAGCAAAGGAAACCATAAAGAAGACCAAAAGACAACCCTCAGAATGGGAGAAAATATTTGCAAATGAAGCAACTGACAAAGGATTAATCTCCAAAATTTATAAACAGCTCATGCAGCTCAATAGCAAAAAAACAGACAACCCAATCCAAAAATGGGCAGAAGACTTAAATAGGCATTTCTCCAAAGAAGATATACAGACTGCCAACAAACACATGAAAGA
The DNA here is from genome assembly GCF_964165515.1 of Mesoplodon bidens. Classification (NCBI taxonomy): domain Eukaryota; kingdom Metazoa; phylum Chordata; class Mammalia; order Artiodactyla; family Ziphiidae; genus Mesoplodon; species Mesoplodon bidens. The sequence goes on from NC_138164.1 coordinate 83,593,870, forward strand.
ATGCTCAACATCATTAATCATTAGAGAAATGCAAATCAAAACTACAATGAGATATCATCTCACACCAGTCAGAATGGCCATCATCAAGAAATCTAGAAACAATAAATGCTGGAGAGGGTGTGGAGAAAAGGGAACACTCTTGCACTGCTGGTGGGAATGTGAATTGGTACAGCCACTATGGAGAACGGTATGGAGGTTCCTTAAAAAACTACAAATAGAACTACCATATGACCCAGCAATCCCACTACTGGGCATATACCCTGAGAAAACCATAATTCAAAAAGAGACATGTACCAAAATGTTCATTGCAGCTCTATTCACAATAGCCCGGAGCTGGAAACAACCTAAGTGTCCATCATCGGATGAATGGATAAAGAAGATGTGGCACATATATACAATGGAATATTACTCAGCCATAAAAAGAAACGAAAGTGAGCTATTTGTAATGAGGTGGATAGACCTAGAGTCTGTCATACAGAGTGAAGTTAGTCAGAAAGAGAAAGACAAATACCGTATGCTAACACATATATACGGAATTTAAAAAAAAAAATGTCATGAAGAACCTAGGGGCAAAACGGGAATAAAGACACAGACCTACTTGAGAATGGACTTGAGGATATGGGGAGGGGGAAGGGTAAGCTGTGACAAAGCGAAAGAGAGGCATGGACATATATACACTACCAAACGTAAGGTAGATAGCTAGTGGGAAGCAGCCGCAGAGCACAGGGAGATCAGCTTGGTGCTATGTGACCGCCTGGAGGGGTGGGATGGGGAGGGTGGGAGGGAGGGAGATGCATGAGGGAAGGGATGTGGGAACAGATGTATATGTATGACTGATTCACTTTGTTATAAAGCAGAAACTAATTAAAAAAATAAAAAAATTAAAAAAAAAAAAAAAAAGAAACAGAGATAGGTTTTAGCCTGGAAGAGTTTCGTTGTGGCTATGGTATCTTTAACTGTTTGGTTAAATTGCTTCAAAAAGCAGAACTTATTTGCATACCTTGTAGCCCTAGCTGGGGTGATTATGCCAGCTTAATCTTTTCATTTATCCCACTCTACTTCCTGAATTCATAGACCCTCCCCTACTTATGGTCAGGCTTAATTGTTCATTTACATGTAAGTCACAATCCTCTCTGAAACTCACTGCAATCTGAATGTCTTTGTCCCAGAGCTGGTCTGAAGGGTTAAATGTATTTGAATTAGTCCACATAATGTAGAGAAATCACTGCATTACTGATAGGCATTATCATCCTTTTTCAAAGGAAGGACTTACCCAAGACTCACTTTCTTTTTATGTAGACTTTATATTTTTAATTGAGATTTAACTATTATACCATAAAGGATACATGTATTAAATATAGGAGAGTCTTTATACTCAAGTAACCACAACCAAGATCAAGATACGGAATATTTCCAGCATCCTAGAAAGCTCCCCAATGTCCTTTCCCAGTCAACACCCACTCATACTTTCCAAGGGATAACCAACCACTACTCTGATTCTACCACCAGAGGTTATTTTTGCCAATCATGAGCATAAGTAGAATCACTCAGCATGGACTTTTTTCATCTGGCTTCTTTAGTTCACTGTAATGTCTGTGAATTTTCTCTATGTTGCTGGCTGTGGCAATAGTTTATTCTCTTTTTATTGTTGTATAGTTTTCCATTATATGAATATACTACAATTCAGTTATCCATGTTCCTATTGATGGACACTTTGGTTGTTTCCAGTTTTTTTTCCCTATTATAAATGAAGTTACTTAAGTGAATCTTGTGTATACTATCTTGTGGACATATATATACACCTTCCTTCTGAGAGAAGAATTACTGCTGTATTGGACAGCTACATATTTAGTGTCCGTAGATGTTGATAAAGTATATTCCAATTGGTTGAACAAATGAACACTCCCACCAGCATACATGAACATTCTAGTTCCTGCTCTCCCCAACAGTTGGTCCTTTGGGACATTCATATGAATGTGTCCACTTTCTTATCTAAGCTCTCACTCTGCACACAGCACTCACTTATCTCGCTGTCTGGAGACTGGTTTCTGCTTAGATCGTGATTCTGCTAAAATCTAAATCTTTTTCTTTTGCCAATGTCATTTTTCTCTGGGGCTATCCACCTGTCACATACAGACCCTACCTTTTTGCCAAAATTAAATGTCTAATGATAATAACAATGGCAACAATAAAAGCAAACATTTACTGATTGTTTACAAAGGATCAAATTCTGTCCTCATGCATTATGTACTTAATGCCATGTAATCTCTCTGTATTATGCATGGCCTAGAATGTTGGTTGGTGCTAACTACATGAGTGGCACCCTGTGAGCAGCCAAATGGAACTCTTTTAATCAAAATTTTTTGTGGCTTGGGATCAAACAGAATCATAAAGTGCTGAAAGATGTCCCCAGAGGATTCTCCTGTCCCAACTACACCAAGATACTAAATACTGGCAAAAGAAAAAATTGCAAGTAGACAGTAAAACTATGAACAAGAAAAGTAGTAAATGCCCTGGCAGGAATATGAGGTTCATTCTAGCATTAAATTAACATTTTCAAATCCAAGCTTTCATTATCTATATAAAGGAGCAAGAAATATAGACAAAATATTGTTTTTATGTTCTTTGTCAGTATATATATACATATATATATATATATACATATATATATGTATATATATACCAAAAATGTTGAGAACAACTTGATATCTAGTCTCTACAACACATTTAATGCCATTATTTCACGTTTAGCACAATTTCCTCATTGTAAAATTACCTAGCTAAAAAAATCAACAATTTTTACCAAGCACACACCATGACATTTGGCTGCATATTGCCAAAAAAATTTAAAGCTGTGTGAATTTTTTTCTTACCCTAATAGAGTATACACATGAAGTCAACACAAATGATGCTAAGTGATACCTTTAAATTCTCATTTAGGAGAATATTAAACTGCTACTCTCTAATCCATGAAACAAGGAAAATACTCTTGGGTTAAAATCATTTGGCATTTCCCCTGCAAATAGCTACATGGGAGTCTATTTGATTTTCACAACTGCTATTCTATTTATTTCATTGACAGTAACTCACTTTTGAGAGACAGTTAATTTTTATGTTTCTCCTGGACTTTACAAAAAGAGGCTAAATTGTTCATTCTTTAATAAAAGTGAGTAAAAGTCCTTTTTTTTTTTTGGTATACCGGGTACCATTGAAATAATTGATTAATAACTTTCTTCTATTTAGTATATTGTTTGATTTTTGCAGTTTTATTTTACTTTCTAATTTTATTCATTCTCCTGTACCCCAGCACTCTTTATGCTTGATCAGTGTCTTTCGTTTAAGAGAAAAAAAAGCATCATGATCTTTCATGGTCTTCTACAGCACTGGGTGATTTATTGCACTGTTACACTACTAGAATGACAATACTTTTTGTGAATTTTATGAGAATAGATCATAAAGACAGTTCCCCCCGCCCCAGGAGGGTCTAAGCAATAAATCTTCAAAATTGATAGGATAGAGTGTTTTAACGATGGAAACTTGAGGACAACCAATATATGGGACATGAGCTTGAGCTACTCCTCCACATATATTTTATCTTAAATAAAATGTATGATTATTGATGGGCTTGGAAGGAAATTAAATTTTATGTTGATTAAAATGAAACAAACAGAGCATTTTATATGCATGCATAATAGAGCATTTTTTTCAATGGAAACTGTCTTTGCTTTTCATTTAAGAAGCCCAATATTTCATGTATTATTCCTTTGAAAAAAGACTTCTTTTTGTTATTGTGTATAAGCTAGTTGGGCTTTTGTGGAGTCTAGAATTTATCAGAGAAAAGCAAAGACAAAGGGCAAATTCACTGTACTTCATGTTTTTGAAAATGTGCTTAAGGGTTATATATGAATAGATTTTAAAAGCTGAGTATTATCAATACAAAATAAGTTATTCAGATACAGAAGATATAACAATGGTCAATAAGTATACAAAATTACATCTACTCTCCCTAGTTATAAGAAAAATGCAGTATAAAGCAATCATATTAGAAAAAAATAAATAGAGGGTTGATAATAGCCAGAATATACTTAGGATGAGGTAGAAGAGAAATTTTCATATACATTATTGGTAGATATGTATAATGATGAAAAACTCAGTGGTCATACAATATGGTAGAGAAATTTCACGTATTTTTGTTTCTGCTCAAAACCTCCTAATGGTTTCAGATTTCAATTATAAAGGCAAAGGTTTTATAATGTTCTAAAAGCCCTATGTTCTTTGGACTCTTGGACCTTTTCTCCTCCTCAATGCCCATTGCTCACTGATCAAGCCACCTAGGTGTCTTTGATGTTCCTCCACCATGTTAGGTGTGATTCCAGCTTAAGGATTCGTTCTGACTTTTCTGTCTAGAATGTTCTTCCCCCATATATATGTTCAACTAATTTCTTTACCTGCTTTGGCCTTTTCTCAAATCTCACAGTCTCAAAGAGGCTTACCTTAGCTATCCCACTCAACACTACATGTCTCCTCCTATCCTTTTCCTCTCCACAGTGTCAGTCTTTTTTTTTTCACAATGATTTATCCCAAGTTTCTAAACCTACCTTAATATATACACTTATTGATTTAATAAAAGCAAAAATATATACCAAGAATTATGCACAAAAAGTGTTTTTTATTTTAGCATTGCTTAGTGATAAGAAAAATCTAGAGATACCCTAAATATCCATCAGTATAAACCATGGTTATATGCATTCTAAGAAATATTATACGATATTTAAATTAATGTGGGCAATTCATACGTTCACGTGTGGAATGATATCAGAAATGTATAATTAAGTGACTACAGTGAGTTTTAGAATTAGTAAGACATGACCTAGTTGTATGGAGGGAGGGAAGCATCTGCCTTTAAATTCTATGTAATACCTAAGAAAAGCTTTCTAAAGATGTACTTCAAACTGGTAACAGTCATTACCTTTGGGAAGGGAAGTGTGGCAGGAAGGGAAAGTACATGTAAAGTAGGCACTGCTGAGTTATTTTCAATAGAATATAATGGTGTGTGTGAGTGTGTGTGTGTATTAATGCTAAAATAAAAATAAAATGAGTGATTTGATAAGTTCAGAGGAAGACCAAACCTTTTTGGGATGAGATAGCATTTGAGTGGAAACTTGAAATATGCATGCACTTTAAAAACAAAGCCTGTGAGATGAAGAAAGAAGGGAAGAATAGGGCATTTGAGATAGAAGTTTACACTGGTGTATACTTTCAGTGGTAGAGGTAACTAAGGGAATGACAGATATACAACTTCAACATGATTGGAAGCTTCTAGTATGACCATGAATTGCTCAGATGTGGGAAAGAATTGTTGAGGCCCAGTTGTAAAAGACTTTGCATACCAGGCTAAAGATTGGGTAGCCATGGGAGGTTGGGGGAGCTATATTTGAATAGGAAATTATGTTGTTAAAAATAATGCTTAAAGAAAAATAGATTGACCCTGTTGGGCAGAGCAAGGCAGTAAGAAGAACTCATTTTTCCCCATCCCAACTGGATATGGTTAGAATATGCTAACAGATCTCCTGACAGGGATGAGAGCTTCTGAGGACAATGAGTCATAGCACAGACAGACATGACCTTTTACTTTAAAACCAGTAGGCAAATATTTCTGTTCATTTGTGGGTTTTTTCCCCTTTATATCTTATCCCACAATATTAACATTATAGTCTCCTTAGAATAGAATTTACCAAGCATAATATTAGGGGTCACTGCAGTCACTAATGTAAGCAAACTATGATACTTCAAGATATTATATATTCCATTCTTGACAAATTGGATTTTATTTCCCTTCAGTTTGTAATAACATATTCCATTCATTTCTTCAGTTATGTATTAAACAAAAATTACTGTATACCTTCCATGAGCCATTGACTCTGGTAGGTTTTTGAAATAAAATGATGAAAAATAAAAATAACCTAAAAAACTAAAAAAAAGGTGGAACTGGAATCCAGTAGGAAAGATACACATATGACAATAAATGAAAAAAAATTCAATTTTTGAAGGATGTGAAGACCAAAAATTAAGGAAAAAATAAATGCAGATTGTAAGAATTTCTATAAACAACATTAACAGAATTTTATGATGGAAAAATATATGAGTGGATAGTTTATAAATATGACCTCTTTAATAAGACAACATAGATGTGATATATATGTGTATGTATATGCATATATATATATATATGGAATATTATCCAGCCATAACAAAGAATGAGTTTTGCTGTCTGAAACAATGGACCTGGAAAGTATTGCACTTAGTGAAGTAAGTCAGACAGAGATAGACAAATACTGTATGTTTACACTTATATGTATACTCTAAATATATAAAGCAAACAAACAAATATAACAAAATAGAAACAGACTCAGGTACAGGGAACAAAATAGTGGTTACCACTGGGGAGAGGGGTGAAGGGAGGGGCAAGATAGGTGAAGGAGATGAAGAGGTAAAACTACTAGGTATAAAATAAGTTACAAAGATATAATGTACAACACAGGGAATATAGCCAATATTTTATTATAACTTTATATGGGGTACAATCTATAAAAATATCAAATCACTATGTTGTATATCTGAAATTAATATAATATTGTAAGTCAGCTATACTTTAATAAACAGACAATGTGTAAACTATTATCTAAATATGTAAGCAAACTAGCCATGCACAGATGGAGGGAAAAGCCTCTAACTGTACAAACAGCAGTACAAAGGCTTTATGATACAGAGAGTGCTGAGTTCCCTTAAGTTTTTTTGGAGATTAGTGTGACCAGAATTTTGGAGCTAGGAGAAGTGTATGAATGAAATATGAGATGATAAAAGTCTGTTTAGATCACAGAAAGGACTTTGGATTTTATTCTAGATGCATTCTGATGCTAACTAAGAACATTAATTGGGGGAAAAATTACCAGATTTACATTTTGGAAAAAAATTATCCTGAGAAAAATACTTGTGCAAAATTGATTGAAGGAGTAGTCTTCTATGTAAGCAGAGAAACTAGTTAGGAGGTTATGGCTGATCTTAGGTGGGTTGGAGTATGAACAGACAAGCTAAGAGATGTATGCATATTTGAAACATATCTTGGAGTTAAAACCTACAGAGATTACTGATGGATTAAATATTAAAGGTAGAAAAATTGAGATATAAAATATGACTAATTGTGTTTGGGTTGAGAATTGGGAGGGTTGTTATACTATTCACTATGATGGGTAAAACAAAGGAAAAATACAAAAGTTTTATCTAGGACATGAAAAGTCTGAGACCTAGATGAAAATGTGAGGGCAGAAGGATGTATAGATACAGAGCTTGGAAGAGTAGTCTTGGCTAGAAATATGTATTTGGGAGTTACCAGAGGAGAGATGATACATAACACTGTGGAATGGATGATACTACTAGAGTACACTACTAAAGAGTATAGGTGAAAAGAAGAGAGAGTCAGAATTTTGAGCACTGAGGAACCACAGCATAGAGTTTCTTTGGGGTAAAAGCTAACAACAAAATGATGGTAGGAACTGTCAGTGAGGAAGAAGGAATGTGTCAGGCATAACTCTACTTCCCCAGTTTGTAATTGCCAGTCCCTCATCCTAAAAAGCTCTTCTCCAGGTTGCTGTATGACCATTTGCCTCACCCTTTCAAGTCTTTTCTTAAAACTCACCATCTTAGTGATGTTTCCCAGGTCACCTAATTTCAAGTCAACCACACCCAGTATACTGTTACTCCCTATACTTTTTTTCCTACTCTAATTTTCCTTCTAGCACTTACCAAAATCTAACATATTATGTAGTTTACTAACTTGTCTATAAAATGTCTCTCCTCATTAGGATATATGACCCAAGAAAGCAGGGATTTTGTATTTTTTAATTTTAAGAACTGCCACAACCTTAGAACTTAAAACAGTGCTGAACATATTGGGATGTTCAATAATTTGAGGAATTCTATGGAATTAACGCTAGAACTAAATAGAAATAATAATGATTGATGTTTAATAATTTGTGGAATTGAATGGAAAAAATTCTACTGGTTTAGTGGATACTGATGCAAAATTGAAACACTTTTAAGAATGAATGGGAGTTGAGGAAAAGGAGACTGTATATAACCAGCTGTTTTGGGTAATTTTGTTATTAAAACAAGTGGAGGCATAAGCCTTGCTGGGAATAAGGAACTATCTCCACTCTAAAAGGAGAGAAGATATGTGTAGATGAATTCAAGGGTAGAGATTAGACTTGAGGAAGATGAGGCAGTTTCTCCATGTCTTCAGTTTTTTCAATGAACTCCTTAACCTGGTGCCAGTGAAGCAAGAGTAAGATTTGTGGGGAAAAAAAAGAAAGAAATGGAATTTACTAGTAATTCCAGAAGATGAGGTTTGAAAGGGAAAAGTGGTAGGATGGCCAAGTGGTGTGGATTTTCTGTGTGCATTTTGTCATTTCTGATTTCAGGTGAGAAGATCTAATTTGATTATGTCATCATCACCAAATTCTTTATTCTGCTTAGGTGAGAAGAGAAGGTGAGGTCTGTGTTCAACCAGATAGGTTTTGCTAGTTAATTGGAGCACACAGAAAGGGATGAAAAAATATATATAATTTATTACATAATTAATAAATATATTATTAATAATGTATGGTATACATTATTATAGTGACAAACATGAAATCTATGCTTGACAAGCAAATGAAAACAGGAGCATAAAAGATACTAAAAAAGTGATGAACGTCAAGAATTATACATCATTACTGTAAGGTCAGATAATTGTAGTAGTGAGAGTGATAGAACATATGATTTTCCAGTAAACATGCTGAAGATATTTATTTTTTAAAACAAATCCCTTAGCCCCTGATCTAACTGTCCATCATCTCTGTCAGATTCCTGGGAAGATTTCTCCCGTTGGTTTCTTATCAGTTCACAGAGGCAGTTATTCCTATATACCTTGGAGTAACCAGGCAAGACCACCAACAACTAAGTACATCTTGAAAATACATGTATCAATATATATTACAGGTGGTCTGGTGGGCTCATTCCTGAAGATTATACTCAGAGATTAGCAATTTAATACAAAAGTCAGAAAGAAAGTGACACTGTTTTTTGGTGGAGTTGGGGTGAACTTCAAGTATGAATAGCCTGATTTTAGAAGGCTTTATTCATAACAATGATAAAAAAGGACACTAAAATAGACACGGTAGGTGAGTTTTCACACATCATCATGCATGAATAAAGACTCATTCACTATGTATTTTAATGTGTCTAACTGTAAAACTTATAATCTTGGGCTCAGTCATGTAGATGTAAGGTATGCTTTAGTAACTTGAGTTGTAAAAAAGAAAAGAATGATATGATTTTCTAAGCTAATTGACATTTTAGAACTGATATAAATATAAAATTTAATCAGAATAAAAATAAACATTGATCTTAGATAAATGTTTTTCTAACCCGCCCGCAAAACACACACACATGCATACGTGCTCGCACATGTTCTATTATAGAAGCACGTGGGCACTAGGTTGTCAGGCTATCCTTATGCTTTAGAGTCTTCAGAGGGGAAAGGGAGAATATATGAACCAAACATGATATAGTCATTTTAGGAAAAGCTACAAAAAGTTGAACTTATATTTAACTATGCTTTGCTAAGAAAAAGAATAATAATAATCAATGATATTTTTTCATTAATGTTACACTATCATCCTTAGGAAGATCCCCATGGATCTAATAACTTTCTTTTGTTTGGCTGTTTGTTTTTAACCAATCCTCTCATGACTGTGAGCAAGACTTGTCTCTCCAGAATTAAAATTATCCTGTGGCAGTTTGCCTCTTAGAACCTCAAATTGCTCCCATGAGCCCTGGTTGCTGTCAAATCACGGCATGTTACATGGTCCAGACTGTTAGGGTCCATACTAACTTGTAAAGTAAATTAGCAGAAGTGGAATAGCTTTTCTCTCCCTCAGGATGGGTGGAGAATAGCAGGAACCTAGATACTAATTCAGTCCACCAAGCAGTTTCTGGTGTGATTTCAATTGAAGAGTCATTCTTTTTTTCCTCTCCTTGAAGATATTGCTTAGTGAAGTTTGATCAGAATAGGTCTCTGCCACCGCAAGTGATTTGCTTTTCATGAATGGAGGGAAGATCCTTACATCTAGGAGCACTTTGGAGCTTGTCACAAATGTCCTTTAAAGTATTATTACTATCCCCTGCTTGCCATGAATACTGAGCAAGGTCAATGCATTATCGATCAATTTTCTCTTTTCTACAAATTAACAATATTTCTATACTAGATTCTAGTTTTTCTTTCATGTGTTAGAAAAATAATTCGTTATTATTTCCACATATATTTTGAAAAATTTCTTACACATACTATGTAAAAGAAAAAAAATAACCAGACTGTGAATGAATACCCTATTTTAACTTTTTTTTTATCATGGCATTAAGTACTTTGAACTTATATTACCTTGTCAGAGTCAGGAATGTCCATCAGTGAGTTGAATGAGTATACATGAGGGAGTTTAAAATAAGTGCCCTGTGATATTACTATAATTATTGTTTCATAATCATATATTCAAATTCATACATGCCCTAATATTTCAAACAACTACATTTCTAAAGGAACACAATTATGCAAAATTTTAGTCCATTTATTTTTATGTTGAAATGAATGAAGGACAAAAAGGATTATGTAATTCTCTAAACTTCCTGAAAAAAAAATCATATTAAAAGTGACAATGAAGGAATACACATAGTACTAAAGTGACTTATCTGTAATCACAGAACCTCTACAGATATTTTAACCTGAAAAGAAACCTTCAAGCAGAAGATATATTATCCTCAAAATTTGATTATCAAATTTTGAGCCTTTGACTCACATATTTTTAGAATGAGCAATCATGTCTGTCTGTCTACATATATACGTGCACACACACTCATATACTTATGTTTACTTGATCTATAAACTGAAAGCTCTCACTGTACATGCAGGACATTACTGTTTTCTTGATATTAAACTAAAGTATAAAATAAAACCATGCAGCTGATCCCTAATACTAAGAAAAGTGAAGATCAAAAACCTTACCTTACCTTTCTACAACAAGTTTTGTTCTAGTTTAGAGTTTTGTATTTTAGGTTGTTCTTGCCTCTTTAAAAAACCATAAAGGAGAAGGAGATGTGGACAGAAACAAAAGAGAAGGAAATATGAAAGAGGGCATGTGGCAGGGCATTTCAAAGTCCTGTTTCCCTTTCCTTTAATTTTTTTCCAACCCTGTTAATCATGTTATGGAAAATAAAACTGATCTGGATGTGATAAAGACTAACAAATGATTTATAAGTTTATAAAATCACAGAACTAGTATTGTATTCTAAGATCTTAGGCTGGGGGATTTAAAGATTTGGTTTCAGTATCTACTGAAATTAGACTTTCCTCTGTACATTTGTTGAGACACATTGATAAAAAACAAACAAACACACAACAAACAGCTGTTCCAGGTGAAAACTATTTGCGGTAGCAACTTGGTGACAACAAGATGACATGTAAATTGCCCAGTCTTTAGAACAGAAAATTGGGGAAAGAAGCTGAACGCTTGCAATAACAATGTTGTAAATGACCTCCACCAATTGGGATGTTGTCCACTGACACTGCTGCTCACCTTGATTAATAAGCATCTCCTACAGCTCCTGGACCATCAGAAAGTGACATTTTACATTTTCAAGCTTGGCTGTCAATTTAATCTATGTAAACATAAATTCATAATTTCTGATGGACATGCCCATAATTTCAAATAAAAGTGGCATATGCAACTGTGGAAATGTGACAAATTGGCCACTCAAGATTCCAGCAATGAAAAATGTGAAATGTGTGCTCATAATGCTGAAAAAGAAAAAGTGTCCTGAAGCTGATTGCCTTTTTAGAAAGTGCTGAGTGAAAGCTTAAACTAAGGTTTGTAACCTCCAGGGTGAGACTACCTCCTAGGGCAGTGGAAAATCTTTTACTGTGAGCTGTGCAGTGACTGATACTTGACACTTCTTCCCCAGATGAAGGAAGCGATAGTCATATTCTAAGGTACAGAAAATTGCCTGGAAGTGTATGTCCTTTTTTATAATCTGCTCACATGAAAAAGATGATGATGAAGATGATCATTACCACTTTTTCTAATATTTTGACCAGATGAGGTGAGGAATAAAATATATATATATAACATTTATTAAATGTTGGGAGCATATTATTTATTTTATTATAACAAATGTCAGCTATGTGGAAGTTGCCAAGATGGCTGATCTTCTCTTTCATATGTATTTAAAATTTTTTGAGTCTCCATTCCATCCCACAGGAAGAGGGAAATCCAACGTGTCTCTCCCTTTAGTAACACCAGGACTCTCTGAGGTCTTCCCCTTTTCTGAGAATTGTTTGCTGAGATTCCTTGTTTCCACTAAACACTGCACACTGCCCTTTTCTCTGTTCTCTCCATATTTGCTTTCTCTCAGTTCTCTAATCTCTTGTGTGTAGTGACCCTTGTGGAGAGGGCAACCCCTCCTCTAGGCAATGCTTCACAGAGTACAACTTACATTAAATGGATCCTGAAAACTGTGGACAATGATGGGGTGAGGCACTAGGCACAGCTCAGAAGTCAATGCAACTGTTAACAATGTATAAGCCAGTCTTATTTTTGAAAGTCTCTCTTTCAGCCTGATACTAGGTATTTGCCATATACCAAGTTATTTTCCTTAGTTCCTGGTTTCCCACCGTTTGCTGAATAAATTCTCTCTCTTAAATCTCTTCACTATTATCTCTTCTCTTATCTCCTCTCCTCTCCTCTCCTGTCCTCTCCTCTTCTCCCAATATGTACAAATATTGAAACATTATGTTAAACACCTGAAATTAATATAATCTTACGTCAATTATACCCCAATGAAAAAATACCAAATGGAAAATACAGAAGAGTATATTGGCTGTCAAATGTTGTTAGATGAACAATTAAAACTTTTCTGAGTGTTATCATGACTTATATCTTTTTTCAAAATGGATTAAATTCTGTTACATATTACATCTCCTATCTTCCCCCCACCCCACAACACTTCTCACACATTCTTTTTGGATGTCACCATTGCAGACATGGCCTTGAAAAGTAGGTCGTTTAGCTTTTGCCTAATTCATCTTCTGTTGGTAGATTGTTTATTGGTGGAGGATTCTACTAGGCATAGAGAGTGCAGTGCAAAGGGAAAACACACTCTTACAGACCCACCTAAGTAACAGCCTTTCCTTGGACTTCCACAGACGTTTTATCATATGAATGTGTTAAATATACCAGAAGGGACTGTAATAGAGTATATTTATTCACATGTTTCTTATTTATTTATTTTTTATTTCCAGCTTCTAGCCCATTTTTAACAGAATGTACAGAAACATTGTACATACTTGAATAAGAGAGAACAGGAAGGGGAGTATAAAGAAGATGTGATTTAACGTTTAGTTAAGGCATCAGACAAATTGACTTTTTTCTCATAACAAATAATTATAAAACACTGAATCAGCAATAGAAGTAGTCAAAATTCCTGAATGGTTGATTTATTGAAAACACACACACACACACATATGGCCAATAGCACATGAGAAATCTCAGCTACATGAGTAACCAGGAGTCCAGATTAAAGATGGTACGCTGTTTTTTTGTGAATCACTTGCAATTCTTAAATCTATCTTCTCTCTCTCTCTCTCTCTGTAGTACATTGAATCTTGGCACTAAAAAGATATATCAATGTCCTAAGCTCCAGAACTTGTGAATATGAATTTATTTGGAAGAAGACTCTTTACAGATTTAATTAGGTTAAGGATCTTTTTTTTTTTTTTTTTGCGGTACGCGGGCCTCTCACTGTTGTGGCCTCTCCCGTTGCGGAGCACAGGCTCCGGAAGCACAGGCTCAGCGACCATGGCTCACGGGCCCAGCCGCTCCGCGGCATGTGGGATCTTCCCGGACCGGGGCACGAGCCCGTGTCCCCTGCATCGGCAGGTGGACTCTCAACCACTGCGCCACCAGGGAAGCCCTAGGTTAAGGATCTTAATATGAGTTCATCCTGGATTTGGTCCCTGTAAAAGAAAGATAGAGGAAGATTTGAGACTCAGACACAAAAGGAAGAAAATCAAGTGAAAATGGAACAGAGATTAGAGTCATGCAGCCCCAAACCAAGAAACCTGCATGTTGGAGCTTCTACAACTGGTCCTGCAGCCCAAGTATATCATTAAGTACCAATGCTATTTTTACACATCAATTACCCATCTCCAGCAAGCTACCCTCTCATCTATCTTTAGAAATGATGTGTCATGTTCCCAAAATTATTGTCACATCTCTAGAAGTAGGAAAAGGGAAGGGGAAGCAAAAGATTGCCAAGACTGTAAGATATTTCCTTTTTATCTCTATTTGTGATAGATAAGAAAAAAAAAATTCTGAAGACCCCAGAGACTTCTTCCTAGCTCTCATTGTCTAGATCTGTCACATGACATAGCTGTCCCTGTTGCAGTGGAGGCTGAGAAAGTATATATGTGGTGTTTGCAACCTCTAATGTGGGCGGGCTCTGCCAGTATGAGAAGGAAGAAGGAACTAATGTCGAGGCAAACAGCTATGTCTAGCACATTCTAGAAGGATAAAAAAAGGAGTTTGGTTAGAATTAATCTAAATAATATTCTGGGAGAAGAGAATAACATATACAGAGATACAGTGTTATAAAAGAGTACAGAGTATTCAAGAAATGGAACAAAACGTATTTTGACTGAAATATAGAGCATAAGGAAGGAAACTGTTGGGGAGATGAAGCTGAAGAGAGAGGTAAACATACTTTTGTCAAATGTGTCTACATTTTTATCATATGCCTGTTCACATTTAGTACAAAATTATGCCTTAAGTGATGAATAAAGGATTCTATTTCAAATTTCCTAGTAATTCTTAAGAATACTCTTTCTAGGTAGAGTCCTCCTTTGCTGACCGGGTCCCACTAAATAGTAGATATTGGGGGGCTTCCATGGCAGTCCAGTGGTTGGGACTTTGCCTTCCAATGCAGGGGGTGTGGGTTCGATCCCTGGTTTGGAGCCGGGGATCCCAGATACCTTTCAGCCAAAACACACAAAAAACATAAAACAGAAGCAATATTGTAACAAATTCAATAAAAACTTTAAAAATGGTCCACATCAAAATATCTCTAAAAAAATAGTAAATATTGGGTACAGCTGACAAGCATGCACACTGCCTTCCTTTGCACCTTCATTCTTTCTGCAAGTGTAGCCATACTTTTATATCTGTGGTCCTCAAAAGCAGTCAGAAGGGAGGAACTAGGTATTATTGGGAGAATTTAGTTGGCTGGTCTTCCCTTGTTCACCAGCAGTGATTATATGGAGAGAAGCTCATGGATTAAATACCTGCTGTAGTGTTTGCCTCTCTCAGCCACTGGTTTATCAGATCCCTAGAACATGAAAAGTTTAAGTAAACATGAGCCAGGATTCAGTCCTATCTCTGGAAGTAGTAACAGAAATTCACTCCTCTGGCGAGAGGGTTTTCTTTTGCCCCAAGTTAACTATGATTATCATTCACTGGGATTGATCCATTTAACATTTTAATAGGCCTCTACCACTGTCTTCTAGAGTGAAAGAGAAAATCAGCAAGCTGGGATTTCTGAATCACTCTGAAGTCTTGACAGGAAAAAAAAAATACTGATATAAATGAATGGTGGTGATTTTATTATTCTAGAGATGCCTTTGGAGTTTTCCCTCTGCACAATCAGAGATACCATGCAAGCTTTTTTTCCCCTCTTGCTTTAGAGTCTCTCTCTGACCAGATACAACTTGAACGATAGCAGGATCTGAAACCACTTAGCATATGAGGCTTATAAAGTCAATATAATTCCTATCAGTCACAGACACCAAGCAGAAGATTCATTTTCTGCATCAAACAGAATGCAAAGCCATGGATTCCTCTACTCCTAGTGAAGTTTCTGTATAGATACAAGAAGTTAATAAAAACCTAACACATTGATCGTGTATTGACAGGGATTTTTTCTCTGTGATTAATAGTCTCACATTCCATGCCAATGCTATAGAAAGCCCTTCTGAAAACTTCTACTACTTTTAAAGTAGCAATCCTTTCTCTGGTATGGATTGTCTTAATCACAAAGGATTTCTACTACTTGAATTATCCATTAAGAATACAACCTGACCTCTCACTACCACTGAACTTAATAAATCTCTCTAGCATAAATTTATCACATATTTTTACGATTATGTGTTTTAGACTGAGAACTCCATTAAGGCAATAACTATGTTTTAGACATTTCTGATTTTCAGACATAGCTCAAAAACTTATTTAAAAAAAAAAAAACAACAACCAAGAAAGCACAGTGTGTTCTACTTAGCTTGAATGAAGAAATAATGCTGATATTTATTGAGGGGGGGCAGGGTCAACTAAAATGGCTCCATACCTTTCAAGAACAAGCTAAAATTCCAACTATACTTTAAAATCTAGTGATAGATATTTTTCTAACTGGCTAGTTAGATAGTTAACTTCTGTCACCATGGTCATTAAGCAGCGTCCATTACATTCAAGTGGGAGAAGCAGTAAGGGAAACCTTTCCTCTGTGTGACCATTTAAACAATCTGGGGGACTTCCCTGGTGACACAGTGGTTAAGAATCTGCCTGCCAATGCAGGGGACATGGGTTCGAGCCCTGGTCTGGGAAGATCCCACATGCCGCGGAGCAGCTAAGCCTGTGTGCCACAACTACTGAGCCTGCGCTCTAGAGCCCTCGAGCCACAACTACTGAGCCCATATGCCACAAATACTGAAGACCGTGCACCTAGAGCCCATGCTCCACAACAAAAGAAGCCACCGCAATGAGAAGCCCATGCACTGCAACGAAGGGTAGACCCCACTCACCACAACTACAGAAACCCCGCGCACAACAATGAAGACCCAACTCAGCCAAAAATAAAATAAATTTAAAAAATTAAAATAAAAACAATAAATAAACAATCTAGGGCAAAATGGGACCAATATCTTTTCCCCTTGGATAAACTCTCCCTGCACATCACAAACTTCTAAACTCTCTGCAGAGATGAGCGTTTATTTCTGAACCTACCACTGGTAAAATATTTTGTAAACGTTTTGCCCCTCTTCAGCTTAAGTCACCACTGACTCCAAGAGTCACTTTATATCTGGAGAAGATTTTGAAAAACAAAGTAACTAAGGATCCCAAGTGACTCTCTACTTTTAGATCAGGGGTTCTTTATAAGGAGACTATGGCTTATGAACAGAAGTCTGCAGTGGCATCAGAGTGTTCTTTTCCTACAAGGTGTTCATGTGCCTTTTGAAATTTTACGTAAAATTTTGTCAGTTTATAAGTGTGTGGAAATTTTTCTAGGGACAGTTTTCATATTTTTGCAGGAATATCAAAGAGGCTGACAAACCCACAGAAGTTTAAGAAACACTGCTTGTGAGCTATCACAGTGGAGATAAGCATTCAAATTCTAAAGTCAGGATGTAAGGCAAAGTTACTCTTAAATTTTCCTGAATATTCCATACAGAAAATATACTTTTCTCAGTTAGTCCAATAGAAGTATATATTTTTTCCTTTTTCTCAGCCTCGAAAAAGATTGCTGTTTCTTTGCTGGAACATCTGATGCACTCAATATCTTATATTTAGGACTGTGTTGTCATTGGGAAGGGGAGAGGTTGATTCTTTGAAAAAATCACATCCAGCATCGTGTACATCATGAGAGACAATGCCTCTCATCTCACGCTTCTTTCAAGGCATATGCTAACTAAATGATGGGCATAATTATTAGCACTATAGATTTCTCTCTCTCCCCATCTCTCTCGTATTTTAGAGAAGTTAATTGAGTATTTGGGGGAAAATACAATTAAAATATCTTCCCAAGCCGGAAAACATCTCCACAAAGATAGAAGAGAAAGAAAACTATTTTATTATTGAATAAGCATGTGATCTGCATCACAGGCAATCTGCTAAAAGTTTGCAAAGAGAGCAAGAACTCTCATCTTTTTATATAACTGAGCATATACAACCTATTACATATTCTCAATATAAACAATAATTAGTTCTCAATTAAGAAGATTTAATAGTACTATTGGTCACACATTGCTCATCCTAAATTCACTTGGTAGTTGGGATATTCATCTGCATTACCTAATTGGCTTCATCCAAAGGAAAAATAAACATCACAACTCTATGACAGGAAGTAGTTTGTAACTTAAAGGGAGGTGCCTACTAAAGTTTGGTTCCTACTCTCTCACAGAAACCATAAGATAGGGATGCTATCTTTCTTGATGATTATATTTCAAAGAAATAGTTCCCAGGTCAATTAAGAAGGACATTTTTGGGTCTTAAAGATGGCTAGTGGATTATTATAATGTTAATGAAGATTTACATATATTTCAAACAGACAAAGAAAGAACTTGAGTTTTCTAAAGTAAATGCTCTGAGAGGGAAGAAAAATGTCTTTTTCTTATTTCAACAGGAAAATTTAAGCCTCTTACTTTAAATTTCCATTTGCCCTTACACTATAAAGTTAATGGTATTCTCATAAATTTTTATCAATTTGTGAAATTTAAATTAATCTATATATGTCACAGATGTGGAAACTGAGACCTAGAGAGTTACAGTGATTTTCTTGATGTTAGTGACAAAATCTGGAACTCAAATTTTTGATTTTCAAATTTCATAACTAATGAATATGCTAAAACATGCATCATGACGGTGATATTTTTCTACTCTTTATATCCTTTTTCTATCTCCCATGTCTTTATTCTGGAAAGTATTGCTCTAGTAAGGATTTTCTTTTGTAAGAATAGATATCAAAAGATTCATACAATGCCTACTTAGCTGTGAGCGATGGTTGTGAGGATGGAGATATCAAAGTCATATGTCTTCTTTGGTGTGTTTATTTATAAAAATTCAGTGACTTAAAAAGTTTCTTAATTAAAAACTTTAACTTGATTTTGTTATACACATATGCATATACACATAATTTTATATAAAGGCAGCACAGTCTATTTTTTCCTTTTTCCTTTTTGCTTGCCTTTCATCTCCTAAATTCCCTCTATCTGCAACCCTCCTTTGCCTCTGTTAACCCATTCTATTTCAAATTTCTGACCTTAAGCTATAATTTTATGTAGCCATACACAGGCACAAATACATTCACAGGGCATTATCATGGCTAGTATTATATACAAATATATAAATGCATCATACTCTACATTCTTTCTTTTACTACTCAAAACTGTTTCATGGAAACCCTTCCAAGTCATCTGGCATAGCTCTAATTGTTGTATAATTGAATCTTAAAATAATGTCATGTTGTCAGAGAAAACCCAGTCTGGACACTAGTTAAGAGAGAAAAACAGATTTTTTTCAGGGATTATTGCAATTGGGGAAAAAGAGATCTCAGTATAGAACAGTGCTCAATCCTGAATACAGCTTCAACATGTAGGGATTTATAGCTATAGAGCAGAATGAGAGTAAGTAGATGGTAAATTACTAAGAGGAAACATCAGGGGTAAGGGAGGATCCTGACTAACCCAAGGCGACAGGATTCTTGCTGAAAGCAGGTCAAAGTTGTCAGATATCACCTGGGCAATAGCGGAGGATAAGGAACTTGATCTGATATCAAAGATGATGAGATATTGAGGGGGGTGGGTTCTGGCTAACTGATTTAGCAAGATTCTTGCTACACCTGGCTGATGTGGGCCTGACAAGGATGGATGCCAAACTTGCTTAGCTGAGAAGAGGGCTCAGAGGAATCTGAGTGAAGTTTGGTCAGGAGAGCATCTTTGCCAATGTATGTAACAGTTTATTCAGGTCTCATTTTATTTCCAAATGTTTATCTATGATTAATGCTGCTTTAAATTTATGCTCTTAAGGGCTGGATAAATAGATTCCCAGCTGTAGGATTAGTGGGAGAAGAGGTGAATATTTTTAGTTTCAAGTAATCTTGCCAAAAGGCTTGTGATACTTCCATCTTTGACTATATTTGTATGAGAGACCCTCCCTTCCTAAAAGATAGATTTCTAGACTTCTGTACATAGGGACACAGAATGAATTCTGCCACACATCCACAGTGGGCTTGGGTTATTCTCTTAGTTTACATTGGCAGGCCTTGAAAGAAAAAGACTGCAAATACGCTGGTTGTCACTTTGAATGTTGGGTCTGATACAAAGAAAAGGAAAAGAATGGCTTCAGATAACACAGATGCCTCTTAGCAAAATAATCTGTGGCCTTTGAGCCAAGATTCAGAGGAATTCTACAGCTCTCTTGAATTTCTTGGAGGAAAGCATTGCAAATGTTTCCCAGGATATAATTCTCTGTGGTCGCCAATTTAATATCCTGACCAAGCCAAGTAAAAGTCACTTTTATTCAGTCTTTTTGACTATGAATAAATAAGAATCTACACTTTGGAATAGCTTCGACAGCTGTTGTGGGGGGAGGATAATTTAAATATTTCTTCTTTTTGATATATATTTGAGTTGGAAACCTGACTATATATATTCCTAAATATATCTTCTTTAGTGTTTCACAAAGCAGTAAATTTCCTATATAAAGCTTTCAAAACTTTTGAACATGGCATTCAAGGGTTTTGATAATTTGAATCTTTCCAACTTTTTCAGGTCTTACTCAATAGCCCAGTAAGTACCCTATATGCAATTTAGACTATATTACTTGCTGATTTACAATTTATACGCACTCAGCACTTTCTCATTTGCATTGTCATCACTCATATTGTTCCCTCTGCTCAGAATATCTTTTCCATTTACTGCATTTAATAATCCTATGCATCATTCAAACCCCAACACAAATATCTTTTCTTCCATGAAATTTTCCATGGTTGTTTAAGCTGAAGTTGATCTCTCCTAATGACTTAGTCATATCACCTTTTGCCATATGTTATCCTCATTTCCATATGTGTTCTATTTTAGCTATATATTGCAAGCCACTGGATTAGGGATGATGTATTGCTAATGTTGATCATTTTTTCAAAGATTCCTACATGTAGAAGGAACCAAGAAAATATTTACTGGGTTCATTTATTATAATGAGACTACATAATGCAATATTTTGTCATCAAATATATCTAGAGTTGAAGACTACCTACGTGATATACTATCTGTGTGACCTTGGAGAAATTACCCTGCGTCTCTTTTTCTTGCTTGTAAAATGGATTTATAATGTCACTTACATTTCAGGATGATTATGAGAATTAATGATATGTGTGAAATATCAGCCACATGTCTGACATATAGTTGTGCATAATAAATATTAGATATTATTTTTTTAAGAATAAATAACATGAAACTACAGTTTTGGCTGCCATAATAAATGATTCTTTATATATAGGCAGAAATGCTGCAGACAGTTTGAATGGAGGTTTATATTTCTGCAATTATTGTTGTTGTTCTTTTTGGGGGGAAAAGCAAAGTTTCTTGAGATCTCATAACACTAATCCAGAGCTTTGAATTTTATGAGGTTTAAATCTGGA
Organism: Mesoplodon bidens; assembly: GCF_964165515.1. NCBI lineage: Eukaryota > Metazoa > Chordata > Mammalia > Artiodactyla > Ziphiidae > Mesoplodon > Mesoplodon bidens. The sequence continues at coordinate 83,615,416 of NC_138164.1, forward strand.
GGTATTCAAAAAACTCTTGTAGGATTTTTTCATTTAAAACAAAAACTAAAAGAACACTTAAAATGATGTTGAAACATTAAAAGACTGCTCCATGATAAGTGTCATTGATTTCATTGTATTTGCATTTGGAATAAACATCCAGAAATATTGGTTATGGCAGGTCATCAAAGGAACAAAAAGAATAAGGAAAAGTTCCAAATCATGAGGATAAGTCACAGGATATGAAAACTAGTTTGTAGAGGTTTTCACTGGCCCAATCCAGGACAGTTTAAACATGAAATTAAATAATAATTTTTAGGAAAAAAAAGGGAAGCGATACATGGTTCCAAGCACATTTTATTCTATAAAAGCTGTTGTACAATAACTCATTAAAAAATACTAACTCTAACAATTAATTATAAACTGAAGAAATGGACAGAATAAATGATCTGCAAATTCAGAAAAGGAAGGAACTATATAGTTCTAGGAGGAGATTTCATGGAGGAAGTAAGATATGGCAATTTTTCTCTCTAGATTGGCAAACAGAGTAGGTAAATGTACCCCAGGCTGATGTAAGTATTCCATCAAAAGCTAGAAGTGGGCTTCCCTGGTGGCGCAGTGGTTGAGAGTCCGCCTGCCGATGCAGGGGACACGGGTTCGTGCCCCTATCCCGGAAGATCCCACATGCCGCGGAGTGGCTGGGCCCGCGAGCCATGGCCGCGGAGCCTGTGTGTCCGGAGCCTGTGCTCCGCAACGGGAGAGGCCACAGCAGTGAGAGGCCCGCGTACAGCAAAAAAAAAACAAAAACAAAAAAAAAAAAACAAACAAACAAAAAAAAAAGCTAGAATTGAGAATTCATTCAGCCAAACTACATTTATTAAGTACTTCACAATGTGCTAGCAAATAAAAACAATCTGGACTTAAGGAAATCACTTATTCAAAAAACTATTGCAATAAGAATGCTCTAACCATTAAATCTTCACCTTAGAGTGAAGACAGAAAAGGCTTTCTTTTATAGACAGAAGTAACACAAGGCTAGAAAGAAGTGGGTATGGGCCAGTGGGGTGAGCAGGTGGTGTGATAAGACAAGTGAACAGGAAATGTTTCTTAACCATTGGCTGATTCTCAGAAGGGATTGTTAAGCTGGGGAGAGGTGGTGTGTTCCTTGTTCCAATGCTTGCTTCAGTTCCCAGTACTTGCTTAAGCTCAAAACGCGACAACCTTCAAAGGGCCTTGGGGCAGGAAGGAAACCTGGTGATAATTGGATCAGATGAAGTAGCAGGCATTTTGTCCACATTGGTCAGTGGGGGCAAATATTTCAGCTTACTAATCATTTATGAGGCAAATAATGGGCTTTGGAGGATCTATGTTTGACTTTGTCAAAGGTTGACAAGGGGGTCATCTGTGAGTCTGATCTAAGTCATATGGGAAGGATCGTTTTTGGCAGTAAGACATTTCCTAGAACACAAAGTTTGGGGTCAATTTCTTAACCACTGATAATTTCCAGGAGCACAGGGCTCAGGTACAATTTAACATTGTCAGTAGAAAATGCTGTGCTAGGCAATAATAGTACTAGACAACATTCATGCAATCAAAGATTTCAATTTTGTGGTGAGACATATACGTACACGTAAATAATATACATAAATCATACATACATAAATAACATACATGAAGATACATACATAAATAATATACTATTAATATAAATGAATATTACATATAAATAAATATTATAATAAATTACACTGTTAATATAAGACTCTGAAGGGAGATGGAGAATAGAGAAAGAGAAGAGACTGTCTTGATGTATGTAGAGGTTTCATGTTGTGAAATCAAGTGTTAAGACTAGAGTATGACGTTTTTTGAGGGTTTTGGCTATTAGGAAGAATTTAATATATGATTATTAGGGGGATTTATTTTAATTTCAGTTTCAGTTTATTCATACAAATGAAAATGGACAAAAACACATTTAGGGACTTCCCTAGTGGTCCGGTGGTAAAGGATCTGCCTACCAATGCGGGGGACGCGGGTTTGATCCCTGGTCGGGGAACTAAGATCCCACATGCCGCAGGGCAACTAAGCCCGCGTGCCACAACTACTGAACCCTCACACCTCAACTAGAGAGCTTGGGTGCCGCAAACTGCAGAGCCCCCACACTCTAGAGCCCTCGCGCCACAACTACAGAGCCAACACGCTCTGGAGCCCACGCCCTGTAACTAGAGAGAGAGAAAAATTTTTTTTAATATTTTCAGGAAATTCTCTTCAGTTGCTAATTAACCAAACACAGGACACATAAGATGAAAGGGATCAGCAAAGGAAACTGAAGGAATATGAAGATAGTTTCAAGCCAGAAGGCAAGCAGCCTTGACCTTGACATAGCCCAAGGAACTACCTGTTTTGAACTATAAGTGGATCCAAATAGAACTTTAAGTTTAGAAAGTCTGATTCGAACTCAGTGTATTAAATGGATTGGAGAAGCAAATAAGAAGTCAATTAATATAGTGCTATAAATATTTAGATAATGAAGAATTGAACTGACAGTAAGATTGGGTAGTTGCAAATAAAATAGTTCAAATATTCACTAAAATTTTCATCTTTAGTGAAATTAGACAAGTTTATTGTCAAACAATTTTAGAGCCAGTGAAAAAACTGGAAAAAAAAAAAGTCAAAACACTTTGAAGGCATTGGAGAACCACCAATGCACAAGGTGGCAAGTACTCAAAGGACCAATCCCTGAGAAATGAAGTACAGGAGTTAACTCAGCAATTGTGGTTATGTAACAGATCATTTGCAAATATGACCATAATCATTCTTCGCCTTACATACAAGCTCATTTACAATATGACTTTTAAGCTTCTCCCATCAAGAAGTAAAGTGTATTTCTTTACCTCTTGAATCTGGACTGAACTTGTGACTTGTTTTGTGACCAGTATAACATGGCAGATGTGATATCTTGTGATTCCAAGATTAAACCTGAAAACATATTCCTTTACCTCTGCTGATTCTCTTAGAACCCTGATGAACTGCAATATGAGCAAGGCTGGCTAGCTTGCTGGAGGAAGAAGACATATGGGCCAGTTGTCTTCACTGACAAACTGACATCATGTCAATCGCAGTGCAGAGACATTTAGTTGACCAGGGAATCACAGAAACAAGAGTAAGCCCAGCCAAGATGAAGACTGCCCAGTTGCGCTCAGACCAGATTGCTGACGCCTAGAATCATGAACCAAATGAATGACAATGAAATGGACAAATTCCTAAAACTCATGTGTCTTCCTAATATTGACACAGGACAGTTAGGATATCTGAATAATTAAGAATATGTTAAATCACTGAATCTGTGAATACCTTCCTACAAAGGATACTGCAGACCATGATTATACATATCGATTCTACTAATTTAGGGAAGAAATATTACCAATCATACAAAAATTCTTTCAGATAATAGGAAAAGAGGGAATACTTCCCAATTTGTCTCATGAACTAAACATAACCTGTATCCCAAGCTTTGTAAGGATATAATGAGAAAGGAAATTTACAAGTGAATTTCTCCCATGAGAATAAATGTAAAAATCCTAAACAAATTATTAGCAAACAATCTCACAGAATTATATATAATAAAGAATTAATTTCAATAATGAGAAATTTACTTAATGCAATCATTTATTATACACATAAGATGTATATAATTCAGCATATTAATAGTATAAAAGAAAAAATGTAATTCAGCATATTAATAGTATAAAAGAAAAAATGTGTATGATCATCTCAACAAATGCATTCATGAGACAAGTTTTTGATGTGATACTGCTACATTACAGATTACTCCAAAAGCTTAATGGTTTTACAATAACATTAATTTTTCAAACTCAGGTTGAAGAGTGACTGAGGTGATTTCTGCTTCAGAATATGAATCAAATTCATGTTTTTTCTCCTTTTTTTTTTTTCTGAAGAATCCTGAAATGGCAATAGTTATCTGGGGGAATTTCTTCTTATAGCCATTAGTAGGAGAACAAGCGGCTAAACAAAATCAAACAATATTTAAAGTCTTTGATGTGTCATGTCCACTAACATTCCATGGGAGTGTCACATGACCAACCGAGTGGTGTTGGAATGTTTATTCTGCCTACATTTGCAACATGGCAAAGGTAGGGAGGAATGAAAGAATTATGAGTATATAATAACATGTACAGTAATGAAAAAAGACCCTACTCATTTGACAACATTCAAATTCCATTCACAACTAAAACAGAACAGATTAAGAAACCAAGAATAAAAGGGAACTTTTTACTGTTCAGTAAAAAGTAAAAATCAGTAACAATCAGTAAAAAAAACCTGATTGTTTTTAAAAAGTGAATAAAAAGGCCTATAGGAAATACCATATTTGTGATATTGAAATGCTTTCCCCTGCCATCTGAAATATGAAAAGGATGTCTGTATACCTGCAATCTGGTATAAGAAAAGGATATTTATATCGCCAGTTCTACTGAACATCGTAGAATAGGTTCTTGGTTCTGATAACAAAGTAAGGTAAAGAACTTATTAAATGATTTAAGAATTGAAAAATAAAGAGAAACTATCATTTTTTACAGACAATATGATTGTTTGTGTAGAAAATACAAAAGATTCTACAAATAATTTTTTAAATTGAGTTTGCTGAAAGGAAAATCATACACAAAAATCCATTTTTAAATCCATCCAAAATGGCCTGAGAAAAATCATTTCCAACAAGATAAAATTGGGGGCTTCCCTGGTGGTTCAGTGGTTGAGTGTCCGCCTGCCGATGCAGGGGACACGGGTTCGTGCCCTGGTCTGGGAAGATCCCACATGCCGTGGAACAGCTAGGCCCATGAGCCATGGCTGCTGAGCCTACGCGTCTAGAGCCTGTGCTCCGCAATGGGAGAGGCCCGCATACTGAAAAAAAAAAAAAAAAAATTGGAAATGAATGTCTGAAAGGGAACGCATTTATAATCAGATAAAAAATTCAAATATCTAGCTATTAATCCAAGTGATACAAGACTTGTACACAAAACACTATAAAATGTTGAGAGAATATTTTAAAATCTTTAAATAAATAAATGAAATGTGGGTGAAGCGGAAAATTTAGTATTTTTAAAATGTCAATACACAAACATCTTATTAGTACTGACAGTTATTTTGTTGTTGTTGAAATTGACAAACCAAAAGGTATATGGTAATGCCAGGGGCCATGAGGGGCAAGAGAATCTTGAAGAAAAAGATAAAATTCAAGTTTTCAGATTACGGGATATCTACATTTCACAATTTTATAAACTATATTATTTGAGACAATGGCATTAACAAAAGGATAGATGAATAGTAAAATTTGATGGATTAAATAATATAGGAACAGGCACTTTTTAATTTAGAAAATGAATTTATGAAAAAATGGCATTGCAAAATACAGGGAAGTAATTATATGTCTAATAAATGGTGCTGAGTTATTTGTATATACATATGAAAATAAATGTATTTTGACCCCTAAGTCATTCAATACAAAAACTTTCAGGTGGATTGCAGACCTAAAATGTGAAGAGTTAAATGAATAATTTAACTAATTATTCAATAATTAAGCTTCTAGAAAATAACATAGTAAGTAAGCCTACATTTCTTTATTTGGGTATAAAAGAGACAACTCCTAATATAAAAGGTTAATAATTTGGTCTATATTTGTATTATCAATACAAATATATTTGTAGTCATCAAAAGACACCATTAAGAAATTGAGAATTCAAGCAGCAAAGTAGGGAATTTTTTCAATACATTTAACCAACAAACATCTCTGATTTGGAATATATAAATACCTCCTATGAATCAGTATTAAGCAATGGACAAACTAATGGGGAAAAGGCAAAAGGCATGAACAAGCATTTTATAAAAGAAAGTATGCAAATATTATCTTTAGTAAAGTGCTTACTTTATGAATCAACAGTAAAATGCAAATTATAGCTAAATTGAGATACTATTACACAACTACTAGAGTAACTGAAATTAAAGAAAAAAATACTGGGGCTTCCCTGGTGGCGCAGTGGTTGAGAGTCCGCCTGCCGATGTAGGGGACACGGGTTCATGACCCGGTCCGGGAAGATCCCACATGCCGCAGAGCGGCTAGGCCTGTGAGCCATGGACGCTGGACCTGTGCGTCCGGAGCCTGTGCTCTGCAACGGGAGAGGCCACAACAGTGAGAGGCCTGCATACCGCAAAAAAAAAAAAAAAAACAACTGACAATACTAATGTTAATAAGATTGTGAAATGGACTTCTCCACTTCTACTCTATAGCAGTTTGGAGAATTCTTTGGCAGTATTTACTAAAGTTGTACAAAGGCATACTCTATAATAGAGCAATTCCATTCTTAGCTATATACCCAGCATACATGTATTTATATGTTAAATACAAGGCATATAAAATATTAATAGCAGCATTATTCGCAACAGTCAAAAACTGGAAAAAAAAAGCACGTGTCTGTCAACACTAGAATACATTACAGCATAATTATTTACTAGTGTACCAAGTAGCAATAAGAAATAACAAACTATTTCTCTACAGAAATTTCGTGTTGTATAAAACAAGTCAAACACAAAAGACATTCAGTGATTGCACTTGTATAAATTTGAAACATAAGCAAATGATTATAAAGTAATAGAAGTCAGAATGTTAGCTCTATTTGGGGAGAGCTTTTGAAAATACACTTTGGGTATTTTCAAAAGTGTATTTTCTGTTTGTAAAATTTTTTGTCATGGGATTGTGCATTTTTTTCTGCATGAACGTTATAACTCAATAAATTTTTTATTTTCAAAACTGGACTGAGAAAAATGGTATCACCTGAAAATTACAGTAAACCGTTGCATACATTTTGCTCAGTGGTGAAACATAATTAATACATCTATTTTAGGTCAAGCACAAGATAAAAGACATATCATCATTTTCTCTATTCAACCTTGTTTTGGAGGTCTTAGCCAGTGCAATTAGCAAAGAAAACAAATAAATGTTATAACTATTAGAAAAAAGTGTTGTCTACTTTAAAAAGCCAAATGAATCAACTGAGTAACGGTAGAACTAAGTTTGTTTAATAAGATATCCAGAATCAAGATCAACTTATAAAGTCAATAGCTTTAAAAGAAGCTGACAATATTCATTTAGACAATTGAATGGAAAAATCCATCCACAATAACAGCAATAGGTCTAACAAGAAATGAATAAGAACTCTATGAAATAACTGTAAAACATTACTGAATTGTATAAAATAACTAGAACAATATATGAGACACTGTATGTTTCTGGACCGGAAGATGCCTTATTGTTATCTAGTTCCCTAAATATAACTATAATATGAATGCGATTTTAATTAAATTCCCTGTTGGAGTTTTTGAGAAATTGACAAGCTGATTCTAAAATTCACTGAGAAGAAACAAATACAGAAAAAAATTTCAGTAAAACTGAATAAAACAGTTGGGTAAAATCTAGGAAATATCAAAATATAGTGCACAGTTTCTGTAACTAAACCATGATATGGCTCTGAGACAAATTCATCTATAGATCAGAATAGATATTTCAAAACATACAGTAAAAAGGAATTTGATACATAAGAAAAATGTCATTTCAAAATCAGTGATGAAAGGATTGTCCCAGTTATGCTAAAACAATTGGCTATCCACATCTAAGTTATATTGCTACCTTTTACCATATGTATAAACATATTCCAAAATTAATTTGGTAGTTTAGCAACAATTAACAATTAATGCATTTTCATAAGCATACACAACCTTTTAAAGAATAATATTGGGATGGAGACGATCCACCTGTGCAAGAACAATTCAGATGCCATAAAGGAAAATATTTATCTAGAAATATATTTTAAAAATTGTAGGGGATGATAAATTGAAATACCAATAACAGATTTGGAAAATGTTTTCCATATATCAATAATAACAACTAAAAACCATACTGTACCCAGACAGTCTATAAATCAATATGTTAGATAACTGTTATGGATTGAATTGTGTCCCCCCCCAAATTCATATATTGAAGTCCTAACCCATCATATGTGACATCATTTGGAGATGGGTGTTTGCAGAATTGATCAAGTTAACATGAGGTCACCGGAGTGGGCTCTAAATCAATATGACTGGTGTCCTTATAAAAAAGGAAAATTTGGACATGGAGTCGCATATAGAAGACAATGCGAAGAGCCATAGAGGGAAGACAGCCATCTGCAAGCCAAGGGGACAGCCCTAGAACAGATCCTTCCTTTACAGCCCTCATAAGAAGCTAACTCTACCAACAACTTGATTTTGGATTTCTAGACTCTAGAATTGTGAGACAAAAAATTCTGTTGTTTGAGTCACCCATCCTGTGGTATCTTATTATAGAAGCCCCAGAAAATTAATACAATAACTAATCCAAAATTTAAATAGGTAAATGGCCTAGACAGATAACTTATAGAGGAAGAAATACAAGTGCTGATTAAAGTAATGAAAATATAATCAGTCTTTCTAAGGAAGTGATTGGAAATTATATCAGAAAGAAGATATCATTGTTCACCCATGCCATCAAGAAATATTATATAAAGGGAGGGAGGACAATTTCCAGTTCAGGTGAAAGTGTTGAGAAGAATATCAGAATACACTGTACTGATAAGAGAAGTACAGACTAGCCTAGTTTACAGGAAGACAATTTACTGTTGCCTATCAAAATTAACGTGTCAATTTTAGAGTGAAATATTTCCACTTCTGGGAACATATGTCATAGAAAATTTTAAGAAAAATATTTTTACCCATTTATATGGACTTCATTACTTTTCAAGAGAGAAAGAAAAATTGAAAACACCTTAAATGTCCAGTGGTGAAATATACTACAGTATGGGCATAATGGAAAGAGCTCCAAGACAAACAAGACAGTTGCAAAACATGACTGCATGAGGGTCATATTTTTTGTTTTATGTTATGGGAAAAAAACATGTATTGGAAGATAAACATGCACTCATTTGTAAGTCTAAGAAGATCTGATAAGATGCTAACCAATGCTTCTGTCAAGGTAGTTTACTTCTACAGAGTAACTGATTTCCCCTTTCATAAGGCCTTTGAATGATTGAATCTAGAGTGGTGCTATTAACACTTTTGGCTATATTTTTCTGATAAATGATTTCTTCATGGTTCTTAGTGTATTTGCCAGAAAATAAAGGAATTAAAATTGGTTTTCCTTTCCTCATGAAGTTACTTGAACGCCAGATATGAGAATGAAATTAAAAGATGATTATAAATAATTATAAAGGAAATGCTATTCATAATTTTATTTAATGACAAATAATAAATGGCAAATAAATCCAAATACTGAAAACTTATATATGCAACAGTGATGGAAGAAATCACACAGAATAAGTTCTGTGATGGGCACAGTGAGCTATTATCTATAAAGAATTCCTAGCCAATCAGTATGTTCTTGACAGTATAATGGCAAAGACAGTGGACACTGGAGACTGACTGATACACTTCCTTGATATGTTCTTGGAAATTATTATTCCTATGACTCAATTTCTTCAGCGATAAAATGGAATTAATACTAGTGTTTATTAATACTAGTGCTTATCTCATAGAGTTGTTCTGAAGATTAGATGCGTGAATGAATATATGTAAGACCATCTTGCATATAATACATTGTCAGTGCTTGTAATCTAGCACTGTCATTTATTATGGTCACTTAAGATAATTTTAGAGATGTGTTTATTGTCACAAATATTCAGGAAAGAAAATCATGTCATGAAGTAAGGTTGTATAATTAGAAGTAGATGACGATGTGCCTTGCTGTTCATTATTTGACTTTGCTAGTATGTCTGAAAGGAAACCTGGGGCATTAATAACTATCTTATTACTGTTCATCAGTGAAAATCTCAAGGCCAGGGAGAAATATTGAGGTTCTTGCAATGGAACATTCCAATTTCCTTCAAACAAGAGGAATGTGAAGAGTGTTAGAAACCCGCATTTAAAAAATGAGAAAAGGCAAAGAATTGTAATAGAAACCTATTGCAGATGGCATGCATTTATTAATCATGACTAAGGCCATTGGTAGACCCAGTTACTTTATAATTCTGCAGAAAGACTGTAAATTCATCAAATTTCTCAGTCATAAATATTTTATACTTTTAAAAATGAATTATCTACTGTGGGTTCAAAGACTACATAAGTTGCTGCTAACACAACAATCTGTGCGAGGTCGTGTAGCATTGCATTTTACAAACAAAGAAACTAAAGATGAGAGAATTTGAGCTATTTTCCTACAAGTTTAATGTTGAACTTGTCAACCCAACTTTGACTAAAAAACTGTTCATAAAATGGATTCTCTCTTGGTGAAGGTCTGTGTTTAACTGTTGCCTAAACCAGAGACATGGCAACATTAATAACTAACTCCTTCCCACTCTTTCCCTATAACACACACACACATACAAAATAAAAAATTTTAATTATACATTATTGATTCAGTTTTGTTTATTTTGCTGAAATCAAACCAAGCTTTCCTGTCTCTACTGCTTCCAAACTAATGTAGGCCACCACAGTCTTTTCCATGGCTTATTTCAGTGGTAACTTCCTTAACAGTCTCCTTTTTTCCAGATTTTTCCATCCTCCAGTGCATTTCCCAGTTTTTAACCAGGGAAATCTTTCCAAAACATAAAACTGACCATGTCACTCCCTGCTTAAAACCTTTCAATTGCTTCCCCTTGATTCCTTTTTTTAAATAGATAAGTTCATTTGTGTCTTTTTTTTTAACTTTTTATTTTATATTGGAGTATAGCCAATTAACAACGTTGTGATAGTTTCAGGCGTACAGCAAAGCAACTCAGCCATACATATACATGTATCCATTCTCCCCCAAACTCCCCTCCCATCCAGGCTGCCACATAACATTGAGCAGAGTTCCCTGTGCTATACATTAGGCCCTTGTTGGTTATCCATTTTAAATATAGCAGTGTGTACATGTCGATTCCAAACTCCCTAACTATCCCTTCCCCCCACCCTTTCCCCCGGTAACCATAAGTTCATTCTCTAAGTCTGTGAATCTGTTTCTATTTTGTAAATAAGTTCATTTGTATCATTTCTTTTTAGATTTTGTACATAAGGGATATCATATGATACGTTTCTTTCTCTGTCTGACTTACTTCACTCAGTATGACAATCTCTAGATCCGTCCAAGTTGCTGCAAATGGCATTATTTCATTCTTTTTAATGGCTGAGTAATGTCCCATTGTGTATATATATACCACATCTTCTTTATCCAGTCCTCTGTTGATGGACATTTAGATTGCTTCCATGTCTTCCCCTTGCTTTCCAAACAATGCCCATACTCCTAACCATCATTTAAGAGTTTTGCATACTTTTGCTCATGCTCTCCACATCCTCATTTCAGCAGCAAACCTCTCTACCCCCATTTTCTACTCCAAACCTTCTGACATTTATGCACTTATTTTTTAATTCAGTAGGCTCATTTTCATTAGTATTTACATGTGCTTTCCCCCTTTCGTATAGCTAAATTCTATTTATCTTTCAAAATGCATATATTTTATATTACTTTTACCAGGAATTCTTCTCTGGATTCGTGATTCTAACCTCTAATCACCTATGTGTACCAATTAATCATTTTTAACCTTTCCCTATCAGGTATAGTTCTGTGCTGCACTGACAACTCTTTCCTTGTCTACATTCTTCCCCCACACGTGCATACTTGCTATAATATATATAAATACACACACACACACAAATATACACACTACTTGTTCATTCATTCCTTAAGTAGGATCTTAGGGTAGTAACTTAATTTTTCTGAGCCCAGTCTTTTATATCAGCAAAATTAGAATTACAATACCTGTATTATTATCTTGCAAAGTCCATGTGAGAAAAATGGGGAAAAATGTACATATATATGTATGATAATGAGATTAGTCTTTCCTTCCTTGTAATAGATAACAAGTCTGTTCAAATTTCACTGTAATTACTATAGTTATTGACTGATTTTTAGAGGTATTTTCTTTAATAGCAATAGAGATTTTGAAAGGGGTGCCTTTTCAGTGCACTTCATTCCCTACAAACCAAGGGCGAAGCAAAGCCCCTCCATTCTGCTCTGGTTCCACCCCCAAGTTTGTACCCCCAGTGTCAGAACCTGTCTACATCTCTGATCTAACTTGGTTCAAATCAAATCTCTTGCTGTAAAACTTCAATGACCTTAGAAAAAAGTGTGTAATGTCATGGAAAATATCTATTTTCCAAGAGGTATCTGATAAACTATGTTATACATTCAAAAGATGTGCAGTGTTGTTCTGGAAACTCTGTAGCCTGGATAATCCTCAATGCAAAATCAAACATTTCTTTAAAAAACTGGTATTTCAATTTTCCCTTTTTAGATGAACTAATAAAAACAAAACATCCGGGCTTCCCTGGTGGCGCAGTGGTTGAGAGTCCGCCTGCCGATGCAGGGGACACGGGTTCGTGCCCCGGTCCGGGAAGATCCGCAGAGCGGCTGGGCCCATGAGCCATGGCCGCTGAGCCTGCGCGTCCGGAGCGTGTGCTCCGCAACATGAGAGACCACAACAGTGAGAGGCCCGCGTATCGCAAAAAAAATAAATAAATAAAAAATAAATCCTAGTAATTAAGGTTTCAGTTTATCTAGATTTTGCTTAAAATGCAAGGGTCTGTGATTATGGCCAAAATGGCTAAAGCCAAGTGAAGGCATTTGGGGGGCCCTCATGCCTTTTCTTTCTGTGTTAGACAGGACTCTGGAGAGCTAGAAAAGCAGCTGAAGCAAGTCTTGAAGGAGCGGAGCACCATCCTCCGCCAGCTGACAAAAACATCAAGAGAACTTGATGGAATTAAAGTCAACCTTCAGGTGAGATGAAAACTAATTTTCCCAGCAGCAAAGGGTAGGGAGTCACCTGGTTTGTCTCATTGGGTTAACATGTAAAGACTTCTGCATTTTTTACCAGTTTTGAATATATTTCTGGGCTTGAACATGGGAGTTATTATTTATTATTATATGAGCTTTGAAAAGAAATGTTATTTGAAATGCAGTCTGGGAATCTGTGGTTTGCAAATTCAGGAATGAGAAAACTGTGTGCTTGGCAAAGCCATCAATTTCTCAGAGTTTCTAAGATCAGTTTGACCCCTGTGTTTTTTACATTACAAAATGATGAACAGCAGTTATGGCTAAGAGTTATAAATGAATATAGAAATGATCTCTTGAAGAGAACTTTAAATTCCACAAAGGATAGTTCTGAAAATTCTTTAATAAACCTCATTACTAAAATGGGTAAATGCCTCGCAAAGGAAAGTGTCATCTGTGAAAATGTATTAGCACTCAGTGAAATCTAAATCAAAAACCAAAGACAAGATCTATATGTGATAAGAAAAGTTTCTGAAATATCTGAGAATATATTTTAATATTTTCCTTTAACATTGTATTTATTGAATACATACTGTATACTAAAAGCTTTGCATGTATTATAGGATTTAATTATCATAATATATCAATGAGGGTAGGCACTATAAATGTGAGTTTTCTTGTTACACTTGAGAAATCATGCTTGAATATCACAAAGGAAACCAGAGTTTAAATGCAGGCAGTCTGACTCCAGAGCCGGTCTGTTAGTTATCGCACTGAACCAAGTTTCTGAACCTTGTGTAATCACCATTGTTCTTAGCTTTTTAGTCCCATGATGATGATTATGATGTCAGCAACCACTACAGTTTATTGAATGCGGTCTCTTGTGTTAGGTCCTCTTTCTCCAATTTTTAATTAATTTTCACATGATGATTATGCTATGATTATTATTAGCCTCATTTTACAGGTGAGAAAACAGAGTTAGAAAAGGGGCCAGAATCTGAGAGCACAGAGAGAGTTAGGAGGTGGATCTGGTATTTTGAACCCAACATCCAAGCTCTTGTTCCAGAAGTTGTATTACATCTTGAGAACATGAAAATAACAGAAAAATTACTCACACTCCAGTAGGATACAGTGACAGGTAGCAAGATGGTAACAGTGCAGGAATAACAGTTCTATGGTAGAAGTTTGCACAGAGCATTAGGGACGCACTGACTAGGATGAAAATGGGTGCATTGATTTCCATATAGGAAGTTGAGGCCAGAATGCTACCTTTTCATTAAGTAGAAATTCACAAGTTTTATGAGACTTGAAAGAATATTTAAGACACCTGCACCTTCTTAGAGGCATGAAACACCTGGCACGTTGAGAATTTTTCAAGCTTATGGTGAAATAAATGCCCATGAGTGGTCAGCACTTCCAGCCAGGACACTCGGTATCTCTATACTAGCAGCCTAAGTTAAGTCAACCTAAGTGTCCATCGACAGATGAATGGATAAAGAAGATGTGGCACATATATACAATGAAATATTACTCAGCCATAGCAAGAAATGAAATTGAGTTATTTGTAGTGAAGTGGATGGACCTTGAGACTGTCATACAGAGTGAAGTAAGTCAGAAAGAGAAAAACAAATACCATAATACCATATGCTAACACATATATATGGAATCAAAAAAAAAAGACTTCGGATTACAGTCTAGGAAATTACTTGAAATAAACGTACAGTTTTGTGGAGTTACTTTTTGAAAGGGTAATACACCTATCAGTAAATGTAATTGCAACCTTTTAAAATGCCTTTTATTTATTTTGTGACAGCCATTGTGCAAGGTGTTTTTTATTTAATTTTTATCTTATTAAATCCCCTCAACAAGCTTTTCACAAAATAAGATAATATTTTACTCATTGTACAGTGAGGAAACGAAATTCAAAGAAGCTACAGGAATCTCCCAAAGTCATACATCTAATAAATGTTGATTCCAGGTTTCAAACTCATAGTAAATAAATAAATATATTGCCCATTGTACACTTTTTTTCATATATTTTTCCAGTGGGGCTTCATAAAGACATGAGCTTTGAAAGCCTTGTTCATCTCTGTAACCATAGCACCTGGATGGCATCACAATATAGATCCATAAATAAACATTGTATTAATTAAGTAGTAGGTATATCAATCTTTGGTATCCTTAAAGTCATCAAAATTATTTTCCAAGATGTATACCCCACTTCTCTGGACATTGCTGGGGAAATAATAATCAAATACTCATGAGTTCTTCTAATTGGATACATTTTTCAGACCCTCATCTGCATACCTACCCTTTTCATATTTTCATTTCTTCATTTCATGTTTTGTTTTGGTTTTAATTTCTTGAGGATAGTGCCATGCCCTTTTAATCTTTGTTTCCTTCAGAATGCCTGGAGTGTAGCAGATGGTAAATTGAATAAGCATATTTTTATTCTGCTTTTCACCAAGTGCTTTCACACATCTATTATCCCCTTTGAGTTTTCCAGTAACTGTCTAATGTAGGCTCTTCAAAATTCTCATCCCTGTTTATCAGATAAGGAAGTCAAAGTGCAGATTTTGTGACCTGTCCCAGGTCATATGGCCATGATGCACTTTGAACTGTAAATCCCATGATTGGTGATTTTCCCCCAAACCTGCTTTTTTGTGTTTTATGTCAAGCTACTCTTTTCAAATAAACAGAGCACCTTTTATTGGCTGCTTCCTAATTATGATGTCAATCAGTCATTTTAGGGAAAAAGGTTCTCTTGTGATGTTCACCCCACCACATCCATATCAGAATACTTAACTTACTACATGAAAATTGTTTCTAGCATTAGGCTGAAAAATTGGTGAAGGCAGACACTATGGCTTTGTTGTTAAATAAATATTAGGTAAGCAACACGTTTGCCATTCTTGTTATTGTCAGTTCCTTACCTGTCATAGCTTCTCTTTTTACAAACAATGTTATTGCCTCTGTTTCAACTTTTAATATCAAAAAGGATAGGTTACCCTGTTAAATAATATACTAAGTATAAATAACAAAGTTTTCAGGGAAGGATTAACGGGTCAGATTCTCTAATGAGAAAAGCTCATGTGGGCTTTTTTCTTTTAATTCATGGTCTGTCAATGCTGAATTTGCCAGAGTAAATAAACAGTAATGACTGAGGTGGTATTTTTTTTCTTTAATACACTATCTATACAGAACAGTTACAATTTTAAATGGCCCTAGTTTTTCTATGCACTCTAATGCATTACTCATAAATAATAAATAGACAAGACCAAACAGGTGCATGCCATTTGACTGCTTTCATCCTGATGTATTATTACTTAGCTTATTTAGGGAGGCCTTTTATGTCCCCTTGTGTTTGTAGAAACTATGCCAGAACCAGTTTAACATGCCTGCAGAGAACATAGTAAAACTTCAAATGAAGAGCAGAAGATATGTTTTATATTCACTTATAAAGAGACCTAGGTATTTGGAGAGTACTTTCTCCTCCACTGAACCTCTAAAGGCTGAATCTCAGTTCATTCCCTTTCACTCACTGTGTAGCACTTGCACCACTTGGTGTCATAAATTGTGCATCCTGAGAGCCTATGTGCATCCTGAGAGCCATGGGGACCATCATGGCCTTGTTTATACATTCTTATTTCAGGGCATAAGTGCAGCCACACCTTGTGCCATAAACACAAAAGTAAAGTAAGCTTCAATTTATCACCTGAATAAGACTTCCTTTTCCCACTTTTCTTATCAGAGTTTGAAAAACGATGAGAAATCTGCCAAAACTGATGTTCAGAAGCTTCTAGAAATAGGTCAGAAACAAAGGTAAGGCTGTGTTTTCCTTTTATTTTCTTAGTTCTTTTTCTCCATAGCCAAACTCCATTCAGAGACTTCACAAGGATAAGTTTATTCTAAATGCATTCATTTCTTTATATTCTTACTTATACTTTAATGTATAAGAATCTTGTTCAAATGTAGATCCTTATAAAATAAGTGTAGGGTGGCGCTTGAGATTCTGCATTTCTAACACGTTCCCTGGTGATGGGTGATCCCGATACTATGCTGCTCATCTGCGGATCTCAATTCAACCGTTAAGGATCTGGAGTACTTTCCTTTATTGTCCCACTAAGATGGGCCCACATAAGTCTGCCCATCAATAAATCCAATAACAATGACATCAGTGGGCCACTGTTTGTTTTTTTTTTTTCCAGATTCTGTGATCTTATAACTTGTAGAGGATTTTGGCCTTTTTTAATAGTATCAAAACTTGATTGTGGCAATAGTGGTGGGGGGTGGTAAGAAATGGGGTAAACTTAACGCAGTAGAATTGGAACAGTTTTATTATTGTTGCTATGTTTATTTTGGAAGGAAGTGCACTATGAGCTAGATTTCTATATGACTTGAAATTGCTTCTCAAGGAAAAAAAGGAAAAGCCAAAGTATTTTAAGGTAGAAACAAGTCAGCATTTGTTATTTGTTATACGTTTACTAGAGGCTCTACTAGATGCTTTATATTTTTTTTTCTTGTTTCAACACCACAAGTATAGATTAAATATTATTGTCCCCATTCAGTAAATGGGAAAATGTTGCTCAAAATGCTTAAGTGAATGGATGAGAGTTGTGTTAATTGGAATTTGCTCTGCTGTGTCTTACCCATAGCCATACCCTTTCAAGATAGTTTACTGATCCAAAGCAAAAAGCTGTTTAAAAAGTTGACAGATGCTACACTATGTAGTCCCTTCTCACCATCTTCTATCTTCTCCACTGACCTTGCCTCTTGATGCAGAAACCTCATTGCATTGAGGGGATGACATGTTAAAAATCAAATTAAGCATCTTATATTGACTCTTGTTATTATTTAAATGGAATCATTATTTATCGAACATGAAATTCTCTCCAAAGTCCAATATTAAAAAGATGTCATATAAAATATGGGTCTGAGCATGTTTCCAAAATTACATGATTTTAAATTATTTTATTGGTTTGAAATAATCCACTTTTTAAAACACCTGTGCTCAATATCACACAAGTATTTGTGATTCACTGAGTTAGTGAAGAATTATAAACAATATTTTCAATAGAAATAGCTAGTCAAAATGTTACCAAGCCTAAGCTTGTACTGCTCCCTGCACAACAGGCCAATAATCGAGAGACGAGTTCTTGAGGCAAGAAATAGTGACTTTATTCAGAAAGCCATAAAAACTGAGAAGATCGTGGGCTTGTGCCCCAAAGAACCATCTTGCCTGAGTTAGAATTCAGGCTCCTTTTATATAATAAAACGGCAGCCTCCAGAGGGGATGTGTTAATTTCTTCTTCCCTGCAGTCACTCACAGGTAGACCTTGTCAGGATGTTTCCTGTGAGCTAAACAAAGGTATTTTAGCTTAATGCTCATTACATGGGATTCAGAGTTCCCAGAGATGGACCTTTATGTATAATATAAGCTTATAGGCAACATCCCTTTAGTGATCAACTTGTAATAGAATACAAAAGGTTCTTCCCTCTTACAAAAACAGACCAAGAGTCATTGAAAATTATCACTTTTTGTAGAGTCTTCCATGTTGGGAAAAGATAATAAACAAAAACATAAAAATAGAAATGACTGGGGCTTCCCTGGTGGCGCAGCGGTTGAGAGTCCGCCTGCCGATGCAGGGGACACGGGTTCATGCCCCGGTCCGGGAAGATACCACATGCTGCAGAGCAGCTGGGCCTGTGTGCCATGGCCACTGAGCCTGCGTGTCCGGAGCTTGTGCTCCGCAACGGGAGAGGCCACAGCAGTGAGAGGCCCCCATACCGCAAAAAAATAAATAAATAAAATAAAATAAAATAAAAAAATAGAAATGACTTCTGCATAATGCATGTGCAATACCAGTGAGAGGGTTGCAGTGACTGAAGAAGACAGATTGAGTCAGGAAAGATCAGAAAATAAAGCTGTTGTGCATAGACTGGGACCACTCTTAAAGGTTAGCTCAGAGTGGACTTCAGCATAATCAACAGAAAACCCATTCATGTAGCTCTGTAAAAGAATGATATAATTAAAGAATTATATTAGGGGAATTATTCTGACAACATTGTTCAAGGCAGAAAGAAAGAGACATAGACCAGGTTGAGGAAAGGTCCCCTAGAGAAGAGACAGAGAGATCTCATCAGTGAGGACCATGGAGTGAAAGAGCAACGAAATCAGCCTTTCTTTATTGCAGGAGAGACACAGATGAAGAGACAGGCTTATGCATGATGTGAATAAGGAAAAACCTATTCCTTTAGCTTACTGATATTTTCTTAAATTATCTATGGTTGTTTCTACATGACACAAAATATCCAGGCAAATGAGGAAAAACATGGTTAGAGTTATTAAGAATTTCAGGCCATCATCTATACATTTGGCATGGTATACAGATAGCCAGATGATGGACCAAGGTTTTCAATGAATGTGTTAAATGGAGCATATATTTTGGTATTGTGATTTCAAAGTTTTATCCAAAATTATAAAATTTGTTAAAATGCATAACTTGTATAATGTACACACAGTCAGCATGGAAAATTCAATAAATCCTAACAATAGGTGACTTCTCAAAAGTATAATACATTTGATATATTAGTTTTTGCGTTTAGTTAGAGTTATAAAAATCATGCTTATCTGAATGTGAAGGAGGCTATATATCTCATTTCCAAAATAAAAGAGATTAATAAACAGTAAAAGAGGAAAAAAATATCTCAGACTATAAAAAGTATTAACTGATGGCAAATTTAGAAGTATTATCAGAGCCTGAAAGACTAAAATGTATTGCAGATGCCATTTGGCTATACACCCAGTTCTCAGTAACTACCTGTCCTCTGGGATCCTTGCCACCTGGCCCTTACCTGGTGAAGTAGTCCCTAGAAGTCATGTTGCTTTTATGTGTCTCTGACATCACTGGCTACAGTTAATTACCTCATAGGTGTCTACCAAAACAAAACTGAATCAGTTAGAAGTTCCTTCTTGGAATTGTAACCAACAGGCAACTAATAAAGTCTCTCTGTGTAACTGTACTAGATTGTAAGTAAGTAAACGCAGAGGATATGGCATGGTCATAAACAACCAGGTAGCAAGAGCAGCATGTCTTTCTGCCAAAGAGGTACAGAGAAAGGAATGTATATATGTGTGTTTGTGTGTGTGGTGTATGTGTGCGCCTGTGCACATGCACGCATAGTTTTACGTGAGCAGGAGAAAGTTGCATTGACTCTTGATTGTTACATTTCAGAAATATTTAGACAGCTTAGGTAATATTCGTAGAAGAGTCCGCCGGTTGATGGAGAGACTTTTAAGCCATACTATGTGAAGAGTGAGAGTATGTAACCAAAAAATAGAGACCCTGGGAGATAGGAGAGTACCCTGAAGTTTCTGAAAAGCTGTCTTGAAAATAAAAAGGAATAAAACAGTTTACTCTCTATGGTGGATGGTGGGTAGAGATTTTGAGAAGGCAGTTTTGGACTCTGTGTACTAATGGATTTTAGTATATCGAGTTCTCTGTAAAGGAAAAGAATGCCTGAGATAGTGGCAAGGTTTCTATCTGTGATGTTATGACAATACAATCTGGTAAGCACATGAAAAAAATACCTTCCTGTAGGGTAGGGTATTTTTGTATTTATAATTGGGGATGGAAGATGTGTGAAACAGCTGCCTTTTAAAATCCCTTGTAACCATGAAATTCTATGGTAAAATGTACTCAACATCCGAGAGACCCTATCACAGTGTCGCTGGAGCCAACAGTTGTTTAGAATTCAAGCTTCAGTTCAGTGCCAAATAGGGCCCAAGAGTAGCTCTACATAGTTTGTGCAAATCCCATTTGGTGGTGGGGGGGGGTGGTCGGAGTAGAACTGAGCAAGTTGTGGGACAGGAGTTTGGGACCACCTAAAGCATGGGAGCAGTGAGAATGTGCAGAAATAAGTCTGAAAAAGGAGATGGAAAGATTCAGCAGTTTCAAAAGTCCTGCTTTGCCATTCTGTCTGATAGCTTTCCTCGCCATGAAAATGAGAATTCTCCACCTTCTCCAGCTTTTAACAGCTTTTCCAACTTATTTTTTACTTACTCCCTATTGCCTATAGATGTCAGTATGTGGGCATTTTTGAATATATACATACATATATAAACACTTATTTTTATTTTTATAAAATATATGAATTTTATCATTTAATTTTAAAATATATGTATCACTTTAAAATAAAAATGAGAATTTTAAAATCCAGAAATAACGAATAAGTATTACAAGATTTTATTATAACTTTTTTCTAGTTGGAAATATAATAGTCCTATTGCATTTTTATTCAGTACTTGTTGAAGATTTGAGTGTTAGGAATAGAATGTAGATCCTTCCTTCTTTCTTTCTCCCTGTCTCCCTCAATAGGGGTAGTATAATGACTCTCTAGAATTTGAGCACCTAGTCTGCAGAACACAATTATACCACCTCTTTATGTATCAGTTTTCCATTTTATGGAGTGCCTGGTATACTGTAAGCCTACAATATATGTAAATATTACTATTATTTTGTATTATATTATGCCACACATGCTCTTTGTGGAAAATATCAGGAGAAATAATGGAAGCCTACATGTGAAACAATTGTGATAAATGAAAACTGGTTTGAGGCCGTAATGGAAGCTGAGAATTAAAATCCACTTTAAGCAAAAGCATGTTAAAGCTTTACCCAAACAAGCATAAATCATCTAAAAACCAAAGTGACTGTAATTAGTTTATAACTTGTTCCTGTTATACGTTGCCTTGATCAACAAAATTCAGACTGATTCCAGCGATCGTATAGACTTTCATGGATATTCCTAAAATTGAAACTGGGACCTAATAGTTTCTAGAGTAATCATTAAGTCCTTCTGGATGAAAGAGCAGCTGGTGGTTGTGCAGGATGTGGTGGTCAAAGAATGAACACAAGGACCTCAAGTGGTGCCAGTGGTTGTGATAATCGTCTCGTGTATTAAGTGATTATTTTCCAGGCATTTGCTAAGCATTTTGCCTATATAATATCTTCTAAACCTCACTATAAACCTATGAGGTAGTTGTATTATTGTGCCCATTTATAGGTGAAAAAAAAAATGAGTCTAAGAACATGCTTTCCTATACCATAGTCTCTTTACTGTTGTTACACACCAAGAAAATATTTTTGTTCCAGAAGTTGTCTTTTGGCTCTAGACTGGAAATTTTAGTTTGTCTGCTGCTAAGACTAGAAGAGGTTTCTGTTTGGTTCTTGCTGTTGCTTTGAAGGAGTTTATTCCTCTAGCCATACTTAACACACACCTACACACACACTCACTCATATACTGTTATCTGCTATCTGAACTTTTTTTTTTACATCTTTATTGGAGTATAATTGCTTTACAATGGTGTGTTAGTTTCTGTCTTATAACAAAGTGAATCAGTTATACATATACATAAGTTCCAATATCTCTTCCCTTTTGCGTCTCCCTCCCTCCTACCCTCCATATCCCACCCCTCTAGGTGGTCACAAAGCACCGAGCTGATCCCCCGGTGCTATGCGGCTGCTTCCCACTAGCTATCTATTTTACATTTGGTAGTGTATATATGTCCATGCCACTCTCTCACTTTTTCACAGATTAACCTTCCCCCTCCCCATATCCTCAAGTCCATTCTCTAGTAGGTCTGTGTCATTATTCCTGTCTTACCCTTAGGTTCTTCATGACATTTTTTTTTCTTAAATTCCATATACATGTGTTAGCATACGGTATTTGTCTTTCTCTTTCTGACTTACTTCACTCTGTAGGACAGACTCGAGGTCCATCCACCTCATTACAAATAGCTCAATTTCGTTTCTTTTTATGGCTGAGTAATATTCCATTGTATATATGTGCCACATCTTCTTTATCCATTCATCCGATGATGGATGCTTAGGTTGTTTCCATCTCCAGGCTATTGTAAACAGAGCTGCAATAAATATTTTGGTACATGACTCTTTTTGAATTATGGTTTTCTCAGGGTATATGCCCAGTAGTGGGATTGCTGGGTCATATGGTAGTTCTATTTGTAATTTTTTAAGGAAGCTCCATACTGTTCTCCATAGTGGCTGTACCAATTCACATTCCCACCAGCAGTGCAAGAGTGTTCCCTTTTCTACACACCCTCTCCAGCATTTATTGTTTCTAGATTTCTTGATGATGGCCATTCTGACTGGTGTGAGATGATATCTCATTGTACTTTTGATTTGCATTTCTCTAATGATTAATGATGTTGAGCATTCTTTCATGTGTTTGTTGGCAGTCTGTATATCTTCTGTGGAGAAATGTCTATTTAGGTCTTCTGCCCATTTTTGGATTGGGTTGTTTGTTATTGAGCTGTATGAGCTGCTTGTAAATTTTGGAGATTAATCCTTTGTCAGTTGCTTCATTTGCAAATATTTTCTCCCATTCTGAGGGTTGTCTTTTGGTCTTGTGTATGGTTTCCTATGCTGTGCAAAAGCTTTTAAGTTTCATTAGGTCCCATTTGTTTATTTTTGTTTTATTTCCATTTCTATAGGAGGTGGGTCAAAAAGGATCTTGCTGTGACTTATGTCATAGAGTGTTCTGCCTATGTTTTCCTCTAAGAGTTTGATAGTTTCTGGCTTTACATTTAGGTCTTTAATCCATCTTGAGCTTATATTTGTGTATGGTGTTAGGGAGTGATCTAATCTCATATTTTACATGTACCTGTCCAGTTTTCCCAGCACCACTTATTGAAGAGGCTGTCCTTTCTCCACTGTACATTCCTGCCTCCTTTATCAAAGATAAGGTGACCATATGTGCGTGGGTTTATCTCTGGGCTTTCTATCCTGTTCCATTGATGTATGTTTCTGTTTTTATGCCAGTACCATACTGTCTTGATTACTGTAGCTTTGCAGTATAGTCTGAAGTCAGGGAGCCTGATTCCTCCAGCTCCATTTTTCGTTCTCAAGATTGCTTTGGCTACTCGGGGTCTTTTGTGTTTCCATACAAAGTGTGAAATTTTTTGTTCTAGTTCTGTGAAAAATGCCAGCGGTAATTTGATAGGGATTGCATTGAATCTGTAGATTGCTTTGGGTAGTAGAGTCATTTTCACAATGTTGATTCTTCCAATCCAAGAACATGGTATATCTCTCCATCTATCTGTATCATCTTTAATTTCTTTCATCAGTGTCTTATAATTTTCTGCATACAGGTCTTTTGTCTCCTTAGGTAGGTTTATTCCTATTTTATTCTTTTTGTTGCAATGGTAAGTGGGAGTGTTTTCTTGATTTCTCTTTCAGATTTTTCATCATTAGTGTATAGGAATGCAAGAGATTACTGTGAATTAATTTTGTATCCTGCTACTTTACTAAATTCATTGAATAGCTCTAGTAATTTTCTGGTAGCATCTTTAGGATTCTCTATGTATAGTAACATGTCATCTGCAAACAGTGACAGCTTTACTTCTTCTTTTCTAATTTGGATTCCTTTTATTTCCTTTTCTTCTGATTGCTGTGGCTAAAACTTCCAACACTATGTTGAATAAGAGTGGTGAGAGTGGGCAACCTTCTCTTGTTCCTGATCTTAGTGGAAATGCTTTCAGTTTTTCACCATTGAGGATGATGTTGGCTGTGGGTTTCTCATATATGGCCTTTATTATGTTGAGGAAAGTTCCCTCTATGCCTACTTTCTGGAGGGATTTTGTCATAAATGGCTGTTGAATTTTGTTGTAAGCTTTCTCTGCATCTATTGAGATGACCATATGGTTTTTCTCCTTCAATTTGTTAATATGATGTATCACATTGATTGATTTGTGTATATTGAAGAATCCTTGCATTCCTGGAATAAACCCCACTTGATCATGGTGTATGATCCTTTTAATGTGCTGTTAGATTCTGTTTGCTAGTATTTTCTTGAGGATTTTTGCATCTATGTTTATCAGTGGTATTGGCTTTTAGTTTTCTTTCCTTGTGGCATCTTTGTCTGGTTTTGGTATCAGGGTGATGGTGGCCTCATAGAGTGAGTTTGGCAGTGTTCCTCCCTTTGCTATATTTTGGAAGAGTTTGAGAAGGATAGGTATTAGCTCTTCTCTAAATGTTTGATAGAATTCGCCTGTGAAGCCATCTGGTCCTGGGCTTTTTTTTGTTGGAAGATTTTTTATCATAGTTTCAATTTCAGTGCTTGTGATTGGTCTGTTCATATTTTCTATTTCTTCCTGATTCAGTCTTGCTAGGTTGTGCATTTCTAAGAATTTGTCCATTTCTTCCAGGTTGTCCATTTTTTGGCATAGAGTTGCTTGTAGTAATCTCTCATGATCTTTTGTATTTCTGCAGTGTCCGTTGTTACTTCTCCTTTTTCATTTCTAATTCTATTGATTTGAGTCTTCTCCCTTTTTTTCTTCATGAGTCTGGCTATAGACTTATCAATTTTCTTTATCTTCTCAAGGAACCAGCTTTTAGTTTTATTGATCTTTGCTATCGTTTCCTTCATTTCTTTTTCATTTATTTCTGATCTGATCTTTATGATTTCTTTCCTTCTGCTAACTTTGGGGTTTTTTTGTTCTTCTTTCTCTAATTGCTTTAGGTGCAAGGTTAGGTTGTTTATTTAAGATGTTTCCTGTTTCTTAAGGTAGGATTGTATTGCTATAAACTTCCCTCTTAGAATTGCTTTTGCTGCATCCCATAGGTTTTGGGTCGTTGTGTCTCCATTGTCATTTGTCTCTAGGTATGTTTTGATTTCCTCGTTGATTTCTTCAGTGATCACTTCGTTATTAAGTAGTGTATTGTGTAGCCTTCATGTGTTTGTATTTTTTAGAGATCTTTTCCTTTAATTGATATCTAGTCTCATAGTGTCGTCAGAAAAGAAAGTTGATACAATTTCAATTTTCTTAAATTTTCCAAGGCTTGATTTGTGACCCAAATGTGATCTATCCTGGAGAATGTTTCATGACCACTTGAGAAAAATGTGTATTCTGTTGTTTTTGGTTGGAATGTCCTATAAATATCAATTAAGTCCATCTTGTTTAATGTATCATTTAAAGCTTGTGTTTCCTTATTTATTTTCATTTTGCATGATCTGTCCATTGGCGAAAGTGAGGTGTTAAATTCCCCTACTATGAATGTGTTACTGTCGATTTCCCCTTTTATGGCTGTTAGTATTTACCTTATGTGTTGAGGTGCTCCTAATTTGTGTGCATGAATATTTACAATTGTTATATCTTCTTCTTGGATCGGTGCCTTGATCATTATGTAGTGTCCTTCTGTGTCTCTTCTAATAGTCTTTCTTTTAAAGTCTAATTTGTCTTATATAAGAATTGCTACTCCAGCTTTCTTTTGGTTTCCATTTGCATTCAATATCTTTTTCCATCACCTCACTTTCAGTTTGTATGTGTCTCTAGGTTGAAGTGTGTCTCTTGTAGACAGCATATCTATGGGTCTTGTTTTTGTATCCATTCAGCCACTCTGTGTCTTTTGGTGGGAGCATTTAGTCCATTTACATTTAAGGTAATTATCGCTATGTATGTTCCTATTCCCATTTTCTTAATTGTTTTGGGTTTGTTATTATAGATCTTTTCCTTCTCTTGTGTTTCTTGCCTAGAGAATATCCTTTAGCATTTGTTGTAAAGCTGGTTTGGTGGTGCTGAACTCTCTCAACTTTTGCTTTTCTGTAAAGGTTTTAATTTCTCTATCAAATCTGAATGAGATCCTTGCTGGGTAGAGTAATCTTGGTTGTAGGTTTTTCTTCTTCATCACTTGAAATATGTCCTGCCACTCCCTTCTGGCTTGTAGAGTTTCTGCTGAAAGTTCAACTGTTAACCTTATGGGGATTCCCATGTGTGTTATTTGTTGTTTTTCCCTTGCTGCTTTTAATATGTTTTCTTTGTATTTAATTTTTGACAGTTTGATTAATGTGTGTCTTGGCATGTTTCTCCTTGGACTTATCCTGTATGGGACTCTCTGTGCTTCCTGGACTTGATTAACTTGATTAACTATTTCCTTTCCCATATTAGGGAAGTTTTCAACTATAATCTCTTCAAATATTTTCTCAGTCTCTTTCTTTTTCTCTTCTTCTTCTGGAACCGCTGTAATTCGAATGTTGGTACGTTTAATGTTGTCCCAGACGTCTCTGGGACTGTCCTCAGTTCTTTTCATTCTTTTTTCTTTATTCTGCTCTGCAGTAGTTATTTCCACTATTTTATCTTCCACCTCACTTATCCGTTCTTCTGCCTCAGTTACTCTGCTATTGATCCCTTCTAGAGTATTTTTAATTTCATTTATTGTGTTGTTCATTGTTGCTTGTTTCATCTTTAGTTCTAGGTTCTTGTTAAACGTTTCTTGTGTTTTCTCTATTTCCAAGATTTTGGATCATTGTTACTATCATTATTCTGAATTCTTTTTCAGGTAGACTGCCTATTTCCTCTTCATTTGTTAGGTCTGGTGGGTTTTTATCTTGCTCCTTCACATGCTGTGTGTTTTTCTGTCTTCTCATTTTGCTTATCTTACTGTGTTTGGGGGTCTCCTTCTTGCAGGCTGCAGGTTCGTAGTTCCCGTTGTTTTTGGTGTCTGTCCCCAGTGGCTGAAGTTGGTTCAGTGTGTTGTGTAGGCTTCCTGGTGGAGGGGACTAGTGCCTGTGTTCTGGTGGATGAGGCTGGATCTTGTCTTTCTGGTCGGCAGGTCCACGTCTGGTGGTGTGTTTTGGGGTATCTGTGGACTTATGATTTTAGGCAGCCTCTCTTCTAATGGGGGGGGGTTGTGTTCCTGTCTTGCTAGTAGTTTGGCATAGGGTGTCCAGCACTGTAGCTTGCTGGTCGTTGAGTGAAGCTGGGTGTTGGTGTTGAGATGGAGATCTCTGGGAGATTTTCGCCATTTGATATTACGTGGAGCTAGGAGGTCCCTTGTGGACCAGTGTCCTGAAGTTGGCTCTCCCACCTCAGAGGCACATCCCTGACATCTGGCTGCAGCACCAAGAGACTTTCATCCACACAGCTCAGAATAAAAGGGAGAAAAAGTAGAAAGAACGAATGAAAGAATGAGGATAAAAGAAAATAAAATAATGTAAGGTAAAATAAAATAAAGTTATTAAAATAAAAAATTATTATTAAATAAAATATTTTTAAGTAAAAAAAAAAATAACCTGACAGATAGAACCCTAGTACAAATGGTGAAAGCAAAACTATACAGACAAAATCTCACACAGAAGCATACACATACACACTCACAAAAAGAGGAAAAGGGGAAAAAATAATAAATCTTGCTCTCAAAGTCCACCTCCTCAATTTGGGATGATTCGTTGTCTATTCAGGTATTCCACAGGTGCAGGTACGTCAAGTTGATTGTGGAGATTTAATCCACTGCTCCTGAGGCTGCTGGGAGAGATTTCCCTTTCTCTTCTTTGTTCTCACAGCTCCCGGGGTTCAGCTTTGGATTTGGCCCCGCCTCTGCATGTAGGTCTCCAGAGGGCGTCTGTTCTTCGCTCAGACAGGACGGGGTTAAAGGAGCCACTGATTCGGGGACTCTGGCTCACTCAGGCCGGGGAGAAGGAGGGGCGTGGAGACGTGGCGAGCGTGCGGCGGCAGAGGCCGGCATGACATTGCAGCAGCCTGAGGCACGCCGTGCGTTCTCCCGGGGAAGTTGTCCCTGGATCCCGGGACCGTCGCTGTGGCGGGCTGCACAGGTTTCCGGGAGGGGTGGTGTGGAGAATGACCTGTGCTCGCACACAGTCTTCTTGGTGGTGGTAGCAGCAGCCTTAGTGTCTCATGCCCGTCTCTGGGGTCCGCGCTGGATAGCCACGGCTCGCACCCGTCTCTGGAGCTCCCTTAAGCAGCACTCTTAATCCCCTCTCCTTGCGCACCGGGAAACAAAGAGGGAAGAAAAAGTCTCTTGCCTCTTCGGCAGTTCCAGGCTTTTCCTGGACTCCCTCCCGGGTAGCCGTGGTGCACAAATCCTTTCAGGCTGTGTTTATGAAGCCAACCCCAGTCCTATCCCTGTGCTCCAACCGAAGCCCGAGCCTCAGCTCCCAGACCCGCCCTCCGCGGCAGGTGAGCAGACAAGCCTCTCGGGCTGGTGAGTGCCGGTCGGCACCGATCCTCTGTGCGGGAATCTCTCCTCTTTGCTCTCCACACCCCTATTGCTGTGCTCTCCTCTTCGGCTTCGAAGCTCCCCCATCCACCACCCGCAGTCTCCGCCCGCCAAGGGGCTTCCTAGTGTGTGGAAACCTTTCCTTCTTCACGGCTCCCTCCCACTGGTGCAGGTCCCGTCCCTATTCTTTTGTCTCTGTTTATTCTTTTTTCTTTTGCCCTACCCAGGTACGTGGGGAGTTTCTTGCCTTTTGGGAGGTCTGAGGTCTTCTGCCAGCGTTCAGTAGGTGTTCTGTAGGAGTTGTTCCACGTGTAGATGTATTTCTGATGTATCTGTGGGGAGGAAGGTGATCTCTGCATCTTACTCTTCTGCCATCTTCCCTGTCTCTCCTATCTGAACTTTTTGAAGTGATAGCTTATGTGATAAAATGAAGGCACAGAAATATAATAACATTTGTCATAATTGAGAAAATCCTAAACCCTTAAGGGGAATTCATATTTATGGAAATATTTATATTTTTAATGTGAGACAGGGTCCATATGTCCTACTGAACTTGAGACACAATATGTATGTATGTGCAGATGTATTTTTTATTATCCCCAATAAATGAGTCAGCTTTTGCATTAAAAATAAGTCTTTTTTCTCTTTGTTTTTGCAAAAAGTCTCAGACCTTATACAGTATATCTAAAACAATGCTTTAGAATTAGTTAATGTAGAACATCCAAGGGACTGATAATTTTTCCCATGAGCAAGTCTATGGTAACTTTTTTTCTAAACAGCATGTTCACACCCTGGCATGCTGTCACTAAAATTACCTTTCTAACTCTAATTATTATATCGATTTGATTTAACACATTATGCAGTTCACAGATGATTCACACAGTAGGATTCTTATAAGACACAATAACAAGGCAATTTCCCTTAAATACAGCTTGCTTTTAGTGCTTGCATGGGAGAGAAGACTCTTTATTACCAGAGTCCTGAGATACATCTTGTATGTTTAACCGTGGCTCTGTATATTCTAGTTATGTTTCCTATATATATATATATGTATATACAGCAAAACCTCCTTTCATCGTATAAATAGGAAATAAGAGATTTATATCATGTCTCTCTTTTGCTCTCTATTTTCTACTAAACAGAGAACAAATGAAGTCTCTCCAGGAGGCCCTGGAAAATCAGCTTAAAGAGACAACTGAGAAAGCAGAAAAACAGCAGGCTACTGTAAGTGTTTCTCTTCTGTGTCCTTTGCTTTGGGGCTGGAAAATTGTTAACTTTTTTCCCTAAAATCATTATGGAACAAATACACCAGTGACAAATATAAATGAAAGTACAATGAAAAAAACACAATCAACAAGATTATAAAAATACTTAGCAGCAATCATTCCAAAAAAATATTTTCTTTGTATTTGATTCTTAGGGGTCTTCTGATTCCCAACCCTTATTTATGGATGAAAAACTCAGGGCAAGAGTGTTGGTGTCAGGCCCCCTATCAGTGGCTCTTGAATTTTGGGGTGTGACCTTGAACTAAGTTAAGCTATACAGATCCCTAAGCCATACCCTACATCCACTGAATAGACATCTCCCAAGGGTGGAGCCACACCATCTGCCTATTTAATCAACTACACAGGTGATTCTGAGACACCCCAAAGTTTAAGAATCAAACTTCTCTTCAGATTTTCTCTCTCAAAATGATGTCCTATTGACCCTCACGTTTCAATTCTTATAACTAATATTCACCATGGGCAGGAGAGATGGTTCTCTGGATAATAGTGCTAAAAACTAGATTTCTACCTCATTCCCCACATACACTTATGTACCATTTATGGAGATTGAACCTTTTATCTTGTGTGAGGACCTGAATCTAATTCAAAATATAGTATATTAATAGAAAATTTGAGGTATAGTAAGACCAATAGATCAGGAAACAATTACCTTGGAAAGATAGTTTATTTCTCACAGTTCCCAAGAGAGGGGCATGCCACATGACCAGGGACCACGTAGGGAAGCACCAGGTCAGGCACAAGGCAAAGGAAGGTGGGGAAACTATGGACAAGAGCCTTTACTGTGGTTTCTGTGGGAAGGAATGGGCTAGGCAGGGTAAGCAGGCCTAGGATTGGCCCATTTCAGTGATTTCAGCAGGCTCTGGGGCACAGGGACAATTTTTCTGGTACCCGGCCCTGGGGTGATTAAGGCAGGTGGATAGTCGTCTGAAGTGTGAGAACCCAGTACAAGGGGTGGCTGGAGTTCTAGGCTCTGTATTGGTTAGTGTGTATTTGAAAAGCTTACCACCAGGAAGAGTGGGTGGGGAAGGAGCATCGATGAGGAAGGCAGGAGGTCAAGATAGGATGACTCAAGCATATTATTGGGTTGTCCATAACAAGGCTAGTCTGCATATATGTGTAAGGTAGGTGTTAAAGCATCAAGTTTACAGAAGCTAGAAACAGGACTAATACAAGGTCTCCATCCAGGTTGATTACCTGGGATCCCAGGCCCTTTAAGAATTGTCATCCTGCCTTTCTTTTGCAAGTCTTTCTTGAATAATCTGGATTAGGGTATAAAGTTTTGCTTCTGAAACTTAGCCCTGTCTGTCATCTGAGGTACCTGCTTCTTGGAGACAGTCTTTGTAATAATGGCTGTTGATTCTCCTGGGTGCAGGATTATTTCTTGTTAATAAATTCACTGTTATCTGTCCAGCCCACCTGTAAGGATGAGCATCTTTGTTCTTCTCTGTTATGCCATGGCAACACTCACTGCTAACCTACAAGGTGTCCTAGTTTCTGGCTCTTTGGACAGCGGGTGTTACATAAAAGAACAGACATATTTTTAGCACTATCATGTTGATTCCTCCCCTCAGAATCTGACCCAGCATAAGTAGCAACCCTAATTGCAATCCCATTGCTTTCTTGACCTGTCACATTTAATCTCAACTTCTTCATAGCCCAGTCACAAATAATGACAGTTAGAACAGATAGAAATATTCACACATACTCTTTTCTCAGATTCTCACAATAAAACTGCACACTACTGTTGTTGTTTGTTTTGTTGTTTTTGTTTTTTTTTCTGAAAATGAATAACTCTTGCTTGTATTTACACAGCTAGCATTTGGAGAAGCCAAGGCATGAATCTGTGTTTATTCCAATATGTTATGTACACTGTGTCTAACATCCCAAAAGAAGAAAGCTCTAACATTTGAAAGAGCTCAACAAAAGTTAGAAGAGTCAAGTGTGGCAAAAGTGGGGACAAAGGATGCGTAGCTGGGAAGAAGGAGGAGACAGGACTGGCCGAGTCAGCTTTATCCTCACCTCAGAATCCTTGTAGTGCTTTTCTTAAAGTTCAGCATTGAATCTTGAGGGAGGATTTTCCTCTCCCACCCCAAAATACTCTACCAAACCAGAAACACCCTATATGTATTCATAACCTAACATGTGCTACAGAATAAGAATATTCTGGGTTTAAATTCCTAGTGGACAATCTACTATCTGTAAATTTGAATAAGCTCTTTAACTTCTGCAAGTTTCCTTATTTGAAGAATTTGGGGAATAATTAAAATTAAAATAACATACATAATTTCCCTAAAATTATATCTGGCATATAGTAGATAGTAGAATCTAAACTAAATTTGATCTCAATAGAAAGAAAAAAATAAAAAAATAAAATAAATAAATTATCCAATTGAAAGAAAAATGAAGGCAAAAGAATTACTGTTGGCAAAAGTTTCAGTGTATTAGAAATAACAATAAATGGGTTAATTTTAATAATAATTTTTAAAAGACACAGAATAACTGCAATTAAGAAATTAGGACAATATATGCAAATGTGCTAATTTTAACAACTGAGAAGACCACATACTTAAAATAAGCAATACAGGAAAATATATGCAAAACAACATAAAAGAAGTAAATGATTGACAGCAATATTAATGCTGGCAAAGAGAATTTAAGGCACAAATATAATGTAAGAGAAAGCATTATATGCTAGCAAAGAAAAATAAATAAATAAAATGAGGTGGTTATAGTTATAACCATCATAAACATAAACATACTTAACAAATCAGCTTCCATATCCATCAATCTATAAATGAAGGGAGAAATAGACAAATACAAAGATCTTAAAAATACAACTGGTAGGGCCTCCCTGGTGGCGCAGTGGTTGAGAGTCCGCCTGACGATGCAGGGGATACGGGTTCGTGCCCCGGTCTGGGAGGATCCCATATGCCGCGGAGCGGCTGGGCCCGTGAGCCATGGCCGCTGGGCCTGCGCATCCGGAGCCTGTGCTCCGCAACGGGAGAGGCCACAACAGTAAGAGGCCCGCGTACTACAAAAAAAAAAAAAAAAAAAAATACAACTGGTAGTAATAAATATTAGATATATAGAGAAATCTCTAAAAAAGTGACTATATTCTTTTTAAGCACGTGCAGAACATCTATAGAAATTTTATAGAAATATAATATGTATAATACAAAAAGCTATACACATTCAAAAATATGACTAGCATATATACTATGTTATTCAATCCTTTTGTTATACAATTTTAAATAAATTTTTATAAATGCTTAAACAATTCTTTATGTTTGGAAAATTTATAACACATTTTCTAATAACCCTTCTGTTAATAAGAAATAAAAGAAAGAAATACTTAATAATAGTGAAGACACTACATGCCAATATAATAATTGAGGTGAATTGATAGCCTTAAATGCTTTTTTCCAAAAAAATAAAAGATTAGCAACATAAATTCAAGAAGTTATTTATAAAGAAAAACAGTGCAATAAAGAGAGTATTATAAAGACTAGTGAAGACAATAATAAAATAGAAAACAAAAAAAGGTAAATTTAAGTTCTTTGAAAAGACTATGATAAAAGACTTTAAGATATGAGAAAGATTAAGAATAGAAAGAGACTCAAATTTTAAAATATTGAATTAAAAAAAGAGCTAATCTAAGAGTCATAATTGTAAGAGGAATTCAAACAAATAAGGTATTATGAGCAACAGTTCCCTGATACATTTAAAAATGTACATGTAAATTTCTAGATAAGTAACTATAAAATGCTAAAATTTCTGCAAGAAGAAATTCAGCACTTGAATAGCTGAACACAGTTGGAATTTTATTATGCTAAAAGACCCCCTTTCCCAAGTATTTCAAAGCCAGAAGGTTTTCATGGTGACTGCTACTAATTTTTAAAGATCAGTTAACTTCAAATATAGGCAAATATTTTCTGGAAAATAGAAAATAATTGAAAACTTTCACCTCATTTTACAAACTTCATCAGTTATGA
The DNA here is from genome assembly GCF_964165515.1 of Mesoplodon bidens. Taxonomy (NCBI): domain Eukaryota; kingdom Metazoa; phylum Chordata; class Mammalia; order Artiodactyla; family Ziphiidae; genus Mesoplodon; species Mesoplodon bidens. Next base: position 83,649,593 of record NC_138164.1, read on the forward strand.
TTCCAAAATCAATTAATGGCTATATGTGTAAACTAATAGCTATTTTTCTACTAATGAATGTACATGTAAAAGGTCTATAAGAACAAATTCAAGACTATATTAACAAAATATTTCATCATGATCAATAAATGCAAATACCTGCAGAAATAAATAATACTTATCTTTTGGAGGGAATGTGTTTATGTTTTGAATTGAATGACTGATATTTTCTAAGTCAAAGTCCAGAGAGAGATGACAGAAAGCTTAACAAATATGGGACTAACATATATTTAGTAAAAGCATGATTTTTTTTTTTTTTAATGTGCATCTGGTGGGATCTAGGAAAAGATAGATTTCATACTACTGGGACTCATCACTTCCAAACTTTGGTAAAGACTCAAACTGTTTGTGCTTTTTCTCCCTATTTGAGGATTCTAGGTTAACTAAGGATTAAATAAGTATATATTTTAATTGTTGCAAATCATTCAACAATTATTCTTTCTGCTAGGAAGACTATAGCTGATGTAGTTGAAAGTTGGATAAGAAAGGGAGAATGAAATAATTGTAGTTGCTCACTCTCAAATAGAGGGAAAACATTTGTATTTGATTCTGTAAATATTGTGCTATTTTAGATTTGAGAGCAGATACTCTTATGTGCTGCCCTTGATTATATATCTAATTACTAAATTGAACTATCTCCCTAATGGGACAATGAGCGTGACTCAAATTTTCAGGTTGCTCCGAGGATCTTCATAATTAAAATGTAAGCTTGAAAATTGTTATGACCAAAATGAGGGACATAGTGGTTCTCAGGCTTCTGCTTCTGTTTTACATGTAGTTGGACCATCAAAAATGTTTTGGTTTAGGTTTTGTTACCTTTTGAGGAAATGGTAATACAAGGACACCTACACAAGCCAGAAAAGACAAGGTGTTAATACGTGTTGTAGCTTTACAGATGCACAACAAATATAATGTACAGAAAGTGAACAAGACTACTACACATCAAGTCTAGGATAGTGGTTACCTCTGGGGGGAGGGGAGGAAGAAAAATTAGGTGGGGCTTTAATAGTACTATAACATTTTCTTTACAAGGTCTGAAGAAAATTGGACAAAACATTTATATATACTTATTCTTAGGGTGGGCCCAGAAGCATTTTACATAGTATTACTCTTGTTCTTTTGTTTATGTTTGAAAGGTTTCAGAACTTTTTTTAATGTGTATATATACGGTAAAAATTAACTTTACTCCTAAATTTGATTTCCACTGACTTATTCTATCTCTAGAGATAATCCACATTACCAGTCTCTTCTGCATCATTCCAGGAATCCTCTAAGACTATGTTATTCAATATATAACCACCAGATACATCAGGCTTTTGAGCATTATAAAATGGCTAGTCCAAATTGAGATATGCTGTACATGTAAAACTCACAGTGGATTCTAAAGATATATTGCAAAAAAAAGTCAATTTATCACCATTAATCCATTACATGTCAAATTATACTATTTTGAATATATTGAATTAAATAAAATATATCAGTAAAATTAATTTTACCTGTTCTTTTTACTTTTTAAAAAAATGTGACTCGCAGAAAATTGAAAATTGGAGAAATTAAATGTTTCATCCACTGTCATACATTGACATAAATAGTGAACCCTCAGTGACCATAGAGTCTCATATTTTAGCTACTGTGCTATACTGAACTTTTTCAAAGCAGTCAGGCAGATAAAGATGCAGTGTTTATACAGATACAGTTTGAATAACTGGCCTAAGGGTACAGATTCTGACAATATCATATTCAGCAGGAAACATCATGGTTTCTCTGGTACAGTATTTATAACGTTCCATGCTTTTGAGGTCAGGAGCATCACTATGCAATTGCTCTAAAACCTGGCCTTATATAAAAATTACCTGGAGCATGTTTTAAGAAAAGAGATTCCTAGGCCCAACCCTAGAATTTAGCTTTGTTTAAGAACGACATTTTTAAAAATTGAAGTTTAGACAAGTAAGTGAATCACAGTCATAACATGCATTTCACAATTTAAAAAAATTTTTTAAACCTTTTTATTATGGAGAATTTCAAACTTACACAAAAGTGGAAGGAGTAGTATAATAAATCCCCATGAATCCATCAATTAACTTCAAGAATTAGCAACACATGGCCAATCTCATCTCAAGCATATCATTCTCTTGTCCCCTCTTCATTTTTTTTTTTATACAGTGGGTCCTCGTTGGTTATTTATTTTACATATAGCAATGTGTACAGTCAATCCCAAACTCCCTAACTATTCCTGCCCCCCAGATGAACTTATTTACAAAACAGAAACAGACTAAATTTAAAAAAATAATAATCTTTTATTACATAAGAAAAAGTTATGTGATATAACTAGTGGATATATTTATGAATTTGGCAATAAAAATGTGGATAATGAAAATTTTAACCCTTTGTTCTTTTTCGGTATTTGTTGACAAAGAGATAATTTTATTATATTTCAAAAATTGTGAAAATAAATTTATAAAAGCTGTAGAAATGAATTTGAAATATGTCTACATGATATTCTATTTATTTTCAGATTGCTTTTTTAAAGACTGAAATGGAGAGAAAGAACAAAATGATCCGAGATCTCCAAAATGAGGTAAGACATATTTCACGAAAATTTCATACAAGTCAAAGAATATACAGAAACAAACATATTGATTTGCCGTAAGCTCTGGGGTATAATCACATGCAAATATGTCCTTTAGTTAAGTACTAATGGAGAGGAACTATAAGGTTAAAACTTGAGTATATAATCCCTACTTTAACATATATTTGATAATGTTAGTAGTTCATACATCTCCAGGTCATTTTCCCTTCTAATTATATTTTGCTTGGGCAATGTTAAAAATTTTATTTTTATTTTATAAATGTATTTGTCTACCAAATGACATCACAGGCACTGAAGAAGAGAGCTAGTCAGAAATGGACCTTATGTTAGGAAAAGTCAATCTAGAATGAAAAATTTATGTGAGGTAATCTTAGAGTGATGTAGGTTCAAAATAAATAAGCTGTAACCGCTTTCCTTACAGGCTTTAAAATGTAAGGATCCTATAAAATGCTGTATGCTTTTTCCTCCTTTTGACTTTTTGTCTACCCTGTCACATAACTACTTTATTTTCTAAAATTTCTCCATCACATTTGTATTTCCACCTTTTTATTTCTTTTTTTTCCTTGAATGAAATTAGTTATTTAGAACTATTAAACCATGATTAATTAAAGATACATCTTCTTTTATCAATCCCACTAAGGTGGATTTTAAATCCCAAATCAACTGCTTTAGCCATTTCTAGTCTCCTTTATTCCCCTTCCTTCCTCCCTCCCTCCCTCCCTCCCTTCCTTCCTCCAATTTTTTGAGACATTTCAAATACAGATGAGCTACATTATTTCTATATCATTTCCACCTTGATGCCCAGGTTAAAAAATAGACTATACAAATGCCTTGGTATCAAGATTCAGCATTTGTACTCTGATTATGACATTAAAATGGTTTATCAAATGTGAAAAATGATGTAAAGAAAAAAGGAACACAAGAAAAGTTTTGTCTTCTTTATGATTCTATTGTATTTTCATTTCTTTCTAATGATTTTTTCTTCTGAGTCTTCTTAAGAAAGTCTAATGAGATGGACTTGATAATGTTTTCCCTGAGGCCTAAATCTTGGATTTACTGTTTATGGTGGAAAATGTCAGTAAACTAGAGTTACCGAAATACTGGTTGTACTAGATAATTTCTTGTTCTCTGGGGTCAGAGAGGGCCCGATTACTCAAGTCTATAACTTTCCGTGGATCATTTAAGACAAAGGGAATGTTTAAAACAATGTTAAAGCCAGTATTAAAATAGGAAAAGTACATTTAGACGTGTACACACACATCCATGCACACACGCACACACAAACAACAACAACGTGAACCCCGTTGTATAAGAATGAGAGGATTATGGGCTAATTTATATCTCTGTGTATGTATTATCAGTTAACTTTTCATCTTACATAATTTTTTAAAAATCTAGAATTTAAGGAGGAAGCTCTTTTAAAACCAAACTATAAATTATTCATATCAGGTACCTATGAGGATTAACAAAATATTTTATTTCCTTCCATGGGATCATTTTTTAAGTTTAATATTAATTTTCTAAGTGTATAGGCTTGAATAATTAAAAAAGCAATACAAGTAGTAATGGCTGCCAAATGTAAGCTTTGTAATTAAATTTGCTACTATTTACTTTCATCATATTGAAAATCTGCAAGATGATACTTGATAACCAGAAAAGTCTGACTTCTCTAACAAAACCTAATGGTGAACATATATTGTCAACTGAATGCTTTTAAGTTGACTCCTTTTTATTAATTCATTGAAATTTTAGATTCGTTATTTTGACAAATAATCAGTATGTAGAGGTTAAACAAAATACTTGGCCCATACTCTGCACAGTAAAATTATATGGACACTACCTGAAAGATTTTTGTTCAGGAGTAATAAAATAAAAAGGCAAATTGACTAAACAAAATACAGAGAGGTGAGGGAGATCATACAGGTATAAAGGGATTTCTGGGAGAAGATCAAAATCTCCTGAATGACTTCTGAGTGAGGATATTGGGGAAGTCCCAATTTAAGAAGGGACTTTTGAAAAGTTATTAAAGAATGATCGGTATTTTTTTCATATGTGAAGGTAAATATCGTAAAAGGCACTTTTATGTTAGCAGCTAGGCATCTAGTTTTTAAGATTTACCTCGTCCCTTGGAGGGAGAAAATATTTAGATTTTATTTTTAGGCAAATGCTGTGTAGGGCGGAAAGCATTTTGATTTTTCCATCCAGGCAGTCATATCTGGAATGGAATACATGGGACCCCGTTATTCAAAGACTGTGTTCATAACTGGGAAAGAACATCGGAGAATATTTGGAGAATATGGATAGCAAAGTGAGAATGCAAGAGAAAATGAAATAGGAGATTGATTTTTTTAAAACCAAGAAAGTTAAGAGTGAGACTGAAAAGAGTATAGCTATGAGTTAATCACAGTATTTCAAGCTCCTTTATTTTATCTGTCTCGATGGGTATCTATGTCTTCACATGGACATCCCATTTAACCTGTGTCTGGGATTGCTTTTACTCACAGAAGCTTTACTGAGATTTAGGGGGTCTCCAAATTTCAGGTCTAGGCCTTCTGCTTTTCTGCTTATATTCTCTTTCATGGAACATGCAAGTCAAATCTATTCTGCCACAGTGTGTATTTCTTTGTACCAAATCACCGTATTAGCAATTAATAAATGATGGAATGATGTCAGTAAAGTTTGAAAAATTGTGTTGGTTTATATATAATTTTCCCCAACATGTTGAGGTTTGAAGCAATCAGGGGAAAGCCTTGTCAAATTTTATAGAAAATTTTTATCATACAAAGACAAAAGAAAATATGTAAAAGGACCTCCCTTTAGTGCATGTAGTGGTGTTTTAGTGCCTTCAAAACATTTAAAAAAATGTTTCTTACTGCACCAAGATATCTGACTAAACTGTGAATATAGAAGACTCTAAAGCATTCCCCCGTATTAAAATAAGAGATTAGTGAAAAATATGTATCAGAAATTAATTCTGATGATAATCTACTTTATTAGAAGTCAATTCCCTGTAGGGTCTACATCTCAAAAGAGAAGACAGTAAATTCTAAGTGTAAGACTGTGCAAAGGATTGAGTATGATTTGGGGGATAAATGCTAGAAAATATTAAACTGTGGTTGTATTTTTATTACTATTGTCATTATTTTGTTAGTATTATGATCACAAAATTACACAGTAAGTGGTCTTCCTCAATCACAATTTTCTCATACATCCTGTATTTTTAGTGTACACATTTGCAGAATATGAGATTTCTCACAATGCAAAAATTGATTTATAGTAGCTATCTCACCATTTTTTTAGTAACTTCCTAATCTGTCTCTAATTCTGATGTTTCTTATGTAATCTGTTTTATGCATTCAATTACTTATTTTGCATTTTGTATTTGGATATTGTATGGTTACAACAAATGTAAAAAGTTATACTGGAAAGCAAAACAAAGAAACAAAAACACTTAGCCTTTCTTCTCTGACTTCCATAACTGCATCATCATATGATATAGACAATCTTATTGACTCCAAAGCTTAGAATTCTCTTTGACTTTGCATTTTTAAAACACACTCTCTCTATTGTCATTTCTAATTTTCTTTAATTTTATCCACTGTTTCCCCCAGGATAAAATAAGTTTCTCTATAGTGGTTCCAGATATAAGAAAGGGATAAGTAGGGTAATACATAGATGCTGAAATATTAGATAAATTAAGCATTGAGACAAACATCTCTGATTAGTTTGAAACTCCTTAATGAAATGTGAGAGTTTGATAACGTTCAGGACTTTTCAAAGGAGTACATAGCTACAAATACTTGAATTAGATTAGTATTAAAACATAGTCTATATTAAATTAGTGAATACATAGAGATAACAAAGGGAAGGGAAGAAAAATGAAAGGAAGAGAGAGAGGGAAAAAGAAAGGAAGAAAGGAAGGAAGGGAGGAAGGAAAGAAAGAAGAAAATGAAGGAAGGGAGGGAAGGAGGAAGGAAGTAAAGAAGGAAGGAAGGAAGGAAAGAGGGAAGGAAGGAAGAGAAGGAGGAAGACAGGCAAGTTGGGGAAGTACCCCCACCCCAAATCTCTTCTGTGGTGGTTTGTTTTAATTCAGATTCTTATGATTGATTATTTTCCCGAGACTCATTCAAGATAGTTCGAGGTAAGGAAAAAATAAGAAATCACATTTCTAAAATGGTAATAATAAAGTCAGGAACCATAAAAGTGGGCCTTTCTCTGCCAGTGATAGAAATCAGAAATTTCTCAAAACTACTCTCCATAGCAGGTTTTCCCTCTCACTATTTCATGGCTCCATTTTCCTTTCTTTCTAGTCTCTCAATTACTTAGCTCATCTATTTTTCGCATGGCTCGTATAGTTTAATCCAACTTTGAAATACTAATCTGCCTTCTCTATCTCCTACTAATAACCAATTTAATCTTCTTTAATGTTTTGTTTTATTGCTGTTGTTATAAGTGCCTGGGGGGAAAGTCTTGCTACAGGTCATGTCACTGGCCAATCTGTGGGTTTCCAAAGGGTTCCAAATAATCATTGACACATATCCAGGTATATGAGGAATAAAACATGGGTTTTTAGGGGCAATGTGCCAGTTGTGACAAAAAGCAACCTCTGATAAGAAAATGACTTATTAAGCCATTTAGAGGACTCAACAAAATGTTAGGAGAGGTGCATACGCATTTTGTAGGCTGAGCTTAGGAACAACTCCACAAACAAACCCCAGAGCTGTTTGTCTCAAGGCAGGGCTACCTCTGCCAAGACCAGGAAGCTGCCAGCCACCTTTATGTTCCCATCACAGGGAGCTCCGGTATCACATAGCCATATCCCTTGTGCATCAGACCATGGATAACATCTAGCCTGTTTTCCCATATAAGTAATTGCTGTATCTGCATTTTGCAGGGATCATATCTGATTAGCAAAGTCTAAGTCACATCTGTCCTAGAGCTGCAATGCACTTTAGAAACAGAGAGGATTTGTTTTATTTTAATTTGTTTGCTTTCATTTTTCCTTGGGAATACGGGTTTAACACTGTGAAAAACTTTCACATCGTGGAAACAGTGTTCCAAAATTTGGTAGCTAGTGTATTAACAACTTTTCTTAAAAAAAAAAAAAAAAAAAAGGTTATGTCATCACTGAAGGGTTCTGAGTGGTTGAGAGACATGCTCTAACACTGATAGAGTATCCAGTTGTGCATGTGTGTATATTACAATATCTTGTGTGTATACATGGCCTCTTGCCTATCCTTTAACATGTGATTTTAGCTTTGCTTTTGTATGAACTATTTCCTCAACTAGATGCTGACTCTTCAAAGTTAGAATCCTACCTTTACTAAAATATTATAATTCAGAATTTTTTACACACAAAAAAAACACAGGGCCGGGACTCTGTGTACAGTGAAGATAAATGAAAACCATATTAAATCCGTTCTTAGCACCAGTGACTTCAATAAATTAAATAAACATTGGACACTGTGTCCAAATTTGGAGATTGAAGCCGGTTTCCCTAATTTGCTATTCTCTACGATAGGTATAGTTAGAGACCCAGCAAGATATCAGAGAATCTCTGACCATCTGGAAATTATTAAGATGACAGAAAAAAAGTATAGGTGCATATGTGTATTTTTCAAAGGTGAGGATGTAGATTCTCAGGGAGAGTCCATGACAAACAAAAAAAATAATAAAGTCAATAACCTATGATCTAGAGAAAACTTTAGTAAATTTTAAGAAGAAAACCCATTTTCGTTCAATTCTTGTGGCTGTAAATCTCTGTAAAATAAATTATTCCATCTTCTTGCCTCAATAAGGACACTCAAGTGAAGATGATGGGATATTTCATAATGTGAAAGAGTGCTCCAGGGCCATCATTCTGAAATGGTGCCTGCAGATGAACCTTTGTGAGAGTTTGAGTTGAATATGTACTGAGTCCAGGACATGCTTGAGATGTTTTCAGATAATTCCATCACAAATTTCTTACTTTATTCCTGCTGGTTTACCTTTTTAAATGATTATTTCTGAGAAATTTTGGCCAACTGGTTATTTTGGTTAATTGTATATCCATTATCTAAAGTTTATTATAACCCATTTGTACTAGGTCCTAGGGCTAGTGTAATAAAGTAACACAAGCTGGGTGGCTTAAAACAATAAAAGTGTACTCTCTCACCATTCTGAAGGACAGAAGTCTAAAATCAAAGAAATGTCATAGGACCATGCTCCCTCTGAAGGTTCTAGAGAATAATCCTGCTTTGCCTCTTCCTACTTTCTAATGCCTCCTGGCAATCTTTGACATTCTTTGGCTTGTCAAGAATCTCTGCTTTGTCTTCCTGTGGCCTTCTCTATGTATCTCTTTGTTTTCTACTCTTCATTATGGACACCTCTTATGGGATTTAGGACCCACCCTAATCCAGTATAACCTGATTTTAACTTAATTACATGTGCAAAAAACACTTTTTATTAATAGGGGCACAACTTAAGGTTCCAGGTAGACGTGAATTTTAGGGTGATACTATTCAAATGCCATTTTGTATATTCCAGGTAAACAGCTTAGGCAATTTTTTTTTAAACAGGCAAAGAGAGAACATTTTATTAGGTATAAGTCTTAGCCAATGTTTCAATGGGGAAAGAGGAAAGACTTTTATTAGATATAAACTGTCTATGGAAGTAGTTTAATACTGCTTATTTAGATGCATATATAAGGTTTGTTTATATATTTATTTGTAATAAACATATAACTTAATTCCCCAAATTATCTCAACATTTTGCTAGTTCCTGAGATATATAAATATTATAAATATCAATGAACACAAAATGATCTCTGATCATGAAGGATGTAAGGAACAGAATTTAATATTGTATAACAAGTAACATATTTTGCCATATAATATGTTATGATACAATAATAATTACACAATTTGCACAAAATATCTATAATAAAAACAGGTTGAAATAAGCATTTTACAATAACCTATTGTAAAGGGGCCGATGAAGGCAATAACCTACTCAGGTGTGGTGGCCACTGAATTTGTCATTGAAGGGGTGGTTTTTGAAAGGAATGAAGTGATTAGAACTTATGGCTATTTATTCATAATCAAGAAAGCAAACATAAAAAAAGTAAATACTTCAAAAGTTTCCTTGTAGGTGAAAAGATTGTTAAATGTTTATTGCTGTGAAGAAAGTAGTTAATTTTGATGATTATAGCTGAATCCAATTTCAGGCCAGTTGACTTGCAAAGAGTAAGTAATGCTGTAAGTATGTGTTACAAAAATGGGTTGGAACAGCCAAACAGATTGACACAGCCAAAGAGTAATAAACAGAAGAATAAATCTGAAAATTACCACCATCATATTACAATTACATCAGTAAACTTTCTAGTTTGCAAGGACATAGAATTTTTACTCAGTGTTTCTGAAGTAAACCAGGACTGCTGTCTTATGGGAGATTATGGTCTACCAAAAATCTCATTTTATTTACTGTTACAATCAATTAATTCCACCAAGTGCTAATTTCCTGCTTGAGAATGTTGGATAGATGCTGACTTTGTACACAATTTTAGGAATAGTTTTCAGTTGAAATTGTGTCTTTAGCCCCTGGCTGCATCTGGATCACTATTTCTGTTCTGTGATAGAGGAATGTCTAGTATTCTCTGTCATGCTTTAGGTAAAGGGGAACGTTTGATTTCTTAATTTTGCATCTTCTGTAAACATTATTTTATAAGTTTTAAGCACCTCAGAATATTGTTAATTTAATAAATGAGAAAACAATGTGTGAGAGACATTTAGCATATGTTTAGACAGCTTGTAATAAATGGAAACTATTATCATCATCATAGTTATTATTGTCATTGGGTTCTGAGGTCAAATTTGTTCATCAATAAGCAATACTATGGAAAACTATTTGCTTAAAAATGGTCTTAAACAAACAAACAAATACACTAAAACTCCATATTTCATTTAAATATAAATACCAAGGTAAGACAGGGCTCTCTCTAACTACTGGACAGTCTCATTCCATCTCTCATAATGTCTCTCTCCACATGGCAGAAAAGAAGTCCAAGAACTGTCTGATTAATATTCTACCAGCTTAGAAACAATAGCCAAGTGAGATCATTTTTTCAGGTTACATGAGCAGAAAAATCCCAGGAAAGAGCCTATATTGTTTGGATGCCTGAGTCAATCATCATGGGCAGAGGAGTAGAGCATTTTGGCCAAGTCTGAGTCACATTTCTATCCTTTTGTTAGATGGGAGCAACCCGACTCAAAACTTGGATGAATTTCCCACAGGAAAGAAAGGTTCATTGCAAAAGATTGCCTAGATATTGGACCAATAACATAAAATGTATAAAGAAAACCGTCAAACACTTCTATTACTCCCTCTTAGCCTCACCCATTTTCTAACCCTCAGATCAGAGCATGTAAGTAATATTTTAATCATTTCAAGTCCCAAGTCATGCATGATGTATTTGCATCACCATATCTTTGTTAGTAATGCTCCCTTGCATATAATTTCACCCTCATTCCAAACATACTAAAGATCTTTACTTCTCTCATTTTATATTTATTGCTACATTCAAATTCTTAGTAAAGATGACCTAGGGAAGCTTTAGTCATATAGCATTAGGTAAATGATCTTCTCTGTTTGTAATAGCTTTGTACATTAATTGCCAAAACCTTGAAGCAACCTTCTTTCAGTAGGTTAATAGATAAATAAACTGTGATAATCCAGACAATGGAATATTATTCAACACTAAAAGGAAATGAGCTATCAAGCCATGAAAAGATGTAGAGGAAACTTAAGTGCATATTACTAAATTAAAGAAACCAATTTGAAATGTCTACATGCTGTGTGACTCCAACTATATGACATTCTGGAAAAGACAAAACTATGGAGACAATAAAAAGGCAAGTGGTGTTGGGGGACTTCACTGGCGGTTCAGCAGTTAAGACTCCACACACACAATGCAGGGGGCACAAGTTTGATCCCTGGTTGGGGAACTAAGATCCCGCATGTCACAAGTCATGGCCAAAAAGAAAAAAAAAAAAAAAGCTAAGTGGTTGTCAAAGGATAGAAGAGAGGGAGAGATAAGTAGACAGAACAAAGAAAAATTTTACGCATATGAAACTACTCTGTGTGCTACTATAATTGTGATACATGTCATTATACATTTGTCCAAACTATTAGAATGTACAACACCAAGAGTGAACCTTGTAACAAATGTACCACTCTAGTGGGAGACTTATAATGGGAGAAGCTATGTCTGAGTTGGGGTAGGTGGAATATGGGAAATCTCTGTACTTTCCTCTCAACTTTGCTATTTAACCACTCTAAAAATGAAGTCTATTAAAAATAACACACACACATACAACATGTAGTTCACCCTATTAACAAAATTTTAAGTGTACAGAGTATTATTTACCATATACGTATTTGTTTTTTAAAGATATAAGAACAGAAAAGTTATATTTACTTTTTAAATTATTTTATTTATTTATTTATTTATATTTATTATTGTATCTTTTCTGGAAAATAGTAAGAACTTGATAAATATTTGTTGAGTGAATAATAAATATTGCTTCAACAGGTTATATTTATGTAAGTTGTATGGGATAGGCCACTTCCATAATTAATAGTAATGAGTCCCCAAACTTATGAGAGTTATTCCTTAAACCAACTTGAAATGACTTTGAAAGTCCTAGAGAAGCAGAAAACCTCATATTGTCTAGAAGCTGCTAAAACTTGCAATCCCAAGTTGTTTTCATATGGAGCTGGAAGGCAGGGTATTGTACTTTTGGTTCCTCACATGCTGCAATGAAAGAATAAAAGCATGAAAGAAGAAAACCACAAAAAAATAAGTAAATAAATAAAAGGAAAAAGAAAGGGAAGAAAGAAAGAAGGGAGAGAGGAAGGAAGCATGAGAAAAGTAACTTGACTTGGGCTGATTATTGAGAGAGTGGAGTTTTTACCAGCATCTGGTGATTTTGTCACCTTGGAGAAGTCACTACTTTTATGTGTGTCATTGGTAAAATAAGGGTTTTACATGAAATGATCCCCTTGATTCCTTAAACTCCAAAGTTTATAAATTCTTAATCTGTAGAAACAGTAAATCATAAGCTGTGAGTTAATATCTAAGTACTAAACTCAGGAAAAATTCCAAGAAGATGGTCATTAGTATTTCAAACAAATCCCTAAATAGCTGTAAATTGTGTTTGGATTTACTTAGAGCTTTTTATTCTAGGAGTGTTTAAAAATATTGACCACCAAAATAAGCAGTTCTCTAGTACATGTCATAAATAAATGTAAAATGCATAGTTATCAGACCATCAAGCAAGAATTTTTTTAAAAAATGTTTTCATCATTTAACCTATATTTTTAGCGGTAAAATATAACTTTAAAGAAAGTTGGTTTAGAAAATCATTATTTTAAGGTTTATTTCTAGTGAGTGTACAAGTTCACAGAATGTTGGAAATATTTTGAATCAATTTCTTATGCAATTATAAACTATTTTTCCCCCTCAGAGGTGTAGAAAAGACCAGTGCTTAGAAGGACAAAAATAGGTGTCATGGTACTAAAAAAGTTAGTGGTACTAAAACACACCAGCTTCAAGTCATATCTTTGAAACTTACTATCTGTGATACTTAGATGTTATCATCATATAAATAGAAACACTCACATCCACTCCCACAGTTGTTATGATGGTCCAAGGAGATAATAGTTATGAGAACAGCTATAATTGTGTCCCTCCTTGTTCTTCCTAATAAATGTTATCTCTTAATATATGGCTTTCACAAATTAAACATTACTCACGGTATATTTTTTAATGAGTTGTTACATGGAAAATACACATAGTAGGCTGAAAAATGGCCCAAAGATAGCAGGTCCCAGTTCCTGGAACCTGTACCTATTTTACCTTATAAGGAAAAAATGTCTTTGCGTATGTAATTAAGGATTTTGAGATACTGAAATTATCCTGAATTATCCTCGTGGACCCTAAATGAAATCACAGTTGTCCTTATTTGACAAACACGGAGAGGAGGAGGCAGTACAAAGACAGAGCAGGGAGATATTTGAATATGCTGGCCTTAAAGATGGTAAAGATGTAGCCACAAGCCAATGGATGCCTACAGCCATGAGTTGACTGGAAGGGACAAGGAACAAGTTCTCTCCTAGGGCCTCTGGAGAGAGCTCAGCCCTGCTGAAATCAGGATTTCAGCCTGTTGACTTCTGACTTTTGGCTCCCAGAACTGATAGACAATGAATTTCTCATGTTTTAAGTCACCCAATTTCTGGTAATTACTTACAGTGGCCTCAGAAAACTAAGACGGTAGGAATTGGATGAGGCAAGTTTCCAGGTTATTATTAGCAATAATTTCTTAAGTGTATCATATGATGGCAGATTCCATTTTCTCCTATTAATTTTGAAACTGAACTGAAGCTCTAGCAAGAATTACATTCACCCACATGATCCATTTTATAGGTGATGGTTAAATAGTCATCTGTTTTATCTTAAACCATTATTTATTACACACTTTGGTTCTGGGCACTGTACTCAGCAGGGAGGAAATAAAATCAGTAAGATTTTCCAAGCCTTGATTTTTCCAAATTTTAGTCTTGTATGGGAAAGACTTCTCAAAACACAATAAAATGGTGTAATAGTAATAAAACCTGTACAGTCATACCTTGGAGTTACTGCATGTTCTGTTCCAGAACACTGCAATAAAGTGAATTTCACAATAGAGTCACATGAAATTTTTGGTTTCCCAGTGTATATAAAAATTATATCTATTAACTGTGCAATAGACTTACAGCTAAAAAAGAACAATGTACACACCTTAATTTTAAAATGCTGTATTGCTAAAAAGTACTAAAAACATCATCTCGGCCTTCAGCGGGGTATAATCTTTTTTGCTGGTGGAAGTTCTTGCCTCGATGTTGATGGCTGCTGACTGATCGTGGTGATGGTTGTTGAAGGCTGAAATACCTGTGGCAGTTTCTTAAAATAAGACCACAATGATGTTTGCCACATTGATTGACTCTTCCTTTCATGAACGACTTCTCTGTAAATGCAATGCTGTTTGATAGCATTTTACCCACAGTATAACTTCTTTCAAAATTGGAGTCATTCCCCTCAAAGCCTGCTGCTGATTTATTAATGATGTTTATGTAATACTCTAAATCCTTTGTTGTCATTTCAATAATCTTCATAGCACATTCATCAGGAGTAGTTTCCATCTCAAGAAACCACTTTCTTTGTCATCCATGAGAAGCAACTCTTCATGCACTAAAGTTTATCATGGGATTGTAGCAATGCAATCATACCTCCATGCTCCACTTCTAATTCTAGTTCTCCTAGCTATTCCACCACATCTGCAGTTACTTCCTCCACTGAAAGCTTGAACTGCTCAAAGTCATTCATGAGGATTGGAATCAGCTTCTTCCAAAGTCCTGTTAATGTTAATATTTTGAGCTTTTCCTGTGAATCACAAATGTTCTTAATAGCATCTAGAATGCCGAATTCTTTCCAGAAGATTTCCAATTGACTTTGCCACAATCCTTCACAGCTTCCTCCCAGAGGGGCAGGTCCCGTCCCTATTCTTTCGTCTCTGTTTATTCTTTTGCCCTACCCAGTTATATGGGGAGTTTCTTGCCTTTTGGGAGGTCTGAGGCCTTCTGCCAGCGTTCAGTAGGTGTTCTATAGGAGTTGTTCCACATGTAGATGTATTTCTGATGTATATGTGGGGAGGAAGGTGATCTCCACGTCTTACTCTTCCGCCATCTTGAAGGTCTCTCTCAACTGCGTTAAACATTCTTGACATGTTAATTTAACTGTTACAACAATTTTGTGGAATACATGTCATTGTTATTATAATGATGATGATTATTATTATTTAATAAATGAGGCTTAGAATGTGGTCCAGGGTAACACAGCTAATGAAAGAGATGTTCTGGGATGAGTCTATATTGTTTCACAAAGGAGAATGAAAAAATGCTACTTTGGATGTTTGTATATCCCATACTAGACTATTATTACCCGAATCCTGGGTTATACACAAAATTTTCTTAACTCTATTATTTTTTAAATGTAAGAAAGGGTGTGATCTAATGAAAAGAGCCTAGGAAGAATACCTAGTTCTGCCATTTAATAACTGTCCCAAGTTTGGAAAATGACTTAACTTCTCTGAGCCTGTTTACTAATTTACAAAATGGGTTTAATAACATTTACTCCAAATTGTATTTGTAAGTGCTAAATTAAATAATGTATACAAGTGTCTAGCAATGTCTCAGTAAGTGACATTATAATAGGATGTATAAAAATCTTTTCCTACAAGTATTCAAGGTGAATTGGAAGGATTTATGAGGAATGAGTATTTCTTAATCACTGAGTATTTGAAACCATCAAGAGGTTGGAGAAAAATAGTGAGATATTGAAGCACACACAAGGCAGGTGCGAAAGAAGAGACAAAGAAGCAGGGCAAGTATTTGCAAAGTGAGGAGGCCGTGGGTACACAGGCTATTCAGAGAAAGGCTAAATTTCTAATTAGTCCCCCAAAGATAGGAAGGTTTTAGGGAGCACCTCCTGACTTCATACTCTTTCCTTTGTGAACATCTCTTGGTTTTGTTCTCAGAAAGAATTAGCTCAGAAAATATTTATTAAGTGACCCACATAGGCCAGGCACAGTGATAAAAGGGACTTGAGACTTGTAGTCTGAAGATGTCAGAAAACATCTCTGGATGTTATCTTAATCTTTGAAAATTAGAGCCAAAGTGGTCGTGGAGATTTTCTAGCCCACCATTTTCTAAACTGTGTGTCTTAGTCTGGATTTTTCCTGAAATGGACCCTGAGACAAAAATCCAAAACTAAGTATTTTAGAAAGAAACAGTGGCAGGAGGTGGAGAAGTAAGACAAAGAAGGGAAGGTAGACAATTAAAAGTGATGGAATGTAATCATCTTAGAGAAAGTTTTGGAGCACATTGTAAAACTTCTCTTGGATACTGGCTGAGGCTAATTCCAGAGATTTCAATTCCATGATATTCATCTCTTGCAACATAAGCAAGAAAAGGGTGCCTTGTCAGAAAGCCCCCCAGCAAAGAAATACAGGTAGTAGGATTCAGATGGTGGATTGACTTGCATGGAAAGGCCTGGATGAGAAGATACAGATAGGCTGATATTATGATCTGTAAACATGAGTTACATTGATACTAATTTATAAAGAGTATTTAACGGTCAAAAATCTTTGAGAAAAAGCTGGTTATACTCCAAGACTTTTATTTTTCTATCATTTGTGTTTGTGTAGCTTCAGCATAGGAACATTCAGTGATATGCTGGAGCTGGCTCTTATCAGTTGATGAGAGCTGATTGTTAAATATGCAGGATTTTTTGAGTCAGTTATTAAGCTGTTGGTAGCTTGAAATGGGGTATTGTGGAAATATTGACACCACAGAAATTGGCAAATGTCAGAAATCGGCCTTCATCACACCCAGATGTGTTTATCAGCACGTCACCAAAATCACGCAGATTATCTCAAACTATTTAGACAATCAACACTTAAATTACTGGAACATTGTATGGGATCAGTGTACTGTGTGGAATTCACTGACCAAATCCAATTGCTGCTTTTTACAAATGAGGATATGTTGATATGACTTGTTCATTAAAAACAAAATTTCCATTGTACATAAAAAGAGGTAAAGTCATGTGGATCCAAATTATGTAGTCAGAAGATATTTATAACCCTGTTGACAACGTTCTTATGGTTTTTCTTTTTTTTAATCAATTTAAATTACCCTAGTAGTTTTTATTTCTTTAGCTTTGTTTCCTGAAACAAGACTTTGGAATATAGCAGAAGTTGCCCAAGACAAATTTTATTAAAAAGCCTTAGTCCTCTCCTCAGAAGGGTCTCTCTGATAAGGTAGGCTCCTTATACAGTATTCTATGGAATCACATATGAGTTGTTTGAAGGCTAGGGATGGGCTTAATAATAAAACAATAAAAATTAAACAGACATTTCATTGATAGTTTTATTAAACATATTGTAGTGTAAACAGACTGACTTACTACCCTTCAAAGAGCACAGACCAAAAAGAGGAGAGAGGTGATCTGGATACTTCACACCAAGTCACTCCTTGGTTATAGCCCATTAAGATGTCCAGGTCATTGACATTGACAGGAGATGATGGAGCCCAGTGGTTACAGGGTTTACTCTGAAAAATGGAGCTGAGGTCAGAAGGGAAATAAAAACACTGTCATTAAATAGAATCCAAGTCACTCCTTAATTATTTTGAAGTGTGAGTTTGCAGGAAGCTTATGCTTTGCATTGTCAAATTTGTAGGTTAGTTGTGAAACAGAACTTCATATACAAGCAATAGAAATGAAAACAATAATGGATCTTTTGAATTCTCTTAGATTTTATAAAGCACTTTCACTTATGTGATCACCACCAATTGTAAATTAAAAAGTTAACCATGGAAACAGATGATACAGGTACTATTGTCATGTCCTCAAACCCAACTAGTTCAAATAATTTGGGGGACGTTTAGACAGTATAAATACCAATAATGTTTAGCTCATGCCTTTGTGAAGGTCACTAACATGTTATCTTGTATTTATTTAAGCTTCTAACTAATTTGCAGTGTACTCAGTTCTAAAGGTTGGCAAATTCCAATACTCACATAACCTTTCCTGTAGATATTACCTGATAAAATAAGGCTTAGAAAATTTAATTCTTTCTCTGCCAATCTATAGAATGGAAGAAGAAGGTTTCAAACCCAACTTCTGACTCCAGAAGCCCAATGTCACATTCTCTAGTGTAGATAAGCCTTAGGATGCGAAGCTAAAAAAAACTAATACATTGATTTAATTAAAATTCTTATATAGAATTACTCTATAGTGTAGGAATAAACCTGTCTGCAATGTAAAATTTAACTGTGTTTACTTATAAGATGTCCTCTACCACTCAACAGGAATTTGAATATCTACAATCCTTAACCCGTGATATATTTAACAGCCACATGTAACAAGTCTTGGGTATCAATTCTAAAATTAAGAAAAAGATTTTCGGGCCTCCCTGGTGGCGCAGTGGTTGAGAGTCCGCCTGCCGATGCAGGGGATACGGGTTCGTGCCCCGGTCTGGGGGGATCCCATGTGCCGCGGAGCGGCTGGGCCCGTGAGCCATGGCCTCTGGGCCTGCGCGTCCGGAGCCTGTGCTCCGCAACGGGAGGGGCCACAACAGTGAGAGGCCCGCATACCGCAAAAAGAAAAAAAAAAAAAAAAAAAAAAAAAAAGAAAAAGATTTTCTGTTTAAATTCCATATGTGTGTATTTCAATATAGAGTAATCAATTATATAAAATAACAGCTATAATATAGCCAACTACATATAAGAACATATACTTTTTCAGTTAGCATTCAGTGTCATGCTCTACATTTAAGGAGTCCCTCTATTTGAAAAATATGCTGAGAAAGGTCTACACAAAAAGAAATAGTTTTACATGGGATCCTCCTTATTATTAAAAAAAAGAAAAGCATCTCCACAATCAATATTTGGAAAACATACATATAAGTTAAAAAATATAAGGGTGCAGAACCAGATCTGTATAGAAATTTCCATCAATAAAATTAAAGAAACAAAATGAACCCTGACATACTGAGTTATAGAAATGACCACTGAACAAACTGCCAATGGGCTAGAGAACTAAAAGATGACTTTACTCATGATTTTCTTTATGAAGTTTTCCTAGAGATACTATTTAATTTAGAATTACTCTGGCTTAAAGTAGAGATGAGATATTGTTTTAGTGATTTATAGTCATTTCATTTTATTTTGGCAAACAGGTGACATCAGTCCTTTCGGAAAGAGAAAATACAAATCCTTAATCTATTACCTGGTCATTAGCAAGTTTTCGTATTAAGAAAGGGTGGCATGGTTTAGATGGCAGAACAAAAGTTTGATATCAAAGAGAGCTGTGTTTCCATGTGAGCTCTATCACTTATTAAATGTATGATTCTAAAGTTGTTTCAAATCATTTTTTGACAAAATGCAAAATAACACCAAACAAATAAATGAGTGAATAAATTTTTAAAATGCATGTTGCCTTGGAAAATTTTATAAACCTCAAGCTCTTCTAATGTGGAGTCAGAAGGGGATAATCTTAACTTGCGGAATTGCTAAGGAAGCAAACTAGCAACTGGTTGACATGTCACAGGTGATCAGTGAGTTGATTTTCTTTTCCAGCTGTTCACTCTTTCAGCATCCCATTCCTGTTCCCATTTCAGCATCTCACCTGAACCTGCCACCTCACATTCCAAGGACACATTTTCTTCCCTCATCATTTTCCCTTAATTTGTGAATATTTAAGTGTGTGGAAGAAATAGACAGCATAAGAATAGTACAGTCAATGCTTAAGGTAGATAGGGAATGAATAATAGAGGAGGAACATGTGAGAATTAGCGTTCTTAAAATGAGGGGTTTAAATAACTTTTTTTCTTTATTTTCCTCTGTGAGAAGGGACAAAATATAAATTTTTAAATTTTCCTCATGTGTGTCTTTTTATGTGTGTGTGTATGTGTGTGTTTGTCACTGTGAAGTAGTTGGATTTGCTCAGGTGACCACTATATAAAACTGAATTATAATAACATAATACAAGAGTGAAAATGAGAACTTGACTCACTATTTTAAGTATTGTTTCTTTTTACGTTCTTTACAGTGAGGAAAATAGCTATTAAATGCTGCAAAAGCACAGTGAAGTCCACACAAATTGTTTTCCCCACTAAAGTACTGAGTGCCAGCATTTAAACTGCATATAATTGCAGAGGGACAGCTAGTTTACACGGGGTTGTGTTCTGGGTCATTGACAATCCTATTTTTCTGTTAACTTATTTTTGCTTATTATGAAGTTACTGGTATCCATTTGGTTGTAGATTTCAGAATTGGGACCTATATTTGTAAACCTCAGGAAGTCAAAGGAGAAAATTAATTAGCACACATACATACATACACACACACAACACAGATAAATTTTATTTGTAGATTTATCTAAATTTCTGTGCATTTTTCCTGAGTGGTAGTTAGCATATTAGTAAAGCCATATGACATTGCCATTTTTGTAGGTTAAAAATAACTTAAAATTTCATATGATTCAACCAAAGAGATAAAATAGACACAGTTGTTTTAAGGATGTACATCAAGATATGAGTCATTCTTTGTGTATGGAATTCCATAAAACCTGGTTAATATAATTTGAATTTTTTTGAGCCATTTCATTTTATTATAAAACTGGTGCTTCTTCATTTAGTTCAACAAATATTATTCCATGACTACCATGTGCCTGACTTACAAAACACTATTTAACAGAATAGCCAATATACTTGCTCTCATGAAGTCCGTACTCCATAGGTTTTGCTTCTTTTATTGAATGCTAATTAAGACACTAATCAACCTTTAATATCTAATAGACCTCTCAACTGTAGCATATCCACAACTCACTTCTTGATTCCTTTTAGGACAGACTTGTCATCTTCACAGTCTTAGCCAACTTAATCCTTTCTGTTATTTAACCAAAAATCATGGAGCCATCTTTGTTGTTTCTCTTTTATGTGTACCCCATAGTCTGTCATTCTGGAAATCTTGTTGGGTCTACCTTTACAATATACTCAGTATGCAGCCTTTTATTCTTCCCTTGTATGGCACTCCACTGTGGCCCAAGCCACCATCATGTCCTTCTAGAATTAGGTAAGATCATCCATAGGGAGTGAGTGTAGATAAAAAAGAGAAGGGATCCAAGGGGGTACTTCAAGTTTTTAAGGTCAGGCAATGCAGAGACTTGCCAGGAAAACCGAGAAGGAAGAGCCAGAACCATGGGAAGAATTTCGAGCGAGCATGAGAACCTGAAAAACAACAGGAAACCCACCAAGCAACAAAGAAAAAGGTGATTCAAGGAAAAGAAAGCTATCATTTGCCATTTCTCCCCAGGACTTATTAATTACTTCACTGGGAAAGTGGGCTACGGTGTTTTATCAGAGTTGCTTACCAGCCTATAATAAAGAGTATGACAGAGCTGTCCTTATAACTTCATTTAGTGGTAGAAATTTGTAAAATATATTTTCATATTATTTTATTGGGATGGATTGCAAGATGATGTTTGATGTAAAAAGATGATGGTATATTATATAGTGAACATTTCTCTCTACATTTCTATGGATATTTCATTGATGTTGAATATCACCTTGAAATTCTTATTTATTGAGTCCACAGGTCAGTGGAAAAGCTTACAAAGAATTAAGAAAAAAAAAACTGCCTGTCTTAAAAAAGCCATCTTCAATTTCCCTTCTGCTCCTGAGTTCATTGTTTACTAGTAACTAAAGACTCCCAAGCCACATGAAATATCAATAACAATTTGCCAGTTGCTCTTACACATAATGGGCTGATTCCAGAGAGTGAGCTATTATTTTCCAGCTCCCCAGATGAGTCAACTAATCTCTCTTTACCCTTTAAAGATAGGGGTATGTTTTTCCATGGCACAGCTTACAGGGCTAATGTAAATATTGGTGAGATAACATCTGCAAAGCAATTTGAATGTCACACAAGGAAAGGTAAAATTAGATTCTTCCTGTGGGTTTGCATGGATTAGGGATGAAGGTAACTTTTTTTCAGGTAGCAAAAGGGAACAAAATGATATATTTTTGCCTAATGAAAAGATTAAGGAATGGGTCATGCATTCTCAGAGAAATATCTAGTGAATAGATGGTACTTTCACTAGGCATATGCATATCTTAAAGATGCACATGAAATCCTGAATTGCAGTGAACCTAAACATCTGGAATTTGGAAAACAACTTTCATCCTTTTTGTTGTGGTTTGTAGTATACATTACACCATGTTACCTAGGAGTCTTTTCCTTCTTTTCTATCCACAGTCAGTCCCTCTCCAAATCTTATCTACTCTTTCTTGGCATTTTGCTAATCACCTATTGCCACACTGATGCCGTTTTATTTCAGCCTGACTAGTCTTTCATGTTGGCTAATGTTGTCATCTCCCATCTGATCTCCTGACCTATAGTCTTGTATTTCTTTACTCCATCCTCAGTATGCATGGCATACACAGTCCTCCTTGCCTGGTCGCTGTTTTCTTTATCCCAGTCCTATGCCTGTCACTCCAGAAATAGAGCCTTTGCTCCCACATGCTGAATTACTCAGTGCTGTTTTGCATGTCTGGCTTTTGAATGGTTATCATCTGAGACACCTCTTCTTCCTTCTACAGGTGGGACAGCAAAGTATAGTAGACAGGAGCAAAGGTTTGGGCTTGTGTTCAAATACAGCTTCCCACTACATGACTTTGGCAAAGTTCTGAATTTTTCTATGGCTTTACAGTTTGTCGCCTATAAAATTGAGACAATAATAGCACCCACCCCAGTGGCTGTCATGAGGATTAAGTGAGATAATTAGTCTTTGTAAAGCATTTAACACAGTGTTCAGCAGCTAGCAAGCAATTGGTAACACTATTATTATTATATTTTGCCCAATTCCAATTTATACATCATGTGAATCAAAATTTGCTTCTTTTCTGTGAAACTTTTCAAACATCTATATTCCCCTAACTTGAGGAGAATTAATTACTCCCTCTTTTGCCATAATCTTCTACATTGTAGATAATACTAATGATTAAAATTATTTGTTTATGTATCTGTCTAGTTCATTGGACTGTGAAAACATTTATTTATCCAACCTTGTTTCTAGGTCTAGAGCCTCACACATAAGAGGTAATTCATAAATATGTATTGAAGGGCTGAATGGCAAGTGAGATCAAGTGGTTTCTATCATAAAAGCCGAGAGAGATAAGAGAGGAGTCCTCTTCTTCATTCCTGGAGAATATGTATGTGGTCCTCAAAGGCATCATGGAAAAAATGGACTTCTTTCTGACACATGTGGAGATTCTCTTTTCTTGTGTTGTGAAATTAATTTTCTGTGGAGAGCAGCTCTTTTCCTTTCAGTTTATCCCTGGAGAAACTCCTCCCCTTCTTCCAACTTATTTTTTCATTAACCCACAGAGCTAAAATAGTTTCTTCAGTACATTGTCCCATGTAGCTTATGGTAGTTTCAGCTTATGTTTGCTCAAGAGGAAATATTTAGATTCTAGTATGTTGAGAATTTCTCAGCATTATTCAGGAATCAGTATGAGAACCAAATCAATGATTATTTTTTAAGCTGCGTTTCCTGAACCATATTGATTTCTTAGCTTGAGATGAGAGTAGGAGACAGTATCTTTGTTATTTAAACAGTGGAAAATGTATTTGATTCTCTACAATTAAACCCCTCACACAATTTTTTAATAAAAGACATACCAATGGGTCTATAACATTATTTCTATAAATTAATTGCAAAATGCTGTTACTGCAAGTTTAAGTAAAAGAATTTCAAATCAATCACTCATCTATTTTTAATTCTTACACTCAGTATTGTTTTTACTGTTTCTATAAATATTTTCTCTATTGACTTTGATGCATGCTGAAAGAAATTGCAAAAAATATATCTCAGATTACAACCAGAAGTTTTAATCAAGAGTTTAGCTTTAGGCATTTTGAAGAATAGTAAATTAGACTTCCTAAGACATTAATACTTGCCTTCTGTGACGAGTTTTAAACAGTCATCAGTAATCAGTTTTATCTGATTCAATAATGTAACTCTCCAAGCATTGGGAACATTTGAATAAGAGTTGAGGGTAGACTGTATCCAGAAGTTTCTTGCTTCTTTCTGATCACCCTTTAGTATCTTAAAATAGCAACGTTTCTCAAAGTAAAGACAGAAGAGTTTGTTTTCATCTGCCAGACCCCTCAGCCTCCACTTAGCTCAGTGAACCATCCTCCTGGAGCGCTGACATAGCTCTTCATCATGAATTTTCAAAAGAATAAAGCTTTGTGTATTATTAAAATAACTTGTCAAAATGTCCTTCATAAAAACATGGTAGTGATGCTCAGTTTCCATCTCAGATAGAACAGTTAGAGCCACAGGGTAAAGTCCAGATGTACGTAAATTTTTAATAGCTAAATGCAGTATAATGGATTATGTGCCAGGTGGGAATGCAGAGGTCTCTAACTCAGGGGTGAGGTTGGTTTGTTTTGCTACATCTCCCTCCTCTTCTCCTTTTATTTCTAATAAAAGTGTTATGAGTTTTATGAGCCCAGTACTTCCATTTACAAATAAAGTGATTGGACCATGTCAGCTCTAAAATATTTTATCTTCTCAACTCTAACATTTTTATCTCTCTGTTAGTGACATCAGTGAGGTAAAAATTTAGTTTCCAGCAGTGAATGGTGGGATTAAGTGGAAGTGAGTGCTTTTAAGCTCCTTAGAGCATGATTAAGATTTAAAACAATATAGTCATGGTAAATCAGGACAAGAACTTGTAAAATGTAGTGGCACTTAAAGTATTTTTATTTTTTATACTGGAGAAATAGGTTGATCTCATTTAATAATACTAATAAGTATACACACACACACACACGCACACACACACATGCTGTTAATATATTCCCACAAAATATGACAATATAGCAAAAATCTTGCCCCAATCAAAGATTAATTTTAAAAAATGATGCTATGAAATCAAACATCTGGATTCAGAGTTTACTTCATCATTCAGTAATTTGGTAAGCAGTGTGTTAAGCGCTTTACAAACATTAATGATCTCCCTTACTTCTCATGACAACCATAGTAGTAAGTACTCTTACTATTTTAACTTTGCAGGATGACAGGTGACAGTGCAGGCCATGTAACTGAGATAGTTTCTGATAAAGAAAAGTTTGCTTTTCTTCCATGGTGGTATATTTAAAACTTTTTTTTAGTATTTTATAACAATTATATTAATATTTAAGCTAAAACTAAGAAAGAAAGAACTGATTTTTTAACATCCTATCATATGCTTTAAGACAAATCCATGCCCTCAGGGATTACATTTAGAAAGATAAATTCTTACCAAATCACTTGAGAACAATACAGCATGGTGGTTATGTGCTATAAAGTCAGACCTCTGGATTCAGATTTGATCATTTGGTAATTTGGTAAGTAATAATATTCCCTTGATGATCATTTTCATTATCTGACTTATATATATATATTTTTTTTGCGGTACGCGGGCCTCTCACTGCTGTGGCCTCTCCCGTTGCGGAGCACAGGCTCCGGACGCACAGGCTCAGCGGCCATGGCTCACGGGCCCAGCTGCTCCGCGGCATGTGGGATCTTCCCGGACCGGGGCACGAACCCGTGTCCCCTGCATCGGCAGGCGGACTCCCAACCACTGCGCCACCAGGGAAGCCCGACTTATATTTTAATGTCACATATTTTGTAATAAGCAATAGATTAATGTTGTCATTAATAATAATAAACTTTAAGATTCATCAAATTGTAATAACTAAGACAGAAATAACTTTAAAACTTGGATTTCAGATTCTAACTCTGCCACTTATACCTATGTAACTAGGGATATATGTGAAGGCATATAATATCCCTAATTTATAAATGAGAAGCAATCTGAGAGAGGTTAAATAGGGCAATAAAAATTATAGATGAATAAGTACAGAGTTGAAATCTGAAATCCAGATTTCAAAAGATATTTCTGTCCTCAAAGCCCCCAGACTTTTCAATTAAACTACAAAGATTGGGCATACAAAATTTTGAAGAGCAAAGTGGATTCTCCAAAATCTCTGAGGATTTTGTGAGACTTCATCTTGCTGGAGAAGATGAAGTGAGGGATGGATACCTATTCAAGTCTGAAGCACAGCGTCCAGATCTCTGTCCTCAGCAAAAATAATACATGGCAGTTTTGTCCAATTGCAGAGTGAAAAGCAGTTAAAAAATAAAAATCCTTGTTCAGGAAATTGAATTAGCAAGTGCATCACAATTTCTTATTTTCCTCTTCCAAGTAGAGGCCTGTCATACACTGTGTAATATTTTTTATGTATTATGGACACATCTCCCAAGTCATTTTTCCAAATGTTTAGATAATAAGATTTATTAGTATGTTTTTCTGGTCCCTCCTGGCAGATTACATATGCTTACTAAATTAGTGCTTTAGAAAAATGCCAGGCATGGGCCACATTATACTCAAATAAAGATATTAAGGCACTAGGCTAGAAAATTCCCCAAAGTATTTGAATGGCAGCAACTTAGTTCCTTAAAACAACTTTAGCTCCATTCCTTTAAATAGATTGTCAAAATAGACTTAGCTATCAGTGGAAAAATATTCAAAAATCTTTGCAGACAGATGACAAGATGGATGATGTGTTTTGCAGGTGGATGATGGTCAGGTTTTTGTTTCAAGAAGGCAGACGACAAAAGTGATTGCGTCTTCAAGAAAATTGAGATAGAACAATTTTCTTTGCCTTTGTGAGAATGATTAAGTTTATTAGCTAAGTTGAAAAATACTGGACACCTTTTCTTTCTATACCATAGCTAAAAAATGGGATTTTAGAAATTGGCATAGTGCTGGGAGTCTATATATCACATATTTTTCTGGCTTTAATAACCAGTATCCTAGAGGTGAGAGATGGAGGACAAGAGGAGGCACAATTATTACAGGATTCGTCTCTCAGTTATTTATATTAAGAAATATTTTTATATTTAAGAGGTAAAACCTGAGCCTTTAAACATTCAATTTCTTTTTTAAAAAAAGTGTGAGAAGTTTGCAGAAATTATGTGGAAAGTTTAGGAGAAGTTCTACTTTATCACTGACTTGTTCATTCAGCAAATATTTACTGTGAGCTGGCTACACATCATACTATGTGTTCTACTTACCCTTACTTCTTCAACTTAAACATCACTTTCACAGAAAGCCTTCCTTTTCCCCTGTACTTGGTCTGACAACTGCAATATACTCTCATAAGCCCTTAATACTCAATCATACATTTTAATGTTATTGCTAGGTAATGTCCATCTTTCCCAATTGTCTGTAATCTTGCAGATCAGGAGCTACATCTGTTAATTATCTTAACTCCAGTGCTCATAGCAGGAGCTCAATATTTTTTTGAATATGTTAAAAAGGCATACATGCAAATAATGAAAACGTGAAATAATATTAAACGTAATGCCATTTTGTTAAGAAGTACAATGGGCATACAGGGAAGCCAAAACCTGAGTATCTGAGAATGTCAAAAATCATTGGGGAGGTAACTCTGAGATAAGATTTGTTTGTTTCTGGGAATAAAAGGTGAGGTAGATGTAACAGCAGGTGAAAGAAAAGAAAGTCTGCTAGCACAGCATGTTTGGGAAACTACAACTGGAGCAGAGAGAGTGAGATGTAGAGTGCCAGGAAATGATCCCAGATTCCAGGCAAGTGGTAGGAACCAGCTTTTGAAGGGCTCTCGATACCACCTATGGGATTTCCAGTGTTTTATAAATATAAAGACTGTATATATATATATATATATATATATATATATATATATATATATATATATATAGCCTTGAAAAAGTAAGTGGGGAAATGGTAGGATTTAATTTTTGTGTGAATAAAAACACTCCTGTGGAATAACCACTTCTGACCTCAAATATCCAAACACTATTTGCCTGGAACACAAAGACGGTTAGGTCACTTATATATCTCTGTTGACATCTGTGCCCAGAAACTCTCATGGAAATATGGATTTATAATAATGTCTGATGTTTCAAACTTTTCTGATTTTTTTGTGCTTTATCTAGAGTGCTTTGTCATTTCACCATCTTGAATTACTTTTCACATTTTATATTTTACAGCCCATAAAACAATTATTGTATATAGTGTGATTCTCTCTGTTAATCAAATTCATGTCACCTGCCTGGAAGCTAGATTTTCCCTGCACACAGTCATGAGAGAATTTTTTTTTCTCACAATGACTTATGAGAGAACGGTTACTTTTTAGTAAGCAACAATATACATCAGAAAGTTAAGTAATACAGTTGCTTAACACTGAGATGCTTCTACAGTAATAATTTCGCCACAAAGTGGCTCTTTTTCTTCCTCTGAAACAGAGTAACATACAAACAAAATACATTAAGTATAAAAAGTGAGAATGATAATTCCACCTTAATTTAGGTGTGAAATTAAAATTATTCATATTTTATTAAGTGGACAGGAAAACTGCATGAAGGAGTCATGGAAACTGTGAGGAGGAATGAAACTAATTCACTTATTTGACATTTACTGAGTATTGAATATGCACAAGAAAAATAACAGTTTGTGCCCTCAAGGAGCTTTCAGCCTAGTGAGACAAAGAGGAGAAACCTTTGAAATAAAGTGTGGAAATCGTTATAATAGGTGAATGCAAACAGTGGCAAGAGAACTTCCCTGTGTACTTTAGAGAAAGTTTCGTCAGGGAGGTGGCATCAGAGCTACATCCAGGGCAAGCCTGTTATAATAAACTATATGTGATATTCCCATATAGGTTATTACAGAATATTGAGTAGAGTTCCCTGTGCTATACAGTAGGTCCTTGTTGATTATCTATTTTATATATAATAGTGTGTATATGTTAATCCCAAACTCCTAATTTATCCCTCCCCCAACCTTTCCCCTTTGGTAACCATAAATTTGTGTTCTGTGTGTGCGAGTCTGTTTCTGTTTTGTAAATAAGTTCACTTGTACCATTTTTTTAAGTTCCGCATATAAGTGATATCATATATTTGTCTTTCTCTTACTTCACTTAGTATAATAATCTCTAGGTCCATCCATGTTGCTGCACATGGCATTATTTCATTCTTTTTTATGGCTGAGTAATACTCCATTGTATATATGTGCCACATCTTCTTTATCCATTCATCTGTCGATGGACATTTAGGTTGCTTCCATGTCTTGGCTATTATAAACAGTGCTGCAATGAACATTGAGGTGCATGTATCTTTTCAAATTATGGTTTTCTCCCATTATATGCCCAGGAATGGGATTGCTGGATCATATGGTAGCTCTATTTTTAAGGAACCTCCATACTGTTCTCCACAGTGGCTATATCAATTTACATTCCCACTAAGAGTGTAGGAGGGCTCCCTTTTCTCCACACCCTCTCCAGCATTTGTTGTTTGTAGACATTTTGATGATGGCCATTCTGACCTGTGTGGGGTGATACCTCATTATAGTTTTGATTTGCATTTCTCTAATAATTAAGGATGTTAAGTATCATTTCATGTGCTTTTTGGTCTTTCCTTGCAGAGGTTGAAAGGAAAGTGCAGAAAACAGCATGTCTGATGTTATGGATAAGTGGAAATATATGTTAGTTTCAAGAAAGCATAGTGTGTCTTTGAGTGTATGTGTGTTAGCAGAAGAGGACGGGTTTAAGAAGTTTTAGGAAAGGAATAAGAGATGAAAATAAAAAGGTAGTTTAGAGCCAGAAGTAGTGTAAAGCCACCAGACAGTTTAACATAAGGAGGTACAACATTTAGATTTGTTCTCAGAAGGGTAATTTCATACTTATGTGGAGAGTGAACTAGGCAGAAAGGGATCTAGGGTTAAACTTGACTAAAAATGAAAGTTAGGGAATTGGCAGTGAGATTAGCATAAAACAGGATTTGAAAATCATTTCCAGGGGGACCTTCAAGATGGTGGAGGAGTAAGATGTGGAGATCACCTTCCTCCCAACAAATACATCAAAAATACATCTACATGTGAAATAACTCCTACAGAACACCTACTGAACGCTGGCAGAAGACCTCAGACTTCCCAAAAGGCAAGAAACTCCCCACGTACCTGGGTAGGGCAGAAGAAAAAAGAATAAACAGAGACAAAAGAATAGGGACGGGACCTGCACCTCTGGGAGGGAGCTGTGAAGGAGGAAAGGTTTCCACACACTATATATATATATATATATATATATATATATATATATATATATATATATATATATATATATATACTTATCCCTTTTTCTCCTTTTGTGAGAGTGTATGTTATGCTTCTTTGTGTGATTTTGTCTGTATAGCTTTGCTTTTACCATTTGTTTTAGGGTTCTGTCTGTCCATTTTTATTTATATTTTTTAGTATAGTTTTTGGTGCTTGTTATCACTGGTGGATTTGTTTTTTGGTTTGCTTACTCTCTTCTTTCTTTTTATTTTTAGTGTTTTTCTATTTTTTATTACTTTATTTTTTATTTTTAATAATTTTTAAAATTTTTTATTTTAATAACTATTTTATTTCACTATATTTATTTATTTTTCTTTCTTTCTTTCTTTTTCTCCCCATTCTTCTGAGCCATGTGGCTGTCTGACAGGGTCTTGGTGCTCTGGCTGGGTGTCAGGCCTGAGCCTCTTGAGGTAGGAGAGCCGAGTTCAGGACATTGCTCCACCAGAGACCTCCCAGGCCCACGGAATATCAAACAGCAAAAGCTCTCCCAGAGATCTCCATCTCAATGCTAAGACCCAGCTCCACTCAACGACCAGCAAGCTACAGTGCTGGATACCCTATGCCAAACAACTAGCAAGACAGGAACACAACACAACCCATTAGCAGAGAGGCTGCCTAAAATCATAATAAGGCCACAGACACCCCAAATCACACCTCCAGACGTGGTCCTGCCCACCAGAAAGACAAGATGCAGCCTCATCCACCAGAACACAGGCACCAGTCCCCTCCACCAGGAAGCCTACACAACCCACTGAATCAACCTTAGCCACTGGGCACAGACACCAAAAACAATGGGAACTACGAACCTGCACACTGTGAAAAGGAGACCCCAAAACCACTACGTTAAACAAATGAGAAGATAGAGAAATATGCAGCAGATGAAGGAACAAGGTAAAAACCCACCAGACCAAACAAATGAAGAGAAAATAGGCAGTCTACCTGAAAAAGAATTCAGAGTAATGATAGTAAAGATGATCCAAAATCTTGGAAAAAGAATGGAGAAAATACAAGAAACGTTTAACAAGGACCTAGAAGAACTAAAGAGCAAACAAACAATGATGAACAACACAAAATCCAAGAAGAAGATAGCACAATTGTAAATATTTGTGCACCAAACATAGGAGCACCTCAATACATAAGGCAAATGCTAACAGCCATAAAAGGGGAAATCGACAGTAACACAATCATAGTATGGGACTTATTTCTCCCTCCCTTCCCCAAGTGCCTGGTAACTGGTAACCACTGTTCTAGTCTCTGCTTCTATGAGTTTGAGTATTTTTTATTCCTCATATAAGTGGAATCACCCAGTATTTGTCCTCTGTGACCAGCTTATTTCACTTAGCATAATGCTCTCAGGATTCATCCATGTTGTTGCAAATGGCAGGATTACCTTCTTTTTTTAAGTCTAAGTGATATTCTATTATGTGTATATAACACTCTTTCTTTATCCATTCATCTATCCATGGAATTTGTGTTGTTTCTACAACTTAGCAACCATGAATAATGCTGGAATGTATTGATATATGGGAATGCAGTTATCTGTCTGAGATCTTTATTTTAATTCTTTTGGATGTATATCCAGAAGTGGAGTTGTTGGATCATATGGTAGTTTTACTTTTAATTTTTTGAGCAACATCATACTATTTTTCATAGCAGCTACGTTATTTTACATCCCCACCAACAATGTAGAAGAGTTCCAAATTTGCCACATTCTTGCCAACATTTGTTATCCTTTTTTTTATCCTTTTATCTTTTTATCCTTGTTTTCTCATTGTGTCTTTGATTTGCATTTCCCTAATGAGTAATGATGTTGAGCAACTTTTCATGTACCCATTGGCCATTTGAATGTCTTGTTTGGAAAAAGTGTCTATTAAGGTCCTTTTCCAGTTTTTAAATTGGATAATTTGCTTTCTGATGTTGAGTTTTATGATTTATGTATTTTGGATATTAACCCCTTGTCAGACATGGTTTGCAATTTCTTTTTTCTATTCCTTACATTGCTTTCTCATTTCTGTTGATTATTTTCTTTTCTGTGTAGAAGCTACAGTAATTAAAACAGTATGGTACTGGCATGAAGACAGAAGTATAAACCAAGGGAATAGAATAGAGAGCCCAGAATTAAAGCCACATACATACAATCAATTGATATTTGACAAGGGACACAAGAATACACAAAGGGGAAAAGATAGTATCTTCAACAAATGATGTTGGAGAAACTAGATATCCACAGGCAAAAGAATGAAAGTGGATCCATATCCGAACCATACACCAATAAATTTGAAATAGATTAAAGACTTAAACATAAGATGTGAAACCATAAAACTCCTTGAATAAATCATAGGAGAAAAGCTTCTTGACATTGGTCTTGAAAATGATTTCTTGGAAATTACATCAAAAGCACAAGTAACTGAAGCAAAATGGACAAGCTGGACTATGTCATTGTGAAATTGTAAAATAGACAAGTGGGACTATGTCAAAGTGAAAGGTTTTTGTTTTTTATTTTTCTAAATGGCAATCATTTTACTCGAGTATTAGCTTTAAGTATTATTACCAAAGTATCTCTTTACACGTTCCCCATGCTTTGTGTTGGTTATTGTTCTCTTAGGATCCTAAGTCCCAGGAAGTTTCTAATGCTGCAGCGTTGCCTTCTCTTCACTAATGACTGTTATTCAATGGATGACAGTTTTTGACACGGGTCTCAGCATGTCCACCTCTCTGACTCATTATTACCTAGTGATTGATTTAAATCTAGGGCAGTACTTCTCCATATTACTTCTTATCCCTTTTGAGAAATAAATCTATAAGCATGATTTAAAACATAAATCCCTATATTTAGGTGAATGGGGTTTCCAGTAGTTTTAATGATTGTTGATATATCCTAAAATTATTATTTGCTTGTGTGTTAGCTTTAAAATTTGTATTGTAAAATCCTTTTGTTTCCTCCTATTTCCTTTAAGTGAAGAAAAATCAATATTAAATATTCTTTATTGGTTGTACAGATATGGTCACAATCATTTTTTATTCAGCAAACTTTTTTTTATACCTTTTCAATACATATCAGGAACTCTTCTAGAGTTGGTAATACAGTGAAGAACTAGCCAGATAATATTTCTGTTCTCCTGGGGCTTATGTTGGAACAAGACAGTCAAGTAGAGAGAAATGCTATGAAGTTAATACAGCCAAGTTACAGGATACAGGATAATCAGTGGGACAAGTTGTCATAGTAGGTTTCTGTAACAAGCAACAAGATTTTAACTGAATCCTAAACAACCAAGAGGAGGCAGACATATGACACTTTGGGTGGGGCATGAGTGTCAGGAAGAATTGAAAGCAAATTCAAAGGCACTGAGATTGCAAGTCTTGGTGTGTTTTAGGAATACCTTAATAATGAAAGAGTAGTTGACAAAAAGATAATTGAAAGATGAGTTCAGAGGGGTGGGAAAGATTTGCATCATACGGGACCTTAGAGGACATAGAAAACTAAACATTTTGACTTATATTGAGTATAATTTTAAGCAGGCCTTTATTATAACCAGATATACGTTAACAAAATGATGATGCCTATTTGTGAAGTATAGTTTACCATGGGATAGTAGCAGAAGCAATAGGTCCAATTCAGTGACCTCTGCAGTATTCCAGGTGAGGAGGACAATAACCTAGGCTATGCTAGCAACAGTGAAGATTAAGAGAATTGACCATATTCTGGAGAAAGAATCTATAGTATGCAATGAAGACACAGGGGAGAGGTTTACAAACAGATATAAATCAATGATTTTTTCCTAAATTTGGGGAGTGAGCAAATGAATGGTATCATTTACTGTGATAGGGAAAACTTGGAGGTACTTTTCTTAGAAAAGACATGTAATATTTGAGAAAGAGCTCTGGAAGACAGCTCAGAAGACCTGAGTTATAGTTGTTACTTTTTCTTAATAAATAGTGTACTAAGAAATAAGTCACAAAATCACACTGATCTTAATCATGTAAATTCATTTAGGTGGTTGTAAAGTTTACTTCCAACTCTAAAGTCTTATAATATGATGAAATTAAATAAATTACAAACTCCAGTAGCTTTCCGCTTCAAATGCTCTAAATATATTTATTTTACATAATTATCTGATTCTTAGAAATTTTATAAAATGCATTCTGTCGTATTACAATATGAGTTATGTGCTTTCAAAAATCTCATTTTGTGTTCATGCACAGTACCATTATATTGAACAATAAATCCTTTTCAATTATGAATTATAATATTAGCAAAATAAATTATAGTGTTTTACATTTGCATGCAAAAATGAAAATTTACTCAGCCATAAACAGAAATGAAACTGGGTCATTTGTAAAGATGTGGATGGACCTAGAGTCTGTCATACAGAGTGAAGTAAGTCAGAAAGAGAAAAACAAATATCGTATATTAACGCATATATGTAGAATCTAGAAAAATGGTACAGATGAACCTACTTGCAGGGCAGGAATAGAAAGGCAAACATAGAGAAAGGAGGTGTGGACACTGGGGGGAAGAGGTGGGTAGGATGAATTGGGAGATTAGGTTTGACATAAACACACTACCGTGTGTAAAATAGATAGCTAGGGGGAACCTGCTGTATAGCACAGCTAGCTCAGCTCAGTGCTCTCTGAAGCCCCAGATGGGTAGGATGGGGTGGGGAGGTCCACGAGGGAGGGGGTATATGTATACATATAGCTGATTCACTTCACTGTACAGCAGGAACTAACACAACATTGTAAAATAATCATACTCCAATAAAAAAAGTATCTATCAATGGAACAGATATGTACAAATATGATATAGTAGAGAGATTTGTGATTTACAAACACTTTCCCATATGTTGTCTCCAGCTTTTAGAGCAGAATCAATATCTACAACACAACTTGTATGTACACAAGACATTGTGTAGTGATTTGTGGTTTAAAAAACATTTTCCCATATGCTATCTTGCATTTATAGCCAAATCAACACAGTAGACTCACTTCAAAAATGCTAATAATTAGAACCTATGGTCTTTTTTTGTGGTTGTGGATAGTAAACACCATCTCCCCTTTCTGTATTTGCACAAGGAGTTTTAGGACATGGGTGCATCTTCGTTAAAAAGTTAACCATGTTACATTTCATTTCACTAAGTTCTGATCATCTTTTGAACCTGTAAAAATTCTCATAGACGTCCATTCCTCCAATCCTGCATGAATTTGAATCACAGGGAGACTACAGACTCCTACAGTTAAGACTCTGGGCAATGGAATCAGAGAAACTGGGTCCAAATTTTGGCTCCAACCCTTTGTGATCTTGTGTATATTTTAGTTCTTTGCCTATTCGTTTATGTAATAACAGATTCATCATAAGACCTCTCTCCTGTGGATATTAACTGAGATCATCCTGTGCAATTCTTAGCACAAAGCCTAGTACAATGTTAGCACTTACTCATTGTTACTTGTGTTTATTATCATTACCGGTAATGATACTTTGGACTTCATTGATTTCCATTCCCAGAGCATTTGGTGTCAATATTGAAGGCAAGCACTGAAGCTCATGGAGAGAAAATTTTCTCATGGAAACATGGATTCATCCATCATGTCATTTAACATAAAAACGAACTTTCCTAATTAAAAAAAAAAAAACTGGATTGTAATTGACCATTTATTTGCTATAATAACAGTTTGACTGAGGGTCAAAGCCAAGTTTACCTAACTTCTCTGGCTATAGGATTTGGTGCAGTGAATGACATATAACAGACACAGAAAATACTTAATAAATGGCAATAGCTAATATTAATAGAAAGCTTGTTACGTGTCAGATATTGTTATAGTTTTAAATACTTCAAATGTGTAGAACTCTAAAAATTGAGTACTATATCCTCATTTAGAAATGAATAAACTGGGATTTTGTAACCTCTTCAAAGTCTTGTTGTAAAAAAGCTGCAAGTCAGACTCAAGTGGTCTATTTCCAGACCCAGGCTCTTAGCCATTATACTGTACTTCCTCTCAAATAGACTGATAGTCAGTCAAAGGGCTGACTATCTAGCACTTACCATGTCATATTGACAATATTTCTTTATATATCATCGCTAGTGGTGGAAACTACTCAGGAGCAAAACAATATGTTATTCAAGTGGCACAATGTTTGGCTCTTGAACTCAAAAGGTAGAACAATTCTGTAAACTTTGTAGAGGTTTGGTGCAGAAAAGTGCAGTGAATTCATGTGATCATTATGGAGTCATTTCTGTAAGCACTGTTCTTGATAATAATTAGGATCTTGAATGAGACTAACATCTCTGAAGAAGGAAGTTTGGAAAAAGTCAGAAGCTTGCTTTAGTAAAATCAGACAAGATGTTTTTCAGGGAACTTTGAAAGAAAGGACAGGCACTATAGTACATATCCTTGAAAAAAAAACAACAAAAGAAAATTTGGAAATATATTGTGGATGATCTTAAATATTCCAGAAACTTGTACAGATTACAATTGACTATCTCATAAGATTAGACATAAAGAAGAGTTTAGGGCTTCCCTGGTGGCACAGTGGTTGAGAGTCCGCCTGCCGATGCAGGGGACATGGGTTCGTGCCCTGGTTCGGGAAGATCCCACATGCCGCGGAGCGGCTGGGCCCGTGAGCCATGGCCGCTGAGCCTGCGCGTCCGGAGCCTGTGCTCCAGAACGGGAGAGGCCACAACAGTGAGAGGCCTGCATACCGCAAAAAAAAAAAAAAAAAAAAAAAAGAGTTTAGAAATAGGAGTCAAGTACAAACTTGATTACTATGAACACTGTAGCATTCCATTTAATAATATATAAATACATTTCTGTTGCTTGTACCTATTATCTTTAAAACTAAGGGAATAAACCAGTTGTACTGAGAAGAGAAAGTCTTTAAAAATGCTAGAAAACCCAAAGTAAAACAGTTTCTTTCCCCTTTTTTTCTGTTTGATAAAGAAGTGTTTGTAATGTATAAATCTTTGCTGTGTAATAGTGTGTGTATTATGTGTGTGCTGGCATTTAGGATTCTGGGAAGAGACCAAGATAGATGTCCAGTAGAAGGTAGTCTCAATGAGGACCATGGCACTATACTTACTGATACATCTCTAGTGCCTAGAGTATCAGAAGTTATATATTAGATGCAAAATAAATATGTGTAGAATTAATAAATTAATGTATGAGTAAAATATGAATGTATGCATTTCCTAGGAGCTTTGCTTTAATAGAATTGGATGCAA
Organism: Mesoplodon bidens; assembly: GCF_964165515.1. Lineage (NCBI taxonomy): Eukaryota > Metazoa > Chordata > Mammalia > Artiodactyla > Ziphiidae > Mesoplodon > Mesoplodon bidens. Next base: position 83,687,278 of record NC_138164.1, read on the forward strand.
TACAGCAGAGCACTTGCTATATGTAATAGAAGAAAAGAGAAATCAAATCTATCTATGGGGTAATGAAAGTCATTATTGAGAAAATAAACCTTGAGTAATGATAGAACAAAATATGGGAGGAAATTTCACACTAGAAAATTTTGTTATCATTTTACTTGGTGTAGATTTATTAAATGATCATATTATCCTCTGTAATAGCCCTGACCCTCAACCAAAAGTAAAATGAAATAAATAACATTATCGTGCTATTCACAGGGAAATGTGTCATTAAGATAGTGGAACAGACTTTATAAATAATAAATGAAACAGCTCTTATTTTTCCACGTGGGTGTTTTCCCTTTCAAAAAAAATTTGCTTTGGAAATGCAAAATAGAATACTATATACCAGAACTTAGTTTTCTATAATATATTGTTAATGATCCATTCTATTTTCATTCAGAAAAAGTGAAACGTAACTTGGAAAATATGCAAAAGTGGCATATGATGCAAAGTCATTACTATCCATAGCAACTGAAGGTTGAGAAATACTTTGGTTTAAACAAAATTTTATATATAATTAGAAAGTAATGTAGTGAGGTGGATGGACCTAGAGTATGTCATACAGAGTGAAGTAAGTCAAAAAGAGAAAAACAAATACCATATACTAACACGTATACATGGAATCTAAAAAAAAAAAAAAAAGTGGTACTGATGAACCTAGTGGCAGGACAGGAATAAAGACGTAAACACAGAGAATGGACTTGAGGGCTCGGGGTGAAGGGGGGCGGGATGGGGGGAAGTGAGATTAGCATCGACATATATACACTACCGAACGTAAAATAGTTAGCTAATGGGAAGCAGCAGCATAGCACAGGGACATCAGCTCAGTGCTTTGAGATGACCTAGAGAGGTAGGATAGGGAGGGTGGGAGTTAGGCTCAAGAGGGAGGGGATATGGGGGTATATGCATGCATATGGCTGATTCACTTTGTTTTACAACAGAAACTAACACAGTATTGTAAAACAATTATACTCCAGTAAAGATCTATTTTTAAAAAAGTAATGAAGTTAGAATATGTTTGCATTTTGTAAAGTGCCTTACTGTAAATTCTAAAAAAGAAGTTTCAAAGATATTGTCAGAGTAGAAAGAAGACACTGTTTAATTGGAAGTATGCCTTACCATATGTTTCTATTAAATATAAATAAATAAAATAGAGTGAATCCATTGTACTTTTGTACTTTGTGTAATGACCATGGTTTAATGGAAAGAACACTCAACTTGGAGGCCAGAGTTCTGGATTCCAATTTCATATTTAGTTCTGACAAACTCCTTGGGTGATTTTTGGACTAATAAATTCACCTCCTTGGGCTTCAGTGACCCTACTGTAAAATGAAGCAGCTGAGCCAGGGGAACCCTGAGTGATATACTGTAGCAGTATTCTGTGATCTTCTGGGTACGGCCATTATTAGCAAGAAAGGAATAAATGCAATAGCATAGATAAACACAAAACAGGAAAAAAAATATAAAGGTGTCTTGGAATGATAATAACTGAACACTTTGTTGTAAACTGCTCTCTCTCTCTCTCTTTGGTATCATATTTGCAAATCAGAGAACTGGGGAAAAAAACCACATTAATGGTATAACAAGAGAGAGAATTTGATATATTCTGAAAGATATTATTCATCAGCCAATGAAAATTGCTAAAATCAAAACATCACTATTATTAATTTTGCTGAACAAAGTTCATTTCCAGTAAGTGATATTTAGTTTGTTGAGAAAAATATTCTGCATTTCACTCTTAAGGCTATTCAATCTTAAGAGTTCTACAAAGGTTGAGTCTCATAATCTGGTTTCCTAGTTAGGTATTTCCAAGCAGAGATTCTTTCCTTCTCGCACAGAGGTACTCAAACTTGGCTATCAATCAGAATCACTGGGACTCTTTTATGTAAACAAACAAGCATACAAAACAAAACAAAAACTTATTTCTGGGCTCTACTCTGGACCAACTAAATCAGATTTTGTGGATGATGGGACTCAGATACTGATATTTTTAAAAGCTCCCCCCACTTGATTCCATTGTGCAAATAGAAGAACCACTGAAAGCTCACTGTCCCCCTCATATAGTCATTTAATTCATTCAGAGGAGAAGATTAAATTCAGGCTTGGACTGACCGTGCTCATATTTATCACTAACCCTAATAGTGTGGAGACAGCTATTGTGCTCTACCTTTACATTTTCCTTGAATTGCTATTCCATAAGAAAGGAAAGCAAATTATTTGCATTAATCACATGCATTTACAGTTCTTAAAAATGCCACCACTTTTATACTTAAAGTTTTACATTTTATTAAATGTTGAACTTTTAAAGCTACCATATACTTTCATAATCTACTTCAAACCTTGCAGTTCACAGAAAAGAAAATTAAGGCTTAGAGAGTGAAAATGGCTTGCTCACGGTAACAGAACCAAAAATTTGCAGAGCTAGATCAGGGTCCAAGTTTCCGGATGCTCATTTCATTACACATTAAACCCTGTTGCCCCCTGACATTTCATATTCCTACCACAGAAAGGACTGAGAAATGTTGTAACTGTTAGGAACTTTGACATTAGCAGCCTCAGTGTTTTAAATTCCTTAATACAGAATGTGTTTTTGCATATTTGATACCAAAGTAGTATGTATTTTATTAACATTTATTAATCTCCTAAGTAAATGTTAACCTATTATAAATTTTACAACTTTATGTCTGTCAAACACTTTCATGAATTATCAAGAAGCTATATATAAAATTTCACTTTGAAATTCTGAAGAAAGATAAAAAAGAAATCTTAATCAGATCGTAGTATCCTGCAGATAAGTATGCAGATGTCATGAGGCACTCAATATTACAGTAGCTGATACCATGGGCTTTGCAGTCAGAGTTGGTTCAAATTCTGGCTGTTCAACTTTCAAAGTTAGGACTATGGTCCTAACTTTGAAACTGCATGCTTCTGCTATTAGAAAACCTTTGCTGAAGCACTTGAACTTTACTTCTTATAAAAATGAATATGGAGGTTTCAAGCATTTTTGTCAGCACACTGCCATTCACAACAACCTTCTAGATACTTATTTTCTACCTTTTCCTAAAAAGGTGATCGTGTATGAGTTATGTGGCCTGAATATTCTCATTAGCATATGAACAATGATGATGTCAACAACAATGGCAGTATCTGATTTGAGCACTGGTGAGGATTAGATAAGAAAATGTATACCAAGGTTTAGTCCATTGTCAAGCATAGAGTAAGCAAGTTGTCACTGTTGTTTGCATTATCAATAATTATCAAGACATTAAAGTTTTGTTTTGTTTTGTTTTGTTTTGCGATATGCGGGCCTCTCACTACCACGGTCTGTCCCATTACGGAGCTCAGGCTCCGGACGCACAGGCTCAGTGGCCATGGCTCAAGGGCCCAGCCGCTCCGCAGCATGTGGTATCCTCCCGGACCAGGGCACGAACCCGTGTCCCCTGCATCGGCAGGCGGACTCGCAACCACTGAGCCACCAGGGAAGCCTGACCTTAAAGTTTTTTATACCAAATAGTATTTAAAAGAGAATTAAACAGATTGAAAATGTAGTATTTAAAAACACTGATTTCCCAACTAGTGATGTTGAAATTATATCAAGCTTGGTAGAGACCAAGGAGGTTGAAGTGGGTTATCCTAAAGTAGGGAGCATAGGGGATTGGAGTCTGAACCAAGAAAAAAGAGTAAAAACAAAGGAGGAGAGAAAGTGCAGGGAGTCGGAGCTTGCATGGAGTGAAGAGGGTTTACCTGTAGACAGGCAATAGCAATAACAGGAGATGTCTTATATACAGGGCATTGCTCAAACAGTTAAATATGTAAGCTAAGGGAGGCAGGTTTCTTACTATCTGAGAAGGAGGTTATACAGATGGAAAAGGAGAAAACCTGTGAGGTAAGATTATTATTGGAGTATAACCATGTGTAAATGCATATGTATGAAATGTGTGTTTTCAAAGATGTTATATATAATGTATATAAGTAAGCGTATATATCCATATATCCCCTAGCTCTACCATCAAAAGGGCCTGGGGTCACCTCGGTCCCTCTGTTGGGATCCTCAATAGATGATCACTTCTATAAGCCCATCTAGAACCCAGATCTCAGTTTCAAAATAGTATTTTCCACTATAAAGAACTAAGATTGCTTGGAGAAATAACTAATTTCAGTGCTGGTGTTAGGGGAAGTACAAGATGAACCTAGAAAATCTCATTGTATTAGAAAATAAGAAATTGCTCAAATAATAATCAGGGCATAGAAGAGGACACAGAAGCCAGTGTGAATAGGCCAACTGGCCAAATTTGGGGAAAACCTAGCAACAAAATAAAGAGTGATAGTAATGGATTATAAACCATTAAGATAATATGAAACCATACTGGTATAGAAACCGTACCACCATGAAACCATACTGGTGTAGAAAGATAGAAGGAGGGAAGGAAGGAAAGAAGGGAAGGAGGGAGGGAGGAAGGAAGGAAGGAAAGAAGGAAGGAAGGAAAAAACCAATAGGAAGTTTGAGAATTAGGATGCTTAACACAGTCCTGAAATACTTCTCCCCAGAATACCGATTACAAAAGGAAAAAGAATAATTTTATAGCAGTGAAGTCTGGCAGATACCACCTAAATCAGAACTAACTTCACCAGTAAAAGGGCATGTCAAATTTACGTGCCATTTGATAGGATGCAATGAGAAAAATACCATTATCTCTGTGATATTCCTCCCAAAATTGCATAGCTTTAATCATATCAAGAGAAAATATCAAACAAGCCCAAGATAAGGGACATTCTACAAAATAACTAGTTTATAATCTTCAAAAATATAGAGGTCATGAAATTGACAAAAAAGGCTTAGGATGATTGAAGGACACTAAAGAAACCTGACAACCAAATGCGAAATGTACTTCTGGACTGAAAGTTTTTATAATAAAGGACATTATTGGGACAAATGGAAGATGTTGAATGGAATCTAAGCTTAGATGGTAACAATGTATGAGTGCTGACTTTTTTTTTGATGCTTATGTTATATGAGGATATCCTTGTTAGTAGATAAGGCACACAAAAATATCTGTGAGCATTATGTTGGCAACCGACTCTCAAATTGTTCAAGAAAAATCAACTTTTCTTTAACTCTACTTGGAATTTGTGTTACTTTCAGAGTCTAAAAATATAAAATTAATAATAATAAAAACAATGACAGCATCAACATTAACAAAAACACCAACTATTGGCAGCCTTTCAACTGATCCAGAATGGTGGGTAGAATTTAAATCCTTCAATGTCCATTCCATCTATTTTGCCTCTGTGTCCTACCCTTCTCTCCCTGTCCCCTGCCATTTCTGACATACAGCAGAGCTCTTTTAATGTACTATATTTATGTTTTTGTGCTTTTCTTTAGGGGCATAAATATACAAAATTCTAGTTAATTGACTTATTAAACTATATTAAATAAGAGATTTTTGTCTGAATATACAGGAAAGGAGGTTTGTAGGTTTTGGACAAGAGGTGTTACTCAGGATGCAGAGTGTTGGCTAAGGCTTCCAAAGAGGAAGCATAGAACACACACCTTCAAATTGGTATTTATGGATTGTCTGAGACCTGAGAAGCTGTTGAAAGGAGGCCATTATTAACCAAAGACATGTGGAATGGGGGCAAAAGTAGGAATGTTATGAGATAATGATCTGGGCTGTGGATAAAATGTATCAGGATGACAACTGCTCTACATGTTTACAATGACTTGTGGGAAAATAATGGCTCAAACACGTATCTTAGTACTGTGCTTTCTCCTTATCAGGGTACTTGATCTTCATAACACCCCTGTGAGTAGTAATCTAATCTCTTCCAGATGAAGAAAGTAGACTGTAGATACAGTTGCAAGATAATTATGTAAAAGGGCAATAAAGATAATAACAGGTAACATATATTGAGCATGTATGCATCAGGCACTACTGTACTCACCTTGTATACCACAACCGTATTTATTATATGTTATTATTTTTGTCACTTAACATGTGATCTAAGACTTGGAAGAAAATTTAAGTAATTTTCCCAAGATCACACTGCTAATATGTAGTAGAGCAAGATAAAACTACATCTATCTGATGCCCAGAATTCAAGGAATTACTATACTCTACTGCCTTATTGTGAGAAATGGGTATATGTTGCCACTACTATTTATAGCAATAATCCTAATTTGCAATATTTAATATTTTATGAAATGTTTATATATATTCTAAGTTATTGTATTCTTACAACCTTGTGAGGGTGAGGTGGCTCCGTTTATCCGATTTTTTTTTGTTGTTTTTTAGAGATGAATTGAGACTCAGATAAATTGAATCACTCACTTGTCCAAGATTGTAGATTAGCGGAGACACAGTTCAGGTCTTCTGACTCTGACCATCCGACTCTTTCTCATGTACTCTTTTCTCTGCATATTAATGTCTTTATTACTAACACCTCATTGTGTAGTTTGTGGGAGTAGTAGAAAAACATTTGGCTGTTGTCCCTCGGAAACAAGCTAAGAACATTTCAATTCACTTTTGTGGCTGATAATTTTGATTTTGTATGACCATTCAGTTTTTTCCAAAGTAGTTTTCTCCCCAGGTTATTAAGTTAAGCAGCGTAAATGTATGTTTATTCTCCACTTTGCATTCATATAGCATCATGAGATATCCAGTACATCAGGGATTTTTAAAAAGTATTTAGGACCACTAACACTATGAATGAGAAAAGATTTGGACTCTCTCCTGGAAAAAAATGTATACATTCAAAAAGGTTAACTACAGTTTTAGGAATTTTGTAGCTTGCATCAAGCCCATACTCAGATTCTACATTAAGAACCACTTCCCATTCACATTCCTACCACCACTGCTGCTACTTAACTGTTAGCATTTATGTTCCAGGCATTGTTATAAATCTTTACACTTTATATCTGATTTTATCCTAATAACAGCTATATGGTATAGTTACAATTATCTTTACAATCTTATATATGGGGAAATCAAATTGTAGCTTGTGTTCTCATGAGTATTTATTTTCAAAAATTATCATATTAGAATTCCACCTGTAATTGTCTTTCATTTTTTGTGTACCTATTCCTCCAAATAGTTTATTAAAAGGGTGACTCAAACTCTGCTAGAAATGATCCTTTAGGAACTCTATTTTGTGCATTTCTGTATCCTTGGGGGAAAAAAATCTCCTTTATCACAAACCTGGTTTTTGATCACTAAGTTGGTTTCATTTATGATGTACTATTTTCTGAAATAAGGCCCATGTGAATAGATTAAACATTTTTGTTCTATTTTTTTTATCTTTTTGTTAAGAAACGATCTACTTTTAGGGAAGCTAAACCTTCTAGGCTGCAGAGACTGAGATACCATGAGAAATGGTGCTAAATATAATCAAGTCAAGTTATAGATTCATTAATATCCCAAATTTAATGTGCTGTTGAATTTAGTACTATAATAAAATCCTCAGGCTTTTATTTTTATGGAATCCTTTGTCACTGCTAAATGATCATTGTAAATGTCCTGAAGACATCCCGATGACTTATCTGCTCATAGGCATCCTACTGTTCAAACACAATTTCTGGGACTTCCCTGTTAGTGTAGTGGTTAAGAATCTGCCTACTCTAATGCAGAGGACATGGGTTCGAGCCCTGGTCTGGGAAGATCCCACACGCCTCGGAGCCACTAAGCCCAAGCACCACAACTAATGGGCCTGCACTTTAGAGCCCTCAAGCCACAACTACTGAGCCCATGTGCCACAACTACTGAAGCCCATGCGCCTAGAGCCCATGCTCCGCAACAAGAGAAGCCACCACAATGAGAAGCCCGCGCACCACAATGAAGAGTAGCCCCTTCTCTCTGCAGCTAGAGAAAGCCTGCGCCCAGGAACAAAGACCCAACTCAGCCAAAAATAAATAAATTAATTAATTTTTTAAAAAACACACAACTTCTTTCAAAGACTGTGAATTCCTGTAAAACTAAGAAAGCATTGAAGACATTGTACATTCTAACTTTTATATGACAGTCAAATTATGGCCATCTGTTTTTTGTGTGATCTTTCATGATCTAGAGGAGGGAGTCAAAATGATAGTGAGTTAGGTAGAATATAATGGGAATGAGGCTTAATTTTATTCTTGATACTGATGACACAGCCTAGTAATGTAATTAGAACATTTCTGGACATGGCCCTTGCCATAAATCTCTGTATTGATTGTTGGCTCAAAGATCATGGTGTCTAGCCCCTGCCATATTTTGCCACAGAGAGAGAAGAAAAGTGGTTTACTGTTCCTCTTTAGTAATGTTGATAATAATTTAATGAAGATGACAAATATTTCTTAATTTCATGTAACAGCACCTTGAATATGTGTGGAGAAAAAAAGGAGTGATTTTTTTCTCTGATTGTATTTAAATAACAATCTTTTTAAGAAGGAAAATCTTAAGGGCCCCAGATCTGTACACTGTTGGCTTAATAAATAGTTGGGTTTTTTATAAATTCCATGGATAACCCTCATTCTTATCCTTCTCAACTTTTCCTTCTTATAATGTCTATACCTCCCACACTTAGGCTTAAATCAAAATAAGGCTTATCCCAGTCCAGGATAAATGTCAGCATGCTCTGTAAGAGGAACCCACTATAAATGGGCATAGCCTCGTATAGGAAAGGTTTGAAAGAGAACCAATGTTTCTCTTATTCTGATATTTGTTCAAATTATAGAGTTCTGTAAACATTGGAAAAAAATCATAATATACAAGAGTAGGAAATGATTGTAACAATTATCTAAATCCACAATCCTCTTTTGCAGGTGGTAAAGTCCTAGGTGGGTTGCTTAAATTAGTAGTAGTTTTTAGTCCTGTCTGACAATAGAATTACTCATGACGCTTTTAAAAATTATCGACATTAGGCCTCTCTCTTAAATATTCTATTTCTGGGCTCTACTCCTGGAAAATCTACTCAGAATATTTGGAGATGGGGTTAACAATTATATTTGTTTTTTAAAAGACCAACAAGTGATTCGTATGTGCAGTCAAGGTTAAGACCATAGCATTAAGTAATTTTGCCAAGTCTACAAATGTATTAAATAAATGACAACAGAGAAAGCATATCTTTAAAGTCCCTATATTTGGGTCAAGTCTCATCCCACATCTTTTTAATAAACTGAGTTAATGGCATCATTCTATCGACTGAGACCCATATATTTGCTAACCAAAATGTTAGTGCAACAGTAACCAAAAGCCTCAATGCTTCTGCACCTTGATAACAAATACAGTTATACCAGTTATTTATTGCAAAATTTGTCATTGGGTTTAATATGCCATTGTGTGTCCTTAATTCCTATGAGAACAATGCAGCATGCAGTAAGGCAATGACTTTGAGTTGGGAAGGGTCTTTGTATGGGGCAGATATGAGGGGTAAGAAGAATTCAAAGAGAAGTGAAGTAGTAGCAGGAGAAATTCTGCTTCTGACCATGTGACAAATTATATATTCAGTAAAATTCTTCTGCTCAGTACATTTAAATTTTTCAAAAATTAAAACATGTATTATTGTAGATGCTTTTCAAACTCTCAAGAGAGAAAAATCAATTCCCAAGTGCAGATAAACAATTGAAACAAAATTATTAAATGAACTTGAAGTCAAGAGTATCCTAGGGCCAAATGCCACATACAAAATTAACTGGCACATAGACGTTCTAGGCCTTGAGCCCAACAGCTAAACTTAAGCTGTTGAATAAAGTTGGGATACTCAAAGGGGCTATACCCACAGTCATTGTGTAAGCTGAGGGTAAGTAAAAGAGACATCTAAGGAAAACTTTCTGCCTCTGCAGTGTCTCTGGGTTACAAAAATGTAATGACAATGATGATAATAACAATAATATCTCCCCTGAGACTTTGAAGCCTATAAAGTAAATATTAGCATAGTATAAGTAAATCCAAACACATTATCACAATGAATGCAAATAGACTAAAACATCTAGAATAATGTCAATTATATTTAAAAGTACTAATATATGCTGTAAGTACTCAAAATATTTAAAGTAAAAAGGTAGAAAAAAAATAAATATACCAGAAAAGCACCAACTAAAATAAGGTCGTGGCAAATAAATTAATACCAGACAAAATTATATTTAAGACAGAGATCATTATTAACAGAGAGAATCCTTATTTAATGTGAAAATATACATTCCAAGGATGATGTAATAATTCCAGATATATATGAATCTAATAATACCTTTATAACTTATAAAGCAGAATGGCTATTAGAGTTTAAGATACTACTCATGAATTAAGTATCTGATAGGTCAATCAGAGAAAAGAGTCAATAAAGATGTATGCTATTTTAAAAACACAAGCAACAAGATTAATTCAATAAGCAAACGTTGAATTCTTCACCCAACAGTTATTTTCAACTATAAATTTAAACTGGTAACCTGGCAACTATAGTATCTACCCTTATGCTACAAATCAATAACAAAAATACATATTTTTGTTGATCAATAAATACTTTTAAAACACTCATTGGTCAGAGAGGAAACAATGGTGACATTTAAAAAATATTTAAACTGAAGTATAATGAAAATACAATATTAATATGGGTATAATTTAGCTATAATAATAGTCTAAGAGAAAGGTACATTTAAATTTTTATATTAATTAACTTCCCACCAGCAGTACATGAGGGTTCCCTTTTCTCCACATCCTCACTTGTTATTTCTTGTCTTTTTGATGGTAGCCATTCTGACAGATGTGAGGTGATATATCATTGTGGTTTTGATTTTCATTTCCCTGCTGATTAGTGAAGTTGAGCATCTTTTCCTGTGCCTGTTAGCAATCTGTATGTCTTCCTTGAAAAATGCCTATTTAGATCCTCTGCTCATTTTGTAATTGGGTTGTTTGGCTTTTTTAGTTTTTGATACTGAGTTATATGAGTTCTTCATATATTTTGAATACTAAACCCTTATTGGACATAACAGCATTATTTACAATAGGCAAGATGTGGAAACGACCTAAGTTTCCATCAACAGTTGAATTGGTAAAGATGTGGTATGTATATACAATGGAATATTAGCCATAAAATAGAATGAAAATTTGCATTTGCAACAACATGGATGGTTCTGGAGGATGTTATGCCTAGTAAAATAAGTCAGACACAGAAAGGCAAATACTACATGTTTTCACTTATATGTGGAACCTAAAAATAAAACAAATGAACAAATATAACAAAATAGAAACAGACTCACAGATACAGAGTATAAAACGGGGTGGAAGAGGGGCGAAATAGGCGAAGGGCAAGAGTTAAGAGTTACAAACTACTAGTTATAAAATAAATAAGTTACAATGATGTAATGTACAGCACAGGGAATATAGTCAATATTTTATAATAACTTTGTATGGAGTATATTCAATAAAAATATCAAATTACTATGTTGTACACCTGAAACTAATATAATATTGTAAGCCCACTATACTTCAATTTAAAATTTTTTAATAAATTTTTATATTAAAAAGATTAGATAAAATAATAATGAGCCAAGCATCCAACTTGAAAAGTTAGAAAAGAAAAAAATAAATTAAACCAAAGCAAATAAATAAAAGACAAAAAGAAGACACTAGTGGAAAATAAACAATGATAAATTTAAAAATCTAATAAAATAGCTTCTAAAGCTTTGGTCAAGAAGAGGACTACAATAAATGACCTTATAATGTAACTACAAATGCCAAAAGATATTACAAATATAAAACAAGAGAATGCTCTGAAAAAAATTGTATATTGACAGTATATTTCAACACTTACACAAACGTGCAGATGTATATAATTATCAAAACTAACTCAAAAATACAGGGAGTTGACATAACCACTAAAGAAGCTGGGTCGTTAGAATTCTTCCCAAAGCAAAAGGAAGCAAAAAAAAAAAAAAAAAAAAAAGGCCCATTTGGTTTTAGAAATAAGTTTTAACAAAACTTATTAGAACAAGTTTCCTTAGTCTTGTACAATTATTCAGAAGATAGATAAGAGTGAATGCTTCCCAACAATTTTAGCATAATATTAGTATGAAAAACATGACAGTGTTTGAAAAGAAAATTACGGTGAGACAGCTTAATTATAACCAAACATTTCTCTATGTTGAGTCAAAATCTTGTTTCCCATGCATTTTACTATTGAGACTACACATCAGAAGGAGGTGAAATCTCGGTCTTTCTAAGCCAAGTTTTCTTGATAGAATCCTGCCATTGTACCTTTACAGATGTAAATTCTTGAAAATGTTTCTTTCTGTGCCTTATGGCACAGAACCTTGTAGAATTGTTGTAATGTAAAACAATGTTAATATACGTAGAGCACTTAGTATGGTACCTGGCAAAGTATTAATATAAGCACTTGATAAATGTGAACTATGATTATTTTACTGTCTTGAGCTGCATTCAGGGGTGAGCTCATGTAAATTCCATGAAATAGTTCTGTAATAGTTTAAAGTCATTTAGCATGTTCCCAGCCACCACCTCCTCTTTCTCACCCCTTCAATATATATCTTGTATTTTAAAGCTAAAACCCTTAATACCTTTATCAGATCTTCATATAACCTTGTTTAGACCCAGCAATCTTAGCTTGTCTTCATTGGGGCATATCCTAGTTCAAGTATTTTGAATCCAAGATTCATGCATGGGATTCAGGTAGTCTGTCCAGAAGTATGCATACACTTTTTTTTCAGAGAGAAGATCCATAGTTTTCATTACATCTAGGAGGTTGTCTCTGGCATACAATGTCTAGAATCGTGCCTTGAATGAAGCACAACCTTCCACATACCCTATATCTAAATTGTCTTCAGTAAATCCTCTGAGGACCCGTTTTTAACTGACAGTTGTTGAGTATACTTTTAGGAGCCTATGCTTAGAGTAGCATCCTTTCCCTGTCCTTCTAAAACTGAATTTTGTCATCCAAGCCTCGTTCCCTGCCCAGAATGGAAAATATAATTTTCCATTCTATCTTACTTTTTTCCTGAAAAATTATGACCACTATATTGAGAGATGCTCTCTTTAAAGATAAAATTATTCTTTTCAGACAGCACAATGGTTTCCAAGGCAACTCAAGTAACTTACTAGGACAAAGTTGCTCTCATTTCTCACTGGAGGAGAAAGTTTCTAAGAAGTTGTTATCATCACATCTAGAGAAACAGGAATTTAAGATAATGTCTCATTGCTCTGTATTTCTACCTGTCTTGACTGTCTCACCAGGAGCATTTGGAAAAACTAAAGAGCTGTTGTGAAATGCAAAGAAATTTAATCTTTATAAAGTGAGAAAATATTGCTACACCCTTTCCTTTTGAATGATAATATGGCTGTGAATAATATAATCCTTAGGGATGTTCTGATGCAAAGTAGGATGAGATGTAGTTTGAGTGTTGCTGAGCTTGCACTATTTGAGGGGAGGAGACAAACAGCAACAGCAACAAGAAATATAAAAAAGAAGCAAAATCTTCTAATATGGCCTCAAGTCCATGCCTGCACGTCCATATTCAGGGCTTTACTCTTTGGCTTATCTCACATCCATTTTGAAACACAATGTTCTTGGGAGATATAGCACATTTGTCACTCATCAATCATAATACTGAACTCAATCACATTTATGTGGCTTGTTATACTCTATTGAGATATACTGTATCTACCTCCACTCTCAGCCCACTAAATAGCCAGGAACCCAGTCAGTACAAATGAGCTCCATGTGGTGGTCCTGTTACACGTAGATACCTGTCTGTGCTCCCTATCATCCCACATCTACCATGGCTTACTTTAACTCTTACTGTTATCACACTGCTTCCTTACTTCCAGCTAATAACCTTCATAAGTACATAGTGCAGAGTTGATCAAAATCTATTCTAGGGCTTCCCTGGTGGCGCAGTGGTTGAGAGTCCTCCTGCCGATGCAGGGGACACGGGTTCATGCCCTGGTCCGCGAAGATCCCACGTGCCATGGAGCGGCTGGGCCCGTGAGCCATGGCCGCTGAGCCTGCGCGTCCGGAGCCTGTGCTCCGCAACGGGAGAGGCCACAACAGTGAGAGTCCCGCGTACCGCAAAAAAAAAAAAAAAAAAAAAAAAAATCTATTCTAAGAGATTATAATTGATTATAATTATATAATTATAATTCAAATAAAACAAAGTTCATAGAGGCCTAAATTAATATTGGAAGAGGAGGAAATGGAGTTAAACAGAAAGAATTACTCTTTGTTCCAGATCACTTTCTATGTGTATGCACCTTTACTTTAGAGGTTACCACATCTGACCATACATATTACTTTTCCTGAACCTCTTGTCTCCCCTGCTTATCTCACTCAGTGCCCTACCTCTCACCCCCTTCAGCTAACATAGTGCTTTGCCACAGAGTAGGTGTCTAAGACATTTTTGAAAGTGAATAATGGGCAGGTTTTAATTGGAAACATTGGGAGAAAGGGTCACTTGAGATTAAATAATGTGATTTTTAAAAGGTATTAATTATATTCCATAACTAAATGATTTTAAAGAAATTAATTTTAGTATGGATTTTAATGGTTTTCCATGTTCTAAGATTTGTGCAGTCGCAGGAAGACACTTGTTAAGTGTACCATGTTTGCACTGGATCTAAATGAAACTTGGAGGACTTCGCACAGTTCACCCATCGGAAGCATGTCTTATGACTTAGTATAGTAGCACATCATTATTCATTAAAACTCTGATTTGGCATTCATCCCACACTGAAAAAACTACCCCATTCCTTGTGGCTAGATATCATATACACAAATTATGTCAAAATGGATCGCAGATGTGTATATGAGCTAAAACTTAAAAAAAATTAGTAGAAAACCTGTGAGTAGATATTTGTGACCATGGTTTAGCTAATAGTTTCTTGGATATAGTACAAAGAATAAGTAAAAAAAGAAAAATAGATAAATTGGACTTCATCAAAATTGAAAATGTTTTTCCTCAGAAAACACAATAGAGTAAGAAGACAAGCTGCAGAATGAGATAAACTGTTTTAAATCATATCAAATAAATGACTTGTATCCAGAATATATAAATAAATCTTCTTCAATAATAAAAATGCAAATAACTCAATTTGAAATAGGCAAAGAATAGACATTTCCTCAAAGAAAATAGCAAATTACAAATAAGGATATTAAAAATTTGCATTAAGGAAGCATAAATAAAAACCACATTGAGGGGACTTCCCTGGTGGCACAGTGGTTAAGAATCCACCAGCCAACGCATGGGACACGGGTTAAAGCCCTGGTCTGGGAAGATCCCACATGCTGCAGGGCAACTAAGCCCATGCGTCACAACTACTGAAGCCCTCGCGCCTAGAGCCCATGCTCCAGAACAGGAGAAGCCACTGCAGTGAGAATACCGCACACCGCAACGCGGAGTAGTCCCCGCTCGCCGCAACTAGAGAAAGCCTGTGTGCAGCAATGAAGACCCAATGCATCCATAAGTAAATAAAACAAATTTTACAAAACCACACACACTGAGGAGGAGAATAATATTGTTATTGTGGAATAAGTTTTCTATCATCTTCTCCCAGAAGAATGTGAATTTAACCAATCACCCATGGATGAAAGATTCTTTGTGAAAGTCCAGGAGTCCAGCAGGGAAATTCTAACACAAAATTGGAGCAAACATGTCAGAGATGGGACACATTGAAGAGGGTAAAAGGAACAAGAACAAGTTGAGTTTGACCAATAGCTTTGCCACATACCACTTTTGTGACCTAAAAACTGTGGGTTAGGTGCTCTAAGATAATCTCACCTGAAAATCGCTGTTTGATGCTCAGCAGAATTTCAAGAACTTAGAAAGTTCTTACTAAATGTTAACTACTGGTTTTTGTTAATACTTAACATTGTTCTCATTTCCAAAGTAGAATAATTTAATCTACCTTAAAATATTTGTTGAGAAGTTTTGATAATAGTGTACATATAAACACTTGGCCTGGTCAGTTTGCCCATGGCAAATACTGAGTAAATAATAATTTTTAAAGATTATAATCTAAAGGTCCAAACATTTTGCTGCTTCTTTCCTAGTCCCTTTGAATATCCCTGGCTTGCCCATCCAGCACAGGCTGTGGGGCACAGCAAGTGTAGCATAGTTCGACACTCAGGCTCTGGGATTATCCAAAGCCAACCCCGCCCTTCGCTGCCACCAGCACTCTCTTATTTCCCCCTCATTCACACTAAATGTCTTTACCATACATTTCTAGTAATTCCTTTAGCCCTGTGGAATGGCATATTTTTTAGATTTATTTTTGGCAGTGGGCTAAACCCTTGTTATCCATTTTCTCATCGAATCCTTATCAGTGCTGAAATCAGATACTGATTTATTTTTAATTGTCCCTTTTATTATTCTTCACAAATTGTCATGAACCCTCCCGAGTTGTTTTTTCTCCCCTAATGTCCTCATAAGGCTATAACTAAAGAGCTCCTCTCAATTCCTGGCTCACAAGAAGAACTGAAATAATCCCATGAGGGTAATTCTCTGTATAACCTCCCTATCAGGGAAGGGAATTAGACATATTTCTTGCGGAACCCTGCAGTGACTATTCTGTTGGCCATGACAACCAGCCTGGAACAAGATGTTCTAAGAGGAAACTGTTCAAAAGTTTATTTTAGAAGCAAAGTGACATCTGCCAGATTTAATGATCCATTTAGTAACATACATACAACCGCATTTTTCTGTAACAAATCCATTGGAAAGAGGAGATGTAGTAGATAATGTTTATCAAATACTACTGTGTGCAAAGCACTGTGCTACATGCAGCGAGGAATAGAGCAAAAGGAATCTAGTATCCCACTTATAGTTGTGCAGTTGGGAAGCTAGATGCATATGTCAACATGATGTGTAAGGTGAAAAAAGGGAGAAGTTGTTTGGAGGTCTTTGGAAATCTAGCAAGGCTTCATAGAAATGGTGATACTTTTGCTAAGCTTGGGGGACTTCCTAGGATTTCAATCAGTGCAGAAGTGTAGAATGTGAGGAAATGGCAGAAATACAACCACAATGCCTGAGAAATACTCAGATTCATTAGAAAATGAGATTCTCAAAACTCCCAGGAGTTTGGGGAGAGATGAGCCTGGAGCTAGACTGAGGTCATGCTGAGGTGGACAGTTGCTGCTAATGGTATTAATTCCAGTCTTAAAACCTGTTTCCCAGGAAAGCAGCACACCAACAGAAGCTGGGTTAACATCTCTTGGCTTCAAAAATTCTTTTGAAGGATTAGTAGGCAACTCAGTTAAGAGACAGAGTATAAACTATGGACCATACTTTTTCTTCTTTTCCTTTAAGAGGATAAATTAATAAAATAGTACATTTCCACCAAAGAAAGGAGGAAGGATTCCTTTTATTAGCCAATAGAAACCACTTGCATTCTCCTCTTATGATAAAACAAGGCTCCAGACAGGGGGAGAACTTAGATTTGAAGTTCCCAGGAATGTTTCAGGTATAATTTTCATGATTGTCTGGGTCACTGGCTATTCTTAGGTTTTGCTATATTCTTCCTTTTGGCAACATTTCAAAGAAGCACTGGGTTTTACATATATATACATATTATATATATATAAAATATATATAATATGTTATATACATAATATATTATCTATATAATATATAATATATTATCTATATAATGTATAATATATTATCTATATAATATATTATATAGATTATATATATATATCTGAAGCTATTCTTTCTTTCTCTCTCTTTTTCTCTCTCTCATTCAGCCATGCCATTCAAGTTTTAGTGTTCCTTCACCTGCCCCTGCTATTCATTAGAAACTAACAGTTCACCGGTTCACCTACCCTTTCTACTGAGGTTTAAACTTACTTTAGGTGTGGCTATAGACTGCAAGCTCCTCGGATTTTCTTTGACAAGACTGCTTTACTCTCATGGAGACTTGAAAGCCTCCTGTTGTCTTTAGGTACCCTGTGAGGCATGGTCTCACTGCTCTCCTTGTGATACTTGTTGGTTAGGGGACTTGGGGCAAATTCTCATGACTGAAAGTTTCCAGGAGATCTGATGTTTTCTTACCTCAGAATTTCCTTCCACATATACACACAGAGAGAGGAAGGCCAACATCTTACCTTCTACATATCTATATCAGTGGTTCTCAAACCATGGCACAATGAACCACCTGGGCATTCTCTTTAAAATGTAAATTTGGTTCCATATTCCCCAACATTACAAGTAACCAGTTCTGATGTGGGAACTCAGTTGAATATCAGTGTAAACAAGAACCTCAGGTCATTCCTTCAAAGATGATACCACCCTCTGAGGAATATATATA
This sequence comes from Mesoplodon bidens, assembly GCF_964165515.1. NCBI lineage: Eukaryota > Metazoa > Chordata > Mammalia > Artiodactyla > Ziphiidae > Mesoplodon > Mesoplodon bidens. Next base: position 83,705,601 of record NC_138164.1, read on the forward strand.
TTTTATCATATTATATTATATTATATTTATAATCTAAATCTTCCTGTTCAGATGCAAGGCCAGGATCCCCACAGTTCTGATTAAACCTTGTCCAGCCATCTCAAAAACAAAGGGTTTCTAGTTGTACTCCTCCTATACCTTTGGGACCACCATCATAATTTAAACAAAATCTAGAATGGAATGCTACAAATGTTTTGCCATGATTGGACCTAAGTGTAGCAATTTTAGGGTGAATTAAAAGCCTGCCCCAAAGTGCTTTTAAGCTCTAGTACCACTTGTTATCTGTAGCTGTTGCTATAGCTCCTTTGAACCTTTCTGCCTCCAACTCTTGCTCCCGTGGACTCATCTCACTACCCTTGTCAAAGGCGTCTGGTGGGTATTAAAGATCATGGCTACCTAACTGAAGATTTCTCCCAGATGTAATCAGGAGAATGGAAGAGCAACAAAGTAGAGGGAATTATAAAAAAAGAGCCAACAGCCATCCAAGAACTTGTCCACATCACAAATACCACTGACTTGGCCATGTGTTTTTTGCATATTTGCCAAGCATCTTTGGGACCTTTCCCAAGTCATCTTTGGGAATCTACTCCAAAAATGGAAGATTTTCCACCCTATGACAAAGTCTACCTTTGGGAGTTTTGAGAGCTGGTCAGGTAATCTGAGCAGATGTAGAATTGAAAGCACTCAGCCCCACACATACTGGCAAAGCAAATGAGAGGACAGCAGAGATTGCAGAGGGTAAAATGGCATCAGTGCTGGATGGGAGCAAAGATTACACTACAGTCTTTTAAACAGAAGGGTATTTATTTCATTGATCTGTTATGTGAAACTGAAGTTTCTTTTTTTGTTTGTTTGTTTAAGAAAACATTCCCAGCCTGTCTGTTTTAACCTTATATGCTCTAAGTACGGCCCCTCCCGTACTTTTTCCCCAAACTACCCTGACATATTTAAATCTCCCCCCTTGCCCATGGAAAAGGCTATGTGTCATTACCAAAAGCTGTTGTTTTCTCTTATTGTTGCCTCATCAAGCCTCAAATTTCAGATAATTTCTTAAACCCTGAGCCACTTTTGTCCAGGTTGCAAATTTTTCTAAATTTCTCTCTAGTCCTCTCTAATCCATGCTTAATTTCAGCTTCAGTGCTAGCCTGAGTTAAAGGTCAAGACCTTTTTCTGGCTGAAGGAGAGGTTAAACACCAGTTAGGTTATACTTACATTATGGCCCTGTGTGTGTGTGGTGGGGGTGGAGGTGGGGGGTGGGTGTGTATCTGAGAGAGAGAGAGAGGCCTACTGTGACTTTCAAAGTAAAATATAAATATTAATTTTTCTGAGAAGCCTTCCCAGCCTCCCAGAAATGCCAATTTTCCCTCCCCTGGGTTCCACGAAACCTAGCTGATATCAATAACTAGCATTTACTGTGTCAGTAGTATAGCATGTTCAATCTATGTCTGTATTTCTCAGTGTATTGCATGTTGAAGGCAGATGGCAGGCCTCATTCATTTTCATAATGTAGCTCCAATCAGGTATACAGCAGAATCACAGTAAATATTATTGGAATTAGAGGGGACTAAAGGCAGATTTAGACACAGTCTATCTATCTAGTATTCCAGATATGTCATCTCTTTAGGGAAATTTTCTTTACAGATATTTTCAGAATTATTAATAGTCATCAGTGATAAGAAGAGACATTGGATATCTTAACTAAGTAGAAAATAATATTGAGAATTTTCTAGTTGATTAGAAAAAGGAGAGTGAGAGAATTGTGTCTCCTCTTAAAGGATAATACCACCCTGGACTCAGTGACTGTCATTCATAGTGAGACAGCTTAGCAGAAACCAGAAAGAATAATCCAAATGAGGAGTGGAATGATAGATTAAGTATAAGCTGGTAAAACCTAATAGACAAAAGCAGCCTAAGTAGAATTATCCCGCAAGTCATGTAGGCATGATCCAGTGGATATGAATTTGGGGTAGAAGTGACCAGGGACACCTAATAAAGGGGAGGAGAGCTTGTATTATTGTTACAAAAAACATTATCCTGTGAATAGCATATTTTATGGCTTTGGTGATAGCCCTTGGTGAGTACAAAGCAGCCCTGGAGATTATTGTAGTAAACTTTGTCAATTTTTGGCTTTAGAACATTTAATCTATCTCATTATCTTACTTGCCTTTTATTCTTCCATCTGGAGGAATTTTCCTTTGGTTGTAGTCTTACTGCCTCTGCTGCCTTCTGTTTACAGGGGCTGAGGTAGGCCATACCCTTCTGATATTTGTCTCTTGAACAATCACATTACCTAAACCTCCTGATCATACCTGTTCTGCCAGAATTTTGAATACTTAGAGAATATTTTGAAGGATCCCTTAAGAGTAGCTGTAATGTAATCTTGGTGCCTGTTTTCTAACCCTCATCCTGCAACCATCCTATACCTATCAAAATCTTTGAGTATAGCTCTCCCTATATATATGTATCAATATACGTATATATGCACACATACAAACATTTTTTGTAGAGTATCAAGCATCTGTTTCTGTTACTTGCAACCCAGAAACCTGTCTCTCAAAGGTAGAAGTTCCTGGTTTTTGAGTAAGGATTTGAGTGAAGAAACTTACAATAAATCTCCTAAAATTATTCTAAATTTTCTGTGTTTTTGATGCTGCTGGCTGAAAAATTACCCAATAAATTTGGTCTGTGTTAGTCTCTGTCACAGACTATCATTTATATAAAAGTCTTAAGGGGATTTCTGTTAGATAATATATTTTATTGAAAACAAAGCTTCATGTGATCGGAGTCTTTATCCTGATCATTTTCTTGGTAAGAAATGCAATAGCTGTTGTTCTCCGTTCGTGTCACAGATTACAATCTAATGTAAGGGAAACAGTACGGAGATAAATTGGCCATGGGATGAATGTCTGTTTATTCAGTTAACCATCTCTTCTGGAAAACATTTTTGTTAGCTCTAGGTTTTGTATTGTTATAAAATATTGGGTAATGAACAACTTTTTGCCTTTTGCTTCTTTTTCCTTTATACTATTTTTAGGCTCATTCTTTAAAAAAATGGTAATACTGAGTTACAGTGTAATAAGAATCATAAGACAGTTAAATATATTGTCAAATTATTTTGCAAAAGGGTTATACAAATTTATTATCTCTTTAGTAGTTTTTAAAACTACCTTTTCATTATACTTTCACTTTTTCTAAGTGTTTCATATTCTCTTCAATTTTTATAAAACAAATTTGATGCATAAAAGTGCTATCTTGGAAATTTGAATTACGTTGATTATTAGTGAGGTTGTCAACCACCACAGTCTCCTCTGTAGAAATGGTTGATTAATGACCTTAAACCACTAATACAGTGTTCCTTTTTATCGGGCTATAATTAGTCTCTTGAAATTTAGTCATCTCTCTCATCAGTCTGCTACCATCAACCAGTTGTCATGCATACTTTTTTCCAGGAAGCACCCATTCTGTAAGTTGTGCTGTCAACCTGAATTTATGCCCTCTGGACACTTCACTCTTGAATTTAATTGCCAGAAAGGCCTGAGTTCCACTAGAAGTATCATGACCTCTACACTGCCCATGAAGACTCACCAGACTCTCTTTAAATCAGATTCTGGGCTGTCCTTCAGTAAAGAGAAATATTTCTCAAATTTATTTCATCATAGAATTGTTTGTGATATTATCACAGTTATTATTCCATAGGGCCAGTATTCTATAGAACCCACATTAAGAATTGTTTAATAGCATCTGAAAAGACTAATTCAGCACTTTATAAAGTCAATGTAAACGTTTGTTTGAGAATGACTGACCCACATTTTGGGTGAACTTTATGTGTAATGTGTAATTACTTTAGGAAGTAATTTTCCCAAACTGTAATGTATTAGTACAATTATCTCTTCATTCCTTATCCTACTTTGCTAAGTAAGTGATGGAAACCTGGACTTCCGTTAGTTACATCTGATTCTGGTCTTCTACGGTCTCCTCCTCTTCCTGCTTCTCTTCCCCTTCCACTTCCTCCCCCCTTCCTGTCCCCTCTTCCCCCTCTTCTACCTTCTTCCTCCTTGTTATAATAAATATCAAAGATGTTCTGATTCCCTTTCATGTGTCCAGACACTATTTTTCCCCATATCACTCTGAACTGGGCTATTGATTTCTTATCTCTGAGTATTATTGTTTGCAGAATTTTCTCAGTCTTTACTTAAAATTACTGAAAATTCACCTTATATACCAGTGCTAGTCTAATTCAGTAGCATTCTGAAAGAGGTTTGTTCCCTCTAACATGCCTTGCACAATGTTTAGCACTAATTATGGGTACTTATTTCCATCTGGAATGATTTCACACTATTTGCTTGCTCTATTTGCTTCAGTCTCAGCTGTACTCCCTAATCTAAGCACTTTGTTCCCTGCCCTGGCTGCAGCAGCTCAGTAGCGCACCTATTAAACTATTTAAGGATGTTAAAACATTTTGGAGGATTAAAAGGCATATTTAAAATGTTAATTACATATCAATTCTTTAACACTCCTCTCTCCCTGCTCTGATCCCCCATTTTATACTCACAAAAATGGAGAGTAATTTCAGCATTAGGAAGCAGTAGAAGAACATATGGATTTTTTTAATTAACCAGCAAACTCTGTATTTGAGAACAACCTTACACCTTGTTTTAGTTTATGCTTCAGTCTCAATGATATATGAATGTGTGGCATATGCAAAATTGCATTTTTTATATTTACAAAGCACTTGTACCTTTATTATTTCCTTTTATTCTCACACTAACATAGTGACGAGGCAGACATAATTGTAGATGGAGAAACAGAGGTTCAGAAATGTCACAGTACAGTTATGTCCACGGTGACAGCTTATAAACGGGAGAACCAGGACTAAAACACATGCATTGTGAATTCCATTCCATGTTCTTTTTTCCTCTTCAACATTCCATCAAATAAAAAGTGAAAAATTTTAGTTTTGACTCTAAGGCAAACCATATTAGAAGACTTTTTTCCATTGTTCTAGTCTAATGAGCCAAGCACAGGTGCACACTGCATGAGCAGATGGAAATGCAATTAAAACAGATGTGATGACAGTTTATTCACAGACTCTAATGCTTTAAAACCCCAGTGCTGGTCTAAAAACATGGAGCACAGCAGGCATACTACAAGAAGAATCAAATGTGGGCACGAGATTTGTACAAGCTGTAGGTCTTTCCATATTTTGAAAGTGAAGTGGCATTTAGTGATTTTGAAATTCTACATCTATTCATAACTTCCTTAAGTAGTGAATATTTTTTACATTGTTGAATATAATTTTTAAAAATAAAGGTAAATGCAGGCTCATTGATTATTTTTCTACTATAAGCCCAGCATGAGATAAGTCAGAATGGTAGAGTGACAAAAGCTTTGGTCTTCAGAGTGTGAGCTATTATATCTGTATTATGTGAAGAGCCTAGATTAGTGCTTGGGGCAGGCATTCAGTATTACTTTATTCCTTCTTCCCTCAGGAAAACCATCAGACCTTAGATATTATTTTCAACATTAAAAATTGCTACGTAGGACTTCTGGTTGGGATAAAGTACAGGCACTGAGGAAAGAGGTGTCAAGATGGACATCTTCATGGGTCCAATGTGGCAAAGCTGAAGCCAACTGGTGGTTAGGCTTGAGACTATGCCCTCAACCTTCTTATTACTTGGGAGACAGCTGTAAGAAGGTGCAGAATAGCAAGAACCTACAGTCATATAAAGATCTCCATCCACCTCTGTGTGGCATTGTGCAAATCTCTTGACCTCTCTGAATGTCAGTTTAGTTGACTTGTCTGTTGAATAGTAATACTGCATTTTGCTAGCTACCTCACATCATTAAGAAGCTTGTATAAGATAATAACTGTGAAGGTCTGACTGTTTTTAGTGAGTCTATATAATTTCCTACCATAATATTTGAGCTCTAACACCTGCCAGGAATTAATAAGCATAGGAAGACCGACCCGCAGATACTGCAGAAGGACAGTAGTAGGAGGTCATAAGAGAGAGCCAGAAAGAATTTAAATCTATCTACTTCTACTAACAACGACCTACTGTTTAGCACAGGGAACTCTACTCAGTACTCTGTAATGGCCTATATGGAAAAAGAATCTGAAAAAGAGTGGATATGTGAATATGTATAACAGATTCACTTTGCTGTACATCTGAAATTAACACAATATTGTAAATCAACTATACACCAATAAATTTTTTTAAAAAATCTATCTATTTCTTCCTCTCTGCAGTGGTTTTAAAGTTTAGTGTGCATAAGATTCACCTGGGAGTAATGCTAAAATATAGGTTCCCGGGCCACATTACCAGAGATTCTGATTCACCCAGTTTAGGCAGGAACCAGGATTGATTTATTATTAAATACCCTATGTGGTTCTGAAGGTGACTTGAGGACCCTAATGTGAGGAATATTGACTAAACCCTTCACCTATGGTGTTTTCTCGCCAGATGGATAATAAGTGGCTTAGGAGAAAAATTCATAATTAATTGATTTTTGCAGACTCATAGAGCATAAGGCAGTAGGTGGACTAATGTTTTCAGCTGAAAAAAGTGCTTCTCATGTGTTCTGCTAATTAACTTTAGTGCTAAAGATTTATTATTTACCAGTTTTCACTTCCTATTTTAAGAGTTAAGATCCAGGTTCTAAATTAAGGTGAGAGAAGGGTGATTAAATGTGGCAAAGATTGATAGTTCTTCCCCAAAGCTGTTCTCTCTGTTCTAAAAAGATACTCTACTTTAATCTGAGCAAATTGACACCCAGAATAAACATTTTCCAACCTCCTTTTCAACTGTCTGAGCCATGTACCAGCCCCGTGTTCTGGCCACTGTTCTATAAACCAAGGAGATATATGCTAGCTTCCAGGTTGTATCCATAAAGGAAATGAGTTTACTCTTCTCTTTTTCCCCCCTCCTTTGATGGTAAAATGTAAATATAGAGGTGAAGACATAATGGACCAAACAGTCAAGGGCACCATCAGTGAAGTGGCAACACATCAAGTGAGAGGAGTCTAGCCCTTAACACCTTCAAGGGATAGAATCACATGGCTTTGACCTATGCATCAGAAAGGCAGAGAAAAGAAACTTCTATCTTGTTTAAGATACTGCTCTTATGAGTCTCTACCACACAGAGATAAGCCCAGTTTGTTCTAACTAATAAATGCATCAAATAAGCATGCAGGATTAGGACAATGCAATATCATAGTGTGAAATACACAATCTTAGTTGTCTAACTTGCAAAATGAATATTCTAGCACCTCCTAAGACTATTAGAAGAACCACAAGATAAAAATATGTGTGCAAATTGCATGATAAAATGCCTATGACTTTCTAAATGAACAGTCTTATATTGATTTTTATTACTAATGAGTAATTTATAAATCATTATTTATGACTATAAGTCATCAACTCTATGATAAAGATACTATACTATGGTTAGTAGAGTAACTGAGATAGAAAAAAAACTACCTTCAACTCTAAGCTTTAAGTGAGACTTGAGTGAACTCCAAGCCAAAACACCTTGAATGGAAAACACTAGCTCAGTCTACATTTGACATCAGACCCCTGATGAGTTTGCTGGAAAACATAACTGCAAGTCAAGCAGGGGCAATGTTGAGGTCCAGACCCTTACAAAATACAAAGGGAATGTCTGCAAAAGTGGACACTAGAAAGGTTATTTGGATGGCTGATTTACTATTCATGGAGAGTATACAATGCAAGGTTTATGTTAAAGGCTTTTTGAATCATATTCCCATCATCATGAAAAATAACCCCATCACAGTACTGCAGCCAGAAAGATTTATGTGTGTGCTTTTACCATATTTGAGCAGGCTGCTTAGTAACAATGCTAGGGTAGCATTTGAAGGTAGCCATGTGTCACTCAGATAATCTGTATTGTTTAAAATCATTCAAGGTGGGGTGGTGAAGGTGAAAGAATGGGAGTAGTCAACTTAAAATATTTCTATATGATGTGAACGAGAGAGATTTAGCTGTGAGCACAAAACCAGAAATGGAATGCCCACTAGATTGTGTCTGTATAAATCGGGGGTAAGTTATTACATTTGCTTTCAGCAGTGCTTCTCAAACTTGAGTGAGCAGCAGAATCACCTGAAGTGCTTGTTAACATGCAGATAGCCAAACCCCACTCTCAGAGTTTCTGTTTCTGATTCTGTGAGTTTGGGTCATTTTGGGCCCAATAAGTATCCAGGTGATGCTGCTGCCAGTGAAAACATATTTTGAGACCCACTGGCTTATAGGAAGTCCCTAGTAAAGTTTGGTAGGTAAGCAAGTAGGTGTTGATGTCTTTCAAGGTCGTAGGGTTCCCCTCATTCTCTATCCACATAGGGGTTAGATTGTAAAATCCTAGATGGTGAAGACTGCATCTCGTTTGTTATAGTAACTCAGGCTTTGCCTAGCACTGGACATTTCTTAGCTGCTTTGGATTTTTTTTTTTTTTTTTAGAGGAAGACTCCCTGCCTTCTTTCTTCTCCTTTACCGTGGCAACCCTCCAGGCAGCAGTACATTCTTTCAAACGTGTCTGTGTTGTGGAAAGTGCTCTGTATAGCATGACAGTAATTGCTTCACAGGAGAGAATTCCTCACGCTATGTTCATAGCTGCATTTTGGGGTCGGAGGCAGGGGTAAGGCTTTTATGAGCCTGGACCATGGAGACAGGGGATCTGATGGAGGTCAAAACCTGGGTTTGAATCTTGGCTTTCTTTTTTATTTGCCCTGTGAGTTAAGAGATTCATTTATTCTATGTGTCCTTACTTCACTGTTACATGGGTTTTATTATTTGGAATATTCATAACTTACCTTATAAATGACACATCAGTATTTAATGAGTTAATGCATTTAAAGTTCAACTATATTAATTTTCATTCAGCTGAAAGATTTTTAGTTCTAGTTTAAGGGAAATAAAAGTTATTCTTGGTAAAGATATTTAGCAATAATGAAAAGGAATGACTGGTTACTTGCAAAAAAATAGAGGTGGAACAGATGTCTTATCAAGATAGGTTTGTACAATGGAACAGATATGAAGCTAGATCTGACTATCTCTCTGTGTCTATAAGGTGGGCAGAATGAGTGAGTAATGTGTAGGGGGGCTGTTGGTATGTGTATAATGACCAGAGAAGATAAATACGATTGTAAAATTTTACTTTTTTAAAATTGTACATTTGTAAAAATATCTCAATTTGAAAAACTATTAATATTTCCTTTAGTGTGCTTATTCATTATTTTTAATAAACAACAAAAATGATATTTATAGTTTAATTTGTGATCTCTGTTATACTGTCCATTATTTCAATAGATCTTAAGTTCTTAACTATTAATCTGCTACTTTAGGAACTTTCAAAGAGCTCTCTACGGTATAAGACCACTTTATGAATATTAAGGTGGTTTTATTATAAAGTTTTAAAAATATTTTTATTAATAACCATCCAGTTACACAATCATGCTGATATTCCTCAAGGAATATATATTTTATATGGAAGATCCAATATACTTGGTTTAAGTGGTGAATATACCGATTATTTGTTTATTGCTTTGTTGATTGTGAGGTCAGATATTGTTTTGTTTTTAATAAAGTTGAACAGATTTGTTTCCTCATTTTCATAGATTTTATATTTTATAGTAGTTTCAGTTTCACAGCAAAATTGAGCGGAAAGTACAGATACCCATATATACCCTATATCTCCATACACCTGAGGCCTCCTCCACTATCAACATCCCACACAAGAGTGGCACATTTGTTATAATCAATGAACCCACATTGAAACATCATTGTCACCCAAAGTTCAAAGCTTACATTAGGGTTTACTCATGGTGTTGTATATTCTATGGGTCTTGACAAATGTATAATTACATAATCCATCCCTGCAGTCTCATAGAGAATAATTTCACTCCCCTAAAAATTTTCTGTGTTCTGCCTATTCACCCCTCCCTCCCTCAGACCCTTAGCAAATAAAAATCTTTTCACTGTCTCCATAATTTTACCTTTTCATAATGTCATATTGTTGGAATATTATAGAATGTATACTTTTCAGATTGACATGTAATGTTCATTTAAGTTTACTCCATGTCTTTTCATGGTTTGACAGCTCATTTCTTTTTAGTGTTGAATAATATTCCATTGTCTGGATATACCACAGTTCATTTATTCTTTCATCTACTGAAAAATATCTCGGTTGCTTCCAAGTTTTGGAAATTATGAATAAAGCTGCTATAAACATCCTTACGAAGGTTTTATGTGAACCTAAGTTTTTAATTCCTTTGGGTAAACATTGAGAAGTACAATTGCTGGATCATATGTTAAAGAATATATATAGTTTTATAAGAAACTGCCAACTGCCTTCCAAAGTCATTGTATCATTTTATATTCTAACAACAGTGAATGAGAGTTCCTGCTGTTCCAAATCCTTGGTAGCATTTGGTGTACTCAGTGTTTTGAATTTTTGCAATTCTAATAGATATGCGGTGGAATTTCACTGCTGTTTTAATTTGCAATTCCCTAATGATATATGACGTAGAACATCGATACATATATTAATTCCTTTTTTTACCTACCATACATGGGTTACAGGAGCACTTATTTAATATTTAAAGAATAAATAGATGAATGATTAAATGAATAAAATCAAAACAAGGTTCTGACTTTAGTGGTGAAATTTCTGGTACCACTAGAGGCCAAAACTGAGAGGAAGAGAAGTAAATTTGACATGAAATCCTTCAGCAGCATCATGTGAGCAGCTGCCTTGTCCACAGCATTCAGAGTGCACTCTGAACACAGACGTTTCCTCCAAGAGCAAAATACTCATTGACCTGCACTCTAAATAGTTTTGATAATCATAAGTAGGGGAGCTTTTGTATGAGTTGTCCCTCTGTGAACTGTCCTTCTGTGAACACCCTTAACATGTTTGATCTAAGCCACAAGATCATGACTTCAAAGCATACTTTCTTTTAGTATTATAAATATTAGAGAACCTGAAGAACAGGTAGAGCCAACTGGACAACTACTAGGCAAGTACTGATGAGCAGAAATAAAGAAAATTAAAACATAAATAAATAAATACTCCATCACAAAATGAATCTGCATACCAAATTCCAAAGTACATAAAAATCCTAGTGCTAAGAAAGACAGTAAATAAAATTAACAAATAGAATTCAGTGTAGATAATTTTATAGAAGAATCTGACAAACATTTTATTTCATTTTATTTTACATGAAGAGGATTCATTGGTGGCTGTGAGTAAGGAGGGGACAGTGTCAAAGCCCTTACTAGTGCAGAGCTTGCCTTTTGTCCAAGGGGTCACAACTGGGGATATGTGTGACTCGAAGTCCTTCCTGGAAGAGCCACTTTTCAGACACCATCTCTTCAAATGCACTCACATTAAACTGGTAAAGCCCTGCTTCTTGATGATGTGGAATTTATGGCAGCCAGGGGACTTGAAGTTAGCCCTGCATGGAGCCTCAGTCACATTGTTCTCGTTATGCACGTTGGTGTGGATGGACATGATGTCTTAGTCAATGTGAATCCTAGCCACTGTGCCCTGGTGGTTTCCAAAGGCATCCTACATACCTGTCTAAAGTCTAGATTGGGAACAGCATGAGGTCACATATGGATGTCCACTGGAAAGAGCTATTTCTATTGTCCCTTAGGGCAACCTGTATAAGCAACAGGCTACATACACTGCTATTTGTAGCCTTTGCACCCGGGCCTCTATAGGGAAAAAAGTACAATTGTCTTAATTGGCTGTGCAGATAAAAATGCTAAAATAAGCATTTCAGGAAAATCTAAAAGATAAATGCAAGAATATGAAAAATATCAATTCTTTGTAAAAATGTTAAAAGAGAAAATAAAGGAGGGGGTGGATATAAAATTTAAAAGTTATTAACCTTGAAAAAATGTGCTTATAAACATTGGAATAATTTAAAATAAAAATAAAACTATTTTAGAAACAAATACTCTTGTCTGGACAAGTTTGAAAAGAGAAATAGTAACTCATAGTATAATTTGAGGAATTAGAATTTCACACAAATAAAAAGGTATGTTTGTGCATGTGTGTGTGTCTGTGTGTGTCTGTGTATAAGTGACATGGATAAAAGATTGAGAGTCTGTAGTATGTCTCTAACAGGAGTTCTTGAAAAAGAGACTGGAGAGAATGATGCAGATGCAATATTTAATTCTGTATATGTATCTTATCATGAAGCCAATTATATGTGTTGAGTAACTTATGTACATAGTGACAAAATGGGAAGAGTCAAGAATGCTCCAAGATTTTTAGCAGGAAAAATCAGAAAGTTGGTACCATCCTTAACTGAAAGAGAGAAGACTATAGTTGAAGAAAGCTTGGGGAAAAGATGATACTAATTTTGGATACCTCAAGTTTGAGATGACTACATATGATGGATGAGTTAGCCGTTGCATTTGAGAAGAGATTGTATTTAAAACCATGATCATGGATGAAATCAATGAGGTAGTGAGGATAAAGAAAGAAAATGTCCTAGTACTTAGCCATGAGTTACTCCAGAGTTGAGATGTGTGAGAAGTGTTGGAGATTGACAAAAGACCATTGAGAATCTTAAAAAGAAAGAAAGAACACAAAACAAAGAATGAGGTGTTCCATAAGACAAGTTGAAAAAAGAATATCTCGAGGGGGAACGTGTCAAATCCTTTTTTAAAAAAATTATTTTCTATTGGAGTATAGTAGCTTTACAATGTTGTGTTAGCTTCTACTGCACAGCAAAATGAATCAGACATACCTATACATATAACCCCTCCCTTTTGGATTTTCCTCCCATTTAGGACACCACAGTGCATTAAGTAGAGTTCCCTGTGCTATACAGCCTGTTCCCATCAGTTGTCTATTTTATACATAGTATCAATAGCTTATATGTGTCAGTCCCAATCTCCCATTTTCTCCCACCCCACCCCTTTCCCCCTTGGTATTCATGCATTTTTTCTCTATGTCTGTGTCTCAGAAATTTCTGCTTGTACCATTTTTCTAGATTCCACATATATACGTTAATATATGATACTTGTTTTACTCTTTCTAACTTACCTCACTCTGTATGACACTCTAGATCCTGATAATAAAACAAAAAAGACAAAAACCAGGATCGCCCCATGAATTTAGCAGCAGTGAGGTCAAACATTTTTAAAAAGTGCAAATATTGCTTATGGATATATATACATATTGAATTTTATACCAAATTCAGGCTAAAATATATGAAAAAAAAACTTGGTCTCTTTTTCACTTTAATAAGACACATCCCTTATTAGTGGAGTCAGATTTATGGTAATACTAAAACAAAATAATTATTCTGTCAATGCCCCTATCACTTCAACGTGTAAAACCATCAACATGACTAATTTATGTCAGCTTGGAGCATAAAAGCAAATGGTAATCCTATTCTTCTTCCTGCCACATCTCATAGGAATTTTCCAGTGATCCTGGGAGGAAAACAGAAACCCCAAGTATTAAATAAATTATCTTCCTTTGAATTTTAACAGTTAAACTTTATTGTCTGGCTTGAACTATAACATCAGATCTTTGCTAGTACTAACTTTAAAAGGAATTGCTCACAACAGTCAATATTTGGCAAACTTCAATTAAATCATAAATAATAAACTGGGTCCAAATTTATTCTTGTAAGTAAGATTTGATGACCTTTAGTCATTACAAATACAATGGTGACTGATTAGCAAAGATGGAACAAAACAATTTTTAAACTTGATGACATTAGCTTTAAATGTCATAGTGTTGATATGTCTTATGCAATTGTACCACTTGTATTTGAATGTGGAAATATGTTCCAACACTTTTTTTTAAAATCCCGGGGCTGAGGAAATGGTAAAATAAATTTTGGTAAAACTCCAAAAAAAGAGTTTTACTCATTTGCTATAAGTCTCTCAGGTGGATTCCTAGGATGAACTGGCTTATTTGGGCTGGGAATTCCCAGAACTGCAAAGAGAGGGTGGCAGGTGTTCAAGTCTTAACTGGGCAAATCAGGAAGAGAATATTCTCAGGAGTAATTACAAGTGAATTAGCTGATCTTTCCTAATGATTTCACAACAAATTTACTTTGCCTTGTTACTGCTCTAGGGGCAAAGTTAGTTTATAAGCCATAATTTATTTTATTGCCTGGAGGGGTTTTATTGGCTGGTGAAAGTGCATGTGTCTGGAATTAAAAACTCAAAGACTAATTCCATGTTTATGTACATTTTGGTTATTGCCCATGCATTATTCAGTAGAAATCCAGGACTTGTCTTTATTGTTTTTTGCTTGTTTGTTTGTTTTTCCACAAGCAGAGAATTACTAAAAACTATACATCATGATGAAGATCATGGGTTCTGGCAGAGGTTAAATCTGGACAAATCCCAGCTCTACCACTTAGTGGCTGCTTGAACATGGGCAGGTTAAATAACATCATTAAGCCTCGGGTTGGTCATTTCTAACATGGAAATGATTAAGAATGTTTTGCCTGTAGGACTGCTGCAAAGATTCAATGAAATAATGTAATATATGTAAAGCACTTTGTACAATACCTGGCACAGAATAAGCATTTTAAAAATGCTAGTTTAAATACACACACTCAACACTCAGTGATTTTTTTCCAGTTTTATTGAGTAATAATTGTAACATTGTCTAAGTTTGTGTGCAGCATGTTGACTTGATACATTTATATATTGCAGTATAATTACTACCATAGCATTAGCTAACACCCCCATCACCTCACATAATTACCATTTCTTTTTTTTGTGGTGAGAATATTTAAGATCTACTCTCTTAGCAACTTTCAATTATATAATACAGTATCATTAACTATAGACCACAATATTGTGCATTAGATCCCCAGAACTTATTCATCTTCTAACTAGAAGTTTGTATCTTTTGACCAATATCTCCATTTTCCCAACTGTCTAGTTCCTGGTAATCACTATTCTACTCTCTATTCCTACAAGTTTAGCTTTTTTAGATTCCACATATGAGATATTATGCAGCATTTGTCTTACTCTATCTGACTTACCTTACTTAGCATAATGCCTTCAAGGTCCATCTATGTTGTTGCAAAAGGCAGGATTTCCTTCTTATGAATGAGTAATATTCCAAAATGTATGTGTGTATATATGGGTTGGCCAGAAAGTTCGTTTGGGCTTTTCTGTAAGGTCTAATGGAAAAAACCCAAATGAACCTTTTGGCCAACCCAACATCTAGATCTCTACTCAATATGATATATTCTTTATCCATTCATCCATTGACAGGCACTTAGGTTTTTTCCATATCTTGGCTATTGTAAATAATGCTGCAGTAAACCAGGGAGTATCTTCTCTATGTCCTGCTTTCATTTCCTTTGGACATACACCAGAAATGGGATTGCTAGATCATAGGGTCTATTTAAACTCCATACTGTTTTCCATAGTGGCTGCACTAATTTCCATTCCCAGCTTTAGTGCACTAGTATTCCCTTTTCTCCACATCCTCAAAAACACTTGCTATCTCTTATCTTTTTGATAACAGCCATTCTAACAGGTGTGAAATGATATCTCATTGTGGTTTGTGATTTTGTTTTGCATTTCCATGATAATTAGTGATGTTGAGCACCTTTTCATGTACCTGTTGGCCATTTATATGTTTCTTTGGAAAAATTTCTATTCAGTTCCCCACTCTTTCTTTTTTAATTCTTTTTAAAAAATTTTTATTGGAATGTAGTTGCTTTACAATATTGTGCTAGTTTATACTGTACAGCAAAGTGAATCAGCTATACATATACATATACCCCTCTTTGTGAGATTTGCTTCTCATTTAGGTCACCACAGAGCACTGAATAGAGTTCTCTGTGCTATACAGTAGGTTCTCATTAGTTATCTATTTTATACGTAGTATCAATAGTGGATATATGTCAATCCCAATCTCCCAATTCATTCTACCCCCTCCTTTCCCCCTTGATATCCATATGTTTGTTTTCTACGTCTGTGTCTCTATTTCTGCTTTATAAATAAGATCATCTATACCAATTTTTTCAGATTCCACATACATGCATTAATATACAATATTTGTTTTTCTCTTTCTGACTTACTTCACTTTGTATAACACTCTCTAGGTCCATCCATGTCTCTACAAATGACCCAATTTCATTCCTTTTTATGGCTGAGTAATATTCCATTGTATATATGTACCACATCTTCTTTATCCATTCCTCTATTGATGGACATTTCGGTTGCTTCCATGTCCTGACTATTGTAAATGGAGCTGCAATGAACATTTTGGTACATGACACTTTTTGAATTATGGTTTTCTAAGGGTATATGCCCAGTAGTGGGATTGCTGGGTCGTATGGTAGTTCTGTTTTTAGTTTTTAAGGAACCTCCATACTGTTCTCCATAGTGGCTGTATCAATTTACATTCCCACCAACAGTGCAAGAGGGTTCCCTTTTCTCCACACCATCTCCAGCATTTATATTTCTACGTTTTTTGATGATGGCCATTCTAACCGGTGTGAGATGATATCTCATTGTAGTTTTGATTTGCATTTCTCTAATGATTAGTGATGTTGAGCATCCTTTCATGTGTTTGTTGACCATCTGTATGTCTTCTTTGGAGAAATGTCTGTTTAGGTCTTCTGCCCATTTTTGGATTAGGTTTTTTTTTTTTTTGATATTGAGCTGCATGAGCTGCTTGTAAGTTTTGGAGATTAATCCTTTGTCAGTTGCTTCATTTGCAAATATTTTCTCCCATTCTGAGGGTTGTCTTTTTGTCTTGTTTACGGTTTATGCTTTCCTTTGCTGTGCAAAAGCTTTTAAGTCCCATTTGTTTATTATTGTTTTTATTCTCATTACTGTTAGGAGGTGGGTTTAAAAAGATATTGCTGTGATTTATGTCAAAGAGTGTTCTGGCTATGTTTTCCTCTTAGAGTTTTATAGTGTCCAGCCTTACATTCAGGTCTTTAATCCATTTTGAGTTTATTTTTGTATATAGTGTTAGGGAGTGTTCTAATTTCATTCTTTTACATGTAGCTGTCCAGTTTTCCCAGCACCACTTATCGAAGAGGCTGTCTTTTCTCCACTGTATGTTCTTGCTTCCTTTGTCATAGATTAGTTAATCATATCAGAACTCACTCATTTTTAATCAGATTTTTTCTTTTGTTGCTGAGTTGTATGAGTTTTTAATTATCTGTACAAAATATTGCCTTAAATTTAACTGCTAAGTAAACCTATATGGGGACAATCTTTAGGTGTTACTGAATTTGAAATCCCAAATTCTTCCTACTTTATTTTTCTAAAGAATAAATCTGATCATGTGACTTTCATGCTAAACATTCAGTGCCATGGCTTCAATGGCATACAGGGCCCTGTTTGACTAACCCCAAAGCTCCTCTCCCATCTTATCTCTCAACTCTTTTGAGCATCCTGTGGTCTAGCACACATACTATTCTCTCTCTCTTGCCATTTCTTATTATTTGGTTGCTCCTTTACACTTCTAAAGACAGTTCAATATCATTCCCTGAGTAGGTGCCTCTCCAGAGACTTTTAGTGCCACTGTCAGACTCCTTCATGGATCGTGAACTCCTTGAAGAGAGGGATTGTTTTAGCTCCATTACTAGTACATAAAAAGTTTGTATAACTGTTGACAAGAATATTAATGCTGGGCTTCCGTGGTGGTGCAGTGGTTAAGAATCCACCTGCCAATGCAGGGGACACGAGTTCAAGCCCTGGTCTGGGAAGATCACACATGCCACAGAGCAACTAAACCAGTGCGCCACAACTACTGAGCCTGTGCTCTAGAGCCCGTGAGCCACAAGTACTGAGCCTGCATGCCACAGCTACTGAAGCACATGCCTAGAGCCTGTGCTCCGCAGCAAGAGAAGCCACCACAATGAAAAGCCTGTGCACCACAGCAAAGAGTAGTCCCCGCTCGCCACAACTAGAAAAAGCCCGCGTGCAGCAACGAAGACCCAATGCAGCCAAAAATTAATTAATTAATTAATTAAAAACAAAAAAAGAATATTAATGCTTTCTTTCATGAAGTTATTTCTGGAATGAATGGCATCTCATATATTTAGCATAGTTTTTTAACCCATTAGAATGAGAGCTCTCTGATAAGGGAAGGGTTTTTGTTTTTTGTTTTGGTTTTTTCTGTACGCGGGCCTCTCACTGTTGTGGCCTCTCCCGTTGCGGAGCACAGGCTCCGCACGTGCAGGCTCGGCGGCCATGGCTCACGGGCCCAGCCCCTCCGCGGCATGTGGGATCTTCCCGGACCGGGTCACAAACCCGTGTCCCCTGCATCGGCAGGCGGACTCTCAACCACTGCGCCACCAGGGAAGCCCAGGGAAGGGAGTTTTAATGACAGCAGAAGCAGGTTCTATTTCCAAGAGAATTGTCTATTTTAAAGGAAGACCAAATCAGACTTAAAGAGAAATACTACTGAGAGCAGTGACTTCCACAATAAACTTTTATCTGTATGAGAAATTAGAGGGCTCAAGAGCTAGAATCTTATCTGTCATCTTCTAAAATAATAGTATATATAAAAATTGAGATGCCTAAACTCTGAACCTTCTTGGAATGCTGTCATAATCATCAAAAAGAGTATTCTCTATTTTTGCAAGACAAACTGAATTTTATTGAAATAATAAGAGCTAATATTTATTGAGCACTTACCATATGACAGTCATGTTATAAATGTTTTGTTTATATCGTCTCACTTAATACAACCACCCCATTGGTCATGATAGTTACCTCATTTTACGAGTGGGAAAAACAGAGGCACCAGAGGTTATGAGATGCATCAAAAATCACAGAGCTTATGAAAAAGTGGGATTTAAATACAGTTGTTCTGTCCTAAGAGCCCAGCCACTGTGCCATATTATATCCATACTATTTGAAAAGTGATCTTGTAGGTATGGGATACTCTCTGTGCTGACTGGCACAGAGAATATCTAATTACTATACTTGGTAAATTGGAATGTATTATAACTATATTTTAACTGACATCAGAAAAAATCATCATCTCACATCCCTCATGTCCCCTCTCAACAGTCCTGAAGCTGCAAGAAATCTGAGATATTCTTCATTATTTCACACATGTTGACACTGAGTGTCTAGGGGTTAAAGGACTTACACTAGATATTAGAGCTAGTTTTGTGCTAAGAATAAAACTCTCATGAATCACTCTTAAATTTTCTAATGAATTAGAGCCAAGTTCAGTATCTCAACCTATTCCTGAGATAACCTCAATGAGGAAATCTTTGAGCACTTGTAAAACTTTTGTTACACCTGCAACAAATTTAGAATTCAAGTTGGCAAAGCCAACACTCATCTGGGGTATCTGCCATCACTTGGATAATTGCATGGCTGTAGGGTGGTTTTAAGTGTTTATAGAATGATCCTATCACTCATGTCTACTCAATTCTAAATCTTTCTGTAAAAATGTAAATCTTAATTAAAGTAGCAATGAGTCCACATATAGATTTTAAATCACAACATTATATTTAAACAAAGGAATGATTTTTTTTAAAGTAGTGTAAATATTTGGTTTTCAATGAAGCATCTTTCTTGCTGCCTACATTATATTTTACTATAATTTAAAAGAGAATATCTAAGGGTTTTTCTTGACCAAAGGTCTAAAGCTCTGTATTTTTATTTTAATATATATATAGGTGGCTGATTCCCTTTGGCCTTTTTCTCCATTATCGATTTGAAACTATTTTATAGACAATTTTATCTTTATCCATTTTGAAATTCTACTTTTTCCTTCTGTGTAGCTTAGCATAAATAAAAAGACCTTATACAAATTTCTTATTTTCCCTAGTTCCTATGCAGCTGAGTGTTTCTCCCCTTTATTGATCTCTTCACCCCTTATTTTAAAACAGAAATAATCTTTAAATTTTAAGGAATCATCAATCATTAAAGTGGATTGTGACTTAACAACTTCTTGGGGTAGAGGGAACCATAAATACTAAATGAAAATTGCATAATGTTGTAGATCACGTCCTGATTTTAGAAACATTAAAAGGAGAAAAAATTGTGCATTCCAAGAATTGATGAAATACGCATTCATTGTTTAGATCTCAGTCCAGTAACCCATCCATTTCCTGAGATGTTCTCAGAAAGAGACTGTTAGGCAATTTATAAAATATTATAACATCTGCCAATATTTTAGAAGCAAAGTATTTAAGTCACATCTTACCCCTAAACTCTATTGCTTTTCTTTATATGGGTTATAAGTTTTCCAGTTGCAACCGTATTTGAAAGGACATGTCCATTTTTCAGGCATTTTAAAAACACATTTAAATTGAAACAAATGTGGCTCTCAAGCATTCATATATAGGGGTTTATGCACAGTTTTAGGAAGTTTTAAAATAGGAAATGCTTCCTGCAGTGAGACACAGAAATCTCTGGTTTTATTTTGAATACCACTGCAGGTGTTTTTACTTTTGGTTTATACTTAATTGCACTTTGGAGGCAACAGATGTTTTCAGCTGCCTGGCAGTAGTCGTATATTTTATTTAAGTCCAGAAAATAATGTGACAAACACATTTACATAATTTCCTATATTTGACAATCCTAAGTGTCCCCAGATTTTGACTTTTACCATGAAAATTCATTGAGACCTCATCAACCCACTTTGTAATTAAGTACACTGATTTACAGCCTCTCATTCAACTGTCACAGTAACTCTATTCCTGTCTTATAATTATGGATACCCCCTCCTACTTGGTTCTTGCCTATTTTCTGAACCTTATTCCCCAAGTTTTCTCTTTATCCTACATGAAATCTTCACAATAAATTCATGCTTTTCTTGATTTAGCCATTATTGGTTTCTATTATTTGCAAGCAAAAATCATATTTAATACCTAATTTCAGTTGATAAAACAATGTAAAATGGAAACTCATAGTAATTTTGGATTTTTTACATTTATGTATTGTAAGATTATAGAGATTTATATCTCTTTCTGTTTTGTAACCCAGAATGTCCGTTGGGTTGGAGCTACCATGTAAGCTATACGGAAAATGTGATGTTTTAAGTTCCCAGGCAAAAATCAAAACTAGATTAGCAGATCTAACTATTAAAAATATTTTGTTACTATCAGATTTGAGTTTGAGTTTTATCATATGGATAAGGGGAGATATTAAATGGCATTTTAGGTAGATTCCCAAGAAGCTGGGTTCCTAAGAAGGCTGTAGGGACATTTGTTTTAAGCCACCCCAAATTTGTACAGAATCCAATTGGGAGACATTCCTTTAGGGGGTAGTAAGCAGAGTCTGCCTTTCATTTAGAGAAGCCAAAATAGGTGGATATGTTCTCTGCCCACATCCTGATAAGCATGAGCATTAGATATAAGCTTGGATGTTTGTTTTTTTTGTTGGAGGGAGTGGCTACTCTGAATCTTAGGGCAGTGACAGAATTAACGATTATGTATGGATAGGTGGACAAAAAAGATTTAAGTATGGTGTCAAGAGAACAGAGCAGCTGGTGCTAGAAGCATGTAGCTGAAAAATCCAGGAGTATACCTACTAGCTTCAGGCAAGTGTAAAACAGGGGAGAGGGGCCAAGAACATCAGCAGAATTCAGTATTTCTGTATACTCGTGTGTTCTTTTTCTATGTTATATTCAGTCTCAGGTGAGTTCTGACATAGTGATGACCCTCAGCACATTTTCCTCAATAATTCTTGAAAATGAAAGTTTTATATTTGAGTCTCACTAGCAATTTTTATGTTACTTTACCAGATCTGGATCAAACCTCTGATTGGCTGAGCTTGAGTTTCATCCTTTCCCTTGATAGAGTGGGTAAAGTTAATGTCACACAAGCCATGTGGAATTAGCATGGAAAAATATTTCTCACAAGAAAAAGCAAGGTACAGTTATTAGAAGAAGGGATAGTAGAAGCATGACAGGCAAGAAAAACAGACATCTAAACATTTTATAATTCTTTTAATCTACTTTTTCTTATGTCCCCTCAAGCGAGGCATCATCATTATTGGATCCTAGCATTTTGGGCATAATTACATGTGTACATTGTTATTTTAGACCTTGTAAAAGCACCATTAAGTTTGATAAGGATGAGATCCATTGTTGAGAGGGTAGATAAAATGATACAAGTCTGATTACAAAACTGTAAAGACTATGTTTTTGTGTGTGTGTGTGTGGTATGCGGGCCTCTCACTGCCACGGCCTCTCCCGTTGCGGAGCACAGGCTCCGGACGCGCAGGCTCAGCGGCCATGGCTCACGGGCCCAGCCACTCCGCGGCACGTGGGATCCTCCCGGACCGGGGCACGAACCCGTGTCCCCTGCATCAGCAGGCAGACTCCCAACAACTGTGCCACCAGGGAAGCCCAAGACTATGTTCTTAATGCCTAAATGATAACAAGTCAGTTCTTTGTGGGATTAAAGAAGAATATGATCACTAACATTGAGTGGAAAGGTTAAATCAGTGAATTGTCTGAGAATCAGCATTCCCTCTCCACTGTTCCGTGCCATCCATGTTTCTGAAGAACATGCCAGCTAAGAACTGTCTCAATATGGGCCTTGACAAGTCTTCCTTGTATCCCACAATTGGCCCCATTATGGGTGATTATAATTAATTATCCTCATTTCTGGATTTATTTCAAAATAGTGAAATAGTCTAATTCTTAAGCTCTGGAAATGATATTTATCTTAATGGAAACATATTGTTTACACAGTTGCCCAGAATCATCAACTGCCACAGCAGACTGTGGACACACAACATAATCACTGCTCATTTTTGTTGTGGCCACAGGATATCCATGTAGGACAATCTTCCTTGTGCTAATCCAGTTGCACTGTCCAAGTCTATCACACATATTTGAAGAGAAATATTCACTGCTTTATCTATCACTTCAGCATTGAACAGAATGAACAAAAGGAAAAGAAAGAAAAATAAAGAAAGGAAGGAAGAAATAAGAAAAAAAAGGGAATAAAAAACTTTAAATGAAGATGCAAATTTTAAGTAGTATAGATTACATACACTAATTGTGAGATATGTTATTAACTTTATTATCATTTCTAATAAATTTACTCATGTATGGATGGTTTGTGTTACACATAAGGCCTCATATTAGATGTACTTCACTAATCGTCTCAGTTTTATTTATCATAATTTTATTTTTTAGCTATTTTAACTTTCTATTTTGAGGTAACTGCTCCCGGTTTTATTGAGAAATAATTGACATACATCGCTGTATAATTTAAGGAGTACATCATAATGGTTTGATTTACATATATTGTGAAATGATGACCATAGTAGGTTTAGCCCATCCATCTTCTCATATAGATACAGTAAAAAGCAAAGAAAGAAAGAAGGAAAAATATTTTCCTTGTGATCAGAGCTCTTAGGATTTTCTCTCTTAATTTTTCTATATATCATACATCAGTGTTAGCTATAGTTATCATGTTGAACATTACGTCCCTAGAACATATTTATCTTATAACTGGAAATTTGTACCTCTTGACCACCTTCCTCCAATTACCCCTCCTTGTACCCTTCACCTTGGTAATCATTAGTCTGTGAGTTTGATTCTTTGTATTTAGTTGCTCTATCTGACTTATCTTCCTTCAAATTTCATCCATGTTGTCACTAATGGTAGTATTTCCTCATTTTAATGGCTGTTTTACATACATATATATCACAGCGTCTCTGTTCATTCATCCATCAGTGGACACTTAGGTTGTTTCCATGTCTTGGCTACCGTAAATATTGCTGCTATGAACACAGGGTGGGGCGGGGGGTGGTGCACAGATATCTTTTCAAGTTAATGTTTTCTTTTTCTTTGGTTATATTTCAAGAAGTGGAATTGCTGGATCATATGGTAGTTCTATTTTTAATTTTTTGAGGATCCTCCATACTGTTTTCATAGTGGCTGTAGCAATTTACAATCCCACCAGAAGTGAACAAAGATTCCCTTTTCTCTGCATTCATGCCAGCATTTATCTCTTGTCTTTTTGATGATGGCCATTCTAACAGGTATGAAGTGATATTTTATTGTTTCAATCTGCTTTTCCCTAATGACTAGTGATGTTGAGGATTTTTTCATGTACCTGTTGGCCTTTTCTATATCTTCTTTGGAGAAATGTCTATTCAGGTCCTTTGTCCATTTTTTAATTAGGTTATTATTATTATTATTATTTTTGCTATTGAGTTGTATGAGTTCTTTTTTTTTTGGTAGTGGAAATAACCATATTCTTTTTTTATTCTCTTTTGATTCCTTTTTTTTTATTTAACAAATTTAATCAGTTATACATATACATATGTTCCCATATCCCCTCCCTTTTGCATCTCCCTCCCACCCTCCCTATCCCACCCCTCCAGGCGGTCACAAAGCACTGAGCTGATCTCCCTGTGCTATGCGGCTGCTTCCCACTAGCTATCTACCTTACGTTTGGTAGTGTATATATGTCCATGCAGCTCTTTCGCTTTGTCACAGCTTACCCTTCCCCCTCCCCATATCCTCAAGTCCATTCTCTAGTAGATCTGTGTCTTTATTCCTGTCTTACCCCTATGTTCTTTATGACATTTTTTTTCTTAAATTCCATATATATGTGTCGTATATATGTGTCATATATATGTGTCTATATATGAGTTCTTTACATGTTTTAGATATTAACCCCTTATCATCAGATATATGGTTTGCAACTTTTTTTTTTACCATTTCGTAGGTTTTCTTTTTACTTGTTGATGGTTTCTTTTGCTATGCAGAAGTTATTTAGTTTGATGCAGTCTCACTTGCTATTTTTTTTGCTTGTGCTTTAACTGTCAGATCCAAAAAGACATTACAAACATTGGAGTAGCAAATTAATACAGAATGTTCTCATGTACCTTTACCCCAAACCTCTAATGTAACATCATACAGTGATACTACAATTATTGAGCCAGAAAATTAACATTAATACAATACTAGTAAACAAACTATAGACCCTATTTGAATTTCACCCATCTTTCCACTAAAAACTATAGCCATAAAAATGGTGAAAATCAAAGTGAATAACAGATCTCTAGAGATAGTAAAGATATATCCCTATGTACAAAAACAATAAGAGAAATCAAAAAAGAAAAATAGACAATTTTAATAGAAAAAATATTAAGATTACACATGTCAAAAATGTCATAAATAGACATGTACAGAAGGAAAACTAGGGTATTATTTTTAATCTACAAACTGAGCAACACTGCAGAGTTAGAGCATCAGTATGTATCTCTTTGTTATAGTTTATGAGCTTTTAAATACAGGAATACTGTACATTAAATACTCTTTAAAAACCTTAATCTTGTGTTTTGTTGTATAATGAGCACAAATATTTGCAAGAAAAACCATTACTAAGTGAATCAAGATAACTCCTCATTTGTGTAAAACGTTTCAAGGTATTAAAATTCTAAGTAAGTTTTTTACAATTTCAATTCTTAGCTAAAGAGGAAAAGTTAGACAAAGGATTCTTTCAAACTGTGGCAGCTTTACCCACTGTCTGCATGACAGGAAAATAAAATAGGAAATGGTGTTCATAATCAGGTGAGAATTGTGTGTGAAGAAGTCTTTTTTTTGTTGGTACATTTTATTTATTTATTTATTTTTAATGTATCTTTATTGAAGTATAACTGCTTCACAATACTACACTAGCCTCTGCCACACAACAAAGTGAATCAGCCATATGCATACATACATCCCCATAACCCCTCCCTCTTGAGCCTCCCTCCCACCCTCCCTATCCCATCCCTCTAAGTCTTTGCAAAGCACTGAGCTGATCTCCCTGTGCTATGCTGCTGCTTCCCATTAGCTAACTATTCTACATTTGGTGATGTATATATGTCGATGCTACTCTCACTTTGCCCCAGCTTCCCCCTCCCCTCTGTGTCCTCAAGTCCATTCTCTATGTCTATGTCTTTACTCCTGTCCTGCCACTAGGTTCATCAGTAACGGTGCAGTAAGTCAGAAAGAGATAAACAAATACCGTATGCTAACGCATGTATATGGAACCTAAAAAAAAAAAAAAAAAAAGGTACTGATGAAGAAGAAGTCTTAAATTTGATGTATTCATTCAGTTATTCATTCACGCTGCATAAATTTAATTCAATTTGCTTATGATGCTCATCAAATTGACTCTCTTTAGAGCCATTATATATGAGATGTACTTTCCATTACATTGTTTGCTCCTGTAGAGACAGTACAAAGTCTAAATCCTGTGGGTTTTACAAAGTTTTCTACTCTCCTTTAGCCTGCCTGTCTAAAATAAGAGTAGGTATTCAGTTATGGGACAAAGAAAAGCCTGAGGGTAATGAGGGAGATATAATTGACTCACTGTAAGGGTTTAGATTCAGATGGCTAATACTTTGCTTCCATTTCTAAAGTAACATTCTTTCTATGAAAGAATGTTTCTATGTCAAGTCCAGCAGATAGAGTACACTTTTGAGGCCTGGAAGAAGAAATAGTTTCTGAGCATCAAGAAGCACTTTGAGTGCAATGCACAGGTGTCAGGAATATAAGTGGACTCTAAAACCATAACATTTAAAGGAAATTCAGACCCTAGAGTGTCTATGACTACATTAGACTAGATTCCAAGGTGACCAGCATACAGATGATGGTAGAAATAAATGTTTGCTGTTTAGAGGGGTGCTTTAAGAAACTAGTATCAATTACAAATTTGAAACTAAAATTATTTTATAAGACAACATACACAAATATAATAAAAACGAGTTAAATGTAAGACCAAAGAAAGTTCCGTATTTTCTAATAAATGTGTTAATGCTAATACATCAGATTCTTTATTGAATAAAAGAAACATTCTTTTACATTACAGATTCTACTCTCTTGCAAATCCACTACATCTCATATCATGAAGGACTTATCTGTGAACAAAACATAGAGAAATTCTGCTGACATATTTAAGGAAATTTTTAATATTTTATAACTTCTTAGCAATAAAACTATGTTTCTTTCTTCAGAATAAAAGCTTGAAACACAAACTCTTGTCAGGAAACAAGCTATGTGGAATACATGCAGAAGAGGTAAGTTTTCCCTTCCTATAGTTTCAACTGAATAAAAACAATATTGGTGCCAATTTTTTTTGTTAAACCCAGACATCTGGTGACTTTTTTCCCCTAAAACATAAATGCAAACATTGGAATAAGAAAATAAAAACACATTTTAAACTTCTAGGTATTTTTGGATGTTTTAACAGTTCATCTCCAAAACGAAAAAGAAAAATTTTAAGCCAGTTAAGTGTTACTTTCCTAAGTGATATTCTGGATTCCTTCCTTAACTGGATTATCAGGATTTTCTCACTAGCAAAACACCTGGAAGGCCATGAAATTTTCACTTTTGGTACCTTCTGTGTGATGTCTACACAGTTTTGCAGTGACAATCGAGTGTCAAAATGAGGATCTAGGACTGACCATAAAACTTAAGAAACAAATAGAGTCATTGGTTCTATTTGCTGGACAAGAATATCATCTCATACATTTCTTAGGGGGAAAATAGTCATTCTGTTTAGTCCAGGTTTAATTAAAATCAATTTTTTGTCCTCTTGATCTTCCAAATCAATCTGTACTTTATTTAATGTTGTAGAAATATAGCTCATAGTCAGCAATTCTTAGTAATAGTAAAGACATAGTAGAAATAGTACCATAGTAAGTGATTCTTTATACCTCAAGGAGAGGGGACAGCAGTCAATGTAATAGCTGGAGCCTCAAAGAAGCATACACAAAGGAAAGATTAGTTGTGCAATTTTGTTTTAGTGGAAAAGCCTGTGAATGATAAGGAACAGGCATGTTAGCCTTCATACCTCAATGAAGACCTGATGCCTGTGAAGGAAGGGGAAAGGAAAGAGGTTTAGGTAGAACGAGAACAGTGTCTTACACAAGTTTACCCCTTTTCCCAAAGCAGACTAGAAGCAAGGTACAGTGCTGGTGAACTAGTTCTACCATCTCCTAAATATGGAGCCGCCTCTCATTCAAAAAGCCTTTTCCTGTTATTACCACCTTCCAGCAGGAGGAACAGGGATTACCCAGTGACTCACAGGCATTGCTCTTTAGGAGTTTATCTAGGAAGTAATGGCACCTATGTCATTGTATCCTATTGGCCAGAACTAGGTCACATGCCTAACTAAGTTGTAGGGAGGCAGGAAAAGGCCATTTAGGTTGGTAGCCATGTGCTCATCCAGAATTTGTTTGTTTGTTTGTTTCTGTTAAAGAAGGTGACGATACTTGCTTGGTGGACATATAATAGTCATTATTATGAGTGCTGGAGTTAGAGTCAACATGCAATATAATAATCCATTTATAATGTCTTTATAATAATATACATGAAATGAATAGAACTTTTTAATACATGGAAACTAAATGTTGATGACCCATAAATGAATAATCAAACTGAATAGCATATAGATATGAGCCTGTGCAGTGTTTTTTCTTTTCATTGTATTTTTCTATTTGGATATAAATAAACTCTTTATATTGTTGATATTTGCTAGGTTTCTAGAAATACTGCGTATGTAGCATGCAGTTTCTGCATGTTACATGTAAGAGCGTAAGCAAGTGGATATGAGCTTTGAATAAGTACCACCTGGATTGTAGCTGTATTCTGAGAGGGTTGACATGTTCCCAGGTCCCCACAGCACCCATGTACAGGAAAAAGAGGTGTCTCCTAGGAGAAGGTGTCTGTGGTGTTTAGAAACAAACAGAAGAATGGAAAAATAAACAACAGCAACAACCTGGGGCTACCTATATTTTTTAGCCCCTTAATTCAAGAAAGATTCATATTTCTTTCTCATCTCAGTTCCTCAGAGGACATATTATTTCTGTATTCTTATTTATGTATTCCTAGACGTTTCACAGATCAGTAATATATAATGTTAAAATAAATTGAAATGTGTTCATTATAATTTATTCATTTGCTCTATTTCCTTATTTATTTATTTCAACTTCTTGATTTAATAGGCCAATGCAGTTGGCTCCTGACAGGAATATCTCTGAAAAACTGTGTTTCTAGTGTTTGAACCTCTCAGGGGTGTATCATTTACAACATTTTCAAGAGTCTACTCTAATTGATGATGATTCCAGCATTAGATGATTATTTAGTAATTATAACACCATCATAACACAGTCCCCCACTTTGCAAAATCCATTACCTTGCATGGTTGGAAACATTTTGAATGTAATAAGAAACTGAATCACAGTTGCAGTTTATTCACTGCAAGACTCATAAACATTCCATGTAGTCTTGGAAAAGTACATTTTAAACATATGAGAGGGCTTTACTTATCAAAGAGGAGTTTTGTACCAGTACAGATTGCTAGGATATAATAATCCCATGAGGATCCTGGAGTTTATTAGGTACTATGGCCAGCTACTTTTATTTATTTATTTATTTATTTATTTATTTATTTATTTATTTA
Organism: Mesoplodon bidens; assembly: GCF_964165515.1. Taxonomy (NCBI): domain Eukaryota; kingdom Metazoa; phylum Chordata; class Mammalia; order Artiodactyla; family Ziphiidae; genus Mesoplodon; species Mesoplodon bidens. Next base: position 83,735,017 of record NC_138164.1, read on the forward strand.
ACATCCTTATTGGAGTATAACTGCTTTACAATGGTGTGTTGTTTCTGCTTTATAACAGAGTGAATCAGTTATATATATACATATGTCCCCATACCTCTTCCCTCTTGCATCTCCCTCCCTATCCCACCCCTCTCGGTGGTCACAAAGCACCAAGCTAGTCTCCCTGTGCTATGCAGCTGCCTCCCCCTAGCTATCTATTTTACATTTGGTAGTGTAGATAAGTCCATGTCACTCTCCTCTCACTTTGTCACAGCTTACCCTTCCCCCTCCCCATGTCCTCAAGTCCATTCTCTATGTCTGCATCTTTATTCCTGTCCTGCCCCTCGGTTCTTCATTACCTTTTTTTTTTTTTTTTTTTTTAGATTCTATATATATGTGTTAGCATACAGTATTTGTTTTTCTCTTTCTGACTTACTTCACTCTGTATGACAGACTCTAGGTCCATCCGCCTCATTACAAATAACTCAATTTCATTGCCTTTTATGGCTGAGTAATATTCCATTGTATATATGTGCCACATCTTCTTTATCCATTCGTCTGTTGTTTGACACTTAGGTTGCTTCCATGTCCTGGCTATTGTAAATAGAGCTGCAATGAATATTGTGGTACCTGACTCTTTTTGAATTATGGTTTTCTCAGGGTATATGCCCAGTAGCAGATTTGCTGGGTCGTATGGTAGTTCTATTTTTAGTTTTTTAAGGAACCTCCATACTGTTCTCCATAGTGGCTGTATCAATTTATATTCCTACCAACAGTGCAAGAGGGTTCCTTTTTCTCCACCCCCTCTCCAGCATTTATTGTTTGTAGATTTTTTGATGATGGCCATTCTGACTGGTGTGAGATGATATCTCATTGTAGTTTTGATTTGCATTTCTCTAATGATTAATGATGTTGAGCATTCTTTCATGTGTTTGTTGGCAGTCTGTATATCTTCTTTGGAGAAATGTCTCCTTAGGTCTTCTGCCTATTTTGGGCTTGGGTTGTTTCCTTTTTGATATTGAGCTGCATGAACTGCTTGTAAATTTTGGAGATTAGCTCTTTTGTCACTTGTTTCATTTGCAAATATTTTCTCCCATTCTGAGGGTTGTCTTTTCATCTTGTTTATTGTTTGCTTTGCTGTGCAAAAGCTTTGACATTTCATTAGGTCCCATTTGTTTATTTTTATTTCCATTTCTCTAGGAGGTGGGTCAAAAATCATGTTGTGATTTATGTCATAGAGTGTTCTGCCTATGTTTTCCTCTAAGAGTTTGAAAGTGTCTGGCCTTACATTTAGGTCTCTAATCCATTTTGAGTTTGTTTTTGTGTATGGTGTTAGGGAGTGTTCTAATTTCATTCTTCTACATGTAGCCGTCCATTTTTCCCAGCACCACTTATTGAAGAGGCTGTCTTTTCTCCACTGCATATTCGTGCCTCCTTTATCAAAGATAAGGTGACCATATGTGCGTGGGTTTATCTCTGGGCTTTCTATCCTGTTCCATTGATCTATATTTCTGTTTTGGTGCCAGTACCATACTGTCTTGATTACTGTAGCTTTGTAGTATAGTCTGTAGTCAGGGAGCCTGATTCCTCCAGCTCCATTTTTCTTTCTCAAGATTGCTTTGGCTCTTCAGGGTCTTTTGTGTTTCCATATAAAGTGTGAAATTTTTTGTCCTAGTTCTGTGAAAAATGCCAGTGGTGGTTTGACAGGGATTGCATTGAATCAGTAGATTGCCTTGGGTGGTAGAGTCATTTTCACAATGTTGATTCTTCCAATCCAAGAACATGGTACATCTCTCCATCTATTTGTATCATCTTTAATTTCTTTCATCACTGTCTTATAAATTTCTGCATACAGGTCTTTTGTCTCCTTGGGTAAGTTTATTCCTAGATATTTTATTCTTTTTGTTGCAGTGGTAAATAGGAGTGTTTTCTTAATTTCACTGTCAGATTTTTCATCAGTAGTGTATAGGAATGCCAGAGATTCCTGTGCATTAATTTTGTATCCTGCTACTTTACCAAATTCATTGATTAGCTCTAGTAGTTTTCTGGTAGCATCTTTAGGATTCTCTATGTATAGTATCATGTCATCTGCAAACAGTGACAGCTTTACTTCTTCTTTTTTGATTTGGATTCCTTTTATTTCTTTTTCTTCTCTGATTGCTGTGGCTAACACTTCCAAAACTATGTTGAATAATAGTGGTGAGAGTGAGCAACCTTGTCTTGTTCCTGACCTTAGTGGAAATGGTTTCAGTTTTTCACCATTGAGGATGATGTTGGCTGTGGGTTTGTCATATATTGCCTTTATTATGTTGAGGAATGTTCCCTCTATGCCTACTTTCTGCAGGGTTTTTATCATAAATGGGTGTTGAATTTTGTCGAAAGCTTTCTCTGCATCTATTGAGATGATCATATGGTTTTTCTCCTTCAATTTGTTAATATGGTGTATCACATGGATTGATTTGTATATATTGAAGAATCCTTGTATTCCTGGGATAAACCCCACTTGATCATGGTATATGATCCTTGTAATCTGCTGTTTGATTCTGTTTGCTAGTATTTTGTTGAGGATTTTTGCATCGATGTTCATCAGTGATATTGGCCTGTAGTTTTCATTCTTTGTGACATCTTTTTCTGGTGTTGGTATCAGAGTGATGGTGGGCTCGTTGAATGAGTTTGGGAGTGTTCCTCTCTCTGCTATATTTTGGAAGAGTTTGAGAAGGAATGGTGTTAGCTCTTCTCTAAATGTTTGATAGAATTCACCTGTGAAGACATCTGGTCCTGGGCTTTTGTTTGTTGGAACATTTTAAATCACAGTTTCAATTTCAGTTCCTGTGATTGGTCTGTTCATATTTTCTGTTTCTTCCTCATTCAGTCTTGGAAGCATTGTGCATTTCAAAGAATTTGTCCAATTCTTCCAGGTTGTCCACTTTATTGGCATATAGTTGCTTGTAGTAATCTCTCATGATCTTTTGTATTTCTGCAGTGTCAGTTGTTGCTTCTCCTTTTTCATTTCTAATTCCATTGATTTGAATTTTCTCCCTTTGTTTCTTGATGAGTCTGGCTATAGGCGTATCAATTTTGTTTATCTTCTCAAAGAACCAGCTTTTAGTTTTATTGATCTTTGCTATCATCTCCTTCATTTATTTCTGATCTGATCTTTATGATTTCTTTCCTTCTGCTAACTTTGGGGTTTTCTTGTTCTTTCTCTAATTGCTTTAGGTGTAAGGTTAGGTTGTTTATTTGAGATGTTTCTTGTTTCTTAAGGTAGGATTGTATTGCTATAAACTTCCCTCTTAGAACTGCTTTTGAGGCATCCCATAGGTTTTGGGTCGTCGTGTTTTCATTGTCTTTTGTTTCTAGGTATTTTTTGATTTCCTCTTTGATTTCTTCAGTGATCTCTTGGTTATTTAGTAATGTATTGTTTAGCCTCCATATGTTTGTATTTCTTACAGATTTTTTCATGTAATTGATATCTAGTCTCATAGTGTTGTGGCCGGAAAAGATACTTGATACGATTTCAATTTTCTTAAATTTGCCAAGGCTTGATTTGTGACCCAAGATATGATCTATCCTGGAGAATGTTCCATGAGCACTTGAGAAGAATGTGTATTCTGTTATTTTTGGATGGAATGTCCTATAAATATCAATTAGTCCTTCTCATTTAATGTATCATTTAAAGCTTGTGTTTCCTTATTTATTTTCATTCTGGATGATCTGTCCATTGGTAAAAGTGGGGTGTTAAAATCCCCTACTATTATTGTGTTACTGTCAATTTCCCATTTATGGCTGTTAGTATTTGACTTATGTTTTGAGGTGCTCCTGTGTTGGGTGCATAAATCTTTAGAATTGTTATCTCTTCTTCGTGGGATTGATCCCTTGATCATTATATATTGTCCTTCTTTGGCTCTTGTAGTATACTTCGTTTTAAAGTGTATTTTGTCTGATATGAGAATTGCTACTCCAGCTTTCTTTTGATTTCCATTTGCATGGAATATCTTTTTCCATCCCCTCACTTTCATTCTCTATGTGTCCCTAGGTCTGAAGTGGGTCTCTTGTATATAGCATATACACAGGTCTTGTTTTTGTATCCATTCAGCCAGTCTGTGTCTTTTGTTTGAAGCATTTAATCCATTTTCATTTAAGGTAGTTATTGATATGTATGTTCCTATTACCATTTTCTGAACTGTTCTGTGTTTGTTATTTTAGGTTTTTTCCTTGTCTTGTATTTCCTGCCTAGAAAAGTTCCTTTAGCATTTGTTGTAAAGCTGGTTTGGTGGTGCTGAATTCTCTTAGATTTTGCTTGTCTGTAAAGTTTTTAATTTCTCCATCAATTCTTTATGAGTTCTTTGCTGGGTAGAGTAATCTTGGTTGTAGGTATTTCTCCTTCATCACTTTAAATATGTCCTGTGACTCCATTCTGGCTTGCAGAGTTTCTGCTGAAAAAGCAGCTGTTAACCTTATGTGGATTCCCTTGTGTGTTATTTGTTGTTTTTTCCTTGCTGCTATTAATACTTTTTCTTTGTATTTAATTTTTGATAGTTTGATTAATATGTGTCTTGGCGTGTTTCTCCTTGGATTTATCCTGTATGGGATTCTCTGCACTTCCTGTACTTGACTGGCTATTTCCTTTCCCATATTAGGGAAGTTTTCAACTATAATCTCTTCAAATATTTTCTCAGTCCCTTTCTCTTTTTCTTCTTCTTCTGGGACCCGCATAATTTGAATGTTCATGTGTATAATGTTGTCCCAGGTGTCTCTGAGACTGTCCTCAATTCTTTTCATTCTTTTTTCCTTTATTCTCCTCTGTGGTAGTTTTTTCCACTACTTTTCACTCTTCTGTTTTTCTGCCTCAGTTATTCTGCTATTGATCCCTTCTGGAGAATTTTAAATTTCATTTATTGTGTTGTTCATCATTGTGTGTTTGCTCTTTAGTTCTTCTAGATACTTGCTAAATGTTTCTTGTATTTTCTCCATTCTATTTCCAAGATTTTGTATCATGTTTACTATCATTATTCTGAATTCTTTTTCAGTTAGACTGCCTATTTCCACTTCATTTGTTAGGTCTGGTGGGTTTTTACCTTGGTCCTTCATCTGCTGTGTGTTTCTCTGTCTTCTCATTTTGCTTAATTTACTGTGTTTGGGGTCTCCTTTTTGCAGGTTTCAGGTTCTTAGTTCCCTTTTTTTTTTGGTGTCTGCCCCCAGTGGCTAAGGTTGGTTCAGTGGGTTGTATAGGCTTCCTGGTGGAGGGGACTGTTGTCTGTGTTCTGGTGGATGAGGCTGGATCTTGTCTTTTTGGTGGACAGGTCCACGTCTGGTGGTGTGTTTTGGGGTGTCTGTGGCCTTATTATGATTTTAGGCAGCCTCTCTGCAAATGGATGGGGTTTTGTTCCTGTCTTGCTAGTTGTTTGGCATAGGGTGTCCAGCACTGTAGCTTGCTTGTCATTGATTGGAGCTGGGTCTAGGCATTGAGATGGAGATTTCTGGGAGATATTCACCATTTGATATTACATAGAGTTGGGAGGTCTCTTGTGGACCAGTGTCCTGAAGTTGGCTCTCCCACCTCAGAGACACAGCCCTGATGCCTGGCTGGAGCACCAAGAACCTGTTATCCACATGGCTCAGAATAAAAGGGAGAAAAGAAAGAAAGAAAGAAGAAGATAAAATAAAATAAAGTGAAATAAAATAAAAAATAAAAAATAATTATTTAAAAAATGTTGTATAAGTAATAAGAAAAGAAAGAAAGAAAGAAGAGAGTAATCAAGCCAAAAAACAAATCCACCAGTGATAACAAGTGCTAAAAACTATACTAAAAAAGAAATAAATAAAAAATAAAAAAATAAAAGCCGACAGACAGAACCCTAGGACAAATGGTAAAAGCAAAGCTATACAGACAAAATCACAAACAGAAGCATACACATACACACTCCCAAAAAGAGAAAAAGGGAAAAAAATATATATATCGTTTCTCCCAAAGTCCGCCCCCTCAATTTGGGATGATTCGTTGTCGATTCAGGTATTCCACAGGTGCAGGTACATCAAGTTGATTGTGGAGATTTAATCCGCTGCTCCTGAGACTGTTGTGAGAGATTTCCCTTTCTCTTCTTTGTTCACACAACTCCCAGGGCTCAGCTTTGGAGTTGGACCTGCATCTGCGTGTAGGTCGCCTGAGGGTGTCTATTCTTCGCTCAGACAGGACGGGGTTAAAGAAGCAGCTGATTCGGGGGCTCTGGCTCACTCAGGCCGTGGGGAGGGAGGGGTACAGAGTGCGGGGCGAGCCTGCGGTGGAAGAGGCCGGCGTGACGTTGCACCAGCCTGAGGTGCGCCGTGAGTTCTCCCGGGACGTTGTCCCTGGATCACAGGACCCTGGCAGTGGCGAGATGCACAGGCTCCCTGGCGGGTAGGTGTGGATAGTGACCTGTGCGTGCACACAGGCTTCTTGGTGGCGGCAGCAGCAGCTTTAGCATCTCATGCCCGTCTCTGGGGTCCCCGCTGATAGCCACGGCTCGCGCCCGTCTCTGGAGCTCCTATAAGCGGTGCTCTGAATCCCCTCTCCTTGCGCACCAGGAAACAAAGAGGCAAGAAAAAATCTCTTGCCTCTTCTGCAGGTCCAGACCTTTTCCCCAGACTCACTCCCGGCTAGCTGTGGCGCATTAGCCCCTTCAGGCTGTGTTCACGCCTCCAGTCCTCTCCCTGCGCTCCGACTGAAGCCCGAGCCTCAGCTCCCAGCCCCGCCCACCCCGGCGGGTGAGCAGACAAGCCTCTTGGGCTGGTGAGTGCTGGTCGGCACCGATCCTCTGTGACGGAATCTCTCCGCTTTGCCCTCTGCATCCCTGTTGCTGCGCTCTCCTCCGTGGCTCCGAAGCTTCACGCCTCCGCCACCCGCAGTCTCCGCCCACGAAGGGGCTTCCTAGTGGAAGGGGCTTCCTTTCCTCCTTCACAGCTCCCTCCCACTGGTGCAGGTCCCGTCCCTATTCTTTTGTCTCTGTTTATTCTTTTTTCTTTTGCCCTACCCAGGTACGTGGGGGAGTTTCTTGCCTTTTGGGAGGTCTGAGGTCTTCTGCCAGTGTTCAGTAGGTGTTCTGTAGGAGTTGTTCCACGTGTAGATGTATTTCTGATGTATTTGTGGGGAAGAAGGTGATCTCCGCATCTTACTCTTCCACCGTCTTGAAGCTCCTCCTCTATTTTTTGTTTTTTAAGTAGATTTAATTTTTTTAGAGAAGCTTTACGTTCACAGCAAAATTTAGCAAAAAGTTCAGAGAGCTCCCAGGTACTCCCTGCCCCCACTCAGCCCCCCATTAGCAGCATCCTCCAGCAGAGCGGTAAATCTGCTATAATCAGTGAAACTGCATTGACACATCATTATCACCCAGAGTCCCTAGTTGAGTTTAGGTTTCATTCTTAGTTGCTTACATTCTGTAGAGTTTGACAAACATATAACATATAACCACCCTTACAGTATCGTATAGAATAGTTTCACTGACTTATTCTGTTTGAAGAAGCCCTCCAGGTGATTCTAGTGCACATTAAAGTCTGGCAACCATTTCATTACAGGATAGAATTTTTTAAAGCTAAGTTCAAAAAATAGCCAAGAAATTAAGTCTGTATTAAATCCTACATCTAAACTGAAGGTGTACTTGTTTTATCCTACTTTCCTCTTTTCTTTTTTATTGAGGTATAGTTGATTTCCAATATTATATTGGTTTCAGGTGTGCAACATAGGGATTCAATATTTTTATAGATTATACTTCATTTAAAATTATTACAAAATAATGGCTATATTTGCCTGTTCTGTACAATATATCCTTGTTGCTTATTTATTTTATGCATGATAGTTGGTAACTCTAAATCCCATACACCTGCCTTGCCCTTCCCTACCTCCTCCTCCCCATTGGTAACCGCTAGTTTGTTCTCTATATCTATGAGTCTGTTTCTGTTTTTTTTATTTAGATTTATTTGTTTTGTTTTGTTTTGTAGATTCCACATATAAGTGATAACATAGAGTATTTGTCTTTCTCTGTCTGACTTATTTCACTAAGCATAATACCCTCTAGGTCCATCCACCATATTGCAAATGGCAAAATTTAATTCTTTTTTATGGCTGAATAATGTTTCATTGTATATATTTATACCACATTCTTTTTATCCATTCATCTGTTGGTGAACACTTAAGTTGCTTCCATATCTTGGCTATTGAAGTAATGCTGCTATGAACATTGGAGTGCATGTATCTTTTTGAATTAGTGGTTTCATTTTCTTCAAATATATACCCAACAGTGGGATTGCTGGGTCATATGGTAGTTCTATTTTTAGTTGTTTGAGTAAGCACCACATTGTTTTCCATAGTAGCTTCACCAACTTAAAATACCAGCCACAGTATACTAGGGTTCTCTTTTCTCCACCTCCTTGCCAACATTTGTTATTTGTAGACTTTTTGATCATGGCCATTCGGACAGGTGTGAGGTGATATCTCTTTCTGGTTTTGATTTGCATGTCCTTGATGATTAGCAGTGTTGAGCATCTTTTCATGTGTCTGTTGGCCATCTGCATTTCATCTTTGGAAAAGGGTCTATTCAGTTCTTCTGCCCCTTATTTAAAAAATTTTTATTGGAGTATAGTTGCTTTACAATGTTGTGTTATTTTCTGATCTGCAGCAAAGTGAATCAGTTACACACATATCCCTGCTTTTTTAGATTTCCTTCCCATTAGATCACCACAGAGCATTGAGTAGAGTTCCCTGTGCTATACAGTAGGTTCTCATTAGTCTTCTGCCCATTTTTAAACAAGGTTGTTGTTGTTGTTTGATGTTGAGTTGTACGAGCTATTTGTATATGTTGGATATTAACTCCTTATCAGTCATATCATTCACAAATATCTTCTCCCATTCAATAGGTTGTCTTATCATTCTGTGGATGGTTTCCTTTGCTGTGCAAAAGCTTTTACATTTAATTAGGTCTCACTTGTTTATTTTTGCTTTTGTTTCCTTTGCTTTAGGAGATGGATCCAAAAAATTACTGCAATGATTTATGTCCTGCCTATGTTTTGCTCTAGGAGTTTTATAGTATCCAGTCTTACATTTATATCTTTAATCCATCTTGAGTTTACTTTTGTATATGGTGCTAGAGAATGTTCAATTTTTTACATGTGACTATTATGGCCAGCAACTTTTAAAATTAAATTTTATTGAGATATAATTTACATATTTTAGTGAGATGTAATTTACATAGAATTCATCATATATACTTTAATGGGTTTGATCAGTATTCAGGACAGAGAATATTTTTCATCACCTCCAAAGTTCCCACTTGATATTTTATAATTTCTACCGCCAACCCCCAGTCCACGTCAGCTACTAACCTGATTTATGTCCCTAGTCTTTTGTCTTTTCTAGAATATCATATATATGGTATTATACAAAATATAGCTTTTAGCGACTGGATTCTTTCACATAGTCTAATACATTTGAAATACATCTATATTGTTACGTTTCAGACTTAATTTATTTTAAAAAACGCCTAACCGTATTTTAGTATTTCATTTCATGGATGTACCATAATTTGTTTATTATTCATCAGTTAATGGACATGTGGGATATTTCCAGCTTTTGACTATTATGAATAAATATACTGTAAATATTTGTGTATATATTATAATTTCTCTTAGGTAGATAACCTAGAAAGAATTTCTGTATAATTTATATTTATAAGAAGCTGCCAAACAGTTTCCCAAAATGACTAAACCATTTGGCATTCCCACTTAACTATTTTTTCAAATATCATTTTCATGTGACTATGATAATCTATTTGCATGTGTTCTTTTTATCCTACTGAAGAATTAGAACCTATAATCTTACATGTAGAAAGACAAATAATTGAGATCATAATGTTAGAATGTTTGAAATTGAGTCTGCTTTGGAAAAATAGGAATGCTAGATCAGCATCTGTGGCTCACCAGAACATATTCCAAACAGTAAACAAACATGTCTCCTGGGAAAGATTTCTTTGTTATAAGTACTTTTATGTTTGTAATGGTCCTCTTAACAAGTGCATTATTCTAAAGGGCAAACACTCTTCACCTTAGCATCTTAGCATTCTAGCTACTTCCCTCATCTCATGTCACATTTGCTTGCTACCTTCCTTTTGTACGTATGTCAAATTTAAAGTTGATTGTCAACTGAATCTTATGCATATTTAATCTTAAAAAATTCATTTAATTGAAAATAAGCAGTGAAAACTGAGGCATACATATCCATAGATATATTTAGCACCTAAAGGTTAATTGTTGGACATGTTTAGGTGACTCAAATTCTGTGTGTGTTTGTTTTTTTTTTGGCAGGGAGAGTGGAACAAGCTGAAGAGAGGAACAATAAGCCACTTTTTAAAAATATTACCTTTTAAACAATATGCTTCCTTTGAACAGGTTTTGGTTTTCTCTTCCTGCCTAGAATAGCTGGATGTCTGACTCCCAAAGCAAAGATTAAGCTTTTCTGTTTCACTTCCAAACTAGTTGAGCTCTTTTTTCTTTGGCTGCAAAATTCATTCTTATGCAGTTTAAAAGAATTTTAATCTTCAATTTTGAAAATATAAATGAAATTAAGTCACTAATCCTTTTTTTTTTTTTTTTTACAGTCAAAAAAAATCCAAGGCCAGCTGAAGGAGCTTCGTTATGGGAAGAAAGATTTATTATTTAAGGTAAGCATCTTCCTCCCTACCCCCTCCAACTGGCTAGCTCAATACCTAAGCTATCTAAAATATCATTTAGCTTAAATTTAATTTCCAGATTTTCACAAGAATTAAAGTTGTACTTGACTGAATTGAAGGTGTTTTCATTTTATTGCCTACTTAATTAATGGAGATAAGTACAGATATGTTTTCCTAGGTACATTCTTAATCAAAGGCAGGCTTCATTCCAAAGTGTTTAAAGTCCCTTTGTATGCTTCAATTACTTTAATTCAACATTGAGGCATGTCTTTCAGTATATTTACATTAAGGAGAACATATACTGAACAAGTTTCCACAGATGAGGTCCACTGGTGACTTACATTCTTGACTTCCAGAGATGCCTATATAAATCTTCTTGCCTATATAAATCTTCTTATTATAGTCTTCATGTTTAATCATGGTTGATTGATTTTGGTTATTGATACTTTTTAAGACTATCAATGCCTATGTATAGGTAGACATCTATCACAAACTATCATTATGGTTGACTGACTAATGGCCTCCCAAATATATCCACTTGCTAATCCCTGGAACCTGTGAATGTTATATTTTATGGCAAATGAGAATTTGCAGAGGTGATTCAGTTAAGGATCTTGAGATGGGAAGATTATCCTAAGTTATCTAGTATAATCGCACAAGTTTTTAATAGGAGTAAGACAGGACTGCCTAAGTAAAAAGAAGATTATGTAACCACGGAAGCTGGGGGAGGAAAGACAATGTAAAGGATTTTCCCCCATAGCCTCCAGAAAAAACTGCCCTTTCAACACCTTGATTTTGTTCCATAAAATTCATTTCAAACTTCTGACTTTCAGAACAAAAAGAGAATAAATTGTGTTGTTGTTTAAGCCACTTAGTTCATGGTATTTTGTTATAGTAGCAAGAAGAAACTAATAGAGATATTTCCTTTTATCTCCATTGAGCAAAGGAGATAGAAGCAGGTGCCTTTAATTGTGCCGTCTGCATTCCCAAATGCAGTAGAGTGATAGAGTATTAGGCTCTTAGTAGTAGGAATAATAATTTGTTTAATAAATAAGTGCAAATTACTTTGTGAGTAATATCTATTTTTCAAAAATGTGTTCACTACAATGATCATCCCAATCTATGAATATCAGGTTTAAAGTACAGAAAATTCTTCACGTTATCTAATGGTTGGAAAATCCTTTAATTTTTCTGATTAAAACAGTAAGAAATGACTTCTCACTCTTCTCCAACACATTTATTTTTGGCTTAGAATCATGGAAAGGTGTTCCTGTTATGTAAACCAATATCTATTAAATCCTTATTCCATGCAAGTCATGAATCTGGGCACATTTTGCCATTTAGTCTTTCATAAGTATGCTTCCTGCCATTCCTTTAACCTCATCTATAACAAGATATTCTCCAGCACACCAAGAAAACTTTGAATTAATTCTCATTAATGCTTACTGCTGACTCTCAGCACTGCTCATTGCATGTGATAAATAGATAAGATAAAAGTATAAAATCCAAGATATTTGCCTGTGTACCTTCAATCTTTCATACTAAGACTCTTAAGCTCAGGGTATCTTAACTTTTACATTCAGCTTGGCCTTAGCTTTTTGCAGTCATCAATAATAAATAATTGAAATTGGCAAAAAAAAAACTAGTGCATGTTTGTGTGTGTTCACATTTGCAAAGAAACATGTAGTTCTCTGATTTGGTTAACTTAATAAGATCAAGAATATAATAAGAGAATTCCAAGCTCCCTAGAGCTGATAAGTTTTAGGTATTAGCCTGGAAGATTTATGTAAGATAGAAGATCATATGAGGCTTTTTAAATTTCATTTCTCAAATTGAAGAGTTATAGAAAGAAAAGTTGGGAGAAAAGCATGAGGAGATCCAATAATTTTCCATGATTTACTTCTTTGTAATATGACAGTTGTTAAATATAGATTAGTAATTTATCAACTTTCAGAAATTACCAAAATCAAGATTTGTTGCAAATCTGTATTACTTGAAAAAATGAGACATTATTCATAAGCCTTGTTATTTTAGGCCACTTTGAGAAGAGCACTTTTATATGAAATCAAGTGAATTGTGTATGAATAGACCATGAAGTTGCATAAATTAGGATGTCTTCCCATATTCTCGCCCCAAAACACTGTTTAATTTTTATTAACTCCAATAACATGAGTTCTAGAAGCATGGCAATTTTAGTAGTTAAATTAACTTATTCAGTAGCTAAACAATGTCAACAAGGACCCAGAGTTTTTTGTTTGTTTGTGTTTCAGACTTTTTCATATCATGATCCTCACATAACTGACTTGTTCTAAGCTTTGATTCGTCATTATATAGTGATAGTGTCTAAAGAACTATATACCTGTGTACAAAGTCAAAGAAGAAAAGGGTGTGGGGGGAGATGCTTGTCCTGGACTGTCATAATTTTTGTAAAGGAGGAACATTTTTTGAGAAGTCTCCCCAAACTTGGGCATGACCCCATGCAAAAGTGAGACTTTGGTGTTTTCATCTTCTACTGTGAAATGTTGCTTCTTTTTAGAAGTAAAGAAATCTAATTGTTAATGGAGAGGCAACCAAAAATTTCTGCTATAATGTACTCATCCACTCATCTAGATGACAACTTACATTTATGTCGTCTCATTTACTTAGTTTTATATCAACAGTGCACATTTTAAGCATTGTATAAACATATGTTAAATAAATGAATGAATACATCCATACATACATACGTATGTACATGGATACATAAGTAGATAGGTCAGGGCAGTAGAGAGTAGAAGCTAATGTCTGTGACCACAGGAATCCATCCATGCACCTATTAAAATGAGTCCACAAATATTTTTGGCAATAACTTGCTGAATACTGAGATAAGTAGCAAAATATTTTATTTCCCTGAAAGTAGTTTCCTGAGAATCTATTCAGTTTTGAATAGATTTGATGGTTTTTAGTGAAGATAATCTTTGAAGGAGCAATGGCTGCTGCTAAAGCACATGAATTTATCTTAAAAATAATGGCATGTGCTGACAATTGCAAGACATATTGATAAATTCAGTGTCCTTATTAATGTTTGAGAGCTGGCTTTTGATTAGGGAAGGCTGCCAGCAGCAGTAAACATTCTGTACTAAGGAAAGAATTGAGGCCCTGCAGATTATTATTTGCCCAGGACTTGAGTTACTTTTTATCTTCCTTGATTCAATTTGGAGTTGATATTCTCTGGAATACCTACCCTCCATTTTGCTCCTCTATTTTACTTTTACATATACTTATTTTTTTAATTTCAGAAGAATTATTTTTTCAGTATAGAACAATTTCAAAACATGTCTAAATGTATAAGGCCAAAAAAAAAAAAAACACTTCAAATCCCATCACTTGGAGCACACTCAATATTTTGAAATATTTTGTATTTCTGTTTAGTTCCTTTTGTATTAGGCATAATCTGCTTTGTGATTAACATATGTATGTAAATATAGATTATATATTATACATATTCTGCTTTCTTAAAACATAAAAGTATCCTTTAGTTATAATTTCTTCATAAAAATTTAAAAGTGTAATTTTATATGTATACCAAAAGTGAATTTTTTCCTTATAAATATATGTGGATAGAGAAGATGTGGCACATATATACAATGGAATATTATTCAGCCATTAAAAAGAATGAAATAATGCCATTTGCTGCAACATGGATGGACCTAGAGATTGTCATACTGAGTGAAGTAAGTCAGATAGAGAAAGACAAATATTGTATGTTATCGCTTATATGTGGAATCTAAAAAAAGTGATACAAATGAACTTATTTACAAAACAGAAATAGACTCACAGATTTAGAGAACAAACGTATGATCACCAGGGGCAAGGGTGGCAGGGGAGATATAGTTAGGGAGTTTGAGATTGACATGTACACACTGCTGTATTTAAAATGCATAACCAACAAGGACCTACTGTATAGCACAGAGAATGCTGCTTAATATTATGTAACAACCTAAATGGGAAAATAATTTGAAAAAGAATAGATCCATGTATATGTATAACTGTATCACTTTGCTGTACACCTGAAACTAGCACACCATTTTTAATCAACTATACTCCAATATAAAATGTTAAAATTGTGTGTATGATGATTCTAATTTATGCTCTGATGAAAAATGTGTTCTTATTTTTATCTCAAAGTGTAGTTTTTACTGAATGTATGTAACTATAAAGTAATTCACTAAAATTATTGAAAAATTGTAATGTTATTGAAACCTAATACACATTATTTTTGGAGTTTGGATTTTTTAACTTGAATGAGGAATAACTGACAAATATAATCATATATATTTAAAGTGTACAGCATGACGATTTGATGTACAAATACATTGTGGAATGATTACCAAGATCAAAATAATGAACACATCCCTCACCTCACACATAGTTAACTATTTTCCGTGTGTGTAGTGAGAAAGATTTAGATCTACTCTCAGCAATTTTGAATGATAAATACCCCGTTATTAACCACAGTCACCATGCTATACATTTGATCCTCAGAACTTATTCTTCTTATAAATGCAAATTTGTACACTTTGACATCCATCACATCATTTCCCTCCTCTCTGCTCCTTGCAACCACCATTCAATTCTTTGTTCCTATAAAATCAGCCTTTTTTTTTTGAAGATTCCCCATATAAGTGACAATATACAGTATTTTCTTTCTCTGTCTGGTTTATTTCACTTAGGTTGTCACAAATGGCCTGGCTTTGGTAAGGAAAGACTTTCCCCAAGTGTGGTTGTGAGGGTACCTTTTATTCCTGAAAGAGCACAGCAGAATAGTTTCCATGCATCTCCATCTGCTGAGGTCAATGTTAGCACAGACTGTAGGGGTCCACTGTGCTCAAGATGGCCGAGGTCCTGTGGTTGGTGGTGGTGGCTAAGGTTATTGACTTCCTGAGTGGCAAAGACTGCTGAGATTCTCCTAGTCTCCTTTTTCACTTATGGGAAGATGTTCTAGCCAAGGGGATCCCTCTTATTGGCTGGTCTGGTGTGCTGGCACTCAGAGCAGTAGTGGAGCCACAGTCCTAGGATCAGATGCATGTGGAACTACAACAGTACCAGGGTCCTGAGGCACAGGTACACTTGTGCAGCAATGGCATTGGTGTCCATTGTGTAAGTATCTGCAAATCTCTGGGGAACTGTAGTCTGAGTCTCTGGGACTCTCCACAGTGACTCAGATTGGGAGCAGGCAGGGAGGATACAGCAGCAGCATGGACCCTGGGATGATAGGGTGCACAATGGCTTGGGGTCAGGGTACAGTAGCAGCACAGTCTTGGGATGATGGAACAAAGTCCCAACTTTGGCCCCAGGGGGCAGTCACAGAAGAGCAGTAACATATCCCTGGTTGGACCCAGAGAATGGGGCTCAGACCAGCAGCAGCATAGCCCTGGCACTAACAGTTCAGAGCTATGACCTGGGACCCTAGGGTGGGACTCAGAGCATCAGTCAGCTGGTCCCCAGAAATGATGAGTCAGAGCTGGGAACTGAGAACTCAGTGAGGCAGATCTCAGAGCAGTATAGCAGCTCCAGTCTCATATGAGGCAACATGCTGGGGCATCCCAATCCCAGAGAATGGCTACTGGGGGCCCTTGAGGGCAGGTCTCATGCAACAATAACTCCAGCCCTGGGGATGAGATTCAGCAGCAGAGACTCTGAGATGCTCCATCATCAGGATCAGTGTTGGTGAAAACTATATGAATCCACAGTGGTGAAGGTTGCAGGGGTTCTCCTGCTCTCCTTTTACCTGTGCAGTGAAGTTATTCTGTGGGGACCCCTCCTGGCACTAAGCTGCTCTAGACTGGGAGATGGAGTGATGAAGGTAAAATGCTTCCTATGCAACCATCATCAGTTTTTGAGCTCTACAGTGTTTTTGCTACTTCCTCACTGCAGTCTAGAGCTTTTCCTGAGATATTTTCATCAGTTTATAGTTCCTTTACTGTTTTTGCTGGGTTTTTTGAGACGAGGAGAAAAGCGTTGGGATCTCCTAGCCCTTCATCTTGCTGAGGTCAACTTTCTTAAGAAAATTATAACAGTTGACTATCCCATCAGTGTAGTAAGAAAAAAAAATTGTTGTGTTTAATTAAGACTTTAGGAATACCCAGAGAACTGGGTATTCTCATTAAAGAAACAAGAATAAATAAATAAGTAAATAAATATGTTAGTCTGCTCAGGCTGACATAAAAAAATACCATGGACACAGTGGCTTAAACAATAGAAATTTATTTTCTCAAAGTCTGGAGGCTGGAAAGTCTGAGATCAAGTCTGGCAGGGTTTGGTCTCTAGTGAGAACCCTCTTCCTGGTTAGCAGCAGCCACCTTCCCACTGTGTCCTCACACGGAGGAGCACTAGCGAGCTCACTGATGTCTCTCCTTATAAGGACACTAATCCTACAATATCACGGTCCCACCCTTAGGACCTCATTTAACCTTAATTACCTCCTTACAAGCCCCATCTTCTAGTAAAGTCACATTAGTGGATAGGCTTTCAACATATGAGTTTGGAGGGAGACACAATTCAGTTCATCGCAGTAATTTACTAAATAATACATGCAGTAAAGCAGTAACAAACTTTGTTGTTTGAGAAATTATAAAATCAAAATTACTGTTTTAATTTGCCCTAAATATGATTACTGGGCAGCTTAAACATTTATTTTAAAATGTAAGCCACTCAATTTCACTTACGTACTTTTGTTGTTGTTGTTTTGGTCACTTCACTTCATTTATGTAATGCTCCCTAGTCACCAAAAATTAAATTTATCAACTTGCCTATTGAGGTAGGGAATGCGAGACTGTTTGAGTTTTGATACCAGATTTTCAGAAGGAGACGTTGCTGAGTTTAATTGGAAATTATTTCTGAACTCACTTTCATGTTCTATAGGCTGAAGATTTGATACATTCTGGGTGGGAAGCCTTTTGAACATATATTTTGGCCATGACAACTACCTGGACTGACTTTACCTGTGTGGAGACCGATATATTTATGCCTTTGCTGAAGGTTCTCTTCCACCTGTCATGTTGCTAACATTTGCTCTCTTTAAAGAGCATCATAAGCATCATGTCAGTCCTCATTTAATATTGTGTTTATAGTACGTATACATTTATAGAAAATAATATATGATATGTTGATGGTAAATATGCCCCCAAAATTTGTTTCTTTAAAAAATTTTTATTGCTTCATTCTAGACGTGTAACCTTGAATCTGTAGAATTAAAAAATCTCTAGTAATGATAACAGCTGATATATATTGAGCACTAAACATGCTTACTCCTCAAAACAACTTAGGTATATACGTATGATGCATTGAGTATTTGTGTGTGTATATGTATATACACACATGATGTGTGTAATGGGGGGGACGGGTGTGTGTGTAAAGTGAGGCCTAAAAAGTTAATGGTCCAGGGTCATCAATAAAGTAGATATTGTGTATAACTGAGAAAGGATTTACATCTATCCTATACATTCATGTTCATGGTCTGTGTCTAATCCTCTCCCCTGCCTTTTTTTTTTTTTCTTTCTTCCTCTTACTTCCTGTGGTCTCCCTGGTGACTGGCTCTTCATTTTGTTAATTGTCTGTTCTTCACTCTCTAAACTCCTGACCATCTTTCTATTGCTTACTAGTTGTAGCACATATTGAATAATCCATCTTGCTTTGTCCTCTGGTACTTGCAAAATCTTTGCTGATGTCCTGACCTTCAAATGCATAGATGTTTTTGGTCCCAGTATCCATCTTTTCCCCTACATTCCAATCTTCTGAGGCATTCTATTTGGATGCATCTAGCTGTTTTATGAAAAGAACTATGACATGTTAGATTTCCAGTGAGGGATACCGGTTTTGCGACTATTTCTATTAGTTATCCAATAAAACCAACTTCATAAAAACTATGTGTTTGTTATTCAGTGTTTAAAATACAATAATGAATTATTTAAGTTACTGCCTACATGAAGTTTATAGCCTATCGATAAAAATAATGCCTTATATGTATTTAGCATTTTATACTCTACCCAGTGCTGTGAGGTACATTATTTCATTTGATCCTCACTACAATTTCCATGAGACAGAGAGGAGAAGTTGTAGAATCCATTTTACCATAAGGGTATTGAGGCCTTGAGAAGTTTGACAATTACTCCAGGCTACCAAAACATTTATTTGCAAAGCTAATTTATTAACAGATTGAAACCATCACTATTTTATTTATTTATTTTAATATTTATTTAGTTATTTATTTAAAATTGAACTGACTTAGAGTTTCTTGGCTCAAGTATATTTGACAGAAATTTATAGTTATTCCTTTGATAACTATTTCTATAGCATAGTTATACCATTGTATCAAAATTCTGACAATTATTCTGCCGTGTTTGGTGATAGACCAGATAACACTCATTTTGAAACTCTGACATCAAAATGGCATGTGTTCTCATTGGTATTTTCTCTAGAAACCAGATGTGTTCAACTGGTATCTGCTTCTGAAAACAGGAATATTGCCACATGAATTCCTAAGTATGGATCCAACAAGTGTCAGATTATTTTCTGATGATTTGAGTCTTCTATAAGGGAATTTCGTGAAGCGGTTGTCCCTTAATTTTTAAACCCCTGTATAAATTAAGATAATTTTTGTGCATGTGTCTTTCATTAACTTACATTTATCTCATCCACGTGTTAAACCATTTTTTAATGAGCAAAAGCATTTTCAGTGCCATTCATTTGTTATGTGTCAATTTATCTCCAGTTAAGTGAGTTTGGGCCCTAAAAATATAGGCACCTTACAGAAGAGGTTAAAGGGGTTACTGATTTTATTTTCTTCCATGATTTAACAAACTTTAATTTTCAAAACACATTAATTTGTGCCTCAAAATAATTTTATGAGTCAGCCAGGGCAGCTGATACTGTCACCTTAGCATGTATCAGAAAAACAAGGCCTAGAGAAGGTAAAAGACTTATCTGAAATCATAGAACTAGTAAGTGGCAGAGTTTTATTCTAATCTAAGTCCTGTGACTCTACTATATCACATTTTTCAGTTATATTTCTACTTTGCTTCTTAGGAGGATCTATAGATTATACTTTTCAGAAATATTTTCTACTGTACTAGTTCAAAGATTAAAAGGGCAAATATGCGTAGCTGGAAATATAACTTGTTGATATAAAATATAATCTGTTGGTGACTAATATTCAATGCATTTGCTTAAAAAACATAAGCATTTTCAGTACAAAAATAGGCTGTTTTCAGTTTAGAATTTGCAACTGCTTGAAACAGAGGTTTTTTTTCTGACTCCCTGTATTATTATTATTATCTAACCTACTCGTTTTTAAAACTATAGTATAGAGGTATGTTCTGTGGTAAGAAACAGGAGAAATTAAACTGACCTTGTCTAAATCAACCCAACTTTCCAGGCTTGCTCCTTCCATGTTTTAAAGCACAAACGCCAGCTAGCCTCACTTATTTTCTTATTATTCACCAGATAATGGAGTATATATGCAGGTTTTAAAAGGACACGCTGGGCTTTCCTGGTGGCGCAGTGGTTGAGAGTCCACCTGCCGATGCAGGGGACACGGGTTCGTGCCCCGAACCGGGAAGATCCCACATGTCGTGGAGCGGCTAGGCCCATGAGCCATGGCCGCTGAGCCTGCGCATCCGGAGCCTGTGCTCCACAACGGGAGAGGCCAGAACAGTGAGAGGCCCGCCTACAGCAAAAAAACAAACAAACAAACAAAAGGACATGCTTCTTATCAGAAGTCATAACAAATTTAAATTTATTAAACATTAGTTTTTCTCTGAAAATATTGAGAATATTCCAAATACTGAAAATCACTAAAAGTACAAGATTTCTTAAGAAACCAAGCCTAGAGATTTAAAGTGACTTATCTATGATAACACAACTTCAATCTAAGCTTCCTGACTTCATGTTTATTCATTTCTCAAAAATTATTGATTGATCACGTGTTATCTGTCAGGCACTAAGCAAAGTGTTGTTTTATTTGTTTTTTATGGTTTTTGTTTTTTTTCCATTTCACCAGGATTTCTTCACACTTTAGCAAGGGATTTGAAGTCAATGGATGAATTTCAGGAAGATATTGACTCCTCAGAATTTTTTCATATTTTTATAGGTTTACAAATGGCATTTTTCTTGCAGAGGAGCTTATATAATTTATCAGATTATCAGATGATCTTTACCTAGCCAAAGTTTAACAGTTTAGGAATCATTGCTTTACATATTGGCCCTCACCTTCTACCATGCTAAGCACTTTTAGGCAATGGTAAGCAGAGTTTTCTCTGGTTGTTATTGAGAATACTGTGCTTGTTTCAAGTTTCTGTCTTTTTCTTTCCTACTGTGTTCACTTATTAGAAAACTGAGGTGTATTCTATAACTGCCAGGCTGATGATTATGTTAGAAATTATTTTTAGAAAGTGTTTATAACTTTAAATATGTTTTTAAATTTTACCATTTTAATGAAATTTTATCATTAATTAGAGATTTGAAAAAAATGTTATGACCTATCCCATAGGAAAATAAAACATGTTAAGTGATTTAAGCCAGATATGGTAAATACATTTTAAAAAGTGAATATCTTTGTATGTCCCTATCCCGTATCCTGTGCCTGCCTATCCAATACCTTGCTAAAGGGTCATGGGGTTATTTTCCACTGAGCTTGGGTCTAGGCTTGACATCATCCTCATTCCAATCAGCTCCTAAAAGTCAGTCACAGTTGGTACCTATCTGCCATCCCTGAATGAGTTCTAAATATTTTGCCTATAGCCAGCCTTCAGTCTCTAGAGGGACACTCTGCACGTCTTTACTATTTCAGTAAATGATAAATGTTATATATTTGCAAAGTCTTTGTAGAGAAATGGTCTAAAGGCTAAGGAATGTTAGGGAATAAGGCATAAGTGTGAATTTTTCTGAAGAGAATCAAAGTGAAGACAATTAACTTTATTTTTTAATGTCTTTATTGGAGTATAATTGCTTTACAATATTGTGTTGGTTTCTGCTGTATAATAAAGTGAATCAGCTATACGTATACATATATCCCCATATCCCCTCCCTCTGGCGCCTCCCTCCCACCCTCCCTATCCCACCCCTCTAGGTGGTCACAAAGGACTGAGCTGGTCTCCCTGTGCTATGTGGCTGCTTCCCACCAGCTATCTATTTCACATTTGTAGTGTATATATGTCCATGCCACTCTCTCACTGTGTCCCAGCTTGCCCTTCCCCCCTCCTCATGTCCTCAAGTCCATTCTCTACATCTGCGTCTTTATTCCTGTCCTGCCCCAAGGTTCATCAGAACCTTTTTTTTTCTTTTTTTTTCTTTTTTAAGATTCCATATATATGTGTTAGCATATGATATTTGTTTTTCTCTTTCTGACTTACTTCACTCTGTGTGACAGGCTCTATTTGTTGTTTTTCCCTTGCTGCTTGTAATAGTTTTTCTTTGTATTTAATTTTTGATACTTTGATTAATATGTGTCTTGGCGTGTTTCTCCTTGGATTTTTCCTGTATGGGATTCTCTGTGCTTCCTAGGCTTGATTGACTATTTCCTTCCCCATGTTAGGGAAGTTTTCAACTATAATTTCTTCAAATATTTTCTCAGACCCTTCCTTTTTCTCTTCTTCTTCTGGGACCCCTATAATTCGAATGTGGGTGCATTTAATATTGTCCCAGAGGTCTCTGAGGCTGCCCTCAATTCTTTTCATTTTTTTTTCTTTATTCTGCTCTGCGGTAGATATTTCCACTATTTTATCTTCCAGGTCACTTTTGCGTTCTTCTGCCTCAGTTATTCTGCTATTGATTCCTTCTAGAGAATTTTTAATTTCATGTATTTGTGTTGTTCATCATTGTTTGTTTGCTTTTTAGTTCTTCTAGCCCCTTGTTTAACGTTTCTTGTATTTTCTCCATTCTATTTCCAAGATTTTGGATCATCTTTACTCTCATTACTCTGAATTCTTTTTCAGGAAGACTGCCTATTTCCTCTTCATTTCTTTGGTCTGGTGGTTTTTTACCTTGCTTCTTCATCTGCTGCGTATTTCTTTTCTGTTTAACTTACTGTGTTTGGGGTCTCGTTTCCACAGTGTGAATGTTCATAGCTCTCATTGGTTTTGGTGTCTACCCCCAGTTGGTGAGGTTGGTTCCATGGCTTGTGTAGACTTCCTGGTGGAGGGGACTGGTGACTGTTTTCTAGGGTGAGACTGGATCTTTTCTTTCTGGTGGGCAGGACCGTGTCCGGTGGTGTGTTTTGGGGTGTCTGTGGGCTTATTATGATTTTAGGCAGCCTCTCTGCTAATGGGTTGGGTTGTGTTCCTGTCTTGCTAGTTGTTTGGCATAGGGAGTCCAGCACTGGAGCTTGCTGGCTGTTGGGGGGAGCTGGGTGTTAGTGTTGAGATGGAGATCTCTGGGAGAGCTCTCAGCGATTGATATTACGTGGGGCTGGGAGGTCTCTGGTGGTCCAGTGTCCTGGACTCGGCTCTCCCACCTCAGAGGCTCAGGCCTGACACCCAGCTGGAGCACCAAGGCCCTGTCAACCATGCAGCTAAGAATAAAAGGAAGAAAAAAAAGGAAGAAAAAGAATAAAATAAAGTAAAATAAAATAATAATAAAATTTTAAAAAGATAAAAAAATAAAAGAAGAGAGCAACCAAACCAATAAACAAATCCACCAATGATAACAAGCACTAAAAACTAAACTAAGATAAACATAAAAATCAGAAACAAATCAGTCTCAGACAGCTAATCCCAAGTCTACTTTTGCTCCCAAAGTCCACTGCCTCAATTTTTGGAACATTTGTTGTCTATTCAGATATTCCACAGATGCAGGGTACATCAAATTGATTATGGGGATTTAATCTGCTGCTCCTGTGGCTGCACAGAGAGATTTCCCTTTCTTTTCTTTGCTTGCACAGCTCCTGGGGTTCAGCTTTGGTTTTGGCCCCGCCTCTGCATGTAGCTTGCCCTCAGGCACCTTCTCCTGACCAGACAGGAGAGGGTCAAAGCAGCGGCTGATTAGGGCTCTCTTGCTCTCTCAGGCTGGGGGGAGGGAGGGATACTGTAGTCATAATTGGAATGCGGGGCAAGCCTGTGGTGGCAGAGGCCAGCATGACATTGCAACAGCCTGAGGCACGCCGTGTGTTCTCCCAGGGAAGTTGTCCCTGGATCACAGGCCCCTGGCAGTGGTGGGCTACACAGGCTCCTGGTGGGTATGGATAGTGACCTGTGCTTGCACACAGGATTTTTGGTGGCTGCAGCAGCAGCATTATCATTTCATGCCTATCTCTGGGGCCAAGCTGATTGCTGCGGCTCACACCCATCTCTGAAGCTCACTTAGGCAGTGCTCTGCCTTCTGTGGGCACACAGGGAAGGAATACCGTCTCCTCACGCACCCCAAAACAATGCTCTCTTGCCTCTTTGGCAGGTCCAGACTTTTTCCCTGACTCCCTTCGGCTACTTGTGGTGCACTAGCCCCCTTCAGGCTGTGTTCATGCAGCCAACCCCAGTCCTCTCTCTGGGATCTGACCTCCAAAGCCCGAGCCTCAGATCCCAGCCCCCGCCCGTTCCGGCGGTTGAGCAGACAAGCCTCTCAGGCTGGTAAGTGCTGGTCGGCACCAATCCTCTGTGCGAGAATCTCTCTGCTTTGCCCTCCGCACCCCTGTTGGTGTGCTCTCCTCTGTGGCTCCGAAGCTTCCCTCCCGCCCACCCACCATCTCTGCCAGTGAAGGGGCTTCCTAGTGTGTGGAAACATTTCCTCCTTCATGGCTCCCTCCCAGAGGTGCAGGTCCCATCCCTATTCTTTTGTCTCTGTTTTTTTTTTTTTTTTTTTCTTTTTTCTTTTTCCCTACCCAGGTACCTGGGGAGTTTCTTGCCTTTTGGGAGGTCTGAGGTCTTCTGCCAGTGTTCAGTAGGTGTTATGTAGGAGTTGTTCCACATGTAGATGTATTTTTGATGTATCTGTGGAGAGGAAGGTGATCTCCATGTCTTACTCCTCCGCCATCTTCCAAAAAGCTCGACAATTAACCTTAGACCAGCCCTAGAATATTTCTCCTTGTGTCCGAGATGCTGGGATGAGCCTTGTGTTGCTGACCTTTTCTACCTATTCTTCTCCTGTCCATCATGTTGCATGTATGTCTTGGCTTAGCCAGCTGTCCTCCCACTCTGAGGGGCCCTCAGCCTTTACTAAGTTCAGTTGACTTTGCACAGGTCCTTTCTTGGAGCATATATAGAGCAGTGGCGCCATCATGAGACCTTAGGGGAAAGTCACTCTTTTCGTGGGACTTGCCTGGTATACTGCTATTTCAGTTCTAGACACAACAGCCACTAATTGATACACTGGTTTCTTTAGGTCCTAAATGCTTCTATTTTTTAGTACGTTAAAACATTTTTTTTTCCAATGAGAAACATGTTTCCTCTGGGCACACTGAAAGTTCAACATGTGCTTCTGAGCAGAAATTGTCTTAGGTTCTGAAATTATAGATTAGAAATTATGACCTTTTGTAGAATCAAATTTGAGCACCTAGAAACACTGCTCAGGGACATGTGACATCCTCAGATAGCTTTTCATCTCTAATGAAAATAGAAAGCAATTACAGTAAGATCTCTATTCTAAACATAATTCTTTATTTTGAATATATAATTAAAAGAAAGAACAGTGAAGAAAACACACAGCAATTTCACTCATTATACATTTTTTAAATGCTTTGTTTTCTATATCCTTTATCTCAATGGTGATGCCAACCATAATTTCAGAAAGCAAGGGCAAGTTATTTTTCTCCTTTGAGTACTTCTTCTTTTGGTAACACATTTAGATGTTCTCCTTTGTCTTGGCAGGAGACATTTGAGAAGCATATTTGTGAATTTACTTGACTTTTCATTTCATTTCATTGCTGTTACTCAGTTACTAGAGTGTTTGTTGACCTACCCATAATAAAAGAGAAGAAAGCAATTACCACTGAAGGTAATTGCATGGAAAGCTGCTGCAAACAACACAGTTAAGAGGAATTTTAAATAGGACAGTTCTCCATAAATTTCATCGTTTATAAAAAGGAATATACAGCTTATGACGGCAAGAGCAGAATCCATAAGTAGTATACACTGGGAGTCTTTTACCATGGCAACACTATCACTTCAATCATTGACCCTGATACGTCTTTAAATATTTCTTCTTTATCTTCTTCCCTACCATTATAATTTGAATTTAACAAACCTCATTTGAGAAACAAGTCAGATCTTGTTACATAAGTTTTCAACCATGTAGAACCTTCACATTAGAAGGGTCTTGTAATACCTCCAACTCTAGTCTCTTGCACAATATTGGCTAATCTCCCTGACCACATTGTCTCTGATTGTAAATGTTCAGTGATTAAGATTCACAATATTCTAAAGCAGGGTTTTTTTCCTTCTTACAAAATTCTGATGAAGAATCCCCTTCTCACGCTCAATTATAGTTGGTTTTTTGTATATCTATCTGATTCCCACAGAGATTCCAAGCTCATTCTATACAGTAATGTGTTTTTCCCCACAGTCTCTTCTTTTGGTTCCCTCTTTATTCTTTGTCTCTGTATTCTTTGCCCTTTCTATTCTTCATGCCCACACCACTGAGACCCTTTCAGAAGGAGAATTTAACATGATGTAATTGTTTTTCAGTCCCAGGAACATTTGTGGTTTCTTAGCCAAGAGTAGAACTCAGTTTACTCCTAATGATGAAATAACCTGGGAAGGCAAAGTGGGCTGCATTATTTGAGTAGGCAATGAAAATCACTTCAATGCTTGCAATTCATGCTACTTAGCCAGACACCAAAATTTACAGTCACCAGCACACATTTTTCAGTTTTCTTCCCAATCGCATAATCTCTTCTTTTATTTTAATTAAGGTGTAATTGACAAATAACATTACATTGGTTTTAGGTGTACAGCATAATGATTTGGTATTTGTATATGTTGCAGAATGATCACCAGAGTAAGTCCAGTTATATCCATCACCATAAATATTTACAATTGGATGTGTGTGATAAGATCTTTTAAGAAAGATTATTCTCTTAATAACTTTCAAATATGCAATACAGTATTACTATAATCACCATAATGTACATTACATCCCCATGACTTATTTATTTTATAACTGGGAGTTTGTATCGTTTGGCCCCCTTTACCTGTTTCATCCACCTCCCACCCACTGCCTCTGGCAACCACCAATAATCTTTTCTTTTGTGAAAGTCACAACTAGCGTATCCTCCCACCCTGCTCCAACCATTGCTACTCCAACTCCTCTAGAAGCAGAAGTATGAAAATTCCCCAAGGCTGGGAAAATCCATATGGGATATATTATATGATGTGCAGAAACTCTATGATTGTATTCTGGGTAAAATCTTTTAGCGTAATCATTGCTTCTTGCAGCAAGTCAGATAAAACTTATAGCACAATTACGAAGCACCTACTATGGGACCTAAGAGTGCTTTGCATGCTGCAAGAGAAAGGGAAAAGCACTTCTGTTTTACAGCTTTGACTAATCTATATGTAAGAAGTCATACTTATATCAACCCTAAGCCATCATCTACTGAATATTTTGTCCATTTCTTCTTCCTTCGTGAATGTAGCTTGATGTGGTAAAAAGAATGTGTGGTTGCAGTCAGGGAATTGGGTTCTTTATTATCTTTCGCTTACCTGCAAACTGAGGTTAAGTAGTCACTTAGCCTTATTGGTTATCAATTCCTCTTTTAGTAAACTATGGATAATATCAATACCCACACTTCGAAGTTATTTAACAGAATCAAATGAGATTATATATGCAAATGAATTCTGCGAAATATTTTACACACATTCCATTATCAATGAATTATTTTGTTTTTGTTTTTCCAGAGGGAAGTATGCTTCTTAGGATAATACCAGGTTACTTTTTCAGAGTCTAAACAAATGTTTTTCTTAGTCTCATTCAAGAAATGTGTCACATCTTTTCAACTCAGGCCTTCATACTTTGCAGTCTCTGGGATGTATAAAACTGTATTCCAGGCCCTTTTATTTCTCCTTTAAGATATAGAGTTGACTTGGAAGCCTGGCGCAGATCAGTTCATCTCCTTCGTTTTAGGCAAATATATATTTTAAAATTTTATTTATAAACAAAGGCAAAAAGATCTTCAGAACATTCTACAGAGAAAACAGCTCAGGCTTTTTAGTATTTATATAACAATCAAGGACTAAAGGCATAATAGCTTTTCAGAAATGAAATTGTTGGGGTATATATATTTTTTCCTCATAAAGTTTTACATGAGTCTTTTTATTAAAGAAATGGATATAGAGGCCAAGAACTAGATGCAATTTCTTAATATAATTGCAGTTGACCATTGTCTGGTGTCAGAGATATAAAAGATTACATTCTCTTTTCCAACTGCCTTTAACATATTGTTTGCAGGAATAATAAATGGAAATTGTCTCTAATCTAATCTAATTAGTTGTGTAAGAAGCCTTTGCTATAAAAATTTGGTTTCATGCTTGGGTTTATCTTGGACAAATTTGATATGCTGATATACTGATAATTTATTCATTAAAATCTGTAAAATCTTTTAAAATAATAATATTGAAAATAGCCCTCTGGATTTTTTTTGTTTCAAGCTGAGCAGAACCTATGTTAACTTAATATTATAATTCTCCCCCTTTCTTCAGGTATTGAATTTGTTTTTACTTTAGATACATTGTGGATAACAGCTATCTTATATTTAATGTTTTCACTTATTTGAGCCCTTTTATTTGCATACTGCTTAGATTTTAATGTTATCTTAATGTGTAAGAGTTTGGTAGCAATCAAGCATAGTCTTATAGACTAACTATTCAATTTTGGCTGTTTTAATAATAATACCCAGCTTTACTGAATGAGGATGGTCTGTTGGTGTTTCATACATTTTAACATGTGTAGGGGTCACCTGTGTGTCTTGTTAAAAGGATATTCTGATTCAGTAAGTCTGGGATGGGGCTTGAGATTCCGCATTTCAAACAAGACCCTAGGCAGTGCTGACTGTATTGGTCTATGAGCCACACTTTAAATTACAAGGCCCTAGTGCATTTAATTAATGATGTGAAAAGGTTTTACTTTTCTTTTTCTCACTTTAAAAATTCTATAGACATTGGTATTATGGAAAGCAGCATTTGAAATGAGGTGATTTGAGTTCCCTTTCAGACTTTTCACTTAACTTACTAATGTTTCTTTTGTATATGGACCTCTGAAAGAGGGTATTCGCATTTGTTATTTAACATCTCTGCCCCCCACCCCGCCCTCTTTTTCACTCATCACAGCTGACATTTTGTAGCAGGCACAGGGGAGAAAAATTGGATGATAAGTTGCCTTGCCCTCAGTCAGTAAGGGTGATGATAGTTTACTAATGTAATGTATTAACTTTAATACATTATGGTAAGTGTTGTATAAGCACTTTATCTACCACTCTTGGGGGAGGGGTTGTGAAGGAAGGTCAAAGATCAATAGAATAATTACTACATTAGGACCAGCTTCATGGAAGAGTGACACTGGGTTAGATCTTGAGGGCATTGCATCAGAGTCTACACTTGGTAGTTAGTAAATATTTGTAGAAATGAAAGAAAGAAGGAAGGAAGGGAAGAGTCAATGAGTAAGTGAGGAATGCTGTCTTTCTTGAGAAAACAGTCTAACGTGAATTACTGTTTAATAAGTTGTCAGAGGAACTTGCTGAAATGTATGGTAAATGTGGAAAGAGGCCAGAAGATATTGGGGAAAGAAAAAATGGTGCCAAATCATGAGGGGTATTGACGGTGATGTTAATAATTTTGAGAGAAAAGTGTCAATAATTTTATGAATAGTTTCTTCTCTTTGTTAGTGGGAAAAATGTTCAAGTTCCTGCTGACTTGTGTTTGGAAATCAGCTTCCCTCTCTGATTCATTCTTCTCCTCCATGGGGCCTGGGCATGGCTTATCTTTCCAGTCAGCAAGGTATATGTCAGCAACTACTTGGCACCATGTAGGTGCTTCTGACTGATCAGCAGGCCCACAGGTTCTGGTTCAATTTTTGTTTTCATTGTTGTTTTTTTCTTTTACTAGTTACCAACTTAAACGTCTTTTGACTTTAAAGTGAATATAGGACAAAAGGAGAGAGGAAAGGAGGCTGGTGATATAGAAGCATTATTCTCAGACAGTACACCAAAAAAAAAAAAAAACCCACATTACAATCTAAAATTTTCATATTTCTTTTTAATAAGCAATTTAATGAAAATGGAAACTGTATTGCTACTTAATGGGGCATAAACATTTTCTCATTTAAAATTATCTACTAGGCTGTGAAAAGAGAAGTGGAATCAAATATTCTGAGTAATGGGAAAAAAAATGGGAGCACTTGGATTGGTCTTACCTATTTTAGGTATTTATTAAGCCTGTATTTTATTCACAACTGTTCTTACTATCTTCATTTCCAACCCATATAAGAGGCAGGACTGTGCATCAATTAAAAGCAGAGACTCTGGATCCAGGCCTCTGTGTTTAATACTGTCAATTTCAGTATGGCTTTGAACAAGAGAAGAAACATATGTCTCTTCTTTTCTCACCTGTAAAATGAGATTAATGAGATAGCTTCTGTATAATACAGTTATTTTGAGAATCTAGTGAACTGATACGAGTAAATGATCAACTTACAATAGTGTCTGGCACATATTAAATGCACAATAAGTATTACCTATTATTGTTAAAAGAAAAAGGTTCATTCTTTTTGATCATAATATTGATAACCAAGTGTTTGTAGTTCTAACACTAACTTGGATAGAATCCAGGCTCTTTCTACTCTTGAGTTGAATAAACTCTTTGAGCTATTTTCCCAGCTGCAAAATGGTAATCATTACAACACTATAGAAGTGGTGGTTGTATAGATAGTGTACGTGAATCAGCAAGTGCTGATTGCCTTCATCTTCCCTACTAGTATTTTGTTTTAATATATGCAGACAGAAATATAAAGATAAACTTTTTGTCCCCGTTTTTGATGCTGCTCATAAGCAAGCCTGAGAGAAGATTGAGAGGTACCGTTGTTTTTAGGTGGGAGGGTCATAAATGGAATCCTCAGGGTATCACACTGGGCACAGCATCATGAATTCTCTTGTTACCTCAGGGAAATGTGGAAAGTCAATTTTTTCCTCCAGCATCCATATATGACAGTGCTGTGGCACCCTGAGGTGTCAGCAATCAATACATTATACTTCCTAATTCTACCAAGCTTTTTCTCATATCACATTTGGGTTTTACTTTGCTAATTATGATTTTCCAAAAGAGTGCTAAGATATTCATTCAAAATTTTATACAATAAATTATAATAGTTCTTATTTTGAAGTTTACCTCTTTAATCTCTCTGTTGAGTAAAAAGTATATTAATCTCAATCTCTAATTGCACAGGTATGACAAAGAAAAACCAGTCTCTAAGTTAGAGCTAATCCACTAGAGCCAAGCAGAAATTAAAGAGTTCAACAGATGTTTCTCAAATAAATTCTATGTGTCAGACATTATATTAGATGCAGTTTATGTAGCAGGAAACAATCCAAATATAATACTTTGTACAGGGGTTTTATGTCTATTTCAGATAAGTGGAGGCTTTGGGTAATGCCCGGCATTCCAAAGCAACATCATTTGTACTCTGTTTTTGTGATAGAACCTCTAACCGTGAATTCCCACAAAAAAGAAAATTTCTTATTATTTATTTATGTATTCATAATTAGGTCTATTGAAGTATAACTTGCATTCAACAAAATTCATCATTTTTATTGGACAATTCATTGACTTTTGAAATGTATACTGTGTAACTGTCAACATAATCAAGACATATTCCATTGCCATAATCTCAAAAATAAAATTTACCTTAGGCCCCTTTAGTGTCAGTTCTCTCCCCCACCTCCAAACTATTGTTTGTGCCTTTTCTAACGTGTCATAGAAATAAAAATAGTATAATGCTTTTGAATTTATCCATGTTGTTGCATAAGTCAATCATTTGTTCCTTTTTAGTTTCATTTCATCTAATTTAATTTTTCTAGATGGATACACCACATTTTAAAAAAAATTCACCAGCTAATTATTACTTTGGTTGTTTCCAGTTTGGGACTATTGTGAATAATGCTGCTATGAACACTCAAATGGAACTCTTTGAGTGCACATATATTTTCACTGTTCATGGGTAAATTTTGAAGTAGAATAGTTAGGTCACATGGTATGTTTAATTTTGTAAGAAACTGCCATATTGTTTCTAAATTGAATGTACAATTGCATTCCCACCAGCAAAGTATAAGATATCAATGCACTCTACTTTCCTGCCAGTACTTGGCTTGGTCAGTCTTTTAAATTTTACCTTTTCTAATCATGTATAATGGTCAAGCATGTATTTATAATTTGCATTCTCCTAAGGTTAATGATGATGAATACTTTTCATATGCTTACTTTACATTTATATATCTCCCTGGTTGAAATGTCTATTTAAATGTTTTATTCTTTTTAAAAAAGTGTTTTATTTTTGTATTGGATTGTTATCTAATAATTGAATCAAATGGTTATTTATATATTCTAGGTTTAAGTTCTTTATTAGATGTATATTTTGCAAATGATGTCTCCCACTATGTGGTTTGGTTTTCATTTTCTTAGCTGTGACTTTCATAGAGGGAAAAAAATGTTTTTTTTTTTTAAATTAAATCAGAGTTATAAATGTTTCCTTGATATTAGAACTTTTTGTATCTATCTAAGAAATATTTGCCTAATCTAAGGTCCTAAAGTGTTGCCTCTTTTGACAAGGTTTGTGTTTTCTTTTAGATGTTTTATATTTTCTGGCCCTTATAATTGTATCTATGGTCCAACTCATTAAGCTTTGTATAAAGTATGAATCAGTGGATTGGGAAGATTTTTTTTTCTTTGTTGATATTCAGTCATTTTAGTTTCACCCTAATTTATTTAATTTATTTTTTTTTTGCGGTATGCGGGCGTCTCACTGTTGTGGCCTCTCCCTTTGCGGAGCACAGGCTCCGGACGTGCAGGTTCAGTGGCCATGGCTCACGGGCCCAGCCACTCCGCGGCATGTGGGATCCTCCTGGACCGGGTTACGAACCCGTGTCCCCTGCATCAGCAGGCGCAGACCACTGCGCCACCAGGGAAGACACCCCTAATTTTTTTAACGTAGTAATGACTGAGCTGAGAATTCACCAACTGATTGTATAGAAGCATACCCAGAGTCGTGCACAAACTCTTACACCACTTAATCCATGGGTTCCTACACAGGAAGTCCATATTACAACTTGTTGATTAGAGGTGTGTGGTGACTCCTTGCTCTTATACTGCAGCACAATGCTTAAGTACTCTGAAGCTAGAGCGTCACTGACTAGAGTGATTTTAGTCAAATTATTTCACCTTCTGGGTCTTAATTTCTTCATCTGTAAAATTGGGAAAGTTCATAGTTTTGTGCAATGCCGAATAAATGTAAGTTCCTCTTCTCCTCCTTGTCTTCCTCCTTCATCTTTTTCGTTAGCATCTTGTTTAAATCAGGGAAAATTTATTTGCCCAATTCTCCTCTACACTACTACAATGTAGTGCTCTGAGCTCAGTTGTCCCATGCTGAGTTTTACTGTAGTTACCTGTGTGTCTGCCATCTTTCTTTATAGAACTGAAAGCTCCTTTGTTTTCGTGAGGGGAATTCATCTAATACTGATGTATTCTAATTTACCTAGTAAAGAAATTGAGTGCCACTATCCCTGTACTAAGTACTTCACCTATGTGTCATGGGCAAAAAAATAAGATATGGTTTTCAATAAAAAATTCCACAAATAATAATAGCAATTACTGTTTTAAATGTCGAATATTGATCAATATGCTGCTAACACACATACATGACTATATAATCCTCCCTTTAAGGCAGTGGTTTCCAAATTTATATGCCCATTAGAATCAGATGAAAATTAAAAAAAAATTCTAAAACCCAGGCATCACTCCATACCAATTAAATAAAATGTCCGGAGATGGAACAAAGACATAAGTAGTTTTTGAAGCTTCCCAGTTACCTTCAGTGAGCAGACAAGTTTGGGAACCACTACTTTAAGGTTAGTCCTGCTATTATCAACCACAGATTTTAGATGAGGTAATTGTGTGTCTCTAAGAAATTAAGGCATTCTGACTCCAGGACCCCATGCACTCAAACATTATATTACATAAATTGCAATTTAATTAAAAACTCTAAATATATACATATGATTTATGCATATGTAAGATCATATATTCACAGAAATATACTTATAAAATATGTATATGTGCAAATATAAAAACAGATTAGAAGTATATGAGAATTGATATAGAGTGGAGAATAGGAAAATTGGAAAACCTAATATCGTTTTTGGCGATGGTTGGTCCTGTTGTGGTTGGAGCATTTAAGAATCATTTTGAAGACAAAGTTGAGGTTTCATCTGAGTTTGGAAAGAGAAGTAGTTATACAGGTATAAAATTGGAGAAGTTCCTTTGAGGGCATATGGAGCAGCTTGGCTAAATGGCCTGAGGTAGGAGAGAGCATGGGAAGTTTGAAATTGGCAAATAGTAAAAGGAGCTAGAAATGACCTGGGAAAAGCTGAGATATGGAGTCAGAGCTGAAAGAGGTACCTAAGTCAGGTATTTGAGTGTCTTGTATTGCAGGTTAAGGGCTTTAAGCTCTACCATTTATTTGCTTTGCTGAATTTAATTGAAGATTAATACGGGTAGAGTCATCATTAATGCACATCATATGCTCATATCTACATTTATGACAGTTTTGATTTTGAGTACATT
The DNA here is from genome assembly GCF_964165515.1 of Mesoplodon bidens. Taxonomy (NCBI): domain Eukaryota; kingdom Metazoa; phylum Chordata; class Mammalia; order Artiodactyla; family Ziphiidae; genus Mesoplodon; species Mesoplodon bidens. The sequence continues at coordinate 83,769,482 of NC_138164.1, forward strand.
GCTATAGACAGGCGTGAGTACCAATACTTCTCTTTAAATCTTGCAGTGAAATCCTAAGTTCTTTGCAGGCCGGAAACCACATTTTAGCATTAATTGCCAGATGCCACTGGCAAGAAACACATTTCCCTGAATAGACTCCTATTTGCCAGTTCCAGAGATTAACAATATAATTGGATGTCAGAATGCATCCTTTCCATATCTTTCTCCACTCCTCATTGCTGTTTTCATAACAGGAAAACCTAAAAGGAATGAAGCAGGTGATCTTGCTTACCTAATTCTGGAACTCAGAAGCCTACAAGAATAGGCAGAGAGATGTTTCCAGCATGACTACACATTTACTTATAACCACACAGAAAATTAATGGTAAAATTTTCCTTCTAAATATTTTTCTTCATTTTCACATTCTTTGTGTTGGTTCAGACTTTCTTCACCTTTCTAGAATCACTGGCAGAGTTCCCTGACTTCAACATTTTACTCTTTCAATCTATCTTCCACACTGTCAAAAGAAGGGTTGTCTGTTTAAAGTTTAAATTTTCCCATTATTCCACTTCTAAATCCATCATTGTCTGTCTAGTCATTATAGGATTAAGTCCAACCTCCTTAGATGGTTTGCAAGGCTCATCCCTATCTATCTATCTCTTCAGTCTCATCAGCATCAAACCCTGAATAATGAAAGTCTTGCATTTCTTGTAGTTTTCCATTTCTTATCTCTGTTTTTCTTAACAATTTGTAAAAGTTTTATTGAGATATACTTCATATCGTATAAAATTCATCTATTTGAATTGAAAAATTCAGTGGTTTTATAATATATTCACATACTTCTGCAACTCTCCAATTTTAAAACATTTTCATCACTACAAAATATACTTATGCTCATTAATAGTCACTGTATATTCCCCCTCCCCCCAGCCCATGGCAACTGCTAGTCTAATTTTTGTCTCTGTTGATTTTCACATTTTGAACACTTCATATAAATAGAATCATATAATACTTGGTATTTTGTGCCTGGCTTCTTTGACTTAGCATAATGTTTTCAAGGTTCATTCATGTTAATAGGCATTAGCTGCACACCTATTCATCAAATTGTAGACATTAGGTTGCTTCCCCTTTTTTGATATTATGAATAATGCTGAGACAAAACAGATTTGGTTCTTCCTTTTTAACCAGTCTGACAATCTCTGCACTCTGATTGAATCGTTTTATCCATTCACATTTACTATTATTATTTATATGGTTGAATTAAAGTGTGTGTCACCTTTCTTTTTGTTTTCTGTGTGTGTCATGACTACTTTGTTACTCTTTTGTTACTCTTTTGACTATTTTGATACTATTTTATTGCCTTTTATATAATGCAATGTCTTCTAATGTAACATTTTAATTCCTTTTTATTATTTAACTATATTTTGATCTATGTTTCTAAAGCTTCTTCTAGGCCTTAAAATATACATCACATTATTAGTATCTACGTTAGATTTATATTAACTTATTTCCATTGAGGGATAGAAATCTTATACCTACACAGCTTCACTCCCTCCACAAACACCCTTTTCTTTTCTATTATTTTATTCATATCATGACTATACATGTTATCTTTTGTCTTTCAAAGAAGTTGAGAGGAGAAAGTAGAGCAATTAAAGAATTTTAGAATGTATTTTATTAGCCTTCTTATATGAGATTTCTGCTTCTCTTTATTCTCATTATTTCTTCCTGTGAATTCAAGTTACCAAAGTTGTCATTTTATTACTAAAATTCAGCTTTGTTTCCACTTCTCTTGTATGCTATTATTGTCAAATGTATTATATTTCCATATGTTACAGGAGCAACAATACAATTTATATATATAATATGTATATATGGAAAATCTTACAAATCTTACAAATATACATTATATATATATATATATATAATGTATATATGTTTGTGTGTATGTGTATACAGGTTTCCTCTGCTATTTGAAAGTAGAGCATTCCTATGAAACCTGTTCTAAACAAAGAAACAATTACCTTAGGACACATCTTGCCAATGGATATACAAAATTAATTGAGATAAAGCATTCACATTTCTTTCAGTTAGGAAAAGCAGGTACGAATGCAGGTCTTTTGTAAAAGTAAAGTGGCATAAAGTGAACTTTTGAAAAGTGAGGGATACCTGTATAGTTTAAGCAATTGTTTATAATGAGTTAAAAGAAGAAAAGAGAGATGCAAATATATTCTTTTATAATCACTAATTACCTTTATCAGTGCTCTTTTTTCCCCCATGTGTATTTAAATCTTTCATCACTTGCTTTCAGTCTAAAAATCTACTGTTAGTGTTTCTTATAAGGCAGACATGCCAGGTCAGATTCTTCAAATTCACTTTTTTCCCTTTATCCAGGAATGTGCATATTTTGCCTTCATTTTTGCAAGATAGCTTTACTGTGTATAAGATTTCTGGGTGACTTTTTCTCCTTCACTCCTTTGGATATGTCATCACACTGCCTTCTGGCCTTCATTATTTCCTTTTTTTTTTTAACACCTTTATCAGAGTATAATTGCTTTACAATGGTGTGTTAGTTTCTTCTTTATAACAAAGTGAATCAGCTATACATATACATATATATCCTCCCTCTTGCATCTCAGTGGTTTGTTTTATTGGTGTGGTCTCTGGTACTTGATGAGTTGTTCTCCTCTTGGTGCTTTTGATAACTTCTTGTTATGTTTGCCTCTCTAGATTTTGACAGTGATATGTCTGAACTTAGATCTCTTTGAGTTTATTGTATGTGAAGTTTGTTGAGCTTATGGATGTGTTGATTAATTTTGTCTTCCAGTTTGGGAGATTTTCAACTATCATTTCTTCGAATATTTTTTCTTCTCCTTTCTTTCTTCTCCTTTCTCTCCTTCCAGTATTTCATTTATGTATATGTCAGTGTGCCTAATTATTTCCCACATTTCTTTAAGGCTCTGTTTATTTTTATTCATTTTTTTCTCTCTGTTCTTAAATTGTATAACTGCTATCAATCTACCATCAATTTTTCTGACTTTTTTCTTCCTCCAAGTCAAATACAATATTGGGCCCTTTAGTGATTTTTTTTCCCATTTGGTTATTGTACTTTTGACTCCATAATTTTCATCTTGTTCTTTTGAATAATTCCAATCTTATTATTGCTATTCTCTATTTGATAAGGTGCTGTCATCATACTTTCATTTAATTATTTAAGCATTGTTTCCTTTAGTTCTTTTCACATATTTATAATACCTCTTCTGAATTCTTTGTTTGCTATGTCCACTGTCTGGGCTGCCTCAAAGGCAATTCCTATTGCCTTTTTTTTTAACCTATGTATGAGTTATACATTCCTGTTTCTTTGAATGTCTTACAATTTTATTGTTGAAAATTAGACATTTTAGATAATATATTGTACCAAATCTCAGTATTGATTCCCTTCCTCTCCTGAGGCTTGCTGCTATTGTTTACTTGTTCATTTACTTCTTTGTTTAGTGATTTTGCTAAACTACATCTATGAAGCCTATTTCCTCCCTCACTGTGCAGCCTTGGATGTTCCTGCTCAGATTTTTCTTTTAGATTGATTACCCAGGGGCCACTCCTGGTTTAGCATAATGAACTTGTTGGTTAGAGATGTTCACCCTTTACTATTGAACCTGTAAAATGTGTAACTTGTAAACTGTGTTCATAATTCAAGGAATTTCAATGTTTGTCTCATGTTCATCCAGGAACTAGTACCTTGGAAGTTTCCTTTTTACTTCATCTGGAGAGGGTATAGCCTTTAGCATGGACAGTCTTCCATTCTTCCAGATCATCAATGATGATTATGATTTATTCATAAACCTTGCTTCCCAGGAGTTGTCCCCGGGTCAGAATAGCTTGTCATTTTTTTTAGTGTTTGGTCAGAAGTACCTAAGCCCTTTGTGCCGTTGAGGATTCTGCGCTTGGCTGATAAATCTGCTAGTGGCTTAGGGAATGCTTCCAATCTTCTATATCCCACTCTAATTGTTCCTGAGTCAGTGTAGCCTAATACATGAGTATATAGTCTTGACATCCAGATTTGTTTGTAATCCCAGGAGGACTCTTTCAGACTGTCTTTTTCCCTGGTTTTCTTTGTGAAACTTCTGGCTGCTCTGCTGTTTCCCTTTTTCTTAGGAGTATAAGGAGGCTACAAATTCCTTTTTAAACCTCTTCATTATTTTCTACAATGGCTTTGGGCATGAAATTATTTTAGCTCCCTTCTGAAATCAGCACTTTCAGGTATATTTGCAGAGCTCACGATCCTTAAGGCCTGCCTCTCCCCTTGGGCAGAAGCTGTGTACCACTACACCTGGGCTGGAGGTGAAGACAACTACCCTTTTCTCCCTGAGTGACATCCCAGCTCTACAAGTGAGTGTGACTGAGAGTAGTAGCATTTGGTCCTCTTGGCTTGTCTCTCCCTGGATAGAACCTCTGTGTTACAAATGAGCTAAGGTGGAGGGGTTGGGAAGATCAAGCCCCAGCATTCTTGCTTTATCATACTCAAAATAGAGCTTTCACCACACAGTCCTACAGGGTAATGATAAACACTGCTTGCCTGCCCCTGACGGGGTAAAACCATAGTCATAGACTGGAAGCTTAGAGGAGAGGGAACTCTTTCTTCTTGGCTTTACTCTTCTGAATTAGCACACTTAGAGTTTCCATTACACAGAGCTGGGGAGGATTAGAAGAGGGTGGTTCAACTGCCACAGACCTAGCTATTCTGAACAAGATTTAGTCAATTTTTTAAATATATGTTTATTAATTTTCTATATGCCCTTAGGATGATTTCCAGTGACTTTAAATGGCTTTTTAAAAAATAATTTTCACCTGTCAGATAACTACTTCATTGAAGATGTCACAGAACTTATTATGCCAGTATTCTGGAAAATTTGCTCAATTCTTACTCATTGTTAAAACTAGAACTCAGGTGTTATCTTTTCCCAGAAACTTTCTTTATTCCTTTGGTTGAGGTATGGGACCATTCTCTCTTCCTGCATTATACTGAATGCATTTTTTTAATGTTTCTATTCTCAAGTTCTAAGTTCCTCAATTTTTTTCCTAGTCATCTAGCTCACCAACCCTTACTTAGCCTTCCAAATGCAATCAAGTTCCATACTCATCAGCACTCTCTCCTCTTTCTTGGCTCTCAAGTCTGTAGATACTCCTCTATTTTTCATGAGCCATATAAATATATACACATATGTATATTTCAGTGTTTACTACATTACATTTAAATTTTACATTTCTTTCACCTCACTAGTGTCTGTAAGCTTTTCAATTACATTTTATTTTCTTTGTGTCTCTAGTATCTAGGCAAGCACCAGACACATAGTAAATACTGATGAATTAATTCAACACATGCCTTTTGAGAGAAAACTATGTGCCAAATACTGTACAAAGTATTGGAAAGACAAAGGTGTACACTAACAGATGGTATACCGACCTTCATGTAACATATGACCTAACAGATGAAACAGGTATTGAGTAAACAGTTAAACAAATGAATTTTAAAAATGAGAAGTACTGAGGTGAACCTGCACCCAATGTTCAGAGAGTTAATAATATCATCTGATGTCCTTGGAGTTGTGATGAGGAAGTGATGACTGACATGAAATAAAAAAGCAAATGCTATTTTACTAGGGAAATAGGATCAATGGGGGAAGAGTTCAAAGCAGGGAGTTGCACATGTCAACCACCCAGTGGTAGAGTGAGCACAGAACTCTAGGATATGAGAGTTTACTATGGCTGGAACAGGCATTGTGAAGGAGGGATAGAGCGGGAGATATAGTGATAGGTAGTACAGTTGACCCTTGAACAGCATGGGGCTTGGGGGTGTCAACACTGCACAGTCAAAACTCCACCTGTAGCTTTATAGTCAGCCCTCCACATCTGCATTTCTGTATTCTCTGATTCAGTCAACTGCAGACCCTGTAGTTCTGCAATACGTATTTATTGAAAAAAATTCGAGAATATTTTTTTGTTTTGGTTTCTTTCATTTTTGGCTGCACCACTCGCAGCTTGTGGGATTCTAGTACACCGACCAAGGATTGAACCCAGGTCCCCTGTAGTGGAAGTGCAGAGTTCGAACCACTGGACCACCAGGGAATTCCCTAGCCAATTCTAAATCATTCCATATTTTTGTATAGCCTGTGTGTTAGAAGTGGAATTCACGTTTTTAAATGACTTTTAAAAAATCAAATAAATAATATTTCAGGATGGGTAAAAATTATATGAAATTCAATTCCAGTGTTCAGAAAAACCCCTGGTATTAGAATACAGCTATACTCATTTGTTTATGTACTGTCTATGGCTGCTTTTGCTACCAGGACAGAGTTAAGTAGTTATGATAGAGACCATATGGCCCTCCAAACAATCTGGCCCTTTACAAAAATAAGTTTGTCAACCCTAGTCCTATAGTAGTAGCATATACTGAAATGTTTGAATCAAAACATTTAAAGGGCATATAATCACATAGTCCTGTTTTGTTTTTGGAGGGAGGACAACTTAGGGAAGGAAGACCAGTTCAAAGATGAGTCAGGAGTCCCCAGGACCATCCCAGGGTTGCATGATTTGCTAGGAAGACTCATGAGACTCAGCGTCTAGTCATACTCATGACTATGGTTTTATTACAGCCAAAAGATACAGAGCAAAATAAGCAAAGGGGGAAAAGGAGTGAGGCAAAATCCAGAGGATACAAAGCACTGGATTCCATGAGTCCTCTTTCAATGAAGTCACATAGACATGCTTTAATTCCTGTATCAACAGGTGTGACAATACATGTGAAATGTTTTCTATTAGAAATGCTTGCCTGAGCCTTGGAGTCCTAGGTTTTTATTGGGGGCTGGACACATAGGCATGTGCACCTCTGCCTAGTACATACAGTAATTCCAAACTCCCAGAAGGAAAGTGAGTTTTCAGCATAATCCATATTGTTTGCACAAAGAGTTTAGTAACTCTGAGCCACTCTTTTTTTTAATTTATTTTTTTTTTACATCTTTATTGGAGTATAATTGCTTTACAATGGTGTGTTAGTTTCTGCTTTATAACAAAGTGAATCAGTTATACAAATACATATGTTCCCATATCTTTTCCCTCTTGCGTCTCTATCCCTCCCATCCTCGCTATCCCACTCCTCTAGGTGGTCACAAAGCACCAAGCTGATCTCCCCGTGCTATGTGGCTGCTTCCCACTAGCTATCTATTTTACGTTTGGTAGTGTATATATGTCCATGCCTCTCTCTTGCTTTGTCACAGCTTACCTTTCCCCTTCCCCATATCTTCAAGTCCATTCTCTAGTAGGTCTGTGTCTTTATTCCTTTCTTACCCCTAGGTTCTTCATGACATTATTTTTTCTTAAATTCCATATATATGTGTTAGCATACGGTATTTGTCTTTCTCTTTCTGACTTACTTCACTCTGTATGACAGACTCTAAGTCTAGCCACCTCATTACAAATAGCTTAATTTCGTTTCTTTTTATGGCTGAGTAGTATTCCATTGTATATATGTGCCACATCTTCTTTATCCATTCATCCGATGATGGACACTTAGGTTGTTTCCATCTCTGGGCTATTGTAAATAGAACTGCTCTTATCAGTGAGTAGTGGGAAGTTACCAAAATCCAAGTTCCCAGATGGAAGTCAAGAGCCAGCTTAGCAAGCCAGCATTTGTAAGTATAGCAGTTTCAGTCCTGCCATTGTAACTACTTTTCTATACGTGAGGTTATTGCAGCAATTGAAGTAGAAATTTCTATTGCAGTAGAAATTGCCCTTCTACTGCCCCTCCCTGAGCAACTCAAACAAATAGTCTAAAAACAAAACTCACCATAGCCCTGCTCTTACTCTCATTATTGGCAATTTAGCCTGGCCTATGAATGAACTCAAAAAGGACTAGAATGAACTGAATATGGTATTTAGTTTAAAACAAAACAAATGATTTCAACTCATTAGATTATGACTAAATTCATAATTACCAAGTGCCTTTAGTATATATAAATATTATTATAGCTTTTACAGTATCTCTTGTAGGGCTGCTAATATATCGATCCCACTTAATATCCTAACTATTATTTCTAGAAGGCATAACATTATCGCTATTTGTAATGGCAACCCTAATGATCCTAAATTCACACTTCACTTTAGCCAGCATAATACCAATCATCTTATTAGTGTCCGTAGCCTGGGAGGCTGCACTCTGATTATCCTTACTAGAGATAGTATCAAACACATATGACACCAACTGCGTATAAAATCTTAACCTCCTCCAATGCTAAAATTTATTGTCCCTACGATTATATTAATACCCCTAACTTGTTTATCAAAAAATAATATGGCTTGAATTAATGCTATAGCCCATAGCCTGCTAATTAGCCTCACAAGCCTGCTCCTCCTTAATCAGTTTATTAATAGCCTTAATTTCTTATTAATGTTCTTTTCCAACTCCTTATCTACACTGCTATTGACCTTAACAATATGACTCTATTAATGGCCAGCCAATCTCACCTGCTCAGAGTCACTGACCCGAAAAAAACTATACATCACTATACTAATCATATTACAAACATCTGTAATTATAACATTTAGTGCCACAGAAATAATTTTATTTTACATTATATTCGAGGCCACACTAGTTCCTACACTCATTATCATCACTTGATGAGTTAACCAGACAGAACGCCTTAATGCAGGACTCTATTTTTTATTCTACACACCTGTCCGGTCACTCCCACTTCTAGTAGCACTAGTATATATTCAAGACACTACGGGTTGGGGCTTCCCTGGTGGCGCAGTGGTTGAGAGTCCGCCTGCTGATGCAGGGTACACGAGTTCATACCCCGGTCTGGGAAGATCCCACATGCCGCGGAGCGGCTAGGCCCGTGAGCCATGGCCGCTGAGCCTGCACGTCTGGAGCCTGTGCTCTGCAACGGGAGAGGCCACAACAGTGGGAGGTCCGCATACTGTAAGAAAAAAAAAAAAAAAAAAAAACGGCTACGGGCTCTCTACATTTCTTAACACTGCAATATTGAACCAAAGCATTACCCAATTCTTTTTTTTTTTTTAATTTTATTTTTTTTATTAGTTTCTGCTTTATAACAAAGTGAATCAGTCATACATATACATCTGTTCCCACATCCCTTCCCTCATGCATCTCCCTCCCTCCCACCCTCCCCATCCCACCCCTCCAGGCGGTCACAAAGCACCGAGCTGATCTCCCTGTGCTCTGCGGCTGCTTCCCACTATCTATCTACCTTACGTTTGGTAGTGTATATATGTCCATGCCTCTCTTTCGCTTTGTCACAGCTTACCCTTCCCCCTCCCCATATCCACAAGTCCATTCTCAAGTAGGTCTGTGTCTTTATTCCCGTTTTACCCCTAGGTTCTTCATGACATTTTTTTTTTTAATTCCGTATATATGTGTTAGCATACGGTATTTGTCTTTCTCTTTCTGACTTACTTCACTCTGTATGACAGACTCTAGGTCTATCCACCTCATTACAAATAGCTCAGTTTCGTTTCTTTTTATGGCTGAGTAATATTCCATTGTATATATGTGCCATATCTTCTTTATCCATTCATCCGATGATGGACACTTAGGTTGTTTCCAGCTCCGGGCTATTGTGAATAGAGCTGCAATGAACATTTTGGTACATGTCTCTTTTTGAATTATGGTTTTCTCAGGGTATATGCCTAGTAGTGGGATTCCTGGGTCATATGGTAGTTCTATTTGTAGTTTTTTAAGGAACCTCCATAATGTTCTCCATAGTGGCTGTACCAATTCACATTCCCACCAGCAGTGCAAGAGTGTTCCCTTTTCTCCGCACCCTCTCCAGCATTTATTGTTTCTCGATTTCTTGATGATGGCCATTCTGACTGGTGTGAGATGATATCTCATTGTAGTTTTGATTTGCATTTCTCTAATGATTAATGATGTTGAGCATTCTATCATGTGTTTGTTGGCAGTCTGTATATCTTCTTTGGAGAAATGCCTATTTAAGTCTTCTGCCCATTTTTGGATTGGGTTGTTTGTTTTTTTGCTATTGAGCTGCATGAGCTGTTTATAAATTTTGGAGATTAATCCTTTGTCAGTTGCTTCATTTGCAAATATTTTCTCCCATTCTGAGGGTTGTCTTTTGGTCTTGTTTATGGTTTCCTTTGCTGTGCAAAAGCTTTGAAGTTTCATTAGGTCCCATTTGTTTATCTTTGTTTTTATTTCCATTTCTCTAGGAGGTGGGTCCAAAAGGATCTTGCTGTGATTTATGTCATAGAGTGTTCTACCTATGTTTTCCTCTAAGAGTTTGATAGTTTCTGGCCTTACATTTAAGTCTTTAATCCATTTTGAGCTTATTTTTGTGTATGGTGTTAGGGAATGATCTAATCTCAAACTTTTACATGTCCCTGTCCAGTTTTCCCAGCACCACTTATTGAAGAGGCTGTCCTTTCTCCACTGTACATTCCTGCCTCCTTTATCAAAGATAAGTTGGCCATATGTGCGTGGGTTTATCTCTGGGCTTTCTATCCTGATCCACTGATCTATCTTTCTGTTTATATGCCAGTACCACACTGTCTTGATTACTGTAGCTTTGTAGTATAGTCTGAAGTCAGGGAGCCTGATTCCTCCAGCTCCATTTTTCGTTCTCAAGATTGCTTTGGCTATTCGGGGTCTTTTGTTTTTCCAAACAAATTTTGAAATTTTTTGTTCTAGTTCTGTGAAAAATGCCAGTGGTAGTTTGATAGGGATTGCATTGAATCTGTAGATTGCTTTGGGTAGTAGAGTCATTTTGACAATATTGATTCTTCCAATCCAGGAGCATGGTATATCTCTCCATCTATTTGTATCATCTTTAATTTCTTTCATCAGTGTCTTATAATTTTCTGCATACAGGTCTTTTGTCTCCTTAGGTAGGTTTATTCCTAGATATTTTATTCTTTTTGTTGCAATGGTAAATGGGAGTATTTTCTTGATTTCATTTTCAGATTTTTCATCATTAGTGTACAGGAATGCCAGAGATTTCTGTACATTAATTTTGTATCCTGCTACTTTACCAAATTCATTGATTAGCTCTAGTAGTTTTTCGGTAGCATCTTTAGGATTCTCTATGTATAGTATCATGTCATCTGCAAACAGTGACAGCTTTACTTCTTGTTTTCCAATTTGGATTCCTTTTATTTCCTTTTCTTCTCTGATTGCTGTGGCTAAAACTTCCAAAACTAGGTTGAATAAGAGTGGTGAGAGTGGGCAGCCTTGTCTTGTTCCTGATCTTAGTGGAAATGGTTTCAGTTTTTCACCATTGAGGACAATGTTAGCTGTGGGTTTGTCATATATGGCCTTTATTATGTTGAGGAAAGTTCCCTCTATGCCTACTTTCTGCAGGGTTTTTATCATAAATGGGTGTTGAATTTTGTCGAAAGCTTTCTCTGCATCTATTGAGATGATCATATGGTTTTTCTCCTTCAACTTGTTAATATGGTGTATCACATTGATTGATTTGCGTATATTGAAGAATCCTTGCATTCCTGGAATAAACCCCACTTGATCATGGTTTATGATCCTTTTAATGTGCTGTTGGATTCTGTTGGCTAGTATTTTGTTGAGGATTTTTGCATCTATGTTCATCAGTGATATTGGCCTGTAGTTTTCTTTCTTTGTGACATCCTTGCCTGGTTTGGGTATCAAGGTGATGGTGGCCTCGTAGAATGAGTTTGGGAGTGTTCCTTCCTCTGATATTGTTTGGAAGAGTTTGAGAAGGATGGGTGTTAGCTCTTCTCTAAATGTTTGATAGAATTCGCCTGTGAAGCCATCTGGTCCTGGGCTTTTGTTTGATGGAAGATTTTTAATCACAGTTTCAATTTCAGTGCTTGTGATTGGTCTATTCATATTTTCTATTTCTTCCTGAGTCAGTCTTGGCAGGTTGTGCATTTCTAAGAATTTGTCCATCTCTTCCAGGTTGTCCATTTTATGGGCATAGAGTTGCTTATAGTAATCTCTCATGATCTTCTGTATTTCTGCAGTGTCAGTTGTTACTTCTCCTTTTTCATTTCTAATTCTATTGATTTGAGTCTTCTCCCTTCTTTTCTTGATGAGTCTGGCTAATGGTTTATCAATTTTGTTTATCTTCTCAAAGAACCAGCTTTTAGTTTTATTGATCTTTGCTATCGTTTCCTTCATTTCTTTTTCATTTATTTCTGATCTGATTTTTATGATTTCTTTCCTTCTGCTAACTTTGGGATGTTTTTGTTCTTCTTTCTCTAATTGCTTTAGGTGCAAGGTTAGGTTGTTTATTCGAGATGTTTCCTGTTTCTTAAGGTGGGATTGTATTGCTATAAACTTCCCTCTTAGAACTGCTTTTGCTGCATCCCATAGGTTTTGGGTCGTCGTATCTCCATTGTCATTTGTTTCTAGGTATTTTTTTATTTCCTCTTTGATTTCTTCAGTGATCACTTCGTTATTAAGTAGTGTATTGTTTAGCCTCCATGTGTTTGTATTTTTTACAGCTCTTTTCCTGTAATTGGTATCTAGTCTCATAGCATTGTGGTCAGAAAAGATACTTGATACAATTTCAATTTTCTTAAATTTACCAAGGCTTGATTTGTGACCCAAGATATGATCTATCCTGGAGAATGTTCCATGAGCACTTGAGAAAAATGTGTATTCTGTTGTTTTTGGATGGAATGTCCTATAAATATCAATTAAGTCCATCTTGTTTAATGTATCATTTAAAGCTTGTGTTTCCTTATTTATTTTCATTTTGGAAGATCTGTCCATTGGTGAAAGTGGGGTGTTAAAGTCCCCTACTATGATTGTGTTACTGTCGATTTCTCCTTTTATGGCTGTTAGTATTTGCCTTATGTATTGAGGTGCCCCTATGTTGGGTGCATAAATATTTACAATTGTTATATCTTCTTCTTGGATCGATCCCTTGATCATTATGTAGTGTCCTTCTTTGTCTCTTCTAGTAGTCTTTATTTTAAAGTCTATTTTGTCTGATATGAGAATTGCTACTCCAGCTTTCTTTTGGTTTCCATTTGCATGGAATATCTTTTTCCATCCCCTTACTTTCAGTCTGTATGTGTCTCTAGGTCTGAAGTGGGTCTCTTGTAGACAGCATATATATGGGTCTTGTTTTTGTATCCATTCAGCCAATCTGTGTCTTTTGGTGGGAGCATTTAGTCCATTTACATTTAAGGTAATTATCGATATGTATGTTCCTATTCCCATTTTCTTAATTGTTTTGGGTTCATTATTGTATGTCTTTTCCTTCGTTGTGTTTCTTGCCTAGAGAAGTTCCTTTAGCATTTGTTGTAAAGCTGGTTTGGTGGTGCTGAACTCTCTCAGCTTTTGCTTGTCTGTAAACGTTTTAATTTCTCCATCAAATCTGAATGAGATCCTTGCTGGGTAGAGTAATCTTGGTTGAAGGTTTTTCTCTTTCATCACTTTAATTATGTCCTGCCACTCCCTTCTGGCTTGTAGAGTTTCTGCTGAGAGATCAGCTCTTATCCTGATGGGGATTCCCTTGTGTGTTATTTGTTGTTTTTGCCTTGCTGCTTTTATTATGATTTCTTTGTGTTTAATTTTTGACAGTTTGATTAATATGTGTCTTGGCGTATTTCTCCTTGGATTTATTCTGTATGGGACTCTCTGTGCCTCCTGGACTTGATTAACTATTTCCTTTCCCATATTAGGGAAGTTTTCAACTATAATCTCTTCAAATATTTTCTCAGTCCCTTTCTTTTTCTCTTCTTCTTCTGGAACCCCTATAATTCGAATGTTGGTGTGTTTAATGTTGTCCCAGAGGTCTCTGAGACTGTCCTCTGTTCTTTTCATTCTTTTTTCTTTATTTTGCTCTGCAGCAGTTATTTCCACTATTTTATCTTCCACCTCACTTATCCGTTCTTCTGCCTCAGTTATTCTGCTATTGATCCCATCTAGAGTAGTTTTCATTTCATTTATTGTGTTTTTAATCGATGCTTGATTCATCTTTAGTTCTTCTAGGTCCTTGTTAACTGTTTCTTGCATTTTGTCTATTCTATTTCCAAGATTTTGGATCTGGGAAATAGAATCTTGTATCATCTTTACCATCATTATTCTGAATTCTTTTTCAGGTAGACTGCCTATTACCTCTTCATTTGTTAGGTCTGGTGGGTTTTTATCTTGCTCCTTCTCCTGCTGTGTGTTTTTCTGTCTTCTCATTTTGCTTATGTTACTGTGTTTGGGGTCTCCTTTTCGCAGGCTGCAGGTTCGTAGTTCCCGTTGTTTTTGGTGTCTGTCCCCAGTGGCTAAGGTTGGTTTAGTGGGTTGTGTAGGCTTCCTGGTGGAGGGGACTAGTGCCTGTGTTCTGGTGGATGAGGCTGGATCTTGTCTTTCTGGTGGGCAGGTCCACGACTGGTGGTGTGTTTTGGGGTGTCTGCGGATTTTTTATGATTTTAGGCCGCCTCTCTGCTAATGGGTGGCGTTGTGTTCCTGTCTTGCTAGTTGTTTGGCTTAGGGTGTCCAGCACTGTAGCTTGCTGGTCGTTGAGTGAAGCTGGGTGCTGCTGTTGAGATGGAGATCTCTGGAAGATTTTCGCCGTTTGATATTATGTGGAGCTGGGAGGTCTCTTGTGGACCAGTGTCCTGAAGTTGGCTCTCCCACCTCAGAGTCACAGCACTGACTCCTGGCTCCTCAATTTGGGATGATTTGTTGTCTATTCATGTATTCCACAGATGCAGGGTACATCAAGTTGATTATGGAGCTTTAATCCGCTGCTTCTGAGGCTGCTGGGAGAGGTTTCCCTTTCTCTTCTTTGTTCTCACAGCTCCTGGGTCTCAGCTTTGGATTTGGCCCCGCTTCTGCGTGTAGGTCGCCGGAGGGCGTCTGTTCTTCGCTCAGACAGGACAGGGTTAAAGGAGCAGCCTCTTCGGGGACTCTGGCTCACTCAGGCCAGGCGGGAGGGAGGGGCACGGAGTGCGGGGCGAGCCTGCAGCGGCAGAGGTCGGCATGACGTTGTACCAGCCCGAGGCGCGCCGTGCGTTCTCCCAGGGAAGCCGCCCCTGGATCCCGGGACCCTGGCAGTGGCGGGCTGCACAGGCTCCCGGAAGGGCGGTGTGGACAGTGACCTGCGCTCGCACACAGGCTTCTTGGCGGCGGCAGCAGCAGCCCCAGCGTCCCACGCCCGTCACTGGGCTCCGCGCTTTCAGTCGTGACTTGCGCCCGTCTGTGGAGCCCCTTTAAGCAGCGCTCTTAATCCCCTCTCCTCGCGCACCAGGAAACCAAGAGGGAAGAAAAAGTCTCTTGCCTCTTCGGCAGCTCCAGAGTTTTCCTGGACTCCCTGCCGACTAGCTGTGGCACATTAGCCCCCTTCAGGCTGAGTTCTCGCCGCCAGCCCCAGTCCTCTCCCTGCGCTCTGACCGAAGCCTGAGCCTCAGCTTCCAGCGCCGCCCGCCCTGGTGGGCGAGCAGACAAGCCTCTCAGGCTGGTGAGTGCTGCTCGGCACCGATCCTCTGTGCGGGAATCTCTCCGCTTTGGCCTACCCAGGTATGTGGGGAGTTTCTTGCCTTTTGGGAGGTCTGGGGTCTTCTGCCAGCATTCAGTAGGTGTTCTGTAGGAGTTGTTCCACGTGTAGCTGTATTTCTGGTGTATCCGTGGGGAGGAGGGTGATCTCCGCGTCTTAGCATTACCCAATTCTTGATCCAACGTTTTCATATGACGTTTCATCTCCACCTTTGATTACCCAAATCACATGTAGAAGCCCCCATCGCAGGCTCTATAGTCCTTGCAGTCATATTACTAAAACTTGGAGGCTACGGCATTCTACGAATCACAGCGATACTTAACCCACTAACAGAATTCGTAGCATACCCCCTTCTTATGCTTTCCCTATGAGGAATAATCATAACCAGTTCAATCTGTCTGCGCCAAACAGACCTAAAATCACTTATCGCATATTCTTCCGTTAGTCATATAGCACTTGTCATTGTCGCTATTCTTATCCAAACGCCTTGAAGTTATATAGGAGTCACCGCTTTAATAATTGCCCATGGCCTCACATCATCCATACTATTCTGCCTAGCAAACTCAAATTACGAGTGAGTCCATAGCCTAATAATAATCTTAACCTGAGGCTTACAGACCTTCCTCCCACTAATAGCCACTTGATTACTGCTAGCAAGCCTAAGAAACTTGGCCTTACCCTCAATCATTAATCTGGTCGGAGATTTGTTTGTAGTTACATCGTCCTTCTCATGATCAAATATTACCATTATCTTAATATGAGCCAACATTGTAATTACAGCCTTATACTCTCTATATATACTAAGTACAACACAACGCGGTAAATACACACACCATATTAATAACATTACACCCTCCTTCACACGAGAAAATGCCCTTATAACCCTTCACATCTTACCCCTCCTACTGTTGTCACTAAATCCCTAAATCATCCTAGGCCCCCTGTATTGTAAGTATAGTTTTTTAAAAAAAACACTTGGTTGTGAATCTAGTAACAGAAGGTTGAAACTTCTTATTTATTGAGAAAGTATGCAAGAACTGCTAATTCATGCTCCCATGCCTAACAGTGTGGCTTTTTCAAGCTTTTAAAGGATAGTCGTTATCTGTTGGTCTTAGGAACCAAAAAATTGGTGCAACTCCAAATAAAAGTAATAAACCTATTTTCCTCTTTCGCTCTAGTCACACTACTTATATTAACAATCCCAATTATAATAATTAACACAGATCTTTACAAAAGCAATACAAATCCATCATATGTAAAAAAAAAACTGTTTCATGTGCTTTCATTACCGGCCTAATTCCAACCACAATATTTGTCCACACAGGCCAAGAAATAATTATTTCAAACTGACATTGGATCACTGTTCAAACCCTTAAATTAACACTTAGCTTCAAAATAGATTACTTCTCAATAAAATTCGTACCCGTAGCATTATTTGTCACATGGTCTACTATGGAGTTCTCAATATGATACATACACTCGGATCCCTATATTAATCGGTTCTTCAAATATCTACTCCTCTTCCTTATCACCATGTTAATTCTTGTTACCACCAACAACCTCTTCCAACTTTTTATTGGGTGAGTGGGGGTTGGAATTATATCTTTCCTGCTTATTGGGTGGTGGTGATATGGGTGAACAGACGCAAACACAGCCGTTCTGCAGGCAATCCTATATAACCGCATCAGGGACATTGGATTTATTATGTCAATAGCATGATTCTTATTTAACCTAAACACATGAGACCTGCAACAAATTTTTACATTCGACTTACATCACTCAAATCACCCCCTCATAGGGCTTGTACTAACATCACTCAGATCTCCCCCTCATAGGGCTTGTACTAGCTGTAGGCAGGAAATAGCTCAATTTGGACTTCACCCTTGACTCCCCTCAGCAATAGAAGGCCCTACTCCTGTATCAGCCTTACTCCACTCAGGCACACTAGTCGTGGCAGGAATCTTCTTGCTTATTCGATTTTACCCTTTAACAGAAAACAACAAACATTCAAACAATAGCACTATGCTTAGGAGCCCTCACCACCCTATTCACAGCAGTAGGTACCCTCACCCAAAATGACATTAAAAAAACTGTCGCTTTCTCCACTTTAAGCCAATTAGGCCTAATAATAGTAACAGTTGACATCAACCAACCATATCTAACATTCTTGCACATCTGCACACATGCTTTTTTTAAGGCCATACTATTCATATACTCCAGATCTATTATCCACAGCCTGAACGACAAACAAGATATTCAAAAAATAGGAGGCCAATTCAAAGCTATAGCTTTCACCACAACAGCCCTTATTATTGGAAGTTTAGCACTGATGGGAATGCCTTTCCTCACCAGCTGCTAACACGTCTTATACCAACACCTGAGCCCTGCTAATAACCCTAGCTGCCACCACCCTCACAGCTGTCTATAGTGCTGGCGTTATCTTCTTCACACTACTAGGACAGCCTCGTTTCTCTCCCTTAACCTTAATCATTGAAAACAACCCATTCTTAGTTAACTCCATCAAATACCTACTAATTGGGGCTTCCCTGGTGGCGCAGTGGTTGAGAGTCCACCTGCCGATGCAGGGGACACTAGTTCATGTCCCGGTCCGGGAAGATCCCATCGTGCTGCAGAGCAACTAAGCCCATGAGCCACGGCCGCTGAGCCTGCGCGTCCAGAGCCTGTGCTCCACAACAGTGAGAGGCCCACGTACCGCAAAAAAAAAAACAAAAAAAAACCTACTAATTGGAAGTGTTTTTGCCGGATTCATTATCTCCAACAACATCCCCCCCCACAACGGTCCCCCTAATAACTGTGCCCCCATACCTAAAATTAACTGCCCTTACAGTGACCATCCTAGGCTTTGTACCAGCACTTGAAATTAACCTTAACACAGAAAACTTAAAGTTTATTTACCCCTCAAATACCCGCAAGTTTTCTAGTCTTTTAGGATATTTCCCCACTATCATGCACCGCTTACCTCCCTACTTAAATCTACCAATAAGCCAAAACTCAGCATCCTCCCTCTTAGACTTAATCTGACTAGAAAATATTTTACCAAAAACCACATCCCTTATTCAATTAAAGCTCTCTATGCTAGTCTCAAGCCAAAAAGGCCTTATGAAATGATATTCCCTGTCGTTCCTTATTATCCGTATCCTTAGCATGCTTTTATTTAATTACCATGAGTAATCTCAGTGATAACCACAGCACCAATAAACAGTGATCAGCCAGGAACAATTACCAATCAAGTGCCATAGCTACATAATGCTGCAGTCCCCATTGCTTCCTCACTTAGAAAACCAGAATGACCGGTGTCATAAATAACCCAGTCCCCCAGCCCATTAAACTTAAACACAACTTCCACTTCTTCATCCTTTAAAACATACAGCACCATTAAAAACTCTATTATCAATCCTGAAAGAAATGCCCCCAAAATAGTCTTATTAGAAACCCAAACTTCAGTATACTGCTCAGTAGCCATAGCTGTCATGTAACCCAATGCAGCCAGTATCCCCCCTATATCAAAAACACCACCAAGACTAAAAATGAGCCACAAAAATTCAACACAGTCCCGCACCCAACACCACTACCCACAATCAAACCAAAGTCCCCATAAATAGGTGAAGGTTTTGAAGAAAACCCCACAAAACTAATCACAAAAATCACACTTAAAATAAATACATGTCATCATCATTCCCACATGGATTCTAACCATGACTAATGGCATGAAAAATCATCGTTTTCATTCAACTATAAGAACACCCATGACCAATACCAGAAAATCACACCCACTAATAAAAATCATCAACAATGCATTCATTGACCTCCCAGCCCCATCAAATATCTCGTCATGATGAAACTTTGGTTCTCTATTAGGTATTTGTTTAATTCTACGAATCCTAACAGGCTTGTTCCTAGCAATACATTACACACCAGACGCAATAATTGCCTTCTCATCAGTAACACTCATCTGCCATGACGTTAACTACAGATGAATCATTCGATACATATGTGCAAATGGAGCTTCCATATTCTTTATCTGCCTTTACATTCATGTAGGATGTGGCCTATATTATGGATCCCACACCTTTCTAGAAACATGAAACATTGGAATTGTTCTGATATTTCCAGTTATAGCCACTGAATTCATAGGCTATGTATTACCAGGAGGACACATATCATTTTGAGGAGCAGCAGACATTACAGCCTTCTCTCAGCAATCCCATATGTTGGCACTGCTCTTGTCGAATGGATCTGAGGCGGCTTTTCTGTAGATAAAGCAACACTTACGTGATTTTTTGCCTTCCATTTTATTCTCCCTTTCATCATTACAGATGGAAATGGTAGTAACTTGGACTGAGTTTCTGAAGTGTAAATGGAGAGAGTGGGCAGAGTTGAAAGATACCTAGAAGGTAACATATAGATGATTTAGCCATGACCTGGATATGATAGGTGAAGGGTAAGAAGATACCAAGGATTATGCAGGAATCTGGCTTATGAGTAGATGTTGGTAAACTGATCTCTTCTACAGTTCCATAGTAATTCCAGTTGAAGAATAAACAGATGATGGAGTAAATATCTCATATGATCAATTTGGTCATGTCAAATTTCAAGAAGTGCTGAAATTTTATATATGTATATGAATATATATTTAGTTTGGATATGCATATATATATATATATATATATATATACATATATATATATATACATATATCTATGTGTATGTATACAAATATAACTTGGAGGTTTCCCTGAAGATAATATTAAAATGATACTTTTCATTTTTATGTTCTGAACCAGCTGAAAAATAGCACAGCTATCAGAAGAATGGAAATCTAATAGCATGCTTATTCCAGGATTGGAGGGTGGGATTATGATTACCAATAGCCAAATATGAGACCTTTAATACTGTCCTCACCCCAGGCCACTCCCTAAAGTCACACTTGCATAAGAGAAATTGGTGTGTGAGGCAGATATTAGGCTAGCTACAATGCAAACCACATCTTCATGTATAAAATCCCAAGAGCAGGGCAGGGTTGGCTCCACAATTGGTTATGAAAACCACGCCCTGGGCCTTACATTTCCTAAAGCATAGCGGTCACAGGGTAGAAAGGTTTATAAAAGGCTATAACAGGACAACAGGAAGCAGATCTTAATCCTGATGAGTATAGAAAAGTGAACTTTTAGAAATTTCGCAGTTCACCACTCATAAAATCCACACCTCCCCCACTCCTTGAATGAAAAACAGTGGAGAGAAAATCCAGGAAACTACTCCCTCTGTGTTCCTGACTCTTGGAGACTAAAGGGGAAGCTTCCTTCTGAAACCACACACACACCCACATGCACGCACACATGCAGATTTGGTTTATTTTCAATTGACAAACACAGAGTGAGGCAGTTCCAAAATATATTGTTTTTCTCTTCACTGACACCAGCAATTGTACTGGTTTAATTTAAGCAGCTACATTTATGAAACATTTTGAGTATACTGATGTTGAGGTGACCTCTGTCTTGGGAACATATGGGATTTATACTACTGTTAAGCATGAGTAAGAATGTGTGTGTCCTACTGGGGCATGCCAAGGGAATCATGATCCTCAGTGAACGCCACACTGTACCTCCTCAGAGGCAGTGCTTCTTAATGATGGATTTGAATTGAAATTTATGTGTAGATATTCAAAACACTGAAGCCCATGCTAAGCTACTTGAGATTCTGCCTCAGATGATTTGGGCTGGAGTGCAGTTATTTTCATACACAGTCACATTACTCTAAGGATTCCTGATTTAAATGTGTAGGAATAAGAAATGATTAGATCTTTGGAAATAATCTGAATATCCTTTTCGATTCTCTAACTGAAAGAGTTTAAGTTTCTCTGATTTCCTTCTCTGGGATGAGCTTAATGTAACTCTTCTTTGTGTCTCAAATGCCACCCTGAGCTGTTCGGATAGATTACTGGATTGAGTAAGTGAATGGGTGGATGCATAATGGATGGATAGATGAGCGGAGACATGGATGATTGGGGAGATAGATAAGTGGATGGATGTATGAGTCGGTAAATGAAGGAATGCATGGATAATAGGATGGGGGTATGCAAGTGGAAGGATAAATGATGAGTGGATGAAGTGACTAGTAGCTGAACTGATGAATGAGATGAGTGAATGAATGCCACATAAGGGGACACCTAAGGAAGAAGAACAGTAAACCTTAAAACAACTCCTTGCAAAGTTTAATTTACCAAATTGCCCAGAAAAAAATTTTTCCCATGTTCCATAAAACGTGTTATTTAGAAGAGATTTATTGATTCATTCATTATCCAGATATGAGTTTCTCAGAATTAGATGGTGATCACTGACACAGGAATACACTAAGCCCACTGGAGGCTAAGTAGATAAAGCTAAGTGATAGCTTCAAGACACATGAAATACACATTTTGACCCCCATTTTGACAGCTACAATTACAAGTCATGTAACCTCTCTAACTGTAAGGATAGACCAGTGACATATTAAGAAGGCCAACAGAAAATTTGAGGTTTTTTTATTGTGTTTAGAGAAGCTATATAGCTAATGAATTGGGCTACAAAGCCCAATTTTGATGAAACCGAAGTGACAGCTCTACAAGATAATTATTCCAAAGACCCCTCAAAAAAGTTGTGCATCAATTTTTTGCATTCATTACCTCATGTAAACTTTAGAAGAACCCTTTGACGTTGTTAAACATCTTAGTACTATTTTACTAGAAAGGAAATCCCACAGAGGGATTAAGTTAATTATCTTTGTCAGGTTCTTTGCAGCTCAAAAATTTTAAGAGTATGCTATCCTTCACAAGAAAATTTGATTAATCAAGACATTGATTTGAGAGTTTCTTGTTTTCTCTCTGTGTTATATGTTGTGATTTCATGAAACATTTCTCACATGAAAAATCCAGTTTGTATTTCAGCATTTTTGTTCTTAGTCAAATAGAGGGAAGGAACAAGTTTAATGTCCCATTACAGTTTACTATCATTTGGGATACAGTGAAGCCCCAAACAGCATAATTATTGGGGGAAAGGCTGTGCATTATTTTCTTATATAACCTCAGATCAATAGTCTTAATTAGATAAAGGTTTTGGAATCAGGCATATGTGTACCTACTGCCAAATTCTAGTAAGGTAACTTTGGGCCATAAAGGCCTCTCACTGTTGTGCCCTCTCCCGTTGTGGAGCACAGGCTCCGGACACGCAGGCTCAGCGGCCATGGCTCATGGGCCCAGCCACTCCGCAGCATGTGGGATCTTCCCGGACCGGGGCACGAACCTGTGTCCCCTGCATCGGCAGGCGGACTCCCAACCACTGAGCCACCAGGGAAGCCCGGTAAAGCCTTTTTAAGGTTTTCTTGCCTCCTTTGCTGAGTGGTTGTAACAATAATACTTAAAGAGCTTTGCAAAGTTTAACAAAATAACGTGAGTATCAGCACAATTCTTAGCACATGGTAAATATTCCATAAATTTTCACTGTTACTATTATCCCCATTTTACAGATGAAAAAACTGAAGATTTGAGAAAATAAGGGTATTGGTGATAATCTTAGAGCTAGTAAATAGAAAAGGAAAAACGAAACACAGGTATTTTAAATTATATTTCAGAATGCTTATCAATACCCTTAATTATAAACATTTAATAGTAAAGATTGGATAAAGGAGTTTATGTGACTGTTCATGTAGATTTGTGCTTAGGAGCCAATTGTACTTTATCCTCACTGGTGATTTTAGTTATTATCCTAATTAGCTCAGTAAAATATATTTAAACATTAGGAAAATAAAATTTGTGTTGTTAGATTACAGAAAATTTTCAGTCACCTTTTTTCACCCAGTAGTACAGTTTCGAAGCTAGTTTTTTTGTAACATGGAAAGAAACTCTACATCCTTCTTGCCATTCGTAATAAAAGTAATTCAAAATTGAAAACCGCCACCAGAACCTTATACCATCCTCTATTGTAGCACATACTCTATTTCACATGGGAAGTAATTGCTAGTTTATGCATGATATCCCCCCTACAGTACCCATTCTTGGAGGGCAGAGTCTGTATCTTATGCATCTTCATAATCCTCATAATTTGCCTATTGACTGGTACAGGATGAATGATAAATATTTGTGGAATCAAATTGAATTTATTTGAATTAAAGTTATCATTTTGTTAACAATTTGGCATTTGTACTGGCAACTGAGACTGGGGAGAATTTTAGATCTGCTAATAAGAAAACTAAATATTAAATAATGCAGCAGTAACTTGACTAAAAAATGATAATATCTCTCTTTAATCATAATATAAATTTTTATTGTTATTATCATCTTTCTCTTTTGTTGGACACCAACTATGTGCCTTGATCACATTTTAAAGTGTTTCCAATCCTTACAAAGACCTTCTAAGTCATGTTGTTGTATAAAGATAATGCATTCGATTAACAAGTTTTTTTGAGAGGTTAGTATTACCAGGCACTTTTCCAGGTGCTTATGAGATTCATCAGTGAACAAAAGTTTCCTACTTGGTTAGAGCTTATGTTCAAGTAGGTGTGACAGGCAATACTCAATAAATAGAAAAATAATTTATGTAATATATGGGAAAGTTAAGTGCTAGAGGAAAAAGGAAAAGTAGAGAGAAATAGAGGATGGGGAATTTCAGGCAGGAAGTAAGGTAGTTTGCAATGCTAAAAGTCTAGAAAAACTCTTTAAGCAGGTGACACTTGAGCCAAGAATTAAAAGAGGTGACGAATTTGAGAGAGATAAGAGTGGGCTTTGGAATCATCAAAATCTGAGTTTGAATGTATTTCTTCAACATATTATCTATATAGTTTGCTGGACCTCCACAAACTTGTTTGCACACCTAGTAAAACCAGAAAAGAACACTTACTTTGTTTAGATTTTACCTATTAAATATAGATGTAAATTGTTTAGAACTTGACCTGCATGTATAAGCACTATTTAATGTATGTTTTAAAAACAGAAGGTGCTAAAAATGTGGATCATGTTATATATAATTGCATGAGGGCTGAGATATTGCCATAGGTTGCGAAGCTCTTTGTTCCCTTTCTGGATGAACACCACACTTCTAGGACTTTGGGTATTCCCTAGAGTGTAGCTTACCCTGTAAATGCCAAATCCTGTGTCTTTTGTTCCACTTTTAAATTCAAGTGAAAAGAACAAAATAGGTCTGTTGGGAAAGAGGCCTTGGAAATATATTAAAAATCCCTACTAAAATGCATTAAAATGAGTTTAAAGGGGAAAAAAAAGTACACATCTAGAATAGCAGGGAATTTGACAAGCTGGTATGTAGGCCATTTCAATACCTGCTGCTTTCAACAAAATTCACTTAGTGGAATAAAAATTTTGAAAGGATGTTTGGAACATGTATCCAGAGCAGCTGCTGTACTTCGGCAGTGACAACATTAAACAACTGGCTTCATCCAGCCTTCAAATGGCAGGAAGATTTACACAAATAGAGGGGACTATGACATTCAGGCAGATTCACGTAGAAAAAAAAAAAACTATTCAAAATATTTACCACGGACTTAATCCTGACACCTACAAAATTTTGTGCTGGATTTAATCCACTGTCCCTTCAGCACTCCTGTCAGTAATGTTAATAAACCATCAATTCCTGTGCCTGTTAGAAGGAAGTGCAGCCATTGTCTGTCATGTCCATTAACTGCCAGAGAAAAGAGATTTACATGATGCTCCTGGAGGAGCATTCTTTGGACTGTTAAAGTGAGGACTAGAAATCCTCAAAATGTTCAACTAGATAGTGAGTTTTTGTAAACACTGAGGCTCTTCAGACACACATCCGGAAAAAAAATAAAAGTACTTGGAGAAAGATAAGAAACCTGTTATTTTAGAACAGTGAGTATGTGGTGTTAGCATCAAATTTACTCATTTGCCCATTTGTCGATCCAATATTTATTACACATCCACCAGGTACCTAGCACAATTTTAACAATTATCTCTTCAGTGGTTGGCAAAGTGGAAGCAGTCCCTATTGTGAACAAGACTATTGTCTAGTGAGGGTATGAGACATTAACAATCAGATAAATGGATGGGTGACAACTATAGTAAGTAGGGATTAAATTTAACCGGTATACATTAATATAGGTATGTAAATTGTTTAAATATTAAAGCACTTATGGACCGACTGGAAAATAACCTTTGTCTCCTTATCCTGGTCCTTCTCCTGGAATCCTGTACCCCCCCACACACACACACTCTAAGCTGTCATTCATCGATAAATGGCTAACACTTATTGTAGCAAAATGGCTCTGCCATGACCACCTGATAGCCTTGCATATCTCCCCATAAGTCACAAAAACAAGGCTAATCTGAAGTGTAACCCAAGTCTTGGTGGAATGCCCTGTGATCCTCCATGGGACACAGAAGTATAGGTAGTCTTGTTAGAAGCTGTTGAAAGACTGCTTCTCATTTCCCTCTGTACCTTGCAGGAGGCTGTGATGGAGTAACTTCCTGTCTTCCTAATGCCAGTGAGGCATGGGACTTTCCATATCACACCACTCCCCCTTCTCTGGGTAAAACTGTAAGCTATAAAACTGCTTTCCTGTAGTTTAGAGTTGAATCACAGTGGCAGAGAGAACCACCACCTGTGTTGTCTGTCATGTGGCACCCCAGGTTTGATGTCACCCACTGATACTAGAGATGTGGATTGCCAATACCATGCTGATCTTCCTTATGCTTTAAGTATGTGTAATAAACTGTCCAAATTGATTTTGGTTCATGTCTCTTTCCTGGCTGAATCTATGAGACTGTGGCAAGTCTCTTAGGAGCTGTCATAGTGCTGCTGCTTAGAGACTACATGACTGCTTGACACCTGTCAAGCAGAAAATTCCCAGGACCCTGCTCCAGCATTGAGAGTAGAGTCACATTTATTGGTTCATATCCGTACCATATCAATCATTTTATATTTTGAATATCACAACTGGTGAAAGTGCTAGAAAGGAAAATATAGTATCTCACAAGAGAATATAAAAAATGCTAAAATTATGTTTGCAATTCAGAACTGGATCTTGGTGAGAATTAGCATTTCAACTGTAATCTAAGGGGTGAGTAATAACTGACCAGGGGAAACAAAGTAGTGCGAAATTTTCCATGATTCCAGGCAAAAAGAACAGGTACACATGATGACCCTGAGGTGTATAAGAATATGCTTCATTCAGTGAACTATAAAGAAGGCCAGTGAGACATTATGTAGTCCATTAAGTCAAGGTATCTCTTCTCTTCTGACAGCCTAGTAAAATACATGCAATTCTACTAGTAAAGTTGGAGTTCCTGAGATACTGCATAGAATGCCAGTATAATTTTGTTGTCTCACTATGTGGAAGGCACATTGATAGATTTAGTGGGAATACAGAAATGTTTAAGAAGCCCTTTAGACTGTGAGCTTCATAAAGTTAGAGATGTTGCCTTGTGTTGTGTTTGTAACTGATCTCATATCAGAGCACAGAAAATAATATCTGGTAAATGAAAATGTGAGAAAGGGAAGGAAGGAAGGAGTGAAGGTGGGGAGGAAAGAAGGAAGGGTGAGAGGTCCTCTACTTAGAGGGGTATAAAGATTATAAAATTTCTGGGATTGAGGCCTACAGTAAATATCTATTGAAAGTTTGAATGGGAGAGGAGAAAGATATGATGAAGAAATTACATGTACTGAAACATAATAAAAAATAATTTCCGGGGCTTCCCTGGTGGCGCAGTGGTTGGGAGTCCACCTGCCGATGCAGGGGACACAGGTTCGTGCCCCGGTCCAGGAAGATCCCACATGCCGCGGAGCGGCTGGGCCCGTGAGCCATGGCCGCTGAGCCTGCGCATCCGGAGCCTGTGCTCCGCAACGGGAGAGGCCACAACAGTGAGAGGCCCGCGTAAAAAAAAAAAAAAAAAAAAAAAAAATGATTTCCCTTTAAAATGTCTATGATGGTATGCTAAGTTTCTTCATAATATGCCATTATTAAAAGGGAATACAAATTTTAAAAAATAAAATGAATTAATTATAATCTGAAATAATTAACCTCACAATAATATAAATTCCAAATTAATAGCATACATTTGTGATGTACTTCACACCAGCCTCCCTGAAGAATTCCTATTTGTTGGCTTGTTCAGGGCAATTTTAATAAAGAAGATGGACACATTCTAGACTAGTCCCATGTCCAGGGGTATAGGGCAGTAGTATTACTGGCCTAGCTTGGGTGGGGTGAATTGTCTAGTCAAACAACAATAATAACCTCTATAGATAGTATAGGCACAAACCACAAAGCTTCAAACTCAGTATGAAGGAGTTTGAATTTTATTGTAAAGGCAATAAAGAAAAACTAGAGTTGTTTTGGTTTTTTTTGTTTTTTTGATCAAGGAAAGCAGGCTAAAAGAAAGTTTCAAAAAAAAAAACAAATATGGTGGAGTATGCTGGATGACTTTTTGTAGGAAAGACCAGAGAAAAGTAGAGTCTAAAGGCAGAGAACATGATGAGACAGTTGCAGCAATCTAGTAAAGAATGGAAATGAGACATACCTTCAGTATCATAATAAAAATAGTGGAGAGGGCACAAATAGAATTTATGACTCACTGGACATAGGCAGAAAACTAGTTTTGAGATTGAGGCAGAGATAAAATGTGTGAGACTCACAATAATGATCCCCTAAAGGTATCTATATCCTAATCCCCAGAACCTGTGAATATGTTCTCTTATATGGCAAATGAAAATTAGTAGAGGTGTATAAATTAAGGATCTTGACATGGAAAGGTTATCCTGGATTATCTGAGTGGTTTCAATGTAATTACAGAAGTCTTTATAAAAAGGAGGCAGGAGAGTCAGAGTCAGAGAAAGTGATTGTCATTGAAAGTAGGAGTTGTGTCCACAAGCCAAGGAATACAGGAAGCCTCTAGAAGCTGGGAAGAAAAGGAATAGATTTTCCCCTAGGGTTTCCACAAGAAATCAGGCTTGTCAACAACTTGACTTTGGCCTAGTGAGATTTAGTTTGGATTTCTGACCTCCAGAACTGGAAATTTGTGCTAAGCTACAAAGCTTGTGCTGATGAGTTACAGTGGAAACTAATAGGAAACCAGTGCAACTTGACATAGACAATAACATAAAGAAAGAGAAGGTTGTGACTTTCCTTTTATACAGGCTGATTTTGAGGAATCAGAAGCACATGACGATTTGACACATATTTCAAGGAACTTAAAAAATGGCGTGGAAAGACATGGGCATAGGACTGCTTGATGACTCATAGGTGTAATAGGCTCTAAACTTTTCATAAACTCTCAACTTTAGGTAGAGACAAGAGGAAGAAGAAGCAGAATATAAAACAGAGAGGTATCAAGCAAAAGATGAACAGAGTTGGAATAAGTGGAAGATGATGGATGTTTTTCAAGAGGTCCAAGTGGGCAATTTTCTAGAAGACGAGATAGTCAACTATTACAGATAATACAGAAAGGTCTGGGACAGTGAGGACTGTGGTGAGCCAGAGATGTCTCAGTCCTTGAAGAATCTTTGGTTTAATGTGCTTGCCCATTTGTGGAATAAAAAAAATATATTTTAGAATATAAATACAAAACATTTTACTGAGAGTAATAGTAATATTCTACAGGATTAAAAATAAAAATAAAAAAGTTGTTTCTTGGGAGCAAAGTGGCATTACAAAGACAGAGAAAGGTAAAGAGGGAGTTAAAACTGTACCATGGACTAAAATTGTCTATTTTGCAGGTGTACCATAGGGCTTGCATTGTTAAATTAGGTTTTAAATCTTTAGAGCAAAAGCAGCCCAGTCCAGTATGTTTGGAATCAGACAGTTTAGTGCTAAAACTTCATTCTAATTCTTTGTTTATTCTATTTCCTCTTTTGTGAAATGTGGGTAATACTATTTACGTCTTATGGTTAATGATAAAATTTGGGAGGTAATGTGCGGGAATGGACATGCATCTGCCACGATGTAGTAGTTGTAAAAAGATAATTTTACCAGGTGATAACAAAGAAAGAGAGAATAAGAAGAAAATATAGATTAATATTAGATAAGAGAATATATGTGAATATAAAAATACCCATAAATACAGTTAAAAAAACAAATATTTTCTACTTATTCTCATTTCACAATTATTTGAGGTGTCTATTCATTTCTGTGATTAATCAGCAAGCTATCTGTGTAGTTTCAAGGGCTATCTCTCATCCCGGATTTCAACTGATACAAGTATACATTGAGTTGATGATATCTGTCTAACAAAGGCACAGTTCAGATAACCTTCATTTCTTCTCAGTCTCTTTCAAATTGATAATTACATAGTATAATGTCATCTGGGTCCATCATTCCTAGCAGTTATCATCTCCTAAAAAAATTAGTGTACACAAAGACAAAATAGATTCATAATAACATAGGAGAGGTTTTTACCTTCATGAAATCAATAAATTCCACAGTAAAGAAAAATGAGATCCTTCTAGACCATGTCTCAAAGCAGTGTATTCAATCCAGGTTTGTATAGATCACAGAAACTCCTCAATGAACATTATGAAAGGAAGCATCTGACATCCTTCTTTCATGAAGGCAAATGTTTTTATTTTTAATGACAGCCATGGTGAATAAAACTTCCAGATATTTTTCACCATGTTTTAGAACTTCTAGATATGTAGTTTAGAGTTTTGGACCTGTTAGTTAAGATCTAAAAAGCTAAATGGAGTATCAAGAAAGTAGCTAGAAAGTCTTATCATGCTTCCCAAGACTAATATGAGGAACAAAAATCTGTAAGAAGCTATTTGGGCATTAAAGATGATTTGCCTATGGCAAATGTCTAATCAGTGAGAGTAAATAGTGAATGGGTGGAAAATCACTCCTCTCTGACTCCATCTTTTCCTCTATCTTTCTTTGATACCAATTCTATATACATAATACTAGTTCCATTGTATATTTAAAAAGTTATTTTTTAGTAATATGAATGGCATAGTGAGTTATCTGTGAAGTTCATCTGGCATAAAAGTAAATTTTAAAGGACTCGTTTTCTGCTGAACGCTTCATTTCTTCAGCATTATCCTCAGACCTGCATTCAAATTTCTGAGGAGGCAACCTGTCAACTTTGTTGATTCACATCAAAGTTTCTTTGGAATATCTCTGCCCACAAATAAAGGATACTGATAAAATTTGCTAACTGTTGAAAAAAATATGTTCATGGTTCAATAACCCACAAAAAGGCTGAATGAATTCCAAAAAGTTTTTGAAATAGTAATTTCTGAGTGAAAGATAAAACATAAGATTATAAAATTTAAAAGCAATTTGAGAAAAAACATAGATTACTAATATTTAGCAGGTGTCTTTCCACTTACTGAAATCTTTAATGTAATAGTACCATAATTTTACATATGTTGAATTACACCTACCAATTTGAAAAGATATTTAGGAATCAAATTTAAGAAAGGAGCAACACAAAATATATGTAGAATATTAAAAATGGCTCATTTTGTAAAAGTTAGGAAATATAATCAGATGTTATTTTGTCTACTCTAGTACATTAACTGCAAAGCACCCAAGGAAGCATAAATTCCATCATCTTGAAAAGACATTAAGAGTAGTCTACTCCAAAATTCTTATTTTATACAGGGAATCTGAGATCAAACAGTTAGTGGCAAAGGTCATGCAACAACTCTGACTCAGAGATCATTAATCTCTCATGGAGTAATTTTTTAGAGAGTTTTAGTGATTAGCCAAAATATTATGGTTAAGTTTTCTAGTGAGGGAAATGGCATTTTATTGTGGTTTTAATTGCTTTGCTTGATAATTAATGATGTTGAACATGTTCTCATAAGCTTATTTGTCATTTGTATATCAACTTATTCAGTTCTTTGACCCTTTGTAAAAAATTGGCTGTTCATACTCTTATAATTGAGTTTGTTTCATTTATATACCTTGGGTTCAGTTTCTCTGTCTGATATATATTTTGCAAATACTTTCAGTTATGACTTGAGTTTTTATTCTCTTAACAGTCTGTATTGAAGAGCAAAATGTTTAAATTGGTAAAGTCTAATTCATCAATTTTTTCTTTTATGTTTGGATATTTTTAGTCTTATCTAAGAAAATTTTGCCTATCTCAAGGTCATAAAAATTATCTTCAGAAGTTCTATAGTTTTATCTTTTACATTTAGGTCTATGATTCATTTTAAATTAGCACTTGTGAATGGTGTAAAGAAAAGGTCAAGTTTGGGACTTCCCTGGAGGTCCAGTGGTTAAGACTCCGCCCTTCCAATGCAGGGAGCACAGGTTCCATAACTGGTCAGGGAACTAGGATTTGGCATGCTGTGCGGTGCTGCCAAAAAGAAAAAAAAAAAAAGAAATTAACACAACATTGTAAATCAACTATACTTGAGTAAAATAAATTTTTTAAAAAAGGTCAAGTTTGATTTTACATACACATATACATAATCTTCAATTCCTTTATCACCATTTATTGAAGTTATTGTTTTTTACGTTGAATTATTTACATTTTTATCTTTTTCAAAAGTCAAATGGCTATGTATGTTTTCAATTGACTATATTTGTTTGAGTAGATTTCTGGATTCTCTTTTAATTTATTTCAGTATATGTCTATTCTTATGCTAATACTACACCGTCCTTATTAATGTAGCTTCAGAGTTAGTCTTGAAATCAGATAGCATTAAGTCCTACACTCCAGTGTTTTTTAAAATATTATTTTAGATACAAGTTTTAGGACCAGTTTAGTAAATTTACAGAAAAAAAAAAAGAAATCCTATGGGAATGCTAACCTGGTTTGCATTTTATCTATAGATTAATATGGGGAGAACAGGTATCATAAGAATATTGAATATTTCAGTTCAACCGGATTTAATGTTTCAATTCATAGACATGGTATATCTTTCCACTAATTTAGAATTTCTGCCATTTCTGTCAGTAATGTTGCATAATTTACAACATACAGGTTTTTCACATCTTTCATTAAATTTTTTCTAATAATTTTAAGTGTTTTATTTCCATTTTTTTCACACTCTTCTTCCATTATTCCAATACACATGTTAGTATTTTTAATATTGTTGTAAAGATCTCTGAGACCCCCACCATGCATGTTTTTCAAGCTTTTTTTTCCTTACAGCTTTTCAGAATGAATAATTTCTGTTGATATCATTTCATATTTAGTAGCTCTTTCTTCTCTCATCTGCATTTTTTGATAAGTCTATCCAGTGAAATTTTTCTTTCTAGAATTTCCATTTGGTTCTTTTTTAAAATTTATTTATTTTATTTATTTTTGGCTGCATTGGGTCTTCGTTGCTTCACACGGGCTTTCTCTAGTTGCGGCAAGCAGGGCTACTCTCAGTTGTGGTGAGCGGGCTTCTCATTGTGGTGGCTTCTTTTGTTGTGGATCATGGGCTCTAGGTGCGCAGGCCTTAGTAGTTGTGCCTCACAGGATCTAGAGTGGAGGCTCAATAGTTGTGACGCACGGGCTTAGTTGCTCCGCAGCATGTGGGATCTTCCCCGACCAGGGCTTGAACCCATGTTCCCTGCATGCGCAGGCGGATTCTTAACCACTGAGCCACCAGGGAAGCCCTGGTTCTTTTTTATAATACAGTTTTTCTGTTAAAATTACCTATCTCATCACTAATTAAGAACATGTTACCTTTAATTTTTTGATAGTATTTTTAATAGCTGCCTTACAATGTTATATCCAACATATGAGCCATCTAGATATTGGCTGCCATTGTCTACTTTTTTAACTTCGGGTCATACATTTCATTTCTTTGCATACCGGTAAGATTTTATTTTGTGCTAGACACTGTCACTTATATATCACAGAGATTCTGGATTTTATCTTCAGAAGAAGATAATTAATTTTTGTCCAATAATACAGTTAAACAGTGATATTTACCTTGATGTAGAGTTGAGTTTATATTTTGTCATTGCAGATATGTGAAAAGTCCATGATAGAGCTTAAGCTTCTCTCACTTTACTGAGCTAAATCTCCAAAAATCTTCCCCCAGCCCCATCTCCCAGAATCGTATCTAGGTTTTGATTTAGACTTTCTTAAGGCAAGCCTAAAAGTGGACTTTATACTAGGGCAAGACTCAGCAAACTTCTTCTGTAAATTATCACACAGTAAATATTTTAGTCTTTGCAAACTTATATGATCTCTATCTCAACTACTCAATTCCACCATGGTAGCACAAAAACAACTAGACAATACATAAATAAATAAAGGTGGCTGTGTTCCAATAAAATTCTATTTATGAAAACAGGCAGGGACTTCCCTGGTGGCCTAGTGGTTAAGAATCTGCCTGCCAATGCAGGGGACACAGGCTCAAGTCCTGGTCCGGGAAGACCCCACATGCTGCAGAGCAACTAAGCCCGTGTGCCACAACTACTG
Organism: Mesoplodon bidens; assembly: GCF_964165515.1. Classification (NCBI taxonomy): domain Eukaryota; kingdom Metazoa; phylum Chordata; class Mammalia; order Artiodactyla; family Ziphiidae; genus Mesoplodon; species Mesoplodon bidens. Next base: position 83,803,355 of record NC_138164.1, read on the forward strand.
AGCCTGTGCTCTAGAGCCTGCAAGCCACAACTACCGAGCCTGTATGCCACAACTACTGAAGCCCACGTGCCTAGAGCCCGTGCTCCGCAACAAGAGAAGCCACCGCAATGAGAAGCCCGCGCACCACAATGAAGAGTAACCCCGCTCGCCGCAACCAGAGAAAGCCCGCATGCAGCAACGAAGACCCAACCCAGCCAAAAAAAATAATTCATTAATTAATTTTTTTAAAATGCACATGTTAAAAAAAAAAAAAGACAGTAGACCAGATTTGGAATTTGGGCTGTAGTTTGCCAACCACTGCTCTTGTGCAAGGCTATTAACCTAAAGGCTGTCGCTTTGATGCCTGTGGTGTTGATAACGTTTATCTGGCAGCCTTTTGCAGTGCTCAACCTCTAGGGTTTCTGTTCTGCTGTGAGTCATATAACAGTTTCTTTTTGATTAGCTTTGTATAATGTATTGCTCTGTGTATGTGCAGTCCAACTCTCAGCCAAGGACTTGCAGGAACATCTCCCAACAACCTGACTTTTGGAGGCCCTGCCCTGCTCACCTCACTTTTCTCTGCTGCTCTGCCCCATATACTCCAGCCATTTAATCTGCCCCAAACTCTGATCTCTGCCTCCACAGTTCAGTCCAATTACAGTGATCTGCTTGGACCACAGCCCTTTGCACTTAAGTCAGGAAATTGTCCTCAAGTAGAAAGCTGGAGTAGTCATGAGTCTTACCTAGTGAGGTTCCAATATTTCAAGGTTCACAGCTGGGCATGATTAGCTCATAATTGTTTAAGAGAGGAGGACTAGTCCAAAACCACTTACTGTGTCATGTCAAGAATCTTTAATCTTTTTATTCTTAGATAACAAAAATATAAATATCTAACAATAATTTAATTAATAAAAATGAATTTTATTTACTCACAATAACCAAAAATACAAATAACCAAAAATACAAAAATACAAATTCATTTGACTTCAGGTGTGGTTTGACTGTGAAGTTTTCTAAGTCACCAGATCCTATCCTATCTATTTTATATGCTTTGCTTTCGTCTGTAGGACAAGTTTAACCTCATGTTGTCCTCTTTTATTTTATAAATAATGCCTATTAGAGCTTAGACTTAAACATCCTCATACTATACTACCAAGAAAAAGATAATATACTTTTTATTCACTCAGATGAAGAGAGGCAGCTTTCATTGCAGAAGCCACCAGTAAATATCTTCTTGTCTCTGGCCTGACATTAATTAGATGTCCAAACCCAATATAATCGTTTGACTAGGGAGGTGATGTAGAGTAATTGCTTTAAGAAATTGCATCCTCATCTCTGAGTGTTGAGATATTTTCTCCTAAAGTAATATGGCTGAGAAAGAGTGTGAAGCAGTCACCTCCAAAGTCTAGGCATTTTTGAGGGGAGAAAGGGAATCGATATTGAGAACATAATAAAAAATTATTCACGATAAGTTTTCTTTAGTGACCATAATCACTACAGTGCATGTACACATACACATAATGGCAATAAGATATTTATAAGAATTTAACTTTGAGAAAAAATATGTATATCTGCTCTTATTTCCCAATGAAAAGCCTTGCTGAACTTTTAATAGTACTTATAACCAGACATTATGTAAGCTATTCCTGTGCAATTTGAGATCTTTGTTCCTTTTACATATATTAGTCATTCAATTCCAAGTCTCTCAGAATCATAACCAAGTTATTAATGTTGAAATGAACAGGTGCTGCATCAAACAATCCGATGGCCAAATATAATCTTGGTGCTACAACTTTATACTTTTATGGGAGTGAGTAGAAACAGGCAGGAGTTTTTGACTTTCTGCCTCCTTTACTCAGTGGTAAAGTGGAACATAGAGATGACAGTGGTGGTGGTTTGTTCTATGTTATATCTCTTGAGTATTATCCACAGCTTCTAGGTTAGTGCTGCCAACCAGGGAGCATGTGCTTCATAAATACTAACAGATGCATTGAATCATGCATTTTAAAAAAGCAATTCTATTATTATCCTTTCACCAAATACCTAGTACACCCTACTGAGTATTTGAAAACATCTCTGTTATGAATTTATTATCCTCATTGGATGAATAATCTTAAACACACAAAATTCCACCAGTCTTCTAAGTGGTCTCCAAACATTTCTAACCATAAGGCATATTAATAAATTTTAAGCACATATCATTCGATATATGTATATGTATTGGTTATAAATTAGATACACTCACGTCTTTAGTGGTTAGGAGGACCAGCTTTGGATCCAAACTGCCTAGGTTTGAGTTCCAGATCTGTCATTCCCCAGCTGTGTGACCTTGAGCAAGATATTTAATAAATCTGTGTCTCAGCTTCCTCATTTAAAAAGGATGAAAGACATACTATGTACCAAATAGAGTTGTTATGAGGAATATATATATATCTCACAAGTTTAGGCTGTTGTTATCTTTTATTATCATCTTATTATTTTACTTCTATATTATGTACATTATAAACATACACAAAATGAAAGGAAAGCAGTGGTGAAACTTAGAAAATGCGTAAAAATAAGTTCTAATATTTTTATATTAGAACAACCACAGAATATTTTAGAATAAAAATGTAGACTATGGAGTATTTTATAACGCCACCTATTTTACAATTTTTTAATCTAAATTAAAATTTAGAATTTCTAATGTTTTCTTCCCACACTCCAATGGAACTTGTCTTGTACTCACTATCCCTATTTCTGCAAAATTTGCTGCAACAAGCCTGACTGAGGGTTCTTATTGGTACCAAAATGTACAGCAAGTATCATCTTATTAATAACAAAGTAGCAAACATATTGTTAGAAAACTTGTAAAGATTTCTGACCTTGTTTTGCTGATGCCACCTAAAAGCTTATTGTAATGTTGGCTCTTACTTCCAGGCCCCTCAATGACACCCCTCCCAATCTAGTTCTCTACTGAGTTATATCCTCAACAAATGAGTCACAGTAGTCTTGTAAGATTGCTTATTATAACTCTGTAGTGGCTAAAACACTAGGAGATGGCTCTGTTCTGAATTCCGTGTTCAGAGTCTATATAAACACTTCCCTGATCTGGCCCTAGATGGGACCATGTCCAGGTTAGTCTTTCCAAGCAAGAAGCCCATGCCAGAGAAGAGTGTGGCTAGACATCATTATGCTGATACCCCTGTGGTGCTTCTTCCTCCTATGTTTTATCAGATGGTTAAAGAGCTGAGACCTTAATTAGCATTCACAAGTCTGTACTGTCCCTCATCTCTTCTCAATTTAACCCAATATAGTCAGGGATTTAATTTCTTTAAATATTGTTGACTCATTATGTCTACGGCATTGCTAATTGATAAGACTCAATGGTGACAAAAAAGCAAAAGGTTTAATTTCTTTATCTTGGCATCTAAGCTATTTATCAGCCAATTGTATTTCAATCAATCTTATAGAGTGTGTGAGAAAGAGAAGAATTACTGTGCATATCCTTAGAGGAAAGTCAATATTTTTCTTTTTTTCTTTTTTTAAAATTTATTTTATTCAAGTGTAGTTCATTTACAATGTCATGTTAATTTCTGCTGTACAGCAAAGTGATTCAGTAATACATATATATATATACATATACATTATTTTTCATATTCTTTTCCATTATGGTTTATCACAGGATATTGACTATAGTTCCCTGTGCTATACAGTAGGACCTTGTTGTTTATCTATTCTCTATGTAATAATTTACATCTGCTAACCCTAAATTCCCAATCCATCCCTCCCCCCATCCGTCTTCCCCCTTGACAACCATGAATCTGTTTTCTATGTCATGGAGTCTGTTTCTGTTTCGTAGATAAGTTCATCTGTGTCATGTTTTAGACTCCACATATAAGTGATATCATGTGGCATTTGTTTTTCTCTTTCTGGGAAAGCCAATATTTTGACTTGCTCCTACTGCTTTCTGTGTCTCGGTGGAAACACACACAAACACATGCACACACACACACATATCAATGTAGCCTAGGTGTTATACTTAGTTTAAAATGAACTGTGATTTTGTGCCACATTTTCTTGGCTCCTGAAAAACAAATTGATTCTCTGAGTTGAATTATAAAATCCATTTGTTATAATTTTATATTAGAACCTGTTGCTTGGGAAAACCCTGCCCCATGTGTGTCTCTGGTGTGTTTACTCTCTTTGGTGATGACAGTTTTGGAGCCAACATTTTTTTTTTTTAATACCTGGCTCCCGGAAGTCTTGGAACAAATTTGCAGCACAGTCAAGACAAATGGATAGAACTTCATGGCCCCATCATCAGTGCCTTCTTCTTCTGTCGTTACCCATAATCTACTTTCACATCCCATTCACAAGACATATATGCTTTCCGTAGATCTCATGTGTTTAATTTATGTTTAATATTCTAACACATTTAGTGTTAAAATCGTTTCAGGTCCTTTTTAGGTATAAATATTTTCATATGCTACAAATCTCAGGGAAATTAACCAGAAAATTAGAAAGAAAATACCTGGATATTCTTACCTAGAGGGAAGGAAGTGGAAAAGGATTAAGATAATCCTTGTCCCAGTGAGTTTTCAGAAATATTGAATTACACACCTAATGTATAAATAATGAATTAGAACCTTGCAGATGTATATGCATTTGCCAAAATTTTGTAAAATGGTTCATTAAAGTTTCAGATAAAATTTCACTGTCTACATTATGTCCTTTCTGTTTGCTTCATGCTACGACTATACATTTAGGTTTCTTAGGAAAAAAAGACAGTTTTTGCCTTAAATACAGCATTGATTTCATCCTTCATAATCTAGCCCAATTTAAGGTGGATCCTTGAGGAAAAACAGCAAGGAACAGCTCCAGAATTGATAGACTGTACGGCAGAGCCAAGCCAGGCTCCAGTGTTTTGTGATCTATAAAAACTTGGAGCTGTGGAGCTTCACAATTTTTTGAGTAAATTAAAAATTATTATATGGACTCTAGCTTCTCATGTTATAAATCTCAAATGAGAAAATATACTTACATAAAGATTAAATGTTAGGTTTTATTGGTGTTATTCTTATTAGGAAGAATACTCTGACTTCTCAGGCCTCCTCTGTTCTCTATTGCAGCTTACACACACTCTCAGCTTAGCAGTTAGAGTCTCATATTGTGATTTTCACTTTACATGCTTGCTGCCTCGTGTATTTTCAACCTATGTACACAGATAATGTTTCCTTCTTAGTCTGAACAAAACTAATCACTTTATAGATACTTATTCAAAGATTGGATGTGAGTGAAAGCTACTCTAGATTCACAACTACCTCCCCTGAAATAACCCTATCCTTTTTTTCATGTGAATTAAATTGACAAAGCACATAAGTGACTTAAAACAGACAAAATTCACAATCCAGTAAACTCTCCTGTCTTTCATAGGTTTTCTGATGCTTTAAAACCCACAGACCTGTTTTTTTTTCTATAATTTTATAAATACGATATATATATATATATATATATATATATATATATATATATATATATATATATATATATGTATGTATTTTAATGTAGCTTCTGATTTATTAGCTCTGGGATGGGACTGTAATGTTTATATTTCTTTTCTCTTTTTTTTTTTTTTTTTTTTGCGGTACCCGGGCCTCTCACTGTTGTGGCCTCTCCCGTTGCGGAGCACAGGCTCCGGACATGCAGGCTCAGCGGCCATGGCTCACGGGCCCAGCCGCTCCACGGCATGTGGGATCTTCCTGGACCAGGGCACGAACCCGTGTCCCCTGCATCGGCAGGCGGACCCTCAACCACTGCGCCACCAGGGAAGCCCCGATATATGATTTAATTCAGTAACTGATCCTTTCAAAACTAAGACCAAAGTATGATAATATGAGTCCAAATCTGCAATTCCTGTGGTTACTTTTCTTACTGTTTTTGTAGCCTTTTGTATCCCAAGATCTCTTGGCTAGATTTTACTGAGTTCAATGAATTCTTAGAAGAGGTAAATACTTGAAATCCTGGGAACTAATAGGCAATGAGCTTTCAAAGGTATATTTGCTATTTCTGTTGGAATTCATTCAACCTGTCCTGATACAGGCTTCCTGGATGGCTGCACACCCTGAAGTCATCGTTTTGTGGGAGTCCCTTGGTATGGATGACAGGATTTAGGCTGAAACCCACACAAGGAGGGAGAGGGATGGAGGCAGGAGGACTTGTAACTATACAGACCCCGCTCTCTGGACTGCAGATAATGAATGACAGCATCTTGAGGAGAGAGGCTGCCCACCTAAAGGACCCTGAGGATGAAAATATCATGACATGCTTTGTGAGGGTAGAAAGGTGTTTAAGACATAGGCGATTTCGGGGCAGCACTAACTCCCTTCCAGCTGGTGACCGAGAATGTTCATTGGCACTGAGGCTGGTGCTGACACTCTTGCCCTCTTCCCACACGAGTTCCCAGGAACTTGCCTACAGCCGCCAGGGGTGTGGGGATGGCCACTATCCCACTAAGGCCCACGTGCTGCCCCTCCCTATCTTCCCTAACTCCTGTCCCAGGCCTAGAAGCTGGGGACAGACAGAAGGACCACTCTTCTTCCTTCTTTTGGGCCTCAGTCCTGTGGACAGAAGCTGGCTCTGGCAGGGACTGCGGTAGCAGGGATTGTCACAGGGGAAGTCTTGAGTGCTCTGTGGTTGAAGAATGCAGCTGGACCCAGGGCAGCTGCAATGCAAGGCCAGCAGAGTGGCCCAAGCCCGGGCCAGGAATGCGAGACTGAGGCCTATGGTCCTGAAGCCCTCCTGATGTGCGGGCAGGTGGCCAGAAAGACAGAGACAGACAGGCCAAGGGGGGGCCACGGTTCAGAGCTTATGAGAGTCCACTCACTTGGAGGTACCCTCAAATTGGAAGCAACCCTCTTCATCAGTCCTGTCTCTCTCTCCCTCATTCACAATGATTTTATTTTTAAACATTATTGTGTATTTAAAAGTGCACATATATATTTCATGTACATGATTATGTTACTGTTTAAGGGCAACAATTGCCTACTGGAAAATTATTGTCCACAAGAGTCAAGTGTGGAAAGTAGCACAGATCGATTTAGGGGATGAAAACTATGCATGGACACAAAGAATGGATATAGGTTTTCATAATCAAGAAAAATATCATCACGTTCTCCTCCTGCCTATGTGCTTACCATAAGGCAAAAAAAAAAAAAAAAAAAAGGTTATTCAAGGACAGTGGTACAGGGTGCTATTTTCCAGACCATGAGGGAGAGAAGGGAAGAGCAAAAGACAAGTAGGCACTTCGGTGGTTGGCTACAGCCTTGTTACAAGCCCACGGTATTGTAACACCCAGGATGGAGATTCAGAATGGGGACGTCCTGGTCACTGCAGAAGTGATGAGCCCCCTCTGCTGACTTCTCCCAGGCGAAGGCTAACTCAATCCCCTTGCCTCACAAGACCATCAGAAAGACCCTCTGTTCCTTCCAGATTTAAATTCTTTTCATTGGCTAAATGTAGGAGACTGACAAAAGCCAGAGGTGTAGCGAGGCTCTGAGGCATGAGGAGAGGCCGGCCCTTCTGCAGATCCTGTGTGAGCCTGCAGAGCATCTCTTTGTCAGTATATAACTATAGTATATACAGTAGCTAGGCATTGGTGGAGGAAGGACTTTAAAACACATCTTCCAAATCTGAGGCTCTTTTCTTTTAGCAGTACAGTTGTGACATTTGCAAAGATACAGAGATATGGTGGGATAGAGTTATACTGGTTTAAAAATAAAAATAGAAAAAGAGTGAATACTATTGTATTGGTCTTCTCAGGGTGCCTTAACAAAATACAACAGAATGGGTGGCTTAAAAAGCAGAGTATATTTTCTCATGGTTCTGGGATCAAGGTGCTGACAGATTCATTTTCTAGTGAGAGCCCTTTCTGGCTTGCAGATGGTGACTTCTCACTGTATCTTCCCTCTGTGTGAGGGTGGAGAGAGGTCTCTGGTGTCTCTTCCTCTTCTTATAAGGACACCAATTCTGTGGGATCAGGGCCTCACCTTTATGACCTCTTTTAACCTTAATTAGCTCCCTAAAGGCCTTATCCCCAAACACAGTTATATGGTGTGTGGGAGGGGTATAGAGCTTCAACATATATGAGTTTTAGGGGGGACAAAATTTAGTCCATAGCAACTAGAAACATGACTGATGGATTTATACCACAAATATTTTCTGGGACATGAGCTGGAACTTTGCAACTAGACATTTTGACCCAGTGAAACATTTAGTGTACATTCATCCAGAACACCTTTTTCTGCAGCTTAACCAAATGATCATGTAATAGAATATTTTTAACCTGAATTCTAAATGAATTTCACAAGGTTTTTGTTTTTGTTTTTGTTTTTCTAATTCTTTGGCAATGAATCACAGATACTTAAAGTGGAGGGTAAAGGTTATAGAATTTACTAGAAAGATTTACCTCTCTTTCATTTTACAGGCCCAACAGCTTACTGATCTGGAACGAAAATTAGCTGTGGCGAAAAATGAACTGGAGAAAGCAGCTCTTGACCGGGTAAGTTGACATCCATGAGCCATCAGACTTTGGTTGCAGCAGATGAAGCTAGGTGTACTCATTGTTCCTCTTGATTTGTCAATGCAATTGCAGATGCTGTGCATGTAATATGGTGATAGAATTCATGAGTGTTTGATACTTTCTTTGGAACCCAATTCTTTTCTTGTTTTTGCTGCTATAGTAAATCTACTCAAGGCTGAGGCTCTGTGATTGCATGGCTTTATTTTTTACCTTACTGGTACACTTGCTCTATAATACAGTGAATAAACATACTTTAAAGCATCAACAAAGATGTCATGTATTAACTTTGTATGAATGAGTTATAAAGCAAATGGAAGTAGTCATTGACACTTTTTATTTTGGAAATCTTAAAGTCCTGGAGGAAAAGGCATAAAAAGAAGAAAGTAGCTCTCTTAAGCAACTCTGTTTATACAAAGATAATGCAAGAGTGGCTGACATTCCATCTTTATAACAACTTTATAAAATTCACATGCCATAAAAGTCACACTTTTAAAGTTCACAAAGTTGTACTATCATCAACATTAATTCCAAAAGGTTTTCTTTTCCTCTCTTTACCTCATTTCATCTACTTCATTTTATTTTTGTTAATGCCTCATTATGTTACAGTTGTACATGCTCAGAATAAACCACAACTCCCATCTGATGCCTACCTTTGCCTATCAATGCTCTTCATATGAGACATTCATGGAGAATAAGGAGTTGGTATATGGAAAGGAAAATATAATATGGAGGAAGGAATTAGTCATAAAATTTAGAATTATGGTTCTGCTGCTTTATAGTTACAGTATTTGGCAAAATTTCTTAATGCCTCCTTTCATTTTTAGATAAACTATTTAAAATTGTGGGAAGTAAATATTCCTTTTTTGTTTAATTCACTCAGAACAAAAGGGTAAAATGATTTTAAAATTATTTCTTTGTTCACTCAATAACTATTTATTGAATCCAATGTAGTTTTCTCTAATTCCTAGAACATATATCTAGAAAATATTAATGCAGAAAACTCTAAATCTGAAAATGAAATCATAGTATTTCAGACTTGAGAAGACAAAAAACACCCACATTGCTCTCAGTCAGACACATGAAAAGTCTATGATGTAGCAACAGGGCCAATCCAAGAGTAATCTGCATTCTAACAAACATTCAATGCATCCCCTGCCTGAGATTAATTCTTGATTAGATTGGAGTTAGCCATCATTCGGTCTAACAATGGAAAGATAAACCTTCTCTATATATCATCTGGAGAACTTTTGGTTCATTTATACACAATATTTGGCGTATAATAAAAATATTTCTAGACATGTAAAGAAAGAATGCAGTCTGGCCAATATAAATAAAGAAGACAAGAGATGTACACCTGGAGCTGGTTCAGATATTTGAATAAGAGAATAAGTACTCAAAAATTTAACAACTATTATATACATATATACATATATATGCATAATATTTCTATGGGCATGTATATAGCATTACATATATTACAATAAAAGAAATATAAAACAGGTAAAAAGACAAAAATTTTCACTAGACTTGGAATCTATAAAACAATCAACTAGCTATTCTAGAATTAGAACAATATAATTCATGTAATTAAGAATTTAACTCATGTGTTTAATAGCAGAATGGATGATTGGACATAGTAGAACTGAAAACTAGTGAAATGAAAGGAAAATTAATATCAAATACCTATACTAATGTATAGAAAGTACAAATAAATGGAAAGTAAGCAGAAAAAGAATAAGAAATGTATAAGACAATTTCTAAATTTCTAAATTATATAATTGTTGTGCCAGAAGAAGTGACAAATAGAGCAATATTCACAGACATAATGGCTAAATATTTTCAATAACTTTGAAAGATATCAACCACAGATTCAAAAATATAAATAATTCACAATCAGATTAAACACAAAGATAACCCACTTCATAGTCAAATTGTTGGCTATAAAAAGATGAGCTAAAATAGAAAGTGAATAGTAAAATGTTAGACATCAACTTAAGTATGTTAGTAATTAAATTTTTAAATGGTTAACATATTCCAAGTACAAGGCTAAAATTATAAGACTACATTAAACAAAAACTTTATGATTTATACAAAAGACACCTTTAAATATAAAGAAACAAAAGATCTATAAGTAGGGGAATAAGGAAAAAAAGATGAACTCTGTATACAGTAATACAAAGAAACATGTATCAACATGAACATCATTAAAAGTAGACTTGAAGTAAAGACTTTTTAGTGATAAGAAGACAGTCTCATATGGATCAGTCCAGGAGAAGAATATTGCAATCCTAAATCAGTATGCATACAGCAATATTTCTTTAAAATGTATATAAAATTTTAAAAGTACACTTAAGACCCATGTATTTTTTCATTATCTGCTATATTTCAATAGTTTATTAAAAAAAAATACTTAACCTCACCAGAAAAGTGGAAATGTGAATAAAAACAATAAGATAGCATCTCAATACTATCAAATTGATAAAAATTTAAAAGTCTGGTGATACCAAATTCTGATACATTAGTAATGGGAGTGTAATTATTAAAATCAGTTTTTAAAAGTGTGTACCTTAGAATTTTCACTTATCCATATGTACTTGGAAACGTGCATAAGGACATTAAATACAGCAGTGATTGTATTAATAATAAAAGGAAATAATTTAAATATTTGCTGTTAAAATTAATGTATATAATCCATATATTTACTATACTCATTTTCAAATGCTAATCAAAATTTAATATTGATAAATATAAAGATACCTGTATCAATATTGATATCTATAACATACACTGTGGAATGAAAAAAGTCAGAATTATTATGTACAGTATTTAACAATTGTTCAAATACATGAAACATATTTTGTTTTGATTACATATCATAAATAGAGTAGAAAGATACTCATATCAAGTTTATGGACGCAATCGCCTTTGGGGAAAGATGGAGTGAAATAACACTAGGGATGCTTACAGATATATCTACTGTTTCTCAAATGTTCTATCCTTTTAAAGCTGTATAGACACAGTCTTTAATTTACACATATGCATATGTATATTTCATGCATTATATACATACATTATATCGCATATGTTTTGTATATATATGTTAGTTACATGTAATAAATATATACATGCATATTAAAATATCCATGTGCATATATTATCATATAAATGTATTTAATATAATTATGTAAGTATTATATATAACATATATTATATGATTAAAATGATGCTTTTTAACATTTAATTCAGGTTTCTATTTACCTGATGTTTGTCATGTCTCTCTCTATATGCCCCTATATTTTTCAAAATAAGCAGTTTTAAAAAATGAAAGGTTCTGTCTGCTATCAAGGGCTTTTCGTTTTTGTGATCAAAACTTAGCAATCGTTTTATTTGGAATAATAAGCAAGTAAGATGATCACATTCATAATTTATTTTGCAATAATATCTGTATACATTTAGCAACTTTGTAAAGAAAGGAGGTTGCCTTCTAATCACCAGTTAGAACCTTCTTCATTTATATGCGGCCAAAACCTCTTCATAGCTAGCATAACTAACATTTCAAACAGGATATCTAGAAAGTGTTGCAGTAGGGGAACTGTAAGCACATTTTGTGAATTATAAATATTTTCCTTCTTAAGGTTTACATCTTTGGGATAAATATGGCTTTTGAATGAATAAGATATTTTAACAACTTCGCTCCTTTGTGATTGTCTCATTTTATATTTATCCAAGTAATTAATATAATATTTAAGAATTTTAGGGAAACCTGCCTGCTTTTTTGTAGACTAGGTCAAATATAATTCATCTTACCAAGATTCCACTTTATGAGATTTCCTTAATTTATAAAAGAAGTTTATACCAATTAGTTTTTAAAAAGGAAACGACTCTTTATAGAATTGGTAGAATCAGACAATCAGAGGTATGTATAATCCTGAAGTTCAATTAGATCATGTTTTTATTTTTCCTTTCTTTGCTATCCCTGTTTTAAGTTCTAGAAATACATTGAATTTCCAAGATTCTGAGGCAGGATCTCCCACTCTGAGTTTTTAACAACTATGACGGTTGGAATGTTCTTCCTTACATTAAATTTTTTCCCTTACTTAACTTCAAATAATCCATTTAGTCAGTGAATGACTATATGGGTTTGAAATGCTGTTTGTGTGACCACTGTGTGCCAGATGCTATGAGAAACAGAAAACACTTATGATACACAATCTTGGGTCCCACATCTCTCACAATTTTGTTGGGCACCAAAAATTAGGAAATAATTATACATTGAGCCAGGAGTTCAGAGAAACACAAAGAGTGAATATGTGTATTTTAAGTACATGTGAGTTATAAAAACTGGTTTTGTCACATGACGTTTCATGGGCAAATTGTAGTTTGTCCTGAGTTACAGAACTTGAAGAAAATGTAGTTTTTTCTCCTTTGTCTTATCCATCCTATGCCTTCCTCCTCCCCACTTCTACCAAGAGCACTATGTGCTTAGCCCTCACAATGCCAGACTGGATTCAGGTTGAGAGATTCTATGTTGTAGTGTTTAAATAAATGTTTCCACAGTCAGTCTGTCTGTGTTCAGATCATAACTCTGTCACTGAATGACCATATTCAAATTGCTCAAACTCTTTATACTTCACTGTAAAATGGAATAATAATAAAAATTCACTTTATAAGGGTGATGAGAAAATGATATTCATCAAAAAAAGTAAAGTACTGAGAATTCTTGGCACATGAAAAACATTCAGGAAGCATAGTAATTATTATTATTAGTGAATGAGATCATAGAGAGACTGCATCTCTGTGATAATTTTTCTCTTTAACCTTCAGGATCTTGTCACTCCTTTTGTTACAGTGAACTATAAAAGCATTGCATATTACTGGAGGTTGATTTCAACAAATCTTATGTAAGGTATGTTTGAGGCTAGTAAACTGCAATCATAAAGTCAGGTAGAAATGCTAGCTCACTTCAAAATGGATAAAAACTACAGTTTAATGAAATTGCTCTTCACCTCTCCCCATCATTTTTATATGAGACTTTTTAATTCTCTTCAGGTGTCTAGCTCCAAAGAATTTTATATCTGGGCTTCAAATAGCCTTAAATACTTAATAAATATTATGAAAACAATATCTTCACATTCTAACTTGGTTCTCTTTTCATATTTCTCATGAAAGAAGTCTCAGTTTACTCTCCCAATAAAAGCAATAATAATCTCAAGATCTAAGAGTCAATCTTGGTTGTCCAAACAATCAATTATTTATTTGGCAAAATCTTATGAATTATAGTTAGCCTCAGCTACTGGAATGTAAAAACAACTTTATGGTTTGGAAACTCTCTCTCAAATTCTTATGTTAAAAGTTTCTATTGCATCTGACCCTCACAAAATTTCACCCAGGACAGCATGCATTATTACGTTGTATTACAGATGACACAAGTTAGGTGATCTGCACAGACTCCCAGGACAAAGTACTAAAAGAACAAGAACTGTTCTTGCCACAGTGTGTCTGGCATACAGCAAGAGCATAATAAATAGTTTTTGATTGAATAGATAGATGAAGGTAATATAACTTCATAAGTTAACACACATGCTATTCATTCTACATACAAGGGACATAGAGATAACCTAGAGCAGAAAAAATAAACTGCTGGATGACTTTATAGGATTCATAGAGGCAATTTCATGGTGAAATAAAGGTAAGGGGAAAGGCTTTGGATTCACAGTCCTTCACGATCTTTCCAAAGCCAGCTGTCATTGGTACACCCAGATCTCTCTGAGGACTTCACATCTTCATGTAAATAAATGAAGGTAGACATGAATATTACCTTGTGAACTTTTATTTGTCAGGAAGTGAGAAAGTAGGGACACTGTTGTCTTTGCAATATATATCTTCTTGTTCCCCCAAAGTGCATTTTTCTGAGAAAAGTACTCACATACAGACACACACACAAAATTGTCTTCTAAATCTCCCACCATCTCAAGATCATATATATAAACAAAAATTTCTTATAAGCTTTATATATTATATAGCATAAGCAGTAGTATTTTAATGTCTAAAATAATACTTTTGTGTTACATAATATACAGGATAAAATGAGAAATATTTCATTATTTTCTCACATAAAACATATCCTCTGGAGGGTTTGCTTTATTTATTCATTTAACAAATATTTGTTGAGTTAGAAACCAGTGATTCTCCAAAAAAATACCGGCCCTACTGTGTAGCACAGGGAATGCTGCTCAATATTGTGTAATAACCTAAATGGGAAAAGAATTTGATAAAGAATAGATATATGTATATATCTAACTGAATCACTTTGCTGTACACATGAAATTAACACAATATTGTAAATCAACTATACTCCAATACAAAATAATTTTTTTTTTAAAAGAAAAAAATACCAGCCCTCAAAGAAATTACATTGTAACAGAAATAGATATAACGATATGATAATATGCATTTATGACAAGGGCCTCATAGGACATAATTTAAGAAATGTGATAGAGACTTTGAGGAAGATAATATGTGAGCTGAAACATACATTTCAAGTGGAAATTTCCTATGTAGATGTTTGGAAAGAGAGTTCTGCAGACAGAAGAAACCGAGTGCAAAGGCCCTAAGATGGGAATGAACTTGCAATGTTCAGTGGGCTATAAATAAAGGACATTGTGACAAGCAGGATCTTCACAGACTTTGCATTTTACTAACATGTGGCAAAGGAAGTGGGAAAAGTGTTTTGGTGTGGGGAGAAGATCAAAGGCAAAAATAAGGCTGATCTTAAGGGAGAATAAGTTGTAAGATCTAGAGCAAAGTATACTTTATATGGTTTACACTGTATTTCATTAGGTGACATCTTGTTCCAGTGAACTTCCAAGTGAACAGTGACCTTACCTGCAATCTTAAAACAGGCTACAACTAGCAGTACAAATTAAAATGTAATGCCATTTTGGTGTAAAAATTGTTATCTGGGTCCTGCTCATGGGATGGGTCAAGCCAAACCTGAGTAGTGTCAGTAACAGGCTCTATTAAGTTAGAGGGACTAACTAGAAAGACATGGGCTTTTTTTTTTTTTTTTTTTGGTAGAAAGATAACCAAACTGGGGCAGCATTGCTCACAGAAACCTGTGGTCTCTAGTAGGAAAAATTTACAATATAATGAAGGAGAGGAGCCAGAATCTAATATAGGAGGCCAAGTCATAGGCTTGTGATCCCAAAAAAAGAAATGAAATCAAAAGCTAAGAGATTAAGAATAGGTTGAAACATAAGAGCAAAGATAACTTACTACAATGGATATGAAAGGTGAGGAGTTGGAGGGTATATCTATGTGTTGTTGATACTACCATCCAAGGTGACCCTGCGAATGTCAGGAGGCCTGTAGGAGCAGAAGAGGTGATTGCACCAAGTTCAGATGATTAAAATTGTAGCATATATGCCTATCCCATTGACTGTTCCATTGGAAAATTTGTCTTGCCTAAACAATGTTTACTGAAAATGAACTATTAACTTGATGCTGTTCATTATTTATTTTCCACACCCGAGTTCAGCCATTACTCAGGAATTTGTCTATTATGTCAACATATACTTCGTGACTATTATAGATCCAACTTTTACATATATACTGTAAGAGGAGCCATGATATGAATGCAGTGAATAAAATAACTGTCATTACTTCCTGCATTATCTAAGCATTGAAAAGCTACATTTCAAAGCTATGTTAGCTTTGAGTGCTGGCCAAGACCTGCCTGCCCTTGTCACATTAGCTCTATTTCCATTGTCTAATGACAATATAAGAAAATGAAAATATATTTAAATTGTTCAATGCCATCTGGAATATTTCACTCCTGACACAGCACCCAGTGCCATGATCTCTTATTCTATAGTGAGAGAAGGGAAGGGGCATCCAAGATTATAACAAAGAATCAATAGGAAGGGAAATCTGAGCCATTACTTCATTTCTTTTTATTGACATAGCTTGTCAATTTCTTTCCCTGACAAAAGAGAAACATTTTCACCTAAGTCATTTATTCAAAAAACTTTTTTGTGTGTGTTCCTTCTAATGTGTCAGGGATTGTGTTATGTGCTAGCTATACAGTTCTGAACAAAATAGGCAACTTATACATATGTATATACATATAAATTAAAATTAATGATAAATTATATGAAGGAAACAAACAGGATCAATCATAGAAATTAATTAACTGGGGAAAGGGCAAGAATCTAGCCACTCAGGCAAGCAAATAAAAGGGACCATTTTGAATATAAGGTTACCATTCAGCTTAGCTCCCTCTCATCTACTTAACAAAGCCCCTCCATTCTAGTTCTTATCAGATTTTTATTTTGTCTTGGACAACTTGACAGGGCAAGATTAATGAGAAGGAGGTACTTGTTTGTCCTATTGCTTATATATTGCCAGTTGCTGCTCTTACTGTTGCCTTTAAAAAAATCTCTTGATATGACCAGAGAGAGCTTTCTTTAACTGCTATTCTAGCAATAGACAATCTCATCTTAAGGATAAATTTTATACCACATATGAGTAGAAAACACAGAGGTGGGCATTGGGAAGGATCAAAGTCATAGTCACTACTCTCAAGAAATTGACCACGAGGGCTTTATAGGAGACAAGAAATAGGATGGGATGCAATATGCAGGTGTATTCCTGATATCATATATAAAAGGCAGTAGTTTTGTTGGGAGTATACTACTTTGACAGGAAGAGACAACAGACTTTGCTGCTTCATTGATCCATGGGTACAGTGAAAGGGTAATCTAAGAGATTAGCACCTAATCTCTGACTTCATCTCTCTCACCCCAAAGACCATATTTCATATCTTGAAGTGGATGTTTATGTGTTATTGTCTTACTAGGTTCTATGCATGTCCCCAGTTACCACTGAGTTACCATGAGATTTTCCCAAGGTTGTATGTCTCTCTTCATTTTTGCACCTGGGGATGTCTCTGTCATTTTTACTCAATTTTGTATCATTTTTAAACCTTGTCAGCAATTAAAAATATTTTTAGAAGTGGGATTTGGGGATTAGATGGGAATTAGAGATGGTTGTCTGCCTTGGGATGTAAACCTAAAGAAAAAATAGTCTGCAATAAATGCGGGAGAGGGTGTGGAGAAAAGGGAACCCCCCTACACTGTTGATGGGAATGTAAATTGGTACAAACACTATGGAGAACAGTATGGAGATTCCTTTAAAAACTAAACATAGATCCAGCAATCCCACTCCTGGGCATATATCTGGAGGAAACCATAATTTGAAAAGATGCATGCACCCCAGTGTTCATTGCAGCACTATTTACAATAGCCAAGACATGGAAGCAACCTAAAAGTCCACTGACAGAGGAATGGATAAAGAGATGTGGTACATATATACAATGAAATGTTACTCAGCCAAAAAAAGAATGAAATGATGCCATTTGCAGCAACATGGATGGACCTAGAGATTATCATACTAAGTGAAGTAAATCAGAGAGAGAAAGACAAATACCATATGATATTACTTATATGTGAAATCTAAAAAAATGATACAAATGAACTTATTTACAAAATAAAAACAGACTCACAAACTTAGAAAACAAACTTATGGTTACCAAAGGGGAAAGGTGGGGGAAGGGATAAATTAGAAGGTTGGAATTAACATATATACACTACTGAATATAAAGTAGACAATCATCAAGGATCTCCTGTATAGCACAGGGAACACTACTCAATACTCTGTAATGACCTATATGGGGAAAGAATCTAAAAAAGAATGGATATATGTATATGTATAACTGAATCACTTTGCTGTACACCTGAAACTAAAACAACATTGTAAGTCAACTATACTCCAATATAAAATTTAAAAAAAATTTTAAAAAAGTTTCCTTTATAGTGAAATAGAAATAATAATGCCAGTTTCACAGATGTTTGAAAGCATAAAGTTATTTTTTGCATGTGAAAGTGCTTAGAATATTATGATATACTATGTTAATAGAAAATGTTGATATTGTCACTTACAATCACATCCAAATAACTCCTACCACTTAACAGGGCCCAGAGGAAATAAGAGTTGTATCAGAAATTGAGTGGAGGTACAGGCCTATCTGAGAAACACAGAAGCCTACATCACAAGAGGAGTGATTTGTAATAAAGAAGGTTGTTGCTAATAGAAATATGGCAGGTTTCTAAGAAGGACATGTTCCACTTTAGAGTGACCCTAGAGTATATTTCCTTGCCAGCAAAGTATCATGATTGAAATCATGTCAATTCAAGGGGAAAATGTAAGATATGTCTCTGAATTCCAGTGTTCAAAATATATCATGAAACACATTAGCTCCTAAAAAACAGACTGAGTGTGTATTAAATGGCACATCATAATGGAATTTATGTTAGGCAATTACGTTTGAAAATTAATACGTGTTTGTGTAGGGAACGAGTGTAGGCTAGGAGGAAAGGGAGAATCTAATCAGGTAAATGATGACCAGAACCGCATGTAAACATTGTGTTGTGATCTCTCTTGTTTTCATAGGCGTCGCAGCTGAAAGCAATGAAAGAGACGGTACAACTCTGCCTCTCAACAGTTTTCCATGATCAACCTCCTCCCCCTTTGAATCTCTTCAAGCCAAGTCCAACTCGGATATCAATTCCATCCATGCCAAATGACACTAAGATTGAAGATGCAAGAACAAGAAGCAAGGTACACTTTACTTATGCTTTGAAAAGTAAAATCGAGTAACGTACTCACTTTACTTCATTCTGTATTATCATCAAAGTGAATCCTAGTAAGATATCAAATTCATTGAAAAATCAGGAAGTAAATGGGAGATAGTAACCCAGTTTGTAAAGTCTTCATAGTCACTTGGAGAATGTTGGAAAACAACTTTTCTTTAGTAGAGAGCCAGCTGTTTCTTAGGCAGGCTTATTATTATTATTATCATTATTTTACAATAGTTAAAAGAAAATATCTTATATTACATTCCATTATACACCAGAGGTCTAATATGGAAAATACTCTCTCCTAAGGTATAACAACCATCCTTACAAAAGTGGATACGTTTTTCAGAAATTAAGTCTGTAGTTCTCAACATCGCCTGTACGTTAGAATCACTTGGGATACGTCTTTAAAAAAAATCCTGATACTTGGGACTCACCCTGGACCTGTTAAAACAACTTCTTTCTGGTTTGGTTCCAGTCATCATTAGTTTTTGAGAGCTCCTTAGGGGGTTTTGAGATCAAGTGACTTAAGCAAATCTTCCTTGCAAATCCCTACCACCACTCTACTTTAGACAGGACAAAGCAGGCATTTCAGTCCTGCTTTAGTTTCAATCATCAGAACCTTCAATCTGCAGGCTCTACATTTAAATAAATCTTGGCAAACTGAAATAGTTATTGGAGAAAGGAGTTTAGTTTCAGGCAGTATACTTGAAAGTGCTGGTTCTCTTATTACGTGCCTCAGGATCACTTGCTATTAAAGTAAATGTTATAGATACCAGTCCAACTTCTAAAGCAAATCTCCAGTGGACTGGGGGAGGGTGGGCAAAAATCCCTGAGAACCACTGTTACAAGTACCTAATGATGCATTACATCTGGGGCTCTCTTACTGCTTCTTTCTGTGATTCCTTATATTTGGATGAAAGAGGATATGGACAAATTGTAGATTAGGGAAATACTATTTTCAGGATGAAGAGTCAAAATTAAGTAAAACAAAATAAATCTAATGTTCTGTTTTTGTCTGTAACTGGTCGATTTCTCGATGACACATTAATCTGTATAATCTCGTTTTTCTGTCAAAATCATTTTAAAATACGTATTTCTATTTCATATTATTCTCTTGGTTTTTATTACGTCCTGAAGGATCTCAAAAAATTTTAGACCAATATTTTTCTCCTTTATATCTTTCTGAACCTCCTTTGAAAACTCTATGTCTACAGTATTTTTTTAATTCAACCAAACTCAGGGAAGAAAGTTGCATAATAATGTATTTTATTTATGTTTAGGAAAAATCCTGGGTAAATTTATTGAAACGGGTCATTAATTGAATGCACAGCTACCCACACAATCTCCCCCACCTGCCAGGAAGCCACATACTGCCTCTACTTCATGTTAGTCTAAGGGAGGAGCAAAGATTCAGCCTTATTAAGTCCAGTGACTTTGGGAAAAGCAGCTTTGTCATTTTATGGGCACATTACACTTGTCTCCAACTCAAAATACATTTATGTAAGCCCATTATTAAAACTGGGCTTTTTATGACCCTGAATGTTTAGAGGAAATTACTGATTGTTACCTTAACTGATTTATTATTAATAAACATGTCCTATCATTGAGATAAATAATAAATATTTATTATTTCTCTTGGCTTATCACAGGAAAACATAGGAAGCATTTAGATACACTCGTCTTAGAGATTGCTCATTTTTCAAAAAATAATAACAGAAATCTAAAATGTTTAAGATAAAGTTCAATAAATCTAAGTAGAGCATTTCATTTTACAGATTAGCATTAAAAGCTTCTCTGGCATTTATGTTTTGCTCATAATCTTTATCTTTTCAATAGTGGTGGAAATTGTATTTTATGTATACTTGGGTTTTGAATCTCTATGCAGGCACCTCACTGATAATATTTGAAAAATCCTGAATAATAAAATGTGATAAGGGTGTATGTAAAAGAAGCAAACAATTTTTTGCTGAGTACCAAAAACATAACTTTTAAATGAGGACATTTAACTGCTAAGTCTTCAGAGTTGGCTAATTATAATATAACCACAGTGATATTATGTACCTAACTGGGAGCTGACTGGGAGTGTGTGTGAGTACATCACTTAACCTCTCTGTGACTCAGTTTCCTCAATGCCTATTTCAGAGCATTGTGACATGAGCATTACAAATAATAGTTTTTCTTATCTTCCATGATATATGTGATATATGACTATTCTCATCTACATTTCTTTAAAATCTTCACCTCTTCTTTGAAAGGAGAAGGGTATTTGAATGGTTTTTCCTGAAATCTGTGAAACTCATCCAAGTAAGCAATTTTCAACCTACATTTGGAAAAAAGCAATATAGCCCCAAAAATGTCATTTTATTTTTATTTTCTCTTCCAGAAGATTGGATAATGCAGATTTTTAAATTGTATCATGTATGTGTGTGTATATGTCTATACGTGAATACATATATACATACCATGTATACATATAAATTATATATATATTCACTGTGGATTTTAAAAGTCACAAATTTCATTAGGTAGGCAGTTCAATATTATGAGAATTTATTGATGAAAACTTAAAAAATAATTTACATGTTGGTTATTTTTTTTTAATTCTGGAGCATGTCTGCTACATAATCTTTTAGTCCTACAGCTTAAGTTTCTGCTGAGGAAACTCAATCAGGTTTTTCAGCCTCCTTTCCTTCACTGCATTCTCCATTGCTGTCATGCCTACTCTATAATTCAAGTGAATTTTTTCTTGCCCTCCTAGTTAGAATTATTTTTTCTATTCTCAGTGTTCTAAGAGCACAGTGTTTATTCTGCATGGCTCTTGGTCATACCTTGAATACAGTGATGACTGCATACTTCTCTCCCCTTAAGGGAGATGGCTGTGCTTAGCTCATGGATTTGCTCTACGTTACTGAGTATCCAAAGCAACGCTGCCAGAGAATTCATTTGAAATGTCACTTGCTGCAATTCTGTTTTAGTCAGCTCAGGTTGCTATAACAAAATGTTATGGACTAGGTGACTTCAACAACATACATTCATTTCTCACAGTTTTGGAGGCTGTGAAGCCCAAGATCAGGGTGCTGCCTTGTTCATTTCTTTATGAGGGCCCTCTTTCTGGATTGTAAACAGCTGCCTTCTAGCTGTGTGCTCATATGGTCTTCTCTAGGAGTGTTTGCACAGAAAGAAAAATGGATCTCTATCTCTCTCTTCTTTATAAGGGAACTAATCCCACCATGAGGGCCCTACCTTCATGACTTAATTTAATTACCTCCAGCAGGCCCCATCTCCCAATACCATTACACTGGAGGTCAGGGCTTCAACATAAGATTTTGGAGGACACACTCAATCCACATCAGTGTCCCTCTTCTCATTGGACATTTTCCTTATAAGTTAGAAAATAAATATCATTGATTGCTCATTAAGTGCCAAGTATTCAGCTAAATTGTTTTCCATCTGTATGTAAGGACTATGCTCATCACTGGAGACACAAATTTGAAAGGACACAACCCTGACCTCTTGGAAATTGTAGTCTAATTTTCTGTAAAGAGAAAACAAGGAAAATATGCAAAGGGTGTGTAGTAGATCAGGACTTTTTTTTGTATTTGTTTTTTTTTAACTTTTTATTTTAATTTTCATTTTTATATGGTGTATGCTTGATCAACCATGTTAATTTTGAGCAGAGTTCCCTGTGCTATACAGTAGGTCCTTGTTGGTTATCCATTTTAAACATAGTAGTGTGTACATCTCAATCTCAAACTCCATAACTATCCCTCCCCCACCATGCTTCCCCCCTGGTAACCATAAGTTCATTCTCTAAGTCTGTGAGTCTGTTCCTATTTTGTAAATAAGTTCATTTGTATCATGTTTTAAAGATTGTGCATATTAGCGATATCATATGCTATTTCTCTTTCTCTGTCTGACTTACTTCACTCAGTATGACAATTTCTAGGTCCATCCATGTTGCTGCAAATGACATTATTTCATTCTTTTTAATGTCTGAGTAATATTCTATTGTATGTATGTACCACATCTTCTTTATCCATTCTTCTATTGATGGACATTTAGGTTGCTTCCATGTCTTTGCTATCGTAACAGCACTGCAATGAACATTGGGGTGCGTGTATCGTTTCAGACCATGTTTTTCTCCGGGTATATGCACAGGAGTGGGATTGTAGGATCATATGCTAGTGCTATTTTAAATTTCTTAAGGACCCTCCATACTGTTCTCCATGGTGGCTGCACCAATTTACATTCCCACCAACAGTGTAGGAGGGTTCCCTTCTCTCCACACCCTCTCCAGTGTGGATTTTTTGACGATAGCCATTCTGACTGGTGTAAGGTGATGTCTCATTGTATCAATAGTTTTCATTTGCATTTCTGTAATAATTAGCAATGTTGAACATATTTTCATGTGCCTCTTGGCCATCTGTATGTCTTCTTTGGAGAAATGTCTGTTTAGGTCTTCTGTCCATTTTTTGACTGGGTTGTTTGTTTTGATGATATTAAGCTGCATAAGCTGTTTGTAAATGTTGAAGACTAATCCCTTGTCTATCACATCATTTGTATTCGGATTTCCATATTCCAATTAGCTTTGATTAAAGATAAAGACTAAGGAGATACCCGGATCCAAATGCACATGAGATGATGTCTTTGTTATAAGATTATATATTTTATTATGTATAAAATACTGTTCCAACAGAGAGGTAAAGAGCAAAGATATGAGCTAGGAGATCTGATTTAATTATTTTGTGTAAAATGACTCTAACTGGAGTAGAAACAAGCAAACCACTGACAATTTCACCGATCCAGACAGATGACAGTGACCCGATCTATGGTGCAGAAGTGGAAATGGGATTCCAAATGTAATTGAGGCATAGAACTGCAGTGACCTATTGATTAAGTGAGATGCATGAAGGGAGAAAATCCAGAATAACGCTCAGTGCTTGCATTCGTTCGCCGTGAATACAAAAGACAAGAGGAACTTTTTTAGGAAGAACCCAAATTGGTTTGTTTTACAACACGCTAAGTATTAGACATCTTTCACACAATCAAGTGTCCACATCCAATAGGTGTTTATACATTTAAATCTGGAACTGAGGGACAACATCTGAGTGGAGGTAAAGGATTTGGCATCATCACCATAGACAGCAACTAAATGTTGGAAATAGATTAAATTTCCTGATGAGACAATGTAGAATAAAAAGATATGAGGATCACAAAGGACACCAGACAAAAGGAATAATTTAAATGGTTTTATGTATAGTATAATAGATGAAATGCTTATGGTAAAAGTGTACCCCTTCCCCTTATCTTTTTTTGAGTTACTCTTTATTGTATATTTGAGCTGAGAACCATGACTTTTCCCTGCTTGTTTTACCAGTACAAAAAAACAGAATATGCATGTCATTGTATATATTTAGAATGGTGAATACTCCAGTGGTCTGCTGGAGATGGCTCATACACACTTATAAAAGCTAGCTGTTACATTTTCAGAATTTGTACTAGTCAGCTCTTAAAGTTACTATTAAATATTAATTATATACACTTAAAATTAAGGAAACCATACTAAAAGCAAATGTAAATATCAAATATACTATATCATGCTATTATCTCTGAAGATTCTATGTCTTGAAGATATTATGTCTTTGGGATCCATGTAGTGGAAATACCATATAATGGTATTCTACTGGTATCTCTGTCCACCTTCATGTTCATTGATATCACCTTGGTAGATTGAAATTGGTAGTATTTATACTATAGAAATTGGCAAACACTACAAATCAAGGTCCTCCTAACCCCTTTAAGATGGGCCTACTGGGCATCACTGATAATATACAAATAATACTTGATCAACATATTAATTTATCTTTGACTTGTACTGTTTGTGTAGTAGAGCTAAATGCATAGTAAGTGCCCAGAAAAGGGAAAATAATTATTAAAAAATCTTGTTCAATTAATGGCACATTTTAGAAAACTAATAATTTTTATATATCCATTGTACTGTTTTACTTAATTATATTCATTTTATTATAAAATATTAAATGTGACTTTATATAACTTAGAAATTATATAAATGTAAGAGGAAGAACAGGAAATATATTACTGAGAGGTCTACCCTTTTAGGTGAAAACTATGAATTACTAATACAGCAATGTTGTTCGTGTTTACAGCTGCATGATAGAGGGTTTAAGAGCTAGGATTCACTCTATACACCAGTGTGATATGATATTTACTGCTCATATTTACTGGGAGGATTAAACAAGATGAGAAAAATGCTGGACAAAGCCAGTTGCCAGGCTCCTCCCTTCCTCTCTCCTCTTCCCCCTCAGGGCTGGTATCTCCGCAGGACAGGATGCAGAGGAACCTAAGCTCAGCTGGCTGGGTCTCTGCTTCTCCCTGCCTTGGTCCCTCTACTGGGACAGGGGCCTCAGGAGAGAGGATGTGGCTGCTGCCTGCACCAGGCTCCCACATGTCTTATGGCTTAGGGAGATGGCTGAGTTGTTCTCCCCTCCCACCACGGGGTCGTCTGCTTCCTGGGCTGAAACTCACCAATCACCACATCAGGGCAGGGAACTATAAAAATAGAAAAGGCTTGTGCTTCTGTCCCAAGTGTTCCAGCCAAGACTCTTGAGGGCCCAGAGGGACTTCTGCCTATGTAATTAGGCTGTACTTTTCATTTACATCCAAGAAATCGTGTATAATGAATGTAAATACAAGGAAAAAAAAATTAGAGAGAGAGATAAGATTCACTAGTCAGACTAAGTAAACATATTTTTTCTACAACTTTCTAATTTTGAAATCTTGATCAACTCAACTTCTCTGAGACTAAGCTTCCATATGTATAAAATGAAGACAATAACAGCACCAACCTCACAGAACTGTTGTGAAGATTAAATAAGAAAATTAACAAACAGCATTTAGCATATGTAGTAGTGTCTGACACTGAGAAACAGTCAGTAAGTATATGAAATAAGTACTGTATCTGGAGATGAGGATAACACTTTGAGAAGATTTAAAGAAGGTTTTTGGTAGGATATTAATTAAAACAAAAACTATTTACCTTGTTTTATTGTGCAGATGTAAGAACACATTTATTCAAATAAGTACAACTACAGCTTTTTTAGCATAAAAGTATGGATGAATCCTCACAATACATTTAATGTCAGTGATCACAATTGTAAATGCTGTAAAGAAAGGAGAAAATTGAAAGAGAGCAGAAATGAGAAGCAATTAGAAAAATAGTGTAGATTTAAAAAATGATGAAATTGTGTTATGAAAGCTCATTATTTCATTCCCACCCCAGGCAGTCACCATCTTGTATCTTTGTTTTTCTTTCCATGCAACTCACTGCCTTGGATTTAGCTGCAGTTGACATTGGTAAAGGTCACAACCATGGCATCAACTTAATTGGACAAGGATGATTTTTTAATTTTTTTTTTCCAGTTTGGTGGAAATGCCAAAGTCATTTTAAGGCAGCAGGCAACAGTGGCCCTATTCAGGAGCTTGAAGGCATCCAAGCGAAAATTGCATTCTGCTTGGTGCCTGGAGGTTTAGAGCAAGGTGGATTTGTATTTCACTTTTTCTGCCAAAAATCTGTTGCAAAGTAATTTCTAAGGACTCTCAAAACAGTGCACCTGAAATCATCGTAGACCAAAGGGTCTCAACCTAGGCTGCATTTTTTTAAATCATTGGAAGCATCATTTACATCTGATGTCAATACTTACATTTTAATATAATCCAGCAGAAGTACAGGCTAGTTTGGGGGATTATTCAAAGCTCCCATATTGTTTATATGTACAGCCAAAGTTGGAAACTATTAAAATCCTTACTCTAGGAATAGGAAAGGAATCGAAGAAGTAAGCCTGACCTTTTCCTCCACTTTCCTGCTTCTAGAAGAGATTTCCCAACGAGCCTAAAGGTTTTCAATTTTAGACAGATCTGTTTATCAGCTCTCTGTCCTTAGCTAACCATTTAGTTATCTATAACACCATCCAGTTGTTTGTGTTCTTTCCATGCTAAAAATATATGTTTTATATCTTTGTATGTCCAGGAGTATTGTGCGAATAAAAATGAACACATGAGTCTAAAACATTTGTATAAAATATAACATTACATCTAAGAAATTTTGTTTGGGTTTCATTTTTGGTCCTAGGAGGTCATAATTGCTTGCTTAATTACTTCCCAGCAGATATGGCATATATGTGGCAAGGAAGTTAAGTCTAAGTTAAAATTATATCATATTTCACGTTACTATATAAACATACATATTATATATGCATATAAATATTTTCAACTAACATTATAAATTATGATATATATTTAATCTAGTAAATACAAAAATTGAAGGAACAAGGGCCCTTTGATGCTTTCTTTCTATTACTGGTGTGCATATTTGTACCCTGGCATGGTCTGAAACCAGATTTTCATTTATTCTTCATCCTTGGTATATGTATAATAAGAATATTACTTATAGAAATTGATTAGTTGGATACCTCTATGAACTTCTTTTAAAGACATATGTTAGCAAATGATATAATTCATTTAATCCTTCTGAAATTAAAATGAGAACAAAACATTTTTGGTAGAAATGTTAATTTACATAAGTCTAGGAAGACATATTGATATTCAGAGAAAACACTACCAAATATCTTTTATGTTAAGAATGACCACCAGTTTCCATTTTCCTTTTTTTCTTTTATAATTGAGATTTTAATGGTTATACACATTTCTTAATGTTTGTAACGAAATTTTAAAAGGCATGTAGTTGTAATTCTTTTTTAAACAGTTATTCCAGTGACTTTCCAGCCTGAAATTTGTACGCAAATTTTTCTTAAGAGTATATCAAGTACCAATATCTTCAAATGTTGATATACTGTTATATCATAACTCTCACTAATTTACAGTTTAATATAATATACACTACAGACTCAAATTTTCAATCTTTCATAGCACATTAACAAAGTTACTAGGGAAATTGGACTACCACTACCAAAGATGTTACAGAGTACATGTAAGTCTGACAGGAAGAGCTAAGATCAAAGAGTGGTTTTCTTTAGGAAACAACTATACTAAAAAACATGAAAATAGAAGTAATTTAAAATGTTCAAAACATATTCAATGCACAATTGTGACTCCAAATTGTCATTTAGTATGCTGAGTATTATAGGATATAAAAACTATTGCCCCACCTATGGATGTTAAACTAATACTCAAGACAATCAAAACCTCCCGTATTCAATATGCTGCTCTTTTCTGGTTGTACCAGAACAAACAAATAAAAACATCACCACCACCACCAACAACAACAACAACACCAGCAAATAATTTCACCTCTTAAAAACAAAGCATTTACACTTTAAAAAATGTGATAAGGTGAGATTCCCTCCTTCTTAAAAATGTTTCTAGGGCTTCCCTGGTGGCGCAGTGGTTGAGAATCCGCCTGCCGATGCAGGGGACACGGGTTCGTGTCCGGTCTGGGAAGATCCCACATGCCGCGGAGCGGCTGGGCCCGTGAGCCGTGGCCGCTGAACCTGCGCGTCCGGAGCCTGTGCTCCGCAACGGGAGAGGCCACAACAGTGAGAGGCCCGCGTACTGCAAAAAAAAAAAAAAAAAAAAAAAAAAAAAAAGGTTTCTAGAGCTACTAAAAAACTTGCATTTAAAAAATAATTGATAAGAATATTCTCCTGGATTGTACAAGAAGGGAGACAGGAACCACTGACATGATATGGTATACATGCTATTAATCAGACTTAGCGTCTTTCTCCCTGCTTCATCAGAGGAGATGGACCCTCCTATTTAGTTTCTCCGTTTTCTGCAGCTAAATATTCTTTATTATCGTGATTAGCCACTTGAGCCTCTTTACCTATTTTTTTTTTTTTTTTTTTTTTGCTGTACGTGGGCCTCTCACTGTTGTGGCCCCTCCCATCGCGGAGCACAGGCTCCGGACGCGCAGGCTCAGCGGCCATGGCTCACGGACCCAGCCGCTCCGTGGCATGTGGGATCTTCCCGGACCAGGGTATGAACCCGTGTCTCCTGCATCGGCAGGCGGACTCTCAACCACTGCGCCACCAGGGAAGCCCGAGCCTCTTTACCTTTTTTTTGCACTATTTTTTGGTGAAGATTCATCCGTTCCAGCCACCTTTTTTGGCTTCATCTACACTTTTGCATTAGAAGGTTAAATGACACCATCACCACTTTCCTCTTGCAATGCTTGATCACCACTCCCTTTGACAGACCAGACCTTCCTCTTGGGCATCCTGGTGAAGAGAGCTCCTGCTGGATGCCTGGGGCCTCGATGCACTGGGGGCCTTCGTGTGCTGTGTGGCTGGACCACTGCTACTCCTCTGGCTGCCTGAGTGGCTGGGTTATGCGGCAGAAATGGTGGAAGAACCAACGGATGACTTGTTCCATTTTCTTTTCCTGTATTTTCATTAGAAGTTCTTGAATGCTCATCAAATAGTAATGACTTTCGTGGTGCCTTCAACCCTATAGCTCATCACCAGTTGGCTGTTCATAAGTAAGACAGATCCCAATATCCCCTCCATTGATTATCAATCCAAGGGACATTTTTTCTTTAACACTAGATATTCTCATCTAACATTTCTTTTGTCTCTTTAGATGCACTAAAATCTTAATCCTAAAAAAAAACACAAAAAACTATAAGAAATATTTCCTTATAACTCTTGCAGAAGAAAAGGACATCTATATGGAATTTAATCAACTTGCTATGATCATTTTGTTGACAATACTTTTTTCCTCTCTGGAAATTATTCATTCATTTAATTATATATCTTGCAGTAACTGGGAATCTACTAGATTTTTAACAAGGGAAACCTGATGAAATTACAATATTAAGAAGATAATTCCAGTAGTAACAGAGAGAAAGATTAGGAGGACAAGATAATAGAAGCAAACAAAATTATTGGGAGAATAATATTCTTGGTAAGGGCCATGAGACAGTAGCAGTAGGAAAGGAGGGGGGGATAGATTTGAGAAATGTGAAGGACACGAAATTTGAAGGAATTTGTGAGGAAGTGAAGGTGGGAAGACTAGATGATTATGTTAAGGAACTTAGCTGAGAAGAAGAGGAGAGTGGACAAATTAATGGGGGGCTCCTTAGTAGGATGACAGGGGATTGTGTACTTTTTTAGTAAGAGAGAAAGGGAAGAATGAAAAAAGGTAATGAAGACGAAAGTTAGAGATATGTAATAAGGATTTAAAATTCCAGAAGAAGCATCAAGGAATATAAATATGATCACAAGGTGAAGAGTTGGACATGGAGAGGTGTAGGGACATACCAACTTCTGAGTGGGGAGATAAGTTGGTGACGATGAATGAAGGTGTGAATAAATTTTGATTTATGGAGGGGAGTTCAAAAATGGTGATATACCCCATGGCCTGCAGTTTACCAGTGAAAATTAGGTCCTTACTGACTCTGGAGAAGCCTTTTTTCCCAAATGCCTTGGAAAACCTTATCCGCCTCCTCTCACGTGCACACTAGCTCCAATTTCTAAATTCCCTCTGTAACACTCCTGTTAGTGTTCTGCTGTGTTTTCCAATCTTGGTGGGCAGAGGAGGACTTCCTTAAGAGAGATGAAGTTAGAAAACAGGAGAGCCAATGAAACGAAGTGCTGCTTGAAACAAAATATAGCAAAATAAAAGTAATCATTATACTGAAAATGATAGAGTAAAATATAAAATAAACTCTAAAAAAGGGTAGTAAATTTATGTGTATTAAAGTCAATTTAATTTACTATAGGATTAAACTCACCTAGAATTTACTAATTTCCAGTGTGCTGAAGCTAACTAGGGTTACATTCTAATCTTTTCTGTCTAAATAGCATCATAGTGCATGTAGAGAGAAGCTAAACAAGCTTTTTCAGAGGCAGGCTTATGCTTCTTTCCAATGGTCGTTTTCAGGCATTAACAAGCTCTATTGTGGGCACCCTGAATTTGCTAGCTTCTCTCTTTAACATCACTGTCCTGGAAACCTGTGTTACAATCTGTTCCTAAATGTCAGATACCCAGTGTCAAGAATCATGTGTGTGATAGCACAGAATTTGGAATTCAATAGACCAACGCACAGAATTTGGAATTCAACAGGCCAATTGTAAATCCTGGCTTTTGCCAATTATTTGTGAGATGTTGAGAAATTTAACCAAAGACTATGATTAGTCTTTTGTGAAATAGAGCTAACAATATAAAGCAATGAGCCTAATAAACTTAAATGCTGAATTTATAGCAAGTAATATACCTAGTGTTTAAGAGCAAAGACGTTAAAGGCAAATTGCCTGGATTTGAATTTGTACTTTGCCACTAATCAGCTGTGTAACAGATGCAACTTTTTAGACCAACTCGTCACCAGTAACATGGGAATAATAATACCAGTTTCTTCAAAAGCTTGTTATAAGAATAAGCTAAATATTATTATTTTCAGACTTATTTGGTATAAAAAGATATTGTTGTTGTCCATCTCTGCAGAAGTGTCTATCACACGATTCTACATGGAGTTTGACAAGAAAATAATTTGAGCATTCATCAAAAGAATTCCCACAAAAGAATTTCCAAAAGCAATAGGAAACATGCTGTCCTTATAGTTGCTAAAAGTGATTATATTCTTTGTGCCAGAACTGATGAAAGATCAGAGAATTATTTTTCATCTTGATCTATCAGTGCACTGTGAATTAGATTTAAATGTTTCAAAGAAAATTAGAAGCAGTAGCCTTGATTTTCATTACTATATGAAACATATTGATATTCAGGATTTGGGGAGATCATAGACAGTGTTTTTGAGTCCCCTAGAGTGCTGTTGTTAGGCTTTCCCATGGTATCTATGGCACTCTTTGGTCTCCTCTTTATGAACGCAAGAATATTTCCTGAGTGTTTGCAGCTACCTAACCTAGGAAGTTATTCACATCAATTATACTCTAAGAGCAAACTTTTCCCTTTTGTAGGCTATTGCATGGATTCCAATTTATGTTTCCAATTGTTCAATAATAATAATGATGATAGTGAGAAATTTAATTTGCAAAGTTTTTTATGGCTATTGCCATAAGATGTTTTATTAGATCATCACAATATGTAGAGCAGATCTTACTATAACCATTTTACTTAAAAAAGGATCTTAAACATGAACCCAGGTTTCTTATGCCAAGTCTACTGCACCAAACCACTCTCTCAAAACGTACATTACTTAGAATCTTAGAGATATGCTAACAAAAATGGATGAACATTTAAATATGCACTGCTTCTTATGTTACCACAACACAAAGTTTATAGAGCACTCATTCTGTGACTGACTTACTGCTAAGGGCTTTGCACAAGTTTTCTCAGTTAAAGTAAAGAAGAACATTGTGAGGTGGTACAGTATTCCGATGTTATAAGTGAGAAAACTAAGGCTCATGGAGGCTACTAACCCATCTTAGGTCTCAAAACTAGGTCATTGGCAACAGAGGTTTTTTGGTTTGTTTTTAGTTAATTGAGGTAAAATTAGTATATAACATATTAGTTTCAGGTGTAAACATAATAATTTGTATATAGTGTATATACTACAAAATGATGAGTACAATAAATCTAGTTACCATTTGTTACCATGCAATTAACTTCCTTTACCCAGTTCTCCCATCCCACCCCCTTCCACTGGCAACCACCAGTCTGTTCTCTGTATCTATAAGCATGTTTGTTTTTATTTTGTTTGTTTCTTTGTTTTTAGACTCCACATATAAGAGAGATCATGTGGTATTTGTGTTTCTTTGTCTGACTTATTTCACTTAGTATATTGTCCTCAAGGTCCATCCATGTTGTTTCAAATGGCAAGATTTTATTTGTTTTTTATGGTCAAATAAAATTCCACTGTATATGTACCACATTTTCTTTACCAATTCATCTGTCAATGGTCACTTAGGTAGTTTCCATAAATAATGCTGTTAACAAATATAGGGGTGCATATATCTATATATCTTTTCAAATTTGTGGGTTTAAAAAAATTTTTTGGATTAATAGCCAAAAGTGGAATCACTGCACAATGTGATAGTTCTATTCTTAATATTTTGAGGAATTTCCATACCATTTTCGTGATGGCTGCACCACTTTATGTTCTCACCAACAGTGTATGAGGGTTCCCTTTTGCCCATGTGTTCTCCAACAGTTGTTATTCCTTGGCTTTTTGTTAATAGCCTTTCTAATACTTGTGAGGTGATATAGTGGTTTTGATTTGCATTTCCCTTATAGTTATGCTGAACATATTCTCGTGTGCCTGTTGCCCAGTATGTCTTCTTTGGAGGAATGTCTGTTTAGAATCTCTGAACATTTTTTTTTTTTGTATTGAATTGTTGGGTTTTCTTGCTACTGAGTTGTTTGAGGTCTTTATATGCTTTGGATACTAACCTCTTATATGATATATGGTAATGCATGTACAGCACACTCACAAGTGCTCAGTTAGCGTTAGCTTCTTATGGTAGGTAAGAGATTATCAGCTGAGCCTATATTTCCATTATATAAAAGAAATTAAAATCACTGATGCTTCTGGAAATTTACTAATGATGCCACTAAATGTCACATAATGGTTGATGTTTTAATTCAGAACAGCAAACTCCTAGGGGGTGCTGGGGCATATCTTCATTATTAGAGTTCCTCTAATGCTCATCACAATACATTGTGACTAATAGCAAATGTTAGATGAATGAACAAACAAATGAATAAATTAATAAGTGAGGAATCTGGGAGAGAAAATGATCCCACATTAGCCAAATTACAATGTGTTCATGAGCAACCATATCTGTCTCTAAGGCTGTTCACATCCATAAAATAATTCTGTCATGGAGAGTAAATATATTGACTTTAATGACAGCAGTGGCTGTGAATTTTCATGTTAGACACATGTGCTTTTCATATTTCATCATTAGTCATGAGTATGCCATGAATTTCAGTACCCATGATGGAAACAGCTTTGCCTTAATTCATCCTTCTACTTTTGTTGGTTATCCCATTTGAGGCTACCCTAGAATCAATTGAAAAGTGAGCATGGGGTTCCAGTTATTTAGTTTCCAGTAGACTTTGTAAGATATTCTAATTTTATTTTTAAATAAAACATAAAAGCTGTGAATGCCTATGAATGTCCTTTTCATGGATGGTGATACAACTGCCATATTGAAGTTATCTGAGACACACCAAGTAGTTTTTGTTTTTACAAAACAGTTTTTAATTTTTTTAAAAAAATAACCTTATACTTATTGTCCAGACCTTGATTAAAATACAGAATGTGGCTAGTGA
Organism: Mesoplodon bidens; assembly: GCF_964165515.1. Lineage (NCBI taxonomy): Eukaryota > Metazoa > Chordata > Mammalia > Artiodactyla > Ziphiidae > Mesoplodon > Mesoplodon bidens. The sequence continues at coordinate 83,837,858 of NC_138164.1, forward strand.
GTCCACTGAACCCTGGGGACCTTTAATTTTGCCACTGCTCATTCTCCATGGCTAAATTTACTACTGGATTCTAATCTATTCCAGAATCATTCCTGATACAGGTAAAACATATGTAGGAGAACCCTCTATATCACCTGTGGCACCATGGTATCAATGGATGTAGATAACAGAGACGTTCCCTGGTTGCTTTTATAAAGACACAAGGGGCAACTCCCTCTCTACAAAATTGACCATTTCTAAAACCGGTATTCACCTTATTTTCATAGATTAGGAATTCAGTTTCCCATTAATACTAGAATCAGGATCCTTCCATGAATGCCAACCTGCTTTGCTGAGCATTTAAGAAATCCTGCTGGACGTTTCCCAGGTCTCTCACTTGGGCAAAAAACAATATCCTCCTATTCCCTACGTCTCCTTGAGTCTCTGACCTGAATAAGATTGTGTAATGATAATGGTGCTTTGATTATTACCTGCTCCCAGTAATACTGTTTCATCTGACTGATGTAAACCCCTTCCTACCAACCTCCCCACACAGTTACCCAGCTATGCCTAAAATTGTCACACACATCTGACATTATAAACATTGGACCCCCATCTAGAGCCATTCTTTTTTTTTTTTTTTTCCAGTACACGGGCCTCTCACTGTTGTGGCCTCTCCCGTTGCGGAGCACAGGCTCCGGACGCGCAGGCTCAGCAGCCATGGCTCACGGGCCCAGCTGCTCCACGGTATGTGGGATCTTCCCGGACCAGGGCACGAACCCATGTCCCCTGCATCGGCAGGCGGACTCTCAACCACTGCGCCACCAGGGAAGCCCTAGAGCCATTCTTCACAACTGAGAAGGTGTCCCTGTATCTCCCTGAAGTGTCAGCCCTCACTTCCTCCTCATCCCTCCTGCTGATGCTGCTGAAGGCCAGCAATGGCCCAGTAAAATTCCAACTTGCATTACATCACTACTGAGACAATCAGAAACATGGCCTTAGTTTCATTAAGTTTTTACTTCCACGATGTTCAAAACAGACTTCCTCTAGCTTCTCCACATGCTTAATATTTCTTTGGCACAAAATAGATTAAATGTTTTAATTTTCAACTTCAAAATATGTGAAAAAACATTCAATAACACTATGCCTGATTTCCTAGGGGTTTTTTTTCTTTCACTTTTAGCCATTTGCTTGTGCTTTGAGATAAACTCCTGTCTTGAACATATGTATGGTATCAATACTTTGTCGTATTTACATGCTCATAGACATAAGGTTACCCAACAATAATCATTTATAATAATATATTAATTATTTTATTATGAAACTAATGCGTATTTGTCATGAACAATTTTAGCAAATAATGTTAATAGTAATAATACTAATAGTAGCTGGCATTTTTATTGAGTTGTGCTATACCCATATGAACTTATTTAATCCTCACAGGTCTCTGGAAGGAAGACTTTTTATTATCCTCATTAAAAATTTTTTTTCTTTTGAAATAACTTTAGACTTAGAAAAACATTAAGAAAATAGTACAGAGAGTTCCTGTATATCCTTTACATCCCTTAATGTTAACATCTTAACATAGCTGTGACGTATTTATCAAAACTAAGAAACTGGCAATGGTATAATACTGTTACCAAACTACAGACCTAACTTGGGTTTCACCAGCTTTTCTACTAACGTCTTGTTCTGTTTCAGAATCCAATTCAGGGCAACACATTGCATTCACTCATCATGTCTCAGTCTCCTCTTGTCTGACAGTTTTTCATTCCTTGTATTTCATGTCCTTGACACTTTTGAGGACTAGTGGTCAGATATTTTATAGAATGTTCCCCAATGTGGGTCTGTCTGATGTGTTTTTGTACTTAGATGGGGGTTATGGATTTTTGTGAATAATACCACAGAGGCACGGTGTTCTTATCATCATACCAGGGATATATGACATTATTGGTGATGTTAACCCTCATCACTTGGTTAAGATGGTGCCTGCCAGATTTCTCCACAATGCTAGTATTTGTCCTTTTCCAAACCTTATTCTTTGGAAGTGAATCACTAATTTCAGCCTATACTCAAGGGAAGCCTATTCTCCACGTACTGAAGAGGAGAGTGTCTAATATGTTACTGAGAATTCTTCTGTAAAAAATATTTGTCCTTTCTATTTATTTGTCCATCTATTTATTGATTCAATCATTTATTTATATCAGCAGGGACTCGTGGATACTTATTTTAGATTTTAGGTTATAATTCAATATTATAATTTTTTTTTCATTTTAAATAGACTGTTTTTCAGAGCAGTTTTAGGTTCACAGCAAATTTAAGCAGAAAGTATGAGTCCCCACATATCCCCTCTCCTAACACACACAGCCTCCTCCATTATTAACATCCCCCACCAGAGTGGTGCATTGGTTACAGCTGATGAACTTACATTAACACATCTTAATCACCCAAAGTCCACAGTGTACATTAGGGTTTAGTCTTGGTATTATAAATTCTATTTGTTCTGAAAGTTGTATCATGACATGGATCCACCATCATACAGGATTATCCTCATTTTTCATATGAGTAAACTGAAGAACAGAGATATTAAGTTGTTCAGGGAAGGTGACACAGTTGGTTAACATTTTATGAGTGGTGTAATGCATTTCTTTAAAATTCATTGCAAAATTCATTTGAATTATTTTATACATTATTTCCTTGTAGATATACACTGCAGTTGATCCATGTATCTCCTTATTTCTGATTTTTTCCATTTTTTTCCAACTTACAAGTGACATTTAGATAAAAATCTGTTTATACTCCACCATAATAATAGATTCTATAAAGACAGAGATCCTGTTTGTTTATTTTTATGTCCTCCTTCCTTCCTCATTCACGCCTTCCACTAACCAAAAGAGTAGGTGATAAATGACTGTTTGCGGAGCAAATGATTACCCAACAAGTTATTGAGCTTAAAGTTTTATCAGGCATATCTTTGAAACTGACATTATGGAGGCCTGATTTCTGAGGTTTCTTAAGGCTACTGTCAGAGGAAGAAATGTGAGCAGAATGGTATATTTTGGTGTCACATACTTTACCTTCTTAAAAATGACTTCAGAGTTTCACATCTTGGAATGTGGTTTTGTAGAATAATATTTAAAGCCTCATAAGGTTTGAGGGTATTTGTAGCTTCCACCTATGTTAACAGCCATCTGTGAACTGCAGCAAGCATGTGATCAAGGCTCCAGACCCTTTTGAAGGGTCACTTTACTCATTTACTCCCACCTAAATTAACTTCCTTTTTCCAAATTTTAATCACACCATATCCATGCACTCTTCCAACCCATTTTCAAATCGTCCTCCTTGTGCATATGGGCCACATACATCCATATATGTGATAATCAGGTCCCTGACTTATTCTAGGATCTGAAAGTTGTCAGCAATACCACAGGGCATAAGCAACATATTTACTGATTATTCTTTGGAAATTATTCAGAAAATAAATTATTGTTAAATGATTCTGATATAAACAAAGATTTGTATCATTTTGAAATATTAATAGACATTTATTACTTGTCAAGTAATTAGTAATTCAGTTTAGTAGAGCAGTATTCATATTCAAAACACTTTGGAAACACTAATATTCTATTTCTCATGATTAATTTAGAATAATTCTCTTGAATAAACATTTGCTATTATTTACATTACATTTACTTCATAATTCATTACCAACTGTGTTATTTAGAAATTAAGTTTAGAAATACCCATGAAAACTTTTTCTTCGCAATCTCCTTAGGTGTTATTTTATAGTATATAAAAATGTGTGTGGGGCTTCCCTGGTGGCGCAGTGGTTGAGAGTCCGCCTGCCGATGCAGGGGACACGGGTTCGTGCCCCGGTCTGGGAAGATCCCACATGCCGCAGAGCGGCTAGGCCCGTGAGCCATGGCTGCTGAGCCTGCGCATCCGGAGCCTGTGCTCTGCAAGGGGAGAGGCCACAACAGTGAGAGGCCCGCCTACCGCAAAAAAAAAAAAAAAAAATGTGTGTGTATGTATGTACACAAAGTTAACTGAATTGTGTGGCAATGACTGAAGTTAACAAGCACCAGCCCTAGGAGTAATTCTGCCTAGGGTTGTCAAGGTGTTAAGTATTATTGTTTATATACCACCTAAGTTCTCCGTTACTTAGTGGATAGAGTCTAAACTCCTCAATCTGGAGGTCAAATCCATCAACTACTTGACATAACTTATTTTTCCACTTTTGAAAGTTTCTCCTTGAAGCATGTTCATGTACTATTTTTAATTCTCACAAACCTCATTTTGTTTTAGAACTCTCTCCTTTTAACCTTTTCTGAGGTCTGAATCCTCTTCCCAAATTCCTCTTTTTCTTATGTCAAAATCTGATTCTATAAGACCGTCCTCAAATCTAGTTTCTAGGCTCAATTCCTCCATCATATTGCTTAAAATTTTTCTGACTAGGATAAATCTTGCTCTTACATATAATATTTTATATTTTTAGCATGTTATTCTTATTTTAGAAATAGTCTATGCTATTTCAGGAAAATATAAACAGAAAACAGCAAAAGATTTAAAAACAGCATAGAACAACCCCATAATTCCTCCAAGTAGGAAAAAAAAAATATCTCACATACTTTCTCTCATAAACTTTGCTTAGTACATACTCATTTTAATACACTTTCGCAGAACAGGATGATACTGTACATAATGTTGTGTAAACCATGTTATGTTAACAAAGTATGAACGATTTCCACGTCAACAGATATATTTTGTAACTGACATAACATTTAATTATTTTATGTGTTTACCTAAGTTGTGTACGTAATAATAAAACAAACACACATAAGTCCACCAACCAACATAAAAACATGTTTGGGGCATTATCAATATTAATGATATTAGCTGTGTATTCATGCACAGTTCCTATGCTAGATTTTTACTGTTTATAAATTTCTAAGCTCTGTGCGGGTGTGTGTATTGTACCATATTATGTTACCTTCAGGATAGAGAGGGAGATAGAGCAAGGAGAAAGCATTGTCCTTTCAACATTTTTGTTTGTTTGTTTAACACTCTGGGCCATCTTCTCCCAAAATATGTTTAATTATCATTACAGACAATTTTTCTGGTCACTAACTTTGTCTCATTCTATGTACATGAATTAAAGTTAAAGAAGGAATGACTCTGGGAAGATCATGATTGGATGATAAGCGTGCCACCCCTCCTGATGATTTGATCTGTCAACAACCTGTAAATATGTAAAACCATCAGAGATTTTTAGTAGGCCAAAATTAAAGAAGATGTAGGAAAATAAAATGATGTATTTAGCAGATTTAATTAACACATATGGGTATTTGTATTCTTCAAGTAGAGCATAACTTTTACATCCATTATTTTTAAATTTTCTTAAAGCAATTACTTACTTGGTCAAAAAGCACGCTTTAATGAAGTTAAAGCATATTTTAGAAAACTAGACCCTAAGGCGAAGAATACTCTATAAATGTCCTCTTTCTTTTTACCAGTATCTCATAATACAGAAACTGGAGCCCCTGCGGAAAGTTATTATATAATTTGAGAGTGAAGTGGGGGCTTGTAGTAAATGGTGACAAATCCTGTCAACCACTATCACACCTAGTAGAGAGGTATCAAGATGGAGTTGGATGAACAAAGAAATCGGAGTCTGACAGCTTGGATTAAATCACTGGCTCTACCTATTTGATTTTGGTGACTCAAGGGACATCTCAGAGTCTTAGTTTCTTTATTCCAAAGTCTTAGTTTCTTTATTCTTTATTCCAGAGCCTCACAGAGTTCAGATGAGACCTCATCTGAAGAGTTCTGTGACGTTTCTAATCTTTTAGATAATATCAAACATCTTCCTTTAGTCCACCTTGATGCTAGTTGTGAGAAGTTATAGAGATGAAAAAGGTATTGTTCTTGCCTTTAAAATGCTCATGATCTCATTTACTGGTCAGGACCCCTGAGAATTAAATTAAGTCAACAAAAGAAAATAACAATTTCAATCACTTCATTCATCTTTTTGGTCTGCATTACTAGGGAGATATGGCCCGCTTCATCCATTTCACCCACTATGCCCCAAACCCTACCTCTGGCAACCACCAATCTGTTCTCTGTAATTATGAGCTTATTTTCTTTTTCTGTATTTTTTTAAAGTGAGATAATACAGTATTTGTCTTTCTCTGCCTGCTTGTTTCACTTAGCATAATACCCTCAAGGTCCATTCGTGTTATTCCAAATGGCAAAATTTCATTATTTTTGTGGCTGAAGAATATTCCATAGTGTATATACATATATACCATACTTTCTTTATCAGTGCATCCATTGATGTACACTTAGGTTGATGGGGCTGCATATATCTTTTCAAGTTAGTGTTTTTATCTTCTTTGGGTAAATACCCAGAGGTGGAATTCCTGTATCACATTGCAGTTCTATTTTTAAATTTTTTAGAAACATCCATATTGTTTTCCATAGTGGCTGCACCATTTTACATTCCCATCAACAGCGCACAAGAGTGCCCTTTTCCCACATCCTCACCAGCACTTGTTATTTCTTGTCTTTTTGATAATAACCCCTCTAACAGGTATGAGGTGACATCTCATTGTGGTTTTGCTTTGCTTTTCCCTGATAATTAGTGATGTTGAGCATCTTTTCATGTACCTGTTGGCCACCTGTATGTCTTCTTTGGGAAAATGTCTGTTCAGATCTTTGGCCCAACTTTTAATTACATTGTTTGTTTTGTTTTGTTTTGGTGTTTTGCTATTGAGTTGTATGAGTTCTTTATATATTTTGTTTATTAACACCTTATCAGATATGTGGTTTGCAAATACTTTCTCCCATTCAGTTGGCTGCATTTTCATTTTGTCCATGGTTTCCTTTGCTATGCAGAAGCCTTTTTGTTTGATGTAGTCCCACTTATTTATTTTTGCCTTTGTTGCCTTTGCTTTGGTGTCAGATCCAAAATATCTTTACCAAGATCTAAGTCAAGGAGTCTACCACCTAAGTTTTCTTTTAGGAGTTTTATGGTCTCAGCTCTTGCATTCAAGTCTTTAATCCATTTTGAATTAATTTTTGTGTATGATGTAAGATAGTGGTACAGTTTCATTCTTACCTTAAAAATACCTTAGAATTTTCACATGGATTGCACTGAATTGATTTAGGTAGTATAAGCATTTTAACAACTAATTCCTCCAATCCATGGGCACAGAATATCTTTCTATTTAATTAGGTCTTCTGCAGTTTTATTATTATTGTCTTACATTTCAGTGTACAGGTCTTTTAACTCCTTGTTTACATTTATTACTAGGCATTTTATTATTTTTGATGCAATTGTAAATAGGATTTTTTTCTTAATTTATGTTTCTAATTATTTGTTATTAGTATATAGAAACAAAAGATTTTTGTACATTGTTTTTGCATCCTTCAACTTTACTGAATTTGTTTATTAGTTCTAATGTTTTTTTGAGTTTTTAGGGTTTTCTGTATATAATATTACATCATCTACAAATAGTGACAGTTTTATGTCTTCCTTTCCAATTTGGATGAGTTTTATTTCTTTTTTCTGCCTAATTGCTCTGGCTAGGACTTCCAATACTGTGTTGAATAAAAGTGAAGAGAGTGGACATCCTTGTCTGTTCTTGATCTCTGAGGAAACACTTTCAACTTTTCACAATTGAGTATGATGTTAGCTGTGGGCTTGTCACATATGACCTTCATTATGTTGAGGTATATTCCCTCTATACCCACATTGAGAATTTTTATCATAAATGCATATTGAATTTTTTCATGTGCTGTTCCTGTCCGCTGAAACGATTATGTGATTTTATCCTTCATTTTGTTAATATTGTGTATCACATTGATTGTTTTCTGAATGTCGAACCATCCTTGCATCCCTGGAAGAAATCCTACTTGTTCATGGTGCCTGAAACTTTTAGTGTCTTGTTGAATTTGGTTTGCTAAGATTTGTTGAGAATTTTTGCACCCATGTCCATGAAGAGTATTGGCCTACAATTTTCTTTTCTCATGGTATCCTTGTCTGGTTTTAGTATTAGGGTAATGTTAAACTTATAAAATGAGTTTGGAAGTGTTCTCTCCTCTTCTATTTCTTGGAAGAGTTTGAGAAGGATAGATATTAATTAATTCCACTGTAATTGTTGGATAGAATTCACCAGTAAATCCACCTATTCCTGGATTGTGGTACATCAAGACAATGGAATATTAATCAACACTAAAGAGCTACAAGCTATCAAGTCATAGAAAGACAGGCAGGGACCTTAAATGCACATTACTATGTGAAAGAAGCCTATCTGAAAGGGCTACATACTGTATTATTCCAACTGTGGATATTTTAGAAAAGGAAAAACTTTGAAGAAAATTAAAAGACCAGTGGTTGCCAGGGGTGAGGAGGGTAGGGATGAATAGGCAGAACACAGAGGATTTTTAGAGCAATGAAAATACTATGTATGATAACATAAAGATGGATATATGTTATTATACATTTGTCCAAACCTATAGAATTTTGCCCAAGAGTGAACCCTAACATCAACCACGGACACTGGGTGATTATGATGTGTTAATGTAGGTTCATCCTTGATAACACTTGTACCACACTGGTGAGTGATGTTGTTAATGGGGGAGGCTATGCTTGTGTGAGAGGTGGGGCTTTATGGACAATCTCTGTACCTTCCTATCAATTTTGCTGTGAACCTAAAACTACCCTAAACAACAAATAAACAAAATTTAAAAACGGACAAAAAACATACTGCAATTTAGGTGTTCTTGACCTAATTTAGCAGGGCAGCAGAAAACTGAGGCCCTCCAAAGTTGTATACATTGTCTAAGGCCCTTTTTTATTTATGTGCTAATCCAGAACCAGAATTCACATTTCTTTAACTCCAAAATACATTATCGTTCCCCAAAATCAGTTCCCATTCTTTGTTAATTCATCAGAATCAATAAGGCTTCTTTCTAAAAGGAGCCATTGGAGCTTCCCTGGTGGTGCAGTGGTTAACAATCTGCCTGCCAATGCAGGGGACACGGGTTCAAGGCCTGATCTGAGAAGATCCCACATGCCGCAGAGCAGCTAAGCCCATGTGCCACAACAACTGAGCCTTTACTCTAGAGCCCGGGAGTCACAACTGCTGAAGCCCGTGTGCCTGGAGCCTGTGCTCAGCAACAAGAGAAGCCACCACAAGGCGAAGCCTGCACACCGCAAAGAAGAGTAGCCCCTGCTCTCCACAACTAGAGAAAGCCCTCACACAGCAATGAAGACCCAACGCAGCCAAAAATAAATAAATAAAAATTAAAAAAATAAATAAAAGGAGCCATTTCACTGATAGCAAATGCCTACATTAAGGATTGCATGTATTACGCTTAATGCAACCAGTTCTGCAATTAAATACTAAGGTTTTGTATTTAAAGTAATTTAACTTTTCATGCATTGTTGCTCACATTGGTGAAGTGATGTATAATTTCCTCCAGTTGTTAAAAGTGATTAATATATGTAATTTTTTTTCCTGAAGCAGAGTTGAGATAACTTTCGTAAATAGATGTAGAAATTGACAAACCAGGCACCCCAGTTGTTTAATATATGAGCATAAGGGTAGCCTTTGGCAAACTTATGGAGGAGTAAAGTTGCACTGTCATTCTTTTCCCCCTGCTCTTTCTGAACTTAATTGTAAATGAAGTCCCTTTTATATTTTGTCCAAAATAGCAAAGGCCTACAAAAATAGATAGATAGATGATAGGTAGATAGATGATAAATAGATAGATAGACAGATAATAAATAAACAGATAGATAAAACCTTTCATTCTGCACATATTTCTTACCTAAGTCTCACCACCAAAATCTGGGAGCATTTTCATAAATACACAATATTTGCATAAGAAAATATAATTAAGCACACATTAACATTTATCAATATGGGCATATTTATATTTTAAGGAAGATATTGAATACCTACTCTAAAATGTAATCTCCATCATTGGTGAACCTGGTGTTATTTTTTACAGCTTACCTAGCTGGGTTAGGTTTCCTTCCTGTTGGTTTCAATGGCAAACCTCTATCTCAGCCCTTATATTGTACTGTCAGTTTTATTTTATTGATTGACTCCCAGTATCATTCAAGTCTCTGTGATTACAAGCAGTCAACATTGAACCTTACCAAATTAAATGAAGGAGCTTTAATGATAGAACATCAGGAGCTCATACTATCCAGGAGAAGACAGAAGTAACAAAGCTGGGAATGGGCAGAAGCAGAGGGTGCTTCAGAAGACTAGGAATGTGAACCATAAGAAGTGTCTCATTGTAGAAACAACTTGGACAAGTCACCCTACTGGAACTAATGTACCTATTTCAGGCCTCTTTTTAATCTAGTCAGTATTTAATTTCAAGAATAAAGTTTCCAAAGACCTAACTTGGATCGTATGCATTGGCATTTCTGTGTAGAAAGTAGCACAGAGAAATTTATAATAATATTTAGGGTTTCTGGAGATATAAAACAGTACTTTGTTAGTGAAGCATTGGAGTGAGTATAATTCTCTCTTGTAAATTACAGTGAGATGTTAGAAAACATCTTATTTCCTATTAAAAAAACAAGATGTGTGCTTATTATTTCCCAGATATACTGGGGCTTAAAGTAAAGAGAAACGATAGGATTCCTGTTTTTTTGAGGAACCAGGATCCTTAAAATAAAAGCTTATTATGCAAGAAATAAATATTTACAGTGGGAAAATAATCCCATTGGACAGCACTAATATAAAATTGAATAGAAATTATTTAATTTCACAGTTAATATTTAAGGTACAGTTTTTAAGGTCTCTGATATATATAACTTTTCATTTTATTCTTTTTCTTTGAGTGTGATGTTGCCATTGTATCATGCTTTACAATAGTCCTAGGAACTCTCTGTTGGATCTATTTCTCTCTTTTTTTAATGTTCTCTCTCTTTCTCTCTCAAGGCTCAACAAACCACTTCTGAAGCCCATGAGAGCTCTCAAGTTGAGACTACAAAGGAAGAATATCTGAGTACCCCTGAGTGCGATACTCAAATTGTAAGATTAATTTAAAATGTTTTTAACAACATTCAGCATGAAAACAAGGACATAAGCATTTTAACAACCCTAGTTTATGCCACCATGAAACTTTCTATTTATATGTAATATCTACTATCTAAAGAGTGTACTTTTAAATTTGAAAATGCAGATAGATATGAATCATGTAGGTGTTCCACTAGGAAATGTAATCAGACAATTAGGGGTGCTATGAACTTGAATTGCTAGAGAGGTAAGGGAGTCATTCCCACAATCACATGACAGAAAGCTATTAAAATATTAAAAACAAACACAAACAAACAGAACACCAAACAAAGAATGTGATTCAATAATATTCTCCCCAAGAAGCAAATAAACCCTGCATTATAGAGACATTACATTAGAGGAAGGGAGATTCTTACCCTTCAAATGATAATAGGAAATATGGAACTTGTACTCTGTGCTTTCACTTGTAATAAGTGAAATGAAATTTTAGTTCTGGAACTTTGACAAGATAACAGATCTATCATGTCTGGGCTTGAGGAACAGCAAATGACAACAGCTGTATTTAATAGATTCAAAGCTAGGCTTCAATCTAGTTCACAAAATGGAAATTATCTGCTGAAACTCTTCATGATGGAAAAGAAATCAGGTGATAGCAAAGGAAATAAGACAGAATAGAAACATAAGTTAAACAAGCCTATCTCTTTTTCCTCTATTGACTGCCAAAGTAAATTTAGAAATATAAATTTCTCAACAATTTGGCCTTCACATCTTTGTATAATGAAACATGTTCCAAAGCCATACAATTTAGAATTTAAGGTTAGTGAGAAGTAGAAATAAAATATTCTGCAATTTACTTCCAAGGAAGGAAGAAGTCAAGAAGGTTTGGGGCAGGAAGGAACATTTTTGCTGTAGTTTGAAGAACAGATAGGTCTCTGACAGTGTGAGTGAATTTGCAGAGACAAGAAAACATCTGAATAGAGTGGGCTTCCCTGGTGGCGCAGTGCTTGAGAGTCTGCCTGCCGGTGCAGGGGACGTGGGTTTGTGCCCCGGTCTGGGAGGATCCCACATGCCGCAGAGCGGCTGGGCCCGTGAGCCATGGCCACTGGGCCTGCGCGTCCAGAGCCTGTGCTCCGCGACAGGAGAGGCCACAGCAGTGAGAGGCCCGCGTACCACAAAAAGAAAAAAAAAAAAGGAAAAGAAAACATCTGAATAATATGAGTAGAGAGTAGCATATAGAAAATGGTGGGATGTTGCCTAAGAAGATAATTTGGGACTTAAGTGGGAGGGGCACTGGATTCCCAAGCTAAGGAGTTTGGTTTGAATTAGGGATATAGTTAAGATTTTCAAATGTTTATGTCCAGTTAAATGATAATACCATTGGGTTAATTTTAAGGAGAGTGCCCTTGTTTCTTGATATACTTTCCTAAAACTACCAAAAAATCATTTTGCAGTATATACATATATCAAATCATTATGTTGTACACCTAAAACTAATACAATGTTACATGTCAATTATATCTCAATTTTTAAAAATTAAAAATAAATAAGAATTTTGGAAGCTTCTGGCCTGCACCCTTATGGGTAATGCTCAGGCTTGATCCTTCAGTGTCCTGCTTTGAGCCCTTGGATTAGGAGGAATTCAGTTGCTTTTTTCCTGCTCTTGTACTGGTGTATCAGTGCCTTGAGCAAATCATTCACGCCAGGAGGTGGCCAAAATATCTGAAAGGACAAAGAACCAGGACTTCATCAAACTTAACAAACAAACAAAATAGTCCCACTGAAGGCAAACCTGAAAAGTTCTATACGTTTTGCTAAGATTCCCCAAAGCAATATTTTGGTCTACTTTTCTTGTCAAGAGAGAGGCATAAATTCTTTATTTGTTGTTTGTTTGTTCCACTCTCTTTCTACTTTTGTTGTCCTTCCTTGTCACTAGCTGCTCCTCTCCCTTCAGTAAGTCCCATAAGCATCTACTGCCTTGGTGGAGGCCCCGATCTGGGTCCCTTCAAAAAGCTGCCTCCACCTATACCAGCATGAATGCTCTCTCTCTAACTTGATTTCAGTTCCCTAGATTTTAGTCTTTGAAATCTCTACTTCCAAGCAGTTACACTTTCTAGTGCAGAGAGTGCTCAATATTTATAGGCTGTAGACTCAGTTACATTTAAAGGCCAAGAGAGTAATATAAATGAATGAGATAAGCCAGGTGTAAGCAGTAGGAATTAATGAGATTGCTGTGAACATCAGTTTTCCAATTCTACATCAGTAGTTGTTAGCCCTGTCCTCACTGTAGTAACACATGGAGGGTTTTTATAAAATACTGATGACCAGGACCAACCTCAGAAAAACTGACACAAAAAGAAAGAAATTAGAACACTCCCTAACACCACACACAAAAATAAACTAAAAATGGATTAAAGATCTAAATGTAAGACCAGACACTATAAAACTCTTAGAGGAAAACATAGAACACTCTTTGACATAAATCACAGCAAGATCTTTTTTGACCCACCTCCTAGAGTAATGAAAATAAAAACAAAAATAAACAAACGGAACCTAATGAAACTTAAAAGCCTTTGCACAGCGAAGGAAACCATAAACAATATGAAAAGACAACCCTCAGAATGGGAGAAAATATTTGCAAATGAAGCAACTGACAAAGGATTAATCTCCAAAATATACAAACAGCTCATGCAGCTCAACATCAAAAAAACAAATGACCCAATCAAAAAATCGGCAGAAGACCTAAATAGACATTTCTCCAAAGAAGATATACAGATGGCCAACAAACACATGAAAGGATGCCAACATCACTAATTAGAGAAATGCAAATCAAAACTACAAGGAGGTATCACCTCACACTGGTTAGAATGGCCATCATCAAAAAATCTACAAACAGTAAATGCTGAAGAGGGTGTGGAGAAAAAGGAACCCTCTTGCACTGTTGGTGGGAATGTAAATTGATACAGCCACTATAGAGAACAGTATGGAGGTTCCTTAAAAAACTACAAATAGAACTACCATATGACCCAGCAATCCCACTACTGGGCATATAGCCAGAGAAAACCATAATTCAAAAGCACACATGCACCTCAGTGTTCATTGCAGCACTGTTTACAATAGCCAGGACATGGAAGCAACTTAAATGTCCATCAGGAGAGGAATAGATAAGGAAGATGTGGTACATATATACAGTGGAATATTACTCAGCCATAAAAAGGAATGAAACTGGGTCGTTTGTAGAGACGTGGATGGACCTAGAGAGTGTTGTCATACAGAGTGAAGTAAGTCAGAAAGAGAAAAACAAATATCGTATATTAACACATATATGTAGAATGTAGAAAAATGGTATAGATGATCTTATTTGCAAAGCAGAAATAGAGACACAGACGTAGAGAACAAAAGTATGGTTACCAAGGGGGGAAGGTGGGGTGGGATGAATTGGGAGATTGGGGTTGATATATATAAACTATTAATACTGTGTATAAAATAGATAACTATTGAGAACCTACTATATAGCACAGGCAACTCTACTTAGTGCTCTGTGGTGACCTAAATGGGAAGGAAATCCAAAAAAGAGAGGATATATGTATATGTATAGCTGATTCACTTAGCTCTAGAGTAGAAACTAACACAACATTAGCAACTATAATCCAATAAAAATTAATTAAAAAAAAGAAAAATTGACTCAGCATCTTGGTATGTGGAGTCTAGACATTAATTGTATATATCGTTTAACTTCTCCAGGTGATTCTAATGTACAGGCCAGTTTTACTAAAAAATGTGTTTCACATGTACACGATTATTAAAGTCATGTGAGGAGTTTTTAAAAATTAAGATTTTGAGAAATTCTTCAGTAAGTTCTAAATAAATAGGACTAAGGGTAACCATTTTATAACGTGGACTTGACAACACTCTTCCCAGGTGATTCTTAATTTGAAAAACATTGGTTTAGATAAGACATAATCCCTTTAGAGTGTTGTTTAGTAATAGAGTTTCTGCTTCTCAGACTCTGTTATATTTGCATTTAAAGACAGCAATGCCTAAATAAGGCTCTGTAATGGTAGTATGATGTGACTTTTGCTAGTAGGTAGAGGGGGTCCATCCCAGAGCCCTTTGTTTATTATGCAGCCATATATAAGAGAAGCACAGATGTAGGACTGTGAAATTGATCAGGAAGCTGATGTGTGATTTTATCCATAACTAAGCCTTCCCTTGAGAGAGCTAATGGACCATTATCTCCCCAAGCTATAGTTCTCAGAGTATAATTAACCTTAAGCATGGAGAGCTCTATAGTTCCTTTCTAGCATTCCCCAATAATAAGAGAATAATTCTGATGACTTCCTCCACCTTACAGGAAAAAGTGGGAGGATCTTTGGATCTATGAGAACTGCTGTTACTCAGCTTGTCTAAATTCACCCAAAATATTCTGATTTGTGTTAAATAGCATGAAATGCATTGCTTTTGTTTCAATACAGCAATGTGAAAATAGCTTCAACTTGACTCTAACGAACTGGAGACTCAAGCTCCAGTTTGGGTTGCTTTAATCGAGTATCCAAATAAGATCAAAACAATTTCATAAAGAAAAAACAAAATAAACTTACCTCCTCTTCTGATAAAGGGATTGGTGCATTTTCTGTTGTAGGAAGGATAGTTTTATCATGTTTGGCAGAAGTATAATCTTATTGTCTTTATTTGGAGATTGAGTATGGTTAAAAGATGCATAGATGTGCCAAGTTGATAAAAGATAGATTTGTGATGATTAACTTTATGTGTCAAAATGACTGAGCTAAGGGATGCCCAGAGAGCTGGTAAAACATTTTTTCTGAGTATGTCTGACAGGATGTTTCCAGAAGAGATTAGCATTTGAATCAGTAGACTAAGAAAAGATCTTCCCTCTTAAATATGGCAGGCATCATCTAATCCCATGAAGGCCCAAATAGAACGAAAAGATTCAGGAAGTACAAATTCTCTTTCCCTTTGAGCTGGGATGTATACCTTCTTCTTCCCTCAGACATCAGAGCTCTTGCTTCTGGGGCCTTCCAACTCTGGGACTTAACACCAGCAGGCCACCCACCCCCGTTTTCAGGCTTTGGCCTCGGGTTGGGAGTTACAACATCAACTCCCCTGATTCGCAGCCCTTTGGACTTGGACTGAATTATGCCACCAGCTTTCCTGGTTCTCCAGCTTACAGAGGGCATATCATGGCATGTCTCATCTTCCATAATCACATGAGCAAATTCCCATAAAAAAACTCCTCTTAAATATCTATGTATATATTCTATTAGTTCTGCTTCCCTGGACAACCTAATACAATCATTTTTCCATATTTATATTTTGTGTATTTTGTGTGTTTTGAAATACTGACATCAGGTTTTTTATAAAAGACTTTTTTCTTTAATCAGAGATCCATCAGTGTTACTTAGCTTTCTACAGAGAGAAAGTAGATGGTAGTTGTTGAGTTAAATTTTTACTTTAGTGCCCTTACTTGACAAAATTAATAGTTGGCAAATTTATTCCCATTTCTTTTTTTTTTAAATGTCTTTTTCTGCTCTATGAAATTCAAAAATGTAGAAACTACTAAATGAGAAAAATTTTTAAATAATAAAAGTAAGATAAAATAGGGACCTGAATGAAGCCAATAACAAATAATTGAGAGCATGATATAAACAGAATATCAAAAAGAGAAATACACAGGACTTTGTGTTCAAGCAAAGATGCAGGAATAAGGACGAAGTCTAATATGAACCCCAATTTTCATGTTGGCTGACTGGACCAATTATATTGTTATTCTCAAACAAAATAAACTACTACAGGAGAAATTTTAAGTTAATTTTTGTTTATTTACTTCTGAACAGAAGAGGTTCATACTCTCTTAAAAACTAGAATGGACAAAAATGCACATTGGAGCTAATTATTTGTGAAAAATATCACAGTTTTTAAAAGCATGTTATTTACATGCTGTAAAAATCACACATTTTAACTATATATTTCAATTATTCATTTAATTTACTGAGTTGTGTAACCATTACCACAGTCCAGTTTTAGAACATTTCTATCTTTCTAATAAGATCCCCCATGCCATTTTTTACAGTTAATCTCTATAAAGACAGTCACTAACCTAGTTTCTATCAGTATAGATTTGCCTTTTCTGTATATTTTATATAAATTGATCATATAGTGTGTGATATTTTGCATCTTGCTTCTTTCATATAGCACAATGACTTTAAGGTTCATCCATATTATAATATGTGTCAGTACTTTGTTCCTTTTTATTCTGAATAGAATCCGTTATATTGTTTTACCATATTTTCTTTATCCATTCACCATCTGATAACTTTTTGATTTTTTCCACTTTTTGGCTATTATGAATAATGATACCATGAACATTTACATAAACATCTTTGTGTGGACATATGTTTTATTTTTCTTGAGCAGATACCCAGAAGTAGCATGGGATATGGTAAATTCTTCCTTAACTGGTTAAGAAACAGACAAACTTTTCCAAGGTGGCTGCACCATTTTACATCCTAATTGGGAATGTATGAGAGTTTTATTTTCTCTACATCTTTGACACCACTTGTTACTGTGGTGTTATTTTTGCTTAAAAAGCAAATTCTAGTGAGTGTGAAGTCAAATTTCATTGCAGGCTTAATTGTTAATTCCCTAATGGTTAATAATTTGAGCATATTTGTATATACTTATTAGTAAGTCATATATTTTCTTTGGTGAAATTTCTATTCAAATAGTTTCCCCGTGCTCTGCTGGGTTGTTTGTCTTTTCAGTGTTGAGTAGTAAGATTCCTTATATATTCTGGATGTAAATCCTTTACCAAATATATGATTTGAAAACATTTCTCTCCATATGTTTCTTGTCTTTTCATTTTCTTAATGGTGTCTTTTAAAAAGTAATTAAGTTTTTTTAGTACAGTTTTAGATTTACAGACTAATTGAGCAATAATTCAGAGAGTTCCCTATAGCAATCAGCTGTCTTTCTGTAATTTATTTCTAGTTTAGTTTCATTGCAGTCTCATGGCATACTCTACATTTGTTCAAATGCATTTTATGGCCCAGAATGCAGTCTATCTTGGTAAATGTTCCATGTGACTTTGAGAAGAATGTGTATTCTCCTCTTGTTTGATGAAGTATTCCATAAATGTCAATTAGGTCCGTTTTATCTGCAGTGTTGTTCAGATCAACTATATTCTTAGAGGTTTTCTCCCTGCTTGATATGTCCACTATTGATAGAGAGTGTTGAAGCCTTAATCTATAATAGTTGTTTGGTCTATTTCTCCTTGCAGTTCTATCAGGTTTTGACTCATGTATCTTGACATTCTGTTGTTAGGTGCATTCATGTTAAGAATTGTTATATATTTTTGCATAATTGGCCCCTGTATTATTATACAAATGTCCCTCTTTATCTCTGATATTTTTATTGGTCTGAAGTTGGCTTTGTCAAAGGTAATATGGCTACTCCAACTTTCTTTTGATTAATATTAGCATGGAATATCTTTCTGAGTCCCTTAACTTTTAATCAATCTGCATCCTTATATTTAAAGTTGTTTTTTTATATACAACATCTAGTTGTGTGCTCTTCTCTTATCCCCTCTTACAATCCCTGTCTTTTATTGATATATTTAGACCCTTCACATTTAAAGTGAATATTTATATAGTTGGATTAATGTCTGCCATAATTTGTAACTGTTTTGGATTTATCACATCTTTCATGGGTTGTGAAACAACCTTATACAGAGAGTATATAGAGAGTATTTCCAGTTCCTCTATTATAAAATTGCTGTCATTCATTTCACTTAACCATAAGCTGTAATTACCAAATACATTGTGTATTGTCATTTTGAACAGACTGTTATTCGTTTCATCAGTTAAGAACAAGATAAATAAAAACATTATTTTACCTTGACTTATTCCTTCTAGAATACTCTTCCTCTCTTTTTGTAGATCAGGGTTTCTGAACTCTATCATTTCCTCCTGTCTGAAGAACTTTTAACTTTTCTTGAAAGGCAGGTATACTGGTGACAAATTCCCTCAGTTTTTGTTTTTCTGAGATCTTTATTTTTTCTTCACTTTTGACGGATAATTTTACTGGATAATATTTCAATTTTTTTAACACTAAATATTTCACTTCAATCTTTTCTTGCTTAAATTGTTTTTAAGTAGAAGTCTGAAGTAATTCCTATCCTTATTTCTCTGTAGTTAAGTTTTCACCTTTTGAGTCTTTCAATATGTCTCTGTGGTTTTCTGCAGTTTGACGGCATGCCTAGATGTAATTTTGTTTTTCTAATCTTCCAGGATTTGTGATTGAGTTCTGTCATTACCTTTGGGGAACTCTTATCATTCTTACTTCAAATATGTCCTCTGTTATTTTCTTATCCTTCTAGTATTTCCATTACCTCTACATTGCAGGTTTTCTAATTGTTTTACAAATCTGGACATTCTGTCCATTGTTTAAACCCTTTTATCTTTGCATCTATTTGGTACCTTTCTATCAACCTGTCTTCAAGTTCACCGATTTTTTTCAGTGGGCAATGTCCAGAATATTGATGAACTCATCAAAGGCAGTTTTCATTTCTGTTACAGTGGGGTTTTTTTTGTTTTTGTTTTATTTTTAGCATTTCCATTTGATCCTTAGATTTGTCCATCTTATGCTTATATTACCCATTTGTTCATGCATTTTGTCCACTTTTCCCCTTAGAGCCCTTAACATATCAGCCACAGTTATTTTTAAACTCCCAGTCTGATACTTCCAAAACATTTGCCATTTCTGAGTCTTTCTTTATTGCTTTTTTATCTCCTCAGACTGTGTATTTTTCTTGCTTTTATAATACTTCTAATTCTTTCCCAGTTTATTAAAATATAATTGACACATTACACTATGTAAGGTTAAGGTACACAAAGTAGTGATATTCTATATCTATATATTGTGAAATGATAACCATAATAAAATTAGTTAACACGTCCATCATCTTACACAGTTAATTTGTGTGTGTGTGGTGAGAACAATTAAAATCTACTCTCTCAGCAACTTTCAAATATACAATACAGTATTGTTAACTATAGTCACTAAGGTGTACATTATATTCCCAGAACTTATCCATCTTATAATTGCAAGTTTATACCTTTTGACCACCTTCACCTACTTTCCCAATCCCCCCTCATGCCCCCGACAACTACCCATCTGCTCTCTTTCTATGGGATTATTTTGTTTTGTTTTGTTAGATTTCATATATGTAAGTGAGATAATGTTATTTGTCTTTTTTTTCCCGATTTATTTCACTTAGCATAATCCCCTCAGTGTTTATCCATGTTGTCACAAATGGAAGGACTTCCTTCCTTTTTTGTCTGAATAATATTCATATACATATATATTCCTCTCTACATAACACTTTATTCACCTGGAAACTTAGGTTGTTTCCATGTCTCGGATATTATAAATAAGGCTGTATAACCCTCCCAGACTTCAGACAATGCTACAAAGTTACTGTAATCAAAACAGCATGGCATTGGCACAAAAACAGACATTTAGATCAATGGAACAGAATAGAGAGCTCAGAAATAAACCCACACACCTACAGTCAATTAATCTTCTACAAAGGAGGCAAGAAAATACAGGAGAAAAGACAGTCTCTTCAGCAAGTGGTGCTGGGAAAGCTGGACAGCCGCATGTAAATCAATGAAGTTAGAACACACCCTTACACCACATGCAAAAATAAACTCAAAATGGCTTAAAGACTTACATATAAAACATGACAGTATAAAACTCTTAGAAGAGAACATAGGCAAAATATTCTCTGACATAAATTGTACCAATATTTTCTTAGGTCAGTCTCCCAAGACAATAGAAATAAAAGCAAAAATAAACAAATGTGACCTAATCAAACTTACAGGCTTTTGTACAGCAAAGGAAATCATAAACAAAACAAAAAGACAACCTCCTGACTGGGAGAAAACATTTGCAAATGATGCAATCAACAGGGGCTTATTTTCCAAAGTGCACCAACAAGTCATATAACTCAATAACAAAAACAAACAAACAAACAACCCAATTGAAAAATGGGCAGAAGACCTAAATAGACATTTCTCCAAAGAAGACATACAGATGGCCAACGGACACATGAAAAATGCTCAACACCGCTAATAATTAGAGAAATGCAAATCAAAACTACAATGAGGTATCACCTCACACCAGTTAGAATGGCCATCATTAAAAAAATCTAGTCTTATTCACTCTTACTCTCCAGGACAGAAACAGATGCAACAGGTGGAAACAACTATAAGGAGGAGAATGTTTCAGTCAAACATAAAAGTGAACTCAGTGAAAAGATCTGAATATAGAATTAGCCTAGAATAGAGAATATAGTATATTATATGATTGAATAATGAAAAAGAACCATTCTGGGATGTAGTCAGGAAATGAAGCATTAGAGAAGAGGAAAAGAACTATCATGAGATCATCCCATTCTATTGCAGGATTCTATGATCATCAGCAACCTCACTGAGTGCTGATGGGAACACATGTAATCTCTTAGTAAATAAATAGCAAAGGTGATTCATTTTCATTCCTGTTGGTCATACCCTAGACTAAATAACATGGTAGAGAAAGCCTGGAAATTACCACTTTGCTGTTTCCTAACATGTCACTATGGCAAGTGATTTTGTTATTCAGATCCCTTTTCTATAAAATAGATGTCAGTGATTTTCAAACTTTTGCTTGCCTATGACTCATCAGGTCAGCCTATAAAACTGCTTGTGGTAAGGCTCCACTCCCACCGATTATTCGTCAGTAGATCTGGGACAGAGCCCAGGAATGTGTGTCGTTTGAATAAACCTAGCTAGATTTTCTACCGTCAATATTTCCTGTTAAATATTTTGAGAAACTTTAATGTTGATTTCTTACAGGTTTATCATGCTGATTGTATATCATAGATATTAAATACACAGTGTTCAGTTTTATCATGGATGTCCTTATTAGTTCAGTCTAAAAAAACTGCTCTGCAATTTTCATACTCAAGGTCTCAATATCTTGTATGGACAAGGTCCTAAACTTGGAATTAGAGACCACGCATATTCTTAGATAGCTTTGTGGGTTTGTTCCGCTTCCTGCCCTATGCAGCCAGGCAGGGTCACCTAGGAAAATGGCCACTGGATTTCTTAACCCTTTTCTTAGTAGACATAGAAAACTTGAAATGGATCACCCAAAGCTTAACAGCATATTGGACTATCGGTTTTGGGGATGTTTAAATTCCTTTGAGGGCTTCCCTAGTGGCGCAGTGGTTGAGAGTCCGCCTGCTGATGCAGGGGACATGGATTCGTGCCCCGGTCTGGGAAGATCCCACATGCCGTGGAGCGACTAGGCCCGTGAGCCATGGCCGCTGGGCCTGCGCGTCCAGAGCCTGGGCTCCACAACGGGAGAGGCCACAACAGTGAGAGGCCCACGTACAGCAAAAAAAAGAAAAAAAAAAAAAAAGAAAAAAAGAAATTCCTTTGAAAGCAGCTTTGCGTCAATGGTAATTTTGGAGTCACAGGGAGAAAGCAAAGGATGTACCTGCTTCATCCCATTTTCCTGCAGTTTGCAAATGTGCCTCATATTGTTTAATAGCATATCAAGAATTAAAGACATTGAACATTTTATTTTAATTTCCACATAGGGATTGAGACTTACTATTCAATGTAGATGTGCTTTACAGTGTTTCTGACTGCTCTCGGTCGCACACACTTAACTTTTCTTAATGTGCTGAGGAACCGAAAGGCAGCAGTGGCTTATGTTTAGCATTGGAAGCACTCCTCGCTCAGATTCTTGCCATCACACCTGCTTACAAGTCCCTGACCAAAGGGAATTTATTCAACAGCAAATCTCTGTCCAGGGAAATGAGAGGAGAAAATGTGCAGGAAATAAACCTAGAGCTGCGAGTAGAAAATTATGCCAGCATTTTCATGCTAAAACAATTTTGGCAGAGATTTTAAAAGTCCTAGTTTGCAATTATATCCAATATTCACTGTGTGTCATTTGATGCCCTGGTGAGCCGTTGGCAGACATTAGCTTAACAAAATTTTCTAGGCAAGTCATGCCCTGCTGTAATTGGGCTGAGAGACCATATACCATTGTCATTCTGGGCTACATTCCATCAGACCATCTGAAGAGGTTGGCTTCATACAAGGCATTCTTCATTGTGCTACTGTGGTATTTTTTTTTTTAAGAAGGAAAAGGCATGCCTCCAGATTACATGGGAAGTATAGATAGTTTCCTAAGGGCTTTAGAATAAAATTCTGCTTTTTACATTAGATAATAAATTTCCATGTTTACCCTCCTATAACATCTTAATTTTCTTTTCTTTTTTTTTTTTTTTTTTTTGCGGTACGCGGTCCTCTCACTGTTGTGGCCTTTCCCGTTGCAGAGCACAGGCTCCAGACGCACAGGCTCAGTGGCTATGGCTCACGGGCCTATCTGCTCCGCGGCATGTGGGATCTTCCCGGACCGGGGCACGAACCCATGTCCCGTGCATCGGCAGGCGGACTCTCAACGACTGCTCCACCAGGGAAGCCCTATAACATCATAATTTAAAGCATGCAAAATGTTAACTTAATTATTATTTCTTACCAGGAATCATATAGAAACCATAAGAATAATGATTAACTTATAATTTGGAAAATACAAATAACCCAGTAAGCATGTTGATAATTATTATAAGGAAATTCGCCAAACAGTGATGTGCAAATACAAAGGTTAAATTGGTCAATAACTCTTTGACCCCTCCTACCTTCCCTGAGACATAATGATTTTCACCTCTGGGTCTCCATAGTACTTGGTTTATACACATATTTTATCCTGTATCACAGTCCATCTTGCATGTTGATTATTTGTATAAGGTTCTCATTCTGCATTAGATAATAAGCAATTTGAGGACAGAGACTATAAAAGTATTGACATTTCCTTCAGCACCAAACAAAATAGTCATCTTAACAGATGGTTGTAAATATTTTTCCAAAATATCTAAAATTATGAAGTTTCATAAGTTATGAAATTATGAAGTTACTTTTTCCAAAATATCTGAAATTATGAAATTATGAATATATAAAATTATGTGCCACTGGTGGCACAGTGGTTAAGAATCTGCCTGCCAATGCAGAGGACATGGGTTCAAGCCCTTGTCCGGGAAGATCCTACATGCTGCAGAGCAACTAAGCCTATGAGCCACAACTACTGAGCCTGTTGCTCTAGAACCTGTGAGCCACAACTACTGAGCCCGCGTGCTACAACTACTGAAGCCCGTGCATGTAGAGCCTGTGCTCTGCAACAACAGAAGCCACAGCAATGAGAAGCCCATGCACCATAACGAAGAGCAGCCTCCACTCACCACAACTAGAGAAAGCCCACACGCAGCAATGAAGACCCAATGCAGCTAAAAATTTTTTTTAAATAAAATAAAATTAATTAATTAAAAAATAAGAAAAAGAATCCTCCTGCCAATGCAGGGGACACGGGTTCGAGCTCTGGTCCAGGAAGATCCCACATGCCACGGAGCAACTAAGCCCGTGCACCACAACTACTGAGTCTGTGCTCTAGAGCCAATGAGCCACAACTACTGTGCCCACATGCCACAGCTACTGAAGCCTATGTACCTAGAGCCGATGCTCCGCAACAAGAGAAGCCACCACTATGAGAAGCCCGTGCAGTGCAACGATGTGTAGCCTCCAGCTCGCCGCAACTAGAGAAAGCCTACACTCAGCAACAAAGACCCAATGCAGCCAAAAATAAATAAATACATTAATTAATTAAAAATAAATAAATGAATAAAACTATGAAGTTAGACAGGGCTTCATGTTTCAAAATTTTAACTATTTTGTGTGAAGGATGAAGAATTATGGTTCAGAGAGGTAATGTGACTTGCCTAGAGAGGAGCCTGGTTAGGAAGCATCAGTGTCAGACCCTGTCTCCCTCCCACTCCTCTATTCCTCTGTTCACTGAATTCAGAGCCATCACTTTGATCCAGCATTACATTTTTAATCTTTGAACTTCTTTTCTGGTTTCTACCCTTTTTAATATTAAAACAGTACTAAAGGGCTTCCCTGGTGGCGCAGTGCTTGAGAGTCCACCTACCAATGCAGGGGACACGGGTTCGAGCTCTGGTCCAGGAAGATCCCACATGCCACGGAGCAACTAAGCCCGTGCACCACAACTACTGAGTCTGTGCTCTAGAGCCAATGAGCCACAACTACTGTGCCCACATGCCACAGCTACTGAAGCCTATGTACCTAGAGCCGATGCTCCGCAACAAGAGAAGCCACCACTATGAGAAGCCCGTGCAGTGCAACGATGTGTAGCCTCCAGCTCGCCGCAACTAGAGAAAGCCTACACTCAGCAACAAAGACCCAATGCAGCCAAAAATAAATAAATACATTAATTAATTAAAAATAAATAAATGAATAAAACTATGAAGTTAGACAGGGCTTCATGTTTCAAAATTTTAACTATTTTGTGTGAAGGATGAAGAATTATGGTTCAGAGAGGTAATGTGACTTGCCTAGAGAGGAGCCTGGTTAGGAAGCATCAGTGTCAGACCCTGTCTCCCTCCCACTCCTCTATTCCTCTGTTCACTGAATTCAGAGCCATCACTTTGATCCAGCATTACATTTTTAATCTTTGAACTTCTTTTCTGGTTTCTACCCTTTTTAATATTAAAACAGTACTAAAGGGCTTCCCTGGTGGCGCAGTGCTTGAGAGTCCACCTACCAATGCAGGGGACATGGGTTCGTGTCCCTGTCCGGGAAGATCCCACATGCCACAGAGCGGCTGGGCCCGTGAGCCATGGCCGCTGAGCCTGCGCATCCGGAGCCTGTGCTCCGCAATGGGAGAGGCCACAACAGTGAGAGGCCCGCATACAGCAAAAAAAAAAAAAAACAAAAAAAACAAAAACAGTACTAAAGTATCATTCTGTAATAAACATTAAAAAACTCATTTCATACACAAGAGTGACGAGAGAAAAATTTAGCCAAAATGTGTTTGTTTCTAAAAATCTTGGTCCTTAATTCCATTTTTTCTCCTTTACAGTATTCTGAAAATCATGCTAGTTTTTAGCCTCCAGCTTGTCCCAGATATTAATTAAATATGAAGAATGAGTTGGACTTTTTAACTGTCAGAGATATTTTTTCTTTGTAAAATTTCAGGTTGCCCAGTTATGCATTTGCATTAAGTATTTTGAGTTCTTTTAAAGTTTTAGAGAAAGGTCATAAGAGGAGCACCTAATATGTGCAAAATACTCCTTTAGGAACCATTCTATAGTTTTATTTAATCTAAATCTTCCAAAAATCCTGTCAGGTAGGGATCATTTTGCCTACCCCACAGATAAGGAGTCAGAACCTCCTTAAGGTGAAGTAACTTTCCCAAGTGTATACAGCAAATAAGGGCTAAAGCAATTCTAACCTGAGACGGGCTCTTTCCTCCCTTCACCTAGCCGAGTTACCTACATTGTATCATGTCACTTGATGTCAAAATTTTGAATTATCCCCATTTTACAAATGAGGGAAAATTGAGGTTAAATTGGTATTTCCTACCATCATTCCAACCAGGACAGGTACTGCCCTGTCATGAAGTTTTCAACAGTATAGGAATGTAGAAAATAGACATTTAATAGTCAAATAACAAAATATTAGCAGATTTTCCATGAATCAATCTCTCTCTCTCTCTCTCTGCCTCTCAAGAACAATTTCTTTTGACATTGGATCCTTTATATAATTTTAGTATTAAAATGTTATTTCTTTTCTGAAATATTGTTGAAAAATAGCAATATGTTGTGCTTGTTGGTTTATTTGTTCTAATGTTAAAATTTGTTTGTCACTGGTGTTTAATTTTATTCTTCTGTAAAATACCAAAGTTTGGAACCTCAATGTTCATTATCAGAGATAGTGGGAGATGGAGTTGGGACTCAAATTCATTTGTATGTGACTCCTGTTAATTATTAAGGAAACCCCAGTATTAGAGTCTGCCCCACCATTGTAGGATTATGTATTTTTTCCTACAGGGGTAAATAATTAAAAGGGCTTGTCTCAACTAAACTTGTTGTTACTTGGCCTACTTTTGTGGCCATAATATAACATTTTGTCAGATGGTAGTTTGTTGCCCAAAGTGCAGAAACAAACTGGTTCTTCTGGTGGTGTTGGGGAAGACGTATATGTGAGAAAGAGCATGTAATCACTTTAATGAAGATACGTTCATGGCTCATCCCATTTCATAATTTACAGACCCAGCTGTGGTCCTCCCTAGGTCACCTGTATAATTAATAGGTGAGCTGCATACTGAAGTAGCTGAATCTGTGCAGACTTTCCTGATCATTCTTCATATTTTATTATTTGAGTTTCTAGAAATAGGCAGTATACTCATCAGGTTGAATTTTATCTAATTGAGAGAGTATTTTGAAGGCTTGTACCTTCAGGAGTGCTTATATCTGTTGTCTTTCTGAGAAACACTAGGAATTTTATGAACCCCATCTCATGAAGTTTCCACAATGCCTGTGAGGCAAACAAAAAATAAATTTAAAGGTTGTGTTCATTATAAGATCAAAATATCAAAAAAGGTTGGAGCTGTCTTCCAGCCACGTAATATTTTCTTTACTGTTGAAATTTAATAAGTATTCATTGTTCAGATCATCAAAGACTTGTCTCAAATAGTCAGCTGTGCTTGCATTAATGAAAGAACATACTCCACCATAAATCCCACAGTACCTTTCTCATGACAATGACCTCAAGTAATAATTCATACACAAAAAACGGTTTTGGGGTCAAATAGATTTGGCAAATGGTTATATCATATCTCCTAAGAGATTTATTATGCATTTGTACACTACAAAGAAGTGGATTTCAAATTTCACTGTGCATTTGAATTTCTGGATTGCTGATTAAAAATGCAAGCCCTATATTTGTAGGACTGAATTATCACCCAGGAGTATTATTTTTTAACAAGCACCTTATATGATTATGCGAGCAGAGCATTCAAGACGAAAGCTTTAAGAAATTGTGTGTTAAAGACTCTTAGAAGAACTACCTTAAATACCACTGTTTAATGTTCAAATAAATTTTTTCTCCAAACTTATGTGATTTATGAACTCCATTATTCCAAAATATATATCGGGAAACCTTACACTCTGCAGGTTACTTTCTGCATTCTGAGCTTGATTTAGTACATTTATTTTAGTTTTTTTTCCCCAAGGCTGAAAGCAAGTATAATAAAAACAAAGGTCAGTTGTATTATTACAGTAAAAACAAAACAGTTATAATATTCCAGGGAAATTTTAGTTTCTAGGTCTAACTCAAACCAGTACAACATAAAAAGAAAAAAAAATTCTTAGGTAGTGTAGAAGATTCCTCTGTGTAGATGCCTAAAATCCTTTGGACTAAGGCACTCAAGGTTTTGACTACTGATTTCTATTAATATAGTTATAATCTTACTTTTCCACTATACTATAGGCTTATTTTGAAGAAGGGGCTAGGCACAACCATTTTGGAGCTTTTATCAAATATAACTAAATCTCATATGAAAAACTCAGGCATTTATGAAAATTCTAAAGGACTGAAATATTTTCATAGCCAATGTTTGTTTTATTCATTTATTATTTATTTAGTGATTAGATATTGACCACTTGCTATCTAATAGGCATCTAGCTGGGATCTAGGGCTGATACATGTAGCCTCTATCTTCAAGGAACTTACAATATATCAAAGAGTCAGACATGCATATACATATAAAAACATTAAATGTGCTAATGTTTCTAATGCATTGTACCTTTAGAGCAGGAGAGTGTGATGAGCCTACCTAGTGGTGAAAATGTTGTGTTAGGAGGGAACAAGTAGCTGGTCTTCAGGATCTCCCAGTGAAGAGAGACTTTTATGAAGGTGGAGGGAAAGAGCATATTACACAGACACAGAAGGGTAAAGTAACATGAGTGTTCAATTAAGAGCCATGTAGAGCAAGAATAGGGAGCATGTGCAAATGACTTTGCTCTCAGATTTGAATTGGAGTATGCAACTTCTTTAGTTATCATCCACTCCTAGAATTTATGGAAAGTTAGAGTTCAAAGCCAGCTTAGGTATCCTCCTTGACTTCAAAGAAAGAAACTGACTTGTTCAAGGTTAGAGTTACACAGTGGCCATGAACTATTAAACTCCCAGTCTCCATTTTATACATTTTATACAGGGAAAGGATTACAGAAAAATCACTAAAAAAAAAGTACATATTCTTACATTAAACAATTTTTAGTTACTTTAAAATGTGTTTAAAATAAAAAAGATGAAAATAAAAGGAAGAGATGAAGGGAGAATGAGAGTCAGTAAGGAAAGGAGGAGGGAGACGAGGCAGACTAAGGAAGAAGGAAGAAAGAAAGGGAGGATGGAGCGAAGGAAAATTCAATATTTTAACCTTGGTTAAAATGAAAAATGAAGGGCAACTGGTATATGCTGCCAGTAATTTATTTGCTTCAGGACTATTGAGGCTAATAAGTAAGATGAGATTTCCTGGTTAGTAAAATATATGATCTTCTTCCCAGAAATATAATCTTTTTTAAGATGTTGAAGTTTTTTGCTAGACAGATTGATGATGTTGACCGAAAACAAATAGACTGACAGACATTTCTTCAGCAATGATGGGTTTGTTTGGGATCAGCAGAGAATTACAATTTGGAGTCTGCAACTATGGTGAGCAAGGTACAAGTGCCCACAAGTCAAAGGAAAAAGAATTCTTTCCTAGAGGGGAAAAGAAAGTTGGAAGGGCTACAGTAAACAACGAGTCCATGGCTTTTCATGGGCTGAGTTGTTGCCAGGAAAGAAGAGGGGTCTTTCTTCGTCTTGTTGGGCTCTGCTATTGCTGCAAGGTGTGAGAGCGCCCCCTTCTGGTCTCCTGACTCTATTTAATTGTGATTCCAATTTATTAATTTTTTACAACGATCATATTGTTTAAGTTGTTTCCTGGCTTGCAATATTGATGTCTGGCAGGCATAAAGACCATGGACATATTTAGATCCTAGAGTCTAGACACATCACGTATATAGAATATAGGAGTTTTGTCACTCTTTTTAAAAATTTTTGCAAA
Source organism: Mesoplodon bidens (assembly GCF_964165515.1). Classification (NCBI taxonomy): domain Eukaryota; kingdom Metazoa; phylum Chordata; class Mammalia; order Artiodactyla; family Ziphiidae; genus Mesoplodon; species Mesoplodon bidens. The sequence continues at coordinate 83,867,968 of NC_138164.1, forward strand.
GAAAGAACTTTCCATTGGAATTGAGCTTTTGTTGTAGCAGCCGACTGTCATAAGCATCACTAAGATTCCCAAATGGACTATGAATGCTTGCCCATTCCCTGGGATCCCACTAATGTTGTGATAAATTTGTCCCTAGTTTGACCTTTCACTTTGTCTCAAAGTGAAGGAAGTTTTCAATGGGAAGATTTCAGAGGAGATTTTCTATTCCCTCCCTTCATTTAATTTAACTTCATTGACCTATTTTCAATCGCAGCTTTTACAGGGGAACACGACCTGTTCAATGAAACACAAAGAAAATCCTGCAAGCAATGACACTGCAGAATCAGAACCTGTCCCACAGGTATTTGGTTTTGTTTGTTTGTTTGTTTGTTTGTTTTGATTGTCAGAAGGCACTTTTTGAAGCTATTGGGTTCCATGATTTTCTCTCTTGCTTTAGCTAAAGCAGGGGTGCTGTATTACCTAATACAAGACACATCTTTCACCTATTGCCTCTGGACCTTTCCATGACCACTGTGACTGCCACTAAGCTTTTGGTTTGATTAGCTGAGGTCCTAGAAGAACAAGGGCAAGGGAGGGGTCTCACCCTTCCCTCCCCAGCAACCAAGAAGCAAAACAAAAGTAAACAGAGAACAAAAATTATACATATATTCTTTATAGGACAAAGAAGATAAAAAAGAAGACTTGAGAAAGCAGAGAAGGAAGAAAGAAGTACATATCCCCCACAAAAACAAGTAACAAAGAAACAACTCAGGAGCTTAATTCTGAACTTCTATCTGGACTGTTCTACATTTGACCAAATGTATTACATCATAGCAATTATTAGGATTCATTTTACTTAACACATTTTTAATTTGGGGGTTAGATGCATCAGAGTTGAATGGTTTGACCAAAGTTTTCTCAAAATAGTTTTTGAAATATTGCCTTTTGTGGAAAATATTTTATGTGCTTTCAAGAAGTAACAGTGTTAACATATTTACACTTATTTTCTGCCTGGCATTGGTCTTCTGTAAGATATTTGTTGAGGTACATGAGTTATTCTGTTAAGATTTTAATTTTTACATTCAACATTTTTATTTTGACTCTCCTAATTGTCTTTTCCATATTGTTTGACAGAATGTGCCGGTGCTTCCTTGTACTGAATGCGAAGAGGAAAAAAACCCGGGAAAACAATTGACCAGCACTGAAGGGAAGGCAAATAGAGAAAAAAACTGACTGTAAATACCAAGAAACTGTGTTAAAAATATCCATTTGCTATTGTCTTCATACTCTTTTTAGACCACAAGCTTGATGGAAATACTAAGTTTTTAAAGCATGCAACTTTTTCACAGTTTTATGTAACTTTATACAGTAGTCTACAAATTTTCCAAAAGATTCCAGCCCAGTGATGATCCTTAAGCAATAACCTAATTAAAATGGATATCCACAGTCATACATCATCATTGTCATCAGTAAATTGCCCAGTATAAATTGGTCTTTTTTGAACTCAAATGCAATATAACATTTAATTCTTCTGGTTCATTTGTGTATCCAGTACTTCCATGATCTTGTTTTTTAAATCAGCTAGAGAGTGATTAAATGTGAATTCTCAGCATTCTTAGAATCCAAATTGAAACCATATATCCTAAAGAATCTGGTCCATGCTGGTTAATTGGAGTCACTCTCCTCCAGGTTGGAATCTGTACTGACCCGAATATATTATTTATTTGAGTGTGTTCATTGCTATTCTCATTACTATTTAGAACCATGTCTAAATAATATCAAGGCAATTCCATCAGGGGTTTAGTCAATTAACAAAATTCTTTAAATATGTTTAGTATGATGTAGACAAAATATCAAGGAAGAATGACTAAATTTCTGACACGATTAGATTTTTGGCATTCTATAGACACACCCCTATGGTTGTCTGCTGGAATTACTCCAAGCTATAAATCAAGCTGTTTGAAATGCTCAGTGTGATTTTTGGTATGAAATTGGGTAATGGGATGTGGGATGGGAAGAGAGGTCCAAAATACAAATATGCAAGCAGATAATATACATTTTAAAATGAGGATTTGATGAAAGTAAAATAACCATGTAGAACTAATGAACCCCAATTTGTATATTTTGAAAACAAATGTATTATTAAAACAAATCAGTGGCTGTGGGAACCTTTGACGTTGGGACTCTGCATAGGAATACCACTGATCAAATAAATTCACTCTTGGATACTCTGAACATACCTCATAAGCAACAGTAATTGACACTGATTGAAACGATGGGTATAGCATCAAACTTATAGACTAAAATTAAATGGTTAAATGATGCAGTTAGTTTGTCTGCATCAAATCTATTCACTTCTGCTGGTTAGACCCATTTTGTAGAAAGCATATAAAACCATTGTTTTTATAGACTGGATCTGCCAAGCCACAATTAATTTGGAGAACAGTATCCTAGCATGATCTGTAATCAATAGATGAACTTAAATTCTGGAATATGGTGGCACAACTTTGACCACAATGACATATTCAAAGAAATTTAGTGATCTGGAGAAATGCCAAACTACCATTAACAGTAAAAGTGATACTGTGATATATTCATGTAGCAATTGTACTTGCTGAGTAATTCTGTGTCACTTATCAGTATGTTTCAGATTACAGGCTACCTAAGAAAGAGAACTAGTTTTATAGATGATTTAGAGGGTTTTCGGGTGAAATGACCAGGACAAAAGAAAAGATCAAGGTCTGAAGCTCCTGCTGACTCCTCAGCTCTAAAAATCATTTAATTCAATGAGATGGAATATTGCTAATTTCCCAGGTCCTATTCCTTGTAATTTCCATATTGTACCCAGAAACCCTAACCATCTCTAAAGATTTATGAAAGGGAAGCAGATAATTTAGTTTAATTTGGGTTTACTTTCCTACCTCCACCCATGGCCCCAACTTCCCTCCCAGACCATATGGAGCCTATGGAAAGTTAATCACCATTTCACCTTAGCAAAGTATGTCTTGAGGAATCTTTGGAAATAATAAAAATTAGAGTCAGGCTGATATTTTTCCGAAAATTTTAGAGGGTAACATGATGAAAGAGAATTTGGTTCAATATTAATCAAATTTGAACAGCTTCATCTATAAATTATTTTTTCTATGCTCTAAATTCCTATTCTACTACATGATAATATAATCAATTTTCTTCTCTTAAATACTGGCATGATCAAGTGGGCTTTGAATGAATATAATGTACACATTTTTCTTTAACAATAGATAGCTTTATGCATCCTGCAGAGTTTACCGTGGTATATTCACTGTATTATTTGTTTAAAAACAAAAATGATTTGTAATAGAAGAGCTTTATAAATATTTTTAAGAAATATTCTGGGAGTTTCTTTTAACAGTTAATCACAGAATTCTTTTTAGTATGTACTATGACTTGAATTTAATGAATGCATTTTATTTCTCTCAATCCATTAATTGCTGAGGTTTAAAATGCTTTACAAACGTGTGGCTTTTGTCCATAAGAAAGGTGCCATTTCTTATTATTTCTTTTAATTAGCTCCTATATAAATAGATGTTGTTTTTGAGGAGTTAACATTCATAGCCTAACTATCCTCATGTGGAAAAAAAATTAAGCAAAATGTTGAATGTAGATAGTACAATTCTATTATGTACTCGTAACAGTAAGCAGTGGAGAATTATGCTTTGTAGAATATGAATGGATTCCTACTGAGAAACAAACACACTTTCCAGTGGAATAACTTATTTTAATATGAGTACTACCAGAACTAACAATTTATTTCTCTCTATTATTCTGAAGTACTGATATATTCATTCTAAGTTGGGAATTGGTTTTGGACTTTGTGTTTCCTTTTATATGCATTAACTATGTAAACTAGTGCCTAAAATGTGTAAGACCTAAATTAAAGCTGACTGTGTCTATCCCATGCCAACATTCTCAGATGAAAAGTGAAAAATTGAGTAACTCATCTGGATGTGGTTTTCTGTGTGATCTCAAATCTCTGAATACTGAATATCTATGCCTAACTAATTCTTTTTCATTCTTTAGTCATATATTTAGCATTGAAGTGCTATTTGAGAGGCATTTCTGTTTCATACAGTATACTGGATTAGAAGTCTGAGACAGTTATATGTGAAGGAGACATTTACTGCTTTAGATGGACAGTGTGGATAGCTGGATTAAAATAATATTTGTGAACTTTGCTATAATGGAATCTTTTATTTTTGCAGCTCAGGTACTGTAATTAGCGCTACTTGAAGTAGAGGTTGAAATTATCAGTGACACCAGAGAGTAGGGTAAACTGGTCAGACATAGAGAGTAATGACAACATACACTTGTTTACTTAGGGGACATTTTCTTAGTCATGTATACAGTCTTAAATTTCCCCAAACTATTTGTTCATCTGGGTTACGTTATATAATATCGATGGTCAAGTGGTGAAGAATAAAAGGTACTGAAAAATAGCCTATTTTTGCTCAATAAAGGTTTGTTTCCAAAACTACTATGTATATGATCTACCTAAACTAATTGAAAAACACACATTAACTTTTAAAATAGTACTTGCTTCTGTGTTTCATGCTCTAAGAACTTTTTTGAAATGTCATCCTGGAAATTTCTTCAATCTCTCTTTGCCACTGTCCCAGAAAACCCTTATTTTATTTAGTGTTTTTTTTTTTTAAATAGAGTTCCATGTTGGCAGAGATTTCTGTCTATTTGTTTGCAAATGAGTCTCAAGTGCTTAGAACTAGCTGCTCCATAGTAAGTGCTTAAATATCTGTTGAATGAATTCAGAACCTGAAGCATCAATGGAAGAAGTAAAGAAAGCAACAAGGTAACACATTCTAGTATGATAACAGGAAATAAGACAGTCTTCTAGGAAAAGAAAATAAATATCATGTTTTTGTTTTTGTTTGTTTTGATTTTAGGTTATTTTTCCTTTGCATTTTTCTATTGGGCCTGTGTCTTTGACTAAACAGAGTAGATATGGCACTCCTGGATGAATTTTGGAATGCAGCTCAATGTCATAGACATAATTCACATGGCACATATGTGTCTTTAATTGGAACCCAGACTGGATATTCGCCTGAACCTGTGCAAGTCACTCGATTTCTTTTAGTATAAGTTTCTAAGCTCTTAGACCTTAAGTGGTTGGGCTAAGATTTTCTCTCCATTCTGTTGAGCCCTAGTTTTTTAGCAGACATAAGCCAAGGGCTGCTGAGAAGGTAAATGAATATCTAGAGGATGGGGCTCACTACTAGAGGATCTATTCTTTTATATAATTTATTTGTTGGGCTTACACATTCTGCATATACTTTTAGTGGTGAAAGGAAGTCCAAGTCTAAAGTGATTTGAAAATCACTGAATAACATAATCTTGATGATTTCCTTTCTCCCTTTGTTCATTCAGTCAGCCAGTCATTCAGTCATTCAATAAATATTCTTTGAGATTCTACAATGTGCCTGCCATTCCACTTCTTTTGAAGATCCAATAGTAAACAAAAATAGTAATTATGAATATTAATGTGCTTAATATATACCAGCCACTGTTTTAATTTTTTATTATTAGTTAAGTATTCTGAGGATTATTTAAGATAGATATTACAGTTATCCTCCTTTCACAGATGAGGCAATTGAGGTAGAAAATGTTAATTGAATTGCCCAATATCATACAGCCTGTAAGAGAGAGAAGTAGGATATAGATCTGGCAATGAGTTTCTTGAATCCATGTGCTTAACCATTTCACCACACTGTCTCTCCTGCAAATGTCAGAGTCCTGCTTTCATGGACCTAACAGTTTAGAGAAAGAGACAACCATTAATGAGGGAAGTACACAGAAAAGTGTATGACTGCTACACAGGGTTCTCTTTACAGCATACCATGGGGCAGGAGTGGGGGTGTGAATGTGTCATACCTGTGTGAAGTTCTCACTTAGAAAATGGTATTAAACTAATATTAATGAATATATTTTGCATGACTGTCCAAATCTTCAAAAATAAATTTTGTAGTATTTTCAGATATTAGCTAACAATATTTGAAACTGAATGCTTGAATTCAAATAAATGGTTGTGAATTAGTGCTGTTCAAAAAAAGAAAACACCATATGGAAAAAGTGCCATTGCTTTCTATTTCCTGAATGCTAGGATATATGAGTCTATGAGGTATAGATGACAGCAAAATGTAGGTTTCTTTCATAAAAATAGAAATTTTATTTCTCTGTCTCTCAGAAAAGCCATGCATTCAATGTCATGATGATTGACCAGGATTAGCTTGTACCATTACAGCATTTGCATCAGAAATAAAGCAAATGTGCTGTGTGTGTGTGTGTCCCCCTTTCCCCCCTTCTTGGTACCTCCCACTCCTAAATTCCTTAATTCCTTTGAGAACACCATTTCACCTCATATCATGTAGACACAGTGGCATCTTGGGGAGGTCATATAATGCAATATATTTGTTCCCAGAAAATCAGACACTATTTGAGGCTCCTGGAAGAAGCAGTTGACCTCTGCACCTGATTAACTGCTGAATAGGCATACATCTTTGGACAGCATCTCTACCAAGGGTGAGAAAAAGAGAGAGCATCCTGTGGTGAGTCTTGTCCTCTCTCTGACTATGGCTCATCTTTACCACTTTTTTCATGATAAAGTGCCCAGTAAATCAAGAGATAGATACTAAGCAAAAGCTTCCAGCTCAAGTTTGGTGGATGCAGCACAATGGAGCAGAGGATGAACATCCCTGATAAGTTCCTGTTAAAGTAGCAGCATACTCACGGTGACATATTGGTTATTTTTCCCCTGCAAGTTTCAGTTTGACCCCTTTAGGCTTCTTCAATCTTGGTCCCAAAACTTAAAGATCATCTGGGCTGGAAATCCCCAAAACTACCCTTCGTGCCTTTCTTTGGAATAACACACTAAGTATGTAAATCTTAGTGTACACTGAGCAGAGAGTCTACATATTTAAATGGTCAAGTTTCCAACATGAGTAAAATGTGCTGCTGACGCTTCGCTCATGAAATCCACTGAGAATGACTTCACCAGGAGATTCTGACATAGTGAAAGAGGAGCAGTACAATATGGGTAAGAGATAGGGACATTGTGGGTAAGAGGAACAGGTAATTTAGAGCATGTTTTAAGTCCACTCATTTAATCTGTGAAATAAATCCCTCTGAAGTAGATGCATAGATGTGGCATAAGTAAAATTGAATGTATTTACTAGATGTGTTTCCAGTCATTTGTTACACAGTGAATATGTAGATGCTTGATTGCGTATTAGCCCACTTAATGTTTGCAACTTTGGAAAGGTGTGAGATAGAGAATAAGCTTTCTCTGAATCAGGAGAATGATGGACCAGGTAGGTATGTTCAAAAAAGTAAATTAGATAGTACCAAGTTGATGAAATGAACTCTATGATCTTTGAAAAAGAAAACACCTTCTCACATTTTATCCTCCTGGTCATAATTAAAGAGGTAAAAAGGTGGAGAAATATGAATCCTTGAAAAAATATCCTCATTCATCTCATAATGGAGACATAGACTAGTTTTTTGAATGAAAATTTAGGGCAGATTTTTCTCCTTTGCAATGTTAATCTCACTTTCTATTTCCCCTTTCATGATCGTCTTATTTGGGGGTTACGCATTTAAGGTTTTGGGGTACTGGAGTTCACAAATAAATTTTAGATATTTCTAGGATGCATTTGTTTTATTCATCATTAACTGAACCTTAACAGTTGCTCATGTATCTTCTCATACACATGTACGTTCACTGTATGCATTTGTGCATGCTCCTGTCTGCATTTGCTCATTGTAGGCATTAATATGGTATTTTCTATATATATTTGTGTTCTATGGCACTTGTGAACATTTTAATTTGTGGATGCGTAAATTTAGTTTATGAATACCTTCATATGTTTACATCTCTATCCATGTACATACGTGCCTTGATGCATGTATGTATAATAAAGTGAATGTCCAGTGCAGTTGCAATAAGCACAACTGTGCTGATCTAGGTTGTGCAAATGGACACACCAAATCAGCATCTCAAATCAGCCATTTGATATGGACAATCATCCCCATCCCTCAAATACAAAGGCTTGCCTCATGTACCTCTTTATGTCTTTTCATTTGTCTATAGTTAGACCTAGAGTAGGGAATTACATTTGGAGTTATTCACTGGATGTTCTAAAAAGGGGAATTTCTTTCAGCATGGTTTCCTATGTACGAAGCCTCAAAAAAAAAATCTACCAACTGTCCTTATATTAACCAAAGTATTTTTTATTTGGGGAAAAGAAGGTGAGTAATTATACTATTAATTATACCACATGCCCTGACTGTACTAGAGCATAGGTACACTACACTGTCAGAGAAATAAGATGAAATCATAAGATCAAGGAAAGGGAGGTGTTTCATTTATCTCAAATGTTAATGAGAGAATGTGCTTATGACAGGCATTTGGTGTAAAAGTTTCCAGGTGTGGATTACTTTGAAATCATTACACTTTTTAAAACCAGTGTCTGTTTATGAGGAAATACTTTGCTTAGGTTTGTCTTTTTCTCTCTCTCTTTTTAAGTAAAGTGATGAATTGTTACTTTGCTATCTATGTGTTTAATTTGAAATTTGGGTAAAACACAATTAAATGTATGTCTGTAACTTGCAGAATGAAATACTAATTATTCCATGATACAACTGCCAAGGTTAATTGGCTTTTACTTAAGATCTGGGGTGCTTTGCATAACTTATTTTTTTCTCAGATAATCTGAAGGTAGATTTGTCTGCTGGATTCATACTGCAGAGTTTCTAGAAACTACTTCACCAGGTGACCTGACAGGTAACTATTGTTCTTTAACACATCCGAGATTTAAATGTCGCCTGTTCTTTTCTTAGAGATTAATAATGCAAACTCACTGCTCTTTGAAGGTTAACCTGTGTGCTTTGCTTAGGTCAAGGGTCAGGACAAGCTTGGTGGTGGTGGCAGATTTTTTTTTTTTAGGAAATCCTCAGAAGCCTTTGTGAGCTTGGGTCTCAATTTTGTGACTTAAAATATACTACTTTCAGGTCAGATTACCAAAACTTACTTCATTGTGTGCATATATATAAACCTTTAGGAGTGTACACATAACGACACTAGAAGTGTTACAATGTGATTTTGAGCAAAGACTTGCAGTCAGACTGCTTGCATTAAATTCCTTGTTCAGCTTCTTAACTGTGAGACCTCAGACAATTAGCTAACCTCTGTGTGTTTTAGTATCTTCACCAGTAAATTGAAAATAATAAGATGACATATCTCATGATGACAACAGCTATTTCCTTTAAATATTGAATGGGGTCATACAAACAGGACAAACAGTAACCCCTTAATAAACACTACCTATTTCTATTTTAAAGGTATCCATAACTGCATGAATATATTCACAAATGCCCAATAGGAAAATTACTATGCATTTGGAATTGGACAGATGTCCATATAAAATTAAATAAAGAATATATAAATGTGAATTAAAAACACAGCAATTGAAATAAATTTTGACCACATGGAAGACCATGAAGAGATCTGCAAACTGTAATGTTGACCAAATATTATAGGTGCAAAGAATAAATACCAAATAATTTTATAAATTGTCATGAAATAGACAAAAGTAATCTCTTTTGTTACACGCCAGGACAATGGTTACCTTTGAGAGCAAGTAGGGAATGGAGGGAGGCTCCTGTGGTGTTTATGTTCTATTTTTTCATTTGGATCGTTGTAATACTTTGTGATTATTTTGTAAGGTCATTGAGGAGTGCACTAATTCTTGAAATTTTCTATTAAAAGTTTCAGTTAAACTATTATGAAAAAAACATGCTCAGTCCCACCAGAAATATGAAAAATATGAATCAAAATAATTGGCAAAAATTAAAAACTTTGATTACATTAGTTTTTGGTCAGGATACTAGGGAATAAGTAACCACAAAACACTTTTAAGTGGTACAACCACTCTGAAGACCAAAGAGGGAAGAAAAAGTTTTTGCATTTTTCATATATGCCTGGACAACTGTACAAGAATATTAATTGCAGCAATGTTTAAAATAAGAAAAAATGGAAAGTCATTCAAGTATCTTTCAGTGAGAAAACAAGTACATTTGGTCTATTTTCTTTTTCCAAATAATGAAATTGTATACAGAATTCAAAACTAATGAAACCAGTATATACACACCAACACTTAAAAATCTCAAGTCGGTAATACTGATTAAATATAGCTTGTAGATATTTATAGTATGTTAACATTTAACAACATATTAAAGACATATCTTAGGATCCAAATCTCTCACAATCTGTGTGCACAGAAAGTCCTTACAAATTAGAAAATGAAGGAATGACTAAGTGCTGAGTCCCAAGACCAGTCCAGTGCTGAAAGAAAATTATGGGTGAGATGACTTAGTTAAAAAATATTTCATTGATGAAGTAGGACTTAGCCTGCTTTGGAATTAGATTCAGCCATGAAAAGGCATGAACAATTCTGATAAAGGAAAAATATCTCTTAACTTGATCATCTTTAACATAGAGTTATTTTTCCTTCCTTCTTCCTATCTGTGCCTTCCTCCTCCACAGTTTCCTCTCCTTCCTATCCTAGCTGTTCCACTGAATGACTTGTGTGTACATTTTAAACCTCTTTATGCTCCAATACAAAGTGGAGCCTACTTCATAAGGCTCATGAAAAAGTAGATGATGTAATAAATGTAAAGTACTTAGAACAATGGAAAGTGCTCAGTAAACTTGCAGTTATTTTATTATTAGTGAACAAGATCATAAGAATTGCCCTCTGTGATAACAATTCCCTCAAATTTGGAGCTTCCATTCCTTTTTGCTATAGTGAGTGTTTGAGTCCAAGGAAGCTCCTCTAAGTTGTATGGGGGTGGGGGGGTGTCCATAAACTTCAGCCATAAAGCCGGGAAGAAATGCTGTGCTCACTTCAAATGAGCAAAAACTACAGTTTGATGAAATAGCTGCTCACCTTTTTCTGTCGTATTTACATGATGTTTTAACCCTTTTTAGTTGTGTACCTCCTAAGAATGTTGTATCTGCACTTAAAATATCTTAAATAAATCAAAATATGAGAACACTTTAACATACCAGAATACTTCTCAACATCTATCTGAAGAATCAATCATAGCTCAGTTTCCTGATATGTATCAGTAATTTTAACCTCTAGATAAAAGAATCAACCTTGACTTGAGTTTCCTCCATATTCAATTATTTATTAGGTAATACCGTATGAAACGTCTTTATTGTGGAAATCTTACTTATACAGAGGTTACCCAAGCTATCAGTATTTACTGCATTTTTCTGTTACTTTATACTTTTTTAAAACAAATAGTACATTTGACTCATAACAACTTTGCCAGGAAAGGTTCACATTTCACATTGATTTAATCATTTGTGGATAATGAACCTAAAACACAGAGAAGTGAGGCAACTTAGACTCATAGGACCTGAGAGGTATGAAATCCTAACTCTTTCTGCCACAGCCATTACCTAACAGATTAGAAAAAAAAACATATTTATTATTGAATACATAAATGAACACATGAATTAATAAATGAATAGCAATAAACATTAGTCCTGATTAAATCTGGAAGGACTCAACAGATGTTCTAAAAACAGAGCCATCATGTTAAATGACTTTCTAGTGTTCATACAACTCTTTTTTTTTTTTTTTTTTTTTGCGGTATGCGGGCCTCTCACTGTTGTGGCCTCTCCCGTTGCTGAGAACAGGCTCCGGACGTGCAGGTTCAGCGGCCATGGCTCACAGGCCCAGCCGCCCCACAGCATGTGAGATCTTCCCGGACCGGGGCACGAACCCGTGTCCCCTGCATCAGCAGGTGGGCTCTCAACCACTGTGCCACCAGGGAAGCCCCATACAACTCTTTTAATAGCAGAGCTGAAGCAAAGTCTTCTGATCTCCATTGCCCATGATTTTTTCATAGCCAGTGGCTGATTTGCACCCAGATCATTGTGGGGAATTAGTACATTCATTTAAAGAGTTAAAGGTAAAATTAATTCTGCCATATGTTGATTTCCATTTTGTAGAAAGCTAGGAGTTAGGGTCATGGATGACTTACTCCCAGACAAATTGTATTTTTCTGCCATGACTCAAAAAACAGTTATCTCGGGCTTCCCTGGTGGCGCAGTGGTTGAGCGTCCGCCTGCCGATGCAAGGGATGCGGGTTCGTGCCCCGCTCTGGGAGGATCCCACATGCCGCGGAGCAGCTGGGCCCGTGAGCCGTGGCCGCTGAGCCTGCGCGTCCGGAGCCTGTGCTCCGCAACGGGAGAGGCCACAACAGTGAGAGGCCCGCGTATCACAAAAAAAAAAAAAAAAAAAAAAAAAAACAGTTATCTCTCCTAAAAGCTACCATTCTAACATTTCTCTCCTACCTCCTAGCTCTCACATTGGTTCTTGAAGTACCATTCACATTATATAAGATATATGTCTGCAGCACAAGAAAATTTAACGTGTGAATTTAAAATTTGTTTATAATATTTAGTATATGGTATAATAGCTTATAAGATACACATATTCTGCAACACAACCCCACAGTTTTATTCTAGTTTGAATTCAGATTTTGCTTATAATATTTAAAATAGAGAACAACATGGAAAACTCTTCATAAGCATCTGATTTAAAACAATCTCAGTACATTTCTCCTTAATTTACTGGGTGCCTTCTATATGCCAATCATTGTTGAAGGAAACAGAGAACACTTGCCCAAAAAAGTACCTGCCCACATATACACTGTATCCTATGGGAGAAAATTGCACAATAAACACACAAATATTTTTGATAATGCAGAGTGGTAGTGAGTTCTATAAAAGACATCAACTAAAGAAATGTGATAGCTGATGTCTGATAGACTGGAAAGCAGCAAGCAGGGGTGAGACAGCTACGTGAATTACATCAACAAGAGTATTCCAGGCAGGAGAATAAGAGGCTCTGAGATGGGAGTGAGATTGTTGTATTTGAGGGTCAGGAAAAAGATAATATGGTCAAGACATAGTAGGTGGGTAAAAGATGACATTATAGAATTTGTTGGGGTCTGATTTTACAGGATTTTTTGGTAAGGAGTTTGCATTTTATCTTAATATTATTTAATTTATTTAATTCCTAATTTAATTATTTAATTTTTATTTAAATTATTTCTTTTAATTATTTAACACCATTTAATATTAATTGCTAATCAGGTTGGAAGGATTTGTTGTTTTGGTGTGGGCGAGGGTGGCCGTTCCAAAGGTAAGACTGCCCTTGGAAAGGAAGAAGGTTTTAAGATTCAGGGTAAATTACATTGTATAGAGTTTATAGTACATATCATCAGATGGCATTTGGTACTTGTCAACCTCAAGGTAAACAGTGACCTATAGATTCAAAACAATTGTACCAAACAGTATAAAATGAACATTTTATTATGTTATGTTGTACAACAGATGTTCAAATCCTGCTATAGGAAATGGGTAAGCCAAGACTGAGTAGTGCATGCTGTCTGTTTTCAACATCTGAAAGCAATGATATCTTGTTTTTTTTCTTAATCTATGCTTAAGATAGATCAATTAAGGGAAACTATATCTTAGGACTGTTATAGATCCAATTTTTTGATATGTGATGTGATAAGAAGAGTCAAGATTTGAATAAAAAGAATATGTGGTCCTTGGACAAAAATAATCATTGCTGCTCCCTGACTGATCTGACCATTTCATGTCAACATTTCCAACCACATAAGCTTTGGATCCTGTCCAGGACATGCTTGACTCTATCACATTGACTCTATCCCTAATATCCCACGGCAATATGCAAAAGAGAGAACATGTTTAAATTGCTCAGTGCCAGCTGGCTGAGTTCACTCCTGGCACAGCAATCTGTGACTTTCTGGCCCACTGTGAAAGAGAAGGGAGGGGTGAGTCAAAGTGATACCCACGGAAACAGTAATTCAATCTATTTGTTTTAATGTTTCTTTGCTAATGAAATAACATATAACTTTCTTTCACTGCCATAAAGGGAAAAGAAAAAAAAAATATATATATATATATCAATCATGTATGTTGAATCATTCATTGAGAAAACAATCTGATGAGTCCTTCTATGTGTCAGAAACTGAGGCACATGATGATTTTACAACATTGAACAAGATAGACAAATTGCATGACTGTATTTATGTCTATTAATAGAAAATACAGTAATGATTTAAAACATAAAAAGGTGTGAAGGTAATTTGAAAAGCAATCAGTTTCTATGTGCTCTTCATTCAGTTTAGTATTCTCCCTAGCATGTTTCACCACTCTTCCATCCCATCTTTTTAGATGCTTGTACTGCTTTAGACAAGTTGACAAGGCAAAGTCAGTGAGAAGTAAAAGGATGTCTGTCCAATATTTAATGCATGCCTAGTGACAACAGCAGCTGCTTCTATTATTACAGCTGTTCTTAAAGATTTTTTTTTAATTATATGCCAAACCTGATTAGAAAACATAGTACTAGGGACTGGGGATGACCTCTGTTATGATTTCAACCCTCAAGAAGTTTGCTGCTTAAATGGAGGATTTATTAAAAGGTGCTAATAGAGGGTGTTTTAAAAGTTTATCCCTGGTACATTTTAAACAGGGCTACAATTTGTTTGGTACTTTATTTTATCAAGCAGAGAATATAGCCCTATGGTTTCACTGATGCAGTGGGGGCAGAAATGGGGTCATTTCTTTGTCCCAAGTTGTGCACAGGACTTACTTCAAGGAACTAAGAGCCTCCTGCATCTCTCCCTTATCCCAAGGCTCCAACTTCTATGCCTGAATGAGTGCTAATGAGCCATTCAAATTGTTCCCAAACTCATGAGTTTTCCCCTGCTGCCTTACGTCCCTCTTTATTTGGCACCTAGGATTTCATTTTCTTTCATTTGAGATTAGATTTATATTTTGGTTATATTTTATCAACATTTTGAAATTAATAGTGGGAGCTGGGCAAGAGAGAAAATCATAAGGGATTGTCTACATTAGTTCATTCTGCTTTGTTGTCTTACTCAGAACTTACCCATGTGAAAACTCTGAGCCATGGACTTTCATATATAAAATTCTAATCATCATGTCAGATTTATAGCTGTCTGAAAGGAGCAAATAAATTGTTAGATGTGAAGATTCTTAGAATATTATTAATTTTTATGTAAAAATCAGTTAATGTTAATAATTGTTATTAATTACTATTATAACATCAGATTAACTCCTGTCGTCCAGTAAGACTCAGAGGAAGTGGGAGTTAATAAATATCAGAGTTTGATCAGAGATAACAATATCCTAATACATAAGAAAATTAGTAGTGTTTTGGATAATCCGAATAAGAAAACATACATTGCCAAGGGGAGCACTCTTAATAAAGTAGCCTGCTTTTAACAGAAAGTCAGCAGTTTTTTTATTAGTTTATCTGAATCTTTCTTATTACAAAATGATATAATTATCACCTAATTAGTAGGTTTCTCATTAGAAAATAATTAATTTCTCTACATTCATTCAACAAAGGGTTTCTTAATCCATAATATAGTCTAGAAACTAGGTGTTCATTGGATTCATAGTGAGAATGTTATGGTACAAAACTGGATAAGGTAACTATTCTCTCCACTAAGGATTTAAAAATAAATAGAGAAATCTGGCAAATTCAAGTGTAATTTGAAAGAAAGAATAATAACTTTAGAATAGAGGATATCAGAGGAAACTTGAATAAAATATGATGGTCAAGTAGGCAACACTGGGGAGGTAAAAATATACCTGAGACCTGAAGCCTGAGAAGGAGGTGGGCAAGAGTGATGTCAAATAGGCAACTGGATACAAGGGTCTTGGATTCTGGGGAGAAGTCTGGTGGGAGATGTACATTTGTTTCTATGTAAAGATGGGCAGTGGAGATTCTAGGTGTGGATGAGACAGCTCAGAGAGCAGGAGTATAGTCTGAGAGGATACAATGGTCCAGGGCAGAATTTTCAGGACCTGCTGCATTTAAAGTCCAAGAAGAAGATGAGCCAGAGGACTAGGAAGACCAGAAGAGTGAGTCCTAGAAGACTTATGAAGAGACTAGTTCATGGGGAGAGTGGTGAATGATGGTGAAACTTGCTGACAGGACACTTAAGAGGTGGTCCAATGACGGATTTGAGAAAAATGGATGTCTCTGATAACCTATGGAGGAACTGCTTAAATGAAGCCTTTAGTCTACGGTCATCTTTTTGAAAATCTAAATCTTTGCTTCATTAACAACATCCAAGTAGCTATCTAAGCCAATATTATCTCTCTGTACATTTATAACCAGTTTTAGACACCAAAGATAGCCACTCATTGTGATGCTTAGGATTTGAAAATTTTCTTTCAAGAGTAGCATATTGGAGGTTGAGTGTAGATTAAGCTGAGAGTTGAAATCACGTGGGGGGCACAGTCTAAGGGGATACCCATACCTTCATGTGTTTACCTCCAGGAACTCTCCCTGCATCTTCCCAGGTCTTATAATATATAAAAAAAGTTATGAGACTTCTTAGAAGACTTAGAACCTCTTACATTTCTTGGAAGAATTAGGACTTCTTTGAAGGGAGTATATATTTGCTTATCCATGGCCATTGTGCATTTCTCTTAAATTTATGTCTTAATTTCCATTCTGATTGCTGTAGTTTGAGATCTGGTCTTGATCATCAATCATTTAGCCTAGTGCCACAGCCTCTGACCTTCTCTCCTTTCTCCTGATCTCTTTGCTCCCTCTAATCACCTTGGCCACACTACTGGCTTCTACTGTGTAAGTCACTAATCTGTATTACATAATTTCTGGATCCAGAAAGTACCTTCAGGCCCTCAGCAACTACAGTATCAAGTCTAAATAGGATTTGTTACAATCTGCCTCTAAGCCACCCTTCTAGCTCATAATTGCTTACTTTCAGTCCCATTTACTGTTTTCCCCTTTCACACCTAAGTACGAGTTAACAACTTTCACATGAGGGCCCTCAATTCATTTTGTTCTCTCAACTTGCAACATCCAAAACAGAGTAAATCAGTTTCTAGAAGACATTCACTTGCAGAGCAAGTTCATTATAAATCCGTTTTCACAGAGAATGCTCCTCCTCAATCACCAAATTTAATTGTCCAGGAACTGCTATTGTGCCATCTTGATAGCCTGAGGGAGATTCTCCACCAGTTTTAATTTATGCAGCCTGCATTTATGTTAATGTTTATGAACTAACCTTTATAGGTTTAAAATTGAATTTCTATTGCATGAGCATTCCTTATTATGTTCGCTTGTTCACTGAATCTCTCAAAAACGTCCAACTGCCTTTGTATTTTACATATTAGCACAGAAAATATGTTTTATCCCTTTAAAAACCCATTAATATAACAATAGCTAAATATTAATTAAAATAATGATTTGCTGGAAACTTACAATGTGGAAAGTACTATTCTAATCACTTTGCATGAGTAAACTCGTTTAAAACTTATAACAATAATATGTTATATTATTATCCTCATTTTACAAATGAGAACACTGAAGCACAGAGAAAAAGTATCTTGAGAAATATTATAAAAAATAATGAAATATTGAATCTTGGATTCCAACTCAGGTTACCTGGATCCAAATTCTGCAAATGATGAATTCTCAAACATGACTTCCTCATCTATATTAAGAAAGAGGGAAATAATTTTTTTTAGAGACAGAGAGAAATAGTTGTCTTTATATTCTCTCTTTTTAAAAGGACTCAAATGAATTTTGTATTAAATTATATACAGTTTAGGGGTGCTTTAAAATTATGGCACAGAAGGACTGAACCAGAGCCATCCAGTGAAGCTGCTCCCTGACCCTCAGATATACAATAGAATATTACTCAGCCATAAAAAGAAATGAAATTGAGTTATTTGTAGTGAGGTGGATGGACCTAGAGTCTGTCATACAGAGTGAAGTAAGTCAGAAAGAGAAAGACAAATACCGTATGCTAACACATATATATGGAATCTAAGGGAAAAAAAAGGTCATGCAGAACCTAGGGGTAAGATGGGAATAAAGACACAGACCTACTAGAGCATGGACTTGAGGACATGGGGAGGTGGAAGGGTAAGCTGTGACAAAGTGAGAGAGTGGCATGGACATATATACACTACGAAACGTAAAATAGATAGCTAGTGGGAAGCAGCTGCATAGCACAGGGAGATCAGCTAGGTGGTTTGTGACCACCTAGAGGTGTGGGATAGGGAGGGTGGGAGGGAGACGCAAGAGGGAGGAGATATGGGAACATATGTGTATGTGTAACTGATTCACTTTGTTATAAAGCAGAAACTAACACCATTGTACAGCAATTATACTCCAATAAAGATGTTAAAAAATAAAAATAAAATAAAATAAAATATAATATTATCTCTTTAAAAAAAAAGAAACGGTGTGAGTTCATAAATGTTTACTGTTTTTAACACCTGTGTTTTGGAGTGATTTGTTATGTAGCTGTAGATAATTGAGAAACCTTGTCAAATGCAGATCCTCTTAACAATCCGCTGCTGAAGGTCTAGAATGCAGCACTTTAACAAGATCCAGGTGATGCCAGTACGTGGTCCACGAGGAGGAGGAGGAGGATCCGAGCTCCTGCCCCCACTGCAGTGAGAGGCAGTAATATAAAACAGTGCGGAGTCAGCAGCCTCAGAGCCGCAGGAGGGGTCAGAGCAGCTAGTCTGTGAAGACGACGAGGACACCCCAGCACAGAGGTGGTGACCAACCACGAGCACCAAGCCTGATGGGGGAAGGGTGCATGGCGGACTCCTGAAGGTGCTGTCAGCCCGGAGCTTCCCAGTGAGTTCTGGTTCCATTTAATTCAGAGTTTGCTCAGTGAGTTCCACAAGGTTCTGTGAGTTCTGGTTCCGTTTAATTCTGCTTGCTCTGTGGGCTCTGGAAGGTTTTGTGAGTTCTGGTTCTGTTTAATTCGGAGTTTACCCAGTGGGCTCTGGAAGGTTCTGTGAGTTCTGGTTCCGTTTAATTCTGCTTGCTCTGTGGGCTCTGGGAAGTTTTGTGAGTTTACTCAGTGGCTTCCGGAAGGTTCTGTAAATTCTGTTTCCACTTAATTCAGAGTTTGCTCTGTGGACTCTGGAAGGTTCTGTGAGTTCTGGTTCTGTTTAATTCGGAGTTTGCTCAGTGGGCTCTGGAAGGTTCTGTGCGTTCTGGTTCCACTTAATTCTCCAAAGTCACCTTATATCCTGGACATATTTCTTCTTCCTGATGCTCCATTAAAAGCTAGGTTGATTTTCTTAAATACACATTATTTTCAGAAGAATTTAATAAACGAGCACAGGCATGCTAATTAAAACAATTATATGTATTTATTTTACGTATATATTAAATTAGCAAATATTTTGAAATGGACCATCCGGTTTGGCTAGGGTCTACTCCTTCCTCTCTGAGCCGGGTTAGGTGTCCCTCTTGTGGTTTCCCAGTGTAAACTTGTACAACAGCCCTTCCGCAGTTTTCTTACGTGGGGTTTACGGGTTTGATTACTTGTATCAACAGACCTCTTTGCTTCCTAGCAGAGCAAATTATTCTGAACAGGTTAAGCCAAGGGAATTTATTGACCGAACATCAGGATTTTACAGTATCAAGGAGAAGACAGGAGAGACCAGCTTGGGAATGGACTGGAATAAAGGCTGTTCCAGAAAACTGGGAGGCAAGACTAGAAATAAAAGGAAAAAAAAATTCTTGTAGCCAGAGAAACAGGGCAGTGCCCCCTAGTAGAATGAATATACCCAACCCTTTATAGATCTTCTATACTCTGTTCAATATTCAAATTCCTGGGAGGGAGTGTCCGATTAACTTACCTTGGTATGCCTGCCCATAAGTTGGGTAGGGTTGGGCATGTATTATGCCAAGTATACATGGGATGCCTATATATTTGCTTATCTCCACCCTGTTTATCTCATGAGAATGCAATAAGCCTCCAGAAAGGTATCAGTGACTGTTAGGAAGGGAGGAGGGAAATGAGAGCAAATATTAACTGGCTTGTTTGTTCTTTGAGGTACACTTTAAAAAAAGAAAACAACTTCTTAGCATAATGTTGTCACACAGCTGCTGCTAAATGTTTTTTTTGACTCACACTGTGTGTAGTAAATTAAATTACCACATTTTGACCTTATTCTGCTACCCATAAAAACATTCATTTCCCTTTTATTCTTCCTTCTCCTCTTCCCCCTATGCTAATAAATGAAGAAAAGGAAAAAACACTTTATATAAACATGTACTTTGGGGCTTAATACATGCAAGTTTCAGCAGATGCAGTGGGGAATAAGGCAAGATGTCTTCCCAGCAGGAGTTAACAGCTGAGCCTGAACGATATAGGAAAATGCCTGGGATCAACTGACATGATTTAGAGTAAGGGCTTGTAATATGCAGACTGATGCTCATCACAATATCAACTCTGATGATCAAAACCTAAAAAGAGCCTAACACTTCAACCACTGAAGAATAATTCTACATTTTTTGACACATTTAATCAATAGAGTATTGTTCAGAAATGTAAAATATAAATGTATAATATAACCCACAAAACAACATGAAAACAATTTATAATTTATATGTATGAAAAATGGAATATGGAATAGTACAGGCACTAATTTTAACTGTGTAAAATATGCACACATAAAGATATGAACAAGGAATTTGAGAATCCAGAGAAATAAAAAATAACCAATGCTAACATAATGTTTTATTTTTAACTTATTTTAATTCAGTTATAATAGTATTATAAAATAAATACAATTTATAGAAATAAGGTGGGCTATTTAATCAGTTTTGCAATTATTCAACAAAAATAAAACATGCTAAAATTGCTCTGTTGCCTGTTCAGGTGATTGGCTTCCATTCTCTAACAGCCTATTTGTGGCTTAGGTTTTGTTGTAAATGTCAGGAGAGATTTGTTTTTGTGTTATTGTTTACTTCTGCCTCTTCAGTTCTCAATAGCTTTGTTCCCTAGTTGTATCTACAGGTTTTCAGCCATAGGGGGGAAAATAAAAGTATTGAATGTGAAATAAATACTAGTTAGAATAAATGCTTCTCCCGACTCTCATGCTCTGCTTCTTACTGTTCTCAACATTTTCTGGGAGTTGCAAGTGCTTTAAACTTTTTACTTAAACTGAACACACCCTTTCTTTTCATCTCTATTTCAGGTGAATTTTCCAAACTATGCAGGTTCTAATCTTTTTTTATTCAAATAAGAGAAGTATCCTTTTTGTCACATGACCGCTGTTAATACCTTAGTTAAGACCTTTGTTATCTCCACCTGATCTTAAGTAGCCCTTTAACTGGATCTGCTCACCTATTTTCCATTCCTAAACTTCACACTCACTGCTGCCGCATCATCCTGGCAGGAACCTAATTAAGCCATACTCCTCCATTAAAAGTATTTAAGTGGTTCCCCATGAATTATTTAATAGACACACTCTTGGCCAAATATTGGAATTTCCTTCCTCTCAAGTATTATCTTCCCTGTATGCACTCCTCTATAACCAAGTCAAATTGTTCAATATACTGTTTCTTCATCATAATTCTAACTCACCACACCTCCATGTCTTCACTTATATTATTTCATTCATGCTGTTCTCATTACTGCCATAATCCGTAAAACTTCTCCCTATCCTTCAAAGTCCATCTCAAAAAATATCCTTCCAAGATACCTTTTCTTATCATGCCAAAGAGATTTGTTCTCAAGCCTTTCATTCAACACACGTTTCTGCTCGTTCCCCTTTTATATTATTTAATCTGCTTTGTGTTGGAATAATTTACGTAAGTAAAATCAGACCCCAGAAAATGTCCTCTCTGAGGACAAGGACTACCCATTTCTCCTCTTAGATCCACTATCAGCATCTATCTCAGTCTGCTGGCCTGTATGTTAGCTTAAAGACCAACTCCAAAGCTTGATTTAAAGCTTAATTGGCTTAATTATTTTCCTAGTTTAGAGAGAATATTCAAGAGTACATAACAAAACACAAACATACAGAAGGAGGACAAAAACAGAAAGAAGGAAAGAAACAAGGGAAGAGCAGTGTATCTATTAGCATTCCACAGCTAAGTGAAACTTGGATAAATATAAAGAAAAAGGGATACCTTATTTATTTAGTACTTCGGGCCAAACAGGTAAGGTTAGTATGTTAAGGACTACTTTAGTGACATGGGTGTCTTATTTTTTTTAGGGTCATAAGACACCCTGCCGGGCACTCTTCCCATCAGTCCTGGGGTCTCTAACCATCTGTCTTCCTATTTCCACATGTCAGAACTCTCTTTGCAAGGCATCAGACACTGTATTCAAAGATTACAGTTGTACTCTATGAAAATAGGTCTTCATTTTGTCCAGTCAGAAGTCCTCTAACTAGAATTTTAATTTACCTCTAAATGTTCTCTTTTTGCTTTAGATTGAAAGAAATTTGATAACACGAACTATATAGACAACTGTATTCTCTTCCAGCTCCTATCAAAATACTTGTCATGGCAAATGTTTAATATTTATCAAATAGAATTATGTATATTTAAAGCTAGAGGGGGGCTTCCCTGGTGGCGCAGTGGTTGAGAGTCCGCCTGCAGATGCAGAGGACACGGGTTCGTGCCCCAGTCTGGGAAGATCCCACATGCCGCGGAGCGGCTGGGCCCGTGAGCCATGGCCGCTGGGCCTGCGCGTCCGGAGCCTGTGCTCCGCAACGGGAGAGGCCACAACAGTGAGAGGCCCGCGTACCGCAAAAAAAAAAAAAAAAAAAAAAAAAAAAGCTAGAGGGAACGTGTATCTCAAAAATACAATAAATTGCAGACAAGTTTGAGAAAATAGGGAGTGTAGATTTCCTGGAGTCACTTGGTCAGTCAATAGAGAATTGGTATTGAGACCCCATGTACTCTTCCCCAGTCTAAAGCTCGTTATTGGCACTGTCAACTGGCCTCAGGTTTATTGCTTTGATTCAGAATCTTATTTTCCTTTTGTAACTTCTTTATTTTTTCCTCTTTTATTCCAATGCCTGAGGATTTCTGAATAGCTAACCAGTGCTAAAGTGTCCTTTGTAATAAATGCAACAAATGGTGGTAATATCACAAATAAATTTTTCCAAAATACACACATTTCCAATCAACTTAGAACTTAATTGCAATATTTTTCTCCTTTGTAATATTCTAGAAAAAGATGCTTAATTTCAGCATTTAGCCTCATCTATCTCTTAATTTAATAGATAGGGGGTTTGGATTTTGTTCTGTCATAGTTAATTCCATTTGCTATAGTTTTTGTTTGCCAATTATGCATTTGTTTTTTATTTTGCTGTGTTTTTTAAGGGTTTTACAGGAAAAAAAGTCTTAAGAGACTCAATTTAATGAGCCTCTCTTGAAATACAGACAGGGAGCATAGGTACAAACTCAACCAAGATTTGTCAATGAATTATTGCAGAGCCTAAATCCCTCTGTTGGCTTTACTTATGTTTACTTCATTTTTTAAATTCCAGAGAATTAAATCACTCTAAGAAAAACAAACAAGAAATGACATGCCCCATTCAAGGCTTTTCAAGAAAATAGGTTGCTAGCCTCAGTTACCAGGATCTTTGGCTTATGTCCTGTTTAATACAAATTCAATTCAACAAAAATTTTCAAATGGGATATTTGCATTAAAATCAAAGATGTGCATATAAAATAATTTTAAAATTTCCAAATGGTAGATCAGAATGTCTGGTCTGATGATCTGAGAGCTACATTTTATCCAATGTGTTGTCACAAAAAATAGCAAACTTAATATAACTATTGCTGTTTGCATCCTCATAGGACCCATACATTTATTGTTAACATATAGACATTTTGGCTGAAAGAAAGGAAGGCTGAGAAAAGAAGAGGAATGGAACAAACTAAACTTAATTGAGTACCGACTTCGGATAATGTATTTTATTAGAAATCTTCATATATTATATTTAATCTTTCAACAACCCTTTAAAATAAGCGCTGTTTTGTCTGCTTTACAGAAGAATCAGAACATCAGTCAGATAAAGGAACTTTCCAAGTTCAGACAGTTAATAAGTAGTAAAGGAATTTGAACCTGGGATGTGTAACCTCTTCACTTTTTCTGCTATATTGTTAACCTCCAGAAAGGGACCAGAAATTAACTCATTTGTTTTGTATCTACTGTGCATTCCCCAAGTATGTGATGCGTCTATTATATTTTTGATCCTGTGTCGACATTTTAAGAATAAGTATCATTATACCCATTTTTACAAAGAGGAAAGAAATCAGTAGAGGTTAAGTCTGTTTCCCCACAAACAATCCACAAACAAGGAATAGTTTGTGATAATGTTTCCTACAGTCTAAAATCATAAGACCCTGAAGGAATGAGAAAACATGGAATAAAATAGTGATTTTTCCATGAATCATTTTCTTGTTTATTTCTTAATTTAAAGCTTGCTAATTTATTTTGATATTGGATATTTCTTGTGTTTTGTGTGTTCAGATGTAAAAGATGGTAGTTGAATGGTTTTTTAGTTTATTTTAATGTCAAATTTTGTAGTTAGTAATCTCAATTTTTGTCATTGGTGCTTAATTTCAATATCCTACATAACACAAACTTTTAGGAATCCAGAAGTATTTTAGATTACTATGTTTAGTATATTGTTTAACTTATATTTTTACAGCTAGTACTAGATGAAGTTGGGACACAAATCAGATCAAAATCTGTTCTCTCCTTATACAGTGTAATTCTATCGATTATTTGGAGACACACCAGTATAACACTCCTCCCGTCATGGATTGTGTGCTATTTTTCATGCAGAGAGATAAGAAATGAGAGGGATTTCCTTACCTACATAGTTCTGGTGTTATCTTGCATGGCTTTGCTGCTAGATTATCACATTTTGGCAGATGGCAGATTGTTGTCAAAAAGCACAGAAATAAACAGATTAGTGGGGTCATATTGGTGGAGATTTGTATGTAAGTGAGATGATGTGTAATCGTTTTAATAAAGATGCATTCGTGGCTCATCCCATTTCATAATTTACAGACCCAGCTGTGTTCCTCCATAGGTCTTCTGCATAATTAAATAGGCAAGCCGTATATTGAAGCAGATGAATTTCTGAATGATTTTCCAATCAAACTGCATATTTTATTACTTAATTTCCAAAGACAGGTATTTTTTCTAATCAGGCTGAATTTTTTTTTTTTTTTTTTTTTTTTTTTTTTTGCAGTACGTAGGCCTCTCACTGTTGTGGCCTCTCCCGTTGCAGAGCACAGGCTCTGGACGCGCAGGCTCAGCGGCCATGGCTCACGGGCCCAGCCGCTCTGCGGCATGTGGGATCTTCCCGGACCGGGGCACGAACCCGTGTCCCCTGCATTGGCAGGCGGACTCTCAACCACTGCGCCACCAGGGAAGCCCCAGGCTGAATTTTTAACTAATCAAGATAAGTATTTTGAAGACCTGTGTCTATCCTTTCATTGTACTCTCTTGTTTAATTCTTTTTTTTTTAAACTCAAGTTATGTATGTATGTATGTATATATGTATGTATGTATTGGCCTTGCAGCATGCAGGATCTTAGTTCCCTGACTAGGGATGGAACTTGTGCCCCCTGCAGTGGAAGTGAGGAGTCTTAACCACTGGACCACCAGGGAAGTCCCTTGTTTAATTCTTAAACTTACTGCTTTCATTTTTTGTTTCCTTTAATTAGAAAGTAGTTCTTCCATAAATTTAATCAACTACCCACTATATCTATACTCATATACATCTGTTGCATTCCTTGGTGTTATACTCACAAGAATATTTGAGGAGACAAATTTAGACTTAGTTACTTTGAAGTTATGTGATCATGTTCTCTGATGGAGGAGCAGGGGAAATAGCAGGATAGAAAGGATGCTTATAACATTTTAACTACACAGAATTTATTAGGCTTGGGGATTTGTCCTTTAAACTGCTTGTCAAAAGATAGTCATTAGCCATGGGACCACATTAGGGAGTGCTGAGCAAAGTTCTAGAAAATGTGAACTTGCAGGGTAGGCTAGGAGATGAACAAGCTGAGTTTACAGCATTTCATGTACCTGAGTAATGGGGACTTAGCAATGGTGTTCTTGGATAAAAGGCTCTAAATATAGACAAACTGAATTATGAAATCTAGATGTTATCCTACAGGGAAATGGGAGGTCATAATTTTTGTCAGTAAGTTAGTACTTTTTGTCTTGTTTAGATTTAATTCTGTGTATTACATAATCTGATAAAATTTGTGGTTTAAAAAACCACCTTTTCAAGCTGACTATGGATAGATTAGAGAAATATGCAGCTCAAAAGAGTTAGAGGATTTAACGTAACAATTTGGGAAAGAGATGCTGGGAGCTAATCTAAGACTTTTGAAGGTGAGATGAGAAGCAGAACTTAAACAATGGCTGAGTGCACATTAATATCTAATCTTCCCCAATATCAACCCCATCCCCATTTTTTTTTTCTTTTTTTTGTGCTACGCGGGCCTCTCACTATTGTGGCCTCTCCCGTTGCGGAGCACAGGCTCCGGAGACGCAGGCTCAGCAGCCAAGGCTCACGGGCCCAGCTGCTCCGCGGCATGTGGGATCTTCCCGGACTGGGGCACAAACCCGTGTTCCCTGCATCGGCAGGTGGACTCTCAACCACTGCGCCACCAGGGAAGCCCCCCATCCCCGTTTTTATTAGAACTCTCTGGAAGATTCAAGTTACATTTATGAAGCTGCTCCCAAAACCTGTAGCAGGATTGAAGGTGACCCAAGTTGTGTGCATTTAGAACTCCAGAGAACAAAGCACAGTCCTTATAGGGTAGGACTTGCTGACACACCCATTGGACCTGGTAGATGAGTGACATTACAATTAAAATGACTTTATACTGATGAACTTGGACTCATCTATCCAGAGCCAGAGAATAGATACAGTAGCTCAGGGTTTTTTAATTAGTTTCATAAAAAATAATTTACAGCCTCGCCCCCTGAAGGACAGCCTTCTGTAATTGCCAACAATATTCATATGCTACCTTTAAGAGAAAGCTTTCATTTTAGGGTGATGTGATAACAAATCTGTAGGTACAAATTAAACTGGATAAATTATTTTTTTTCTTTTGGTTGTTTTTCTTTCTATTTTCTGGTCAGAGGGTTTAATGAGCAAACTTACAAAATAGACTGTCTCCTGTCTTGTGATAAATGAACATTAAAATGATAAAAGTATATGATATATTCCTTGTGCTAGTCCTTTGTAGTGTACAAAAGTTGGCAGGATAGACAATTGGAGGAAAATATAGGTTGGAAAATAAATCAAGCTTCAAGTATATGCATTTTGGTCATAAAAGGAAAAGTTTTATTTGGAAAATGGATTTTTTTGTTTTTATTCATTCAATTATAAAATGGAACTTATAAATGAATTCATTAACTGAACCCTGAAACTATGACTTAAATAATTTGAATATTCAGTGAACTCAAATTCTAACAAATTTAGCCAAGTTTCATCTTCTCATCAGCTGGGAGAAGAGAGCCACTTTGACAAGTCCATGTCATCTCCAGGTTGATTCTGCTTATGACAGAGGAAGGGAGAGGAAAGTCTAAAAATGTAAAGAGGTCCAAAAATCCTTCAATGAGCCTGAATAATTTCCAGTGACTTGGTGTCTGGGCAATAATTTTATGTAATTATCTCTGTAGAGTCTGGGCTTCTATTTAAACTCCAACAGAGAGAAAGAATTGTGAAAATGCACAATGATTATTTTTGTATATATTTTCTATTATATAGTATGTACTATATAAAATGCTAAAATACTATTATATACTATTTTTATTGTTTTGAATACGTAATATTATCTAAAATATACCCTTGTTTCATATCACTGATTGTTATTGGAATCAAATGAGAAGGAAATCAATGACAGAATCAGGAAGTTGAAATGCATTCAATATGCTTGGAATAAGACCCACCAAACTGATTTCAATGTCAGATTGCTCAGTAAAAAACAAATTGGGTATATTTGTGGACCTCTGTATCTGAGTTCTTTACTCTATTCCATAGATTTGTTTATCCCTCAGCCAATTCCCTCACAGTCCTAACTATATAGTTAGGAGGATTGTTTCTTCCCACTTTATTTTTCTTTTTTGAAAATTATGTTAGTTGTTCTAGGGCCTTTTATGTTCAACATGAGTTTTAGAATACATTTTTCTATGTCTACAAAAACTTTGCTGAAGTTTTGACAGGAATAGCTTTAAAGCTATAGATCAATTTAGGGAGAATCTGCATCTTTGCTATGTTTAACCTTCCAATCCATAACACTGAATGTTTCTTCAATTACTTAGATACTTTTGATTTCTTTCCTCAGTATTTTGTAGTTTTCAGCATATAAGTCCTGTAAATCTATTGTTAGATTGACAACTAGTTACTTCATTTTGGGGCTATATAAATTGTATTGTATTTTTAATGTTGGTGACCACATATTTATTGCTACTCTAAATGCAGTTTATATAAGATATATGTACATTTTATCCTGCAGACAAACTGAACTCACTTAGTTTTTACATTTTTTAAGTTTTTTGAGTTTTATACATAGAAAATCATGCCAACTGCAAATAGGGACATGCCTTTTCAACCTGTAACCATTTTATCTCATTTTCTTGACTTATTGTGCTGGCTAGAACTTGCAGCATTCTGTTGAACAGCAGTTGTGAGTGTGCTCTTGCCTTGTCCCTGAACTTAGGGAGGAAGCATTCACCGTTAAGTATGATGTCAGCTGTAAGCTTTTTCTTTTTCTTTTGTAGATGTTCTTTATAAAGTTGAGAAGGTTTCTGTCTATTACTAATTTTCTGATAGCTATTTTTTTATTAAGATTTTTTTTTTAGAGCAGTTTAACGTTCACAGCAAAATTGAGAGTAACATATAGAGATTTCCCCTACACCTCCTGGCCTCACATGCATAGCCTGCACCATTATCAACGTCCCCCACCAGAGTAGTACTTTCACTCTTGGCATTGTACATTCTATGGGTCTGGCCTGTTTATCAGGCTTTAGTGCCACTGACAGTTCAGTTTTCTGCTACTTTGATCTTCTGGTGCAGCTGAGGTTCCCAGGCAAACCCTGTTGGCACTATTTGCAGGTAAAGTTGTTTCCACAGGCAGCATGCTGTTACTGGGATAACTTCTCAAGCCAAGTTCTATTTATATTATGAAAATGCTGCTTTTTACCATAGTATAGGAAAGGGGGCAATTCTCCTTGATTTCAGCATTTGCAGTCATCTGGAGTATTTTCTGGGTCCCCCCCCCAAGACAGGGTGAGTGCTATTTGTAACTTGAGCAATGTGGCAAGAACTCCATCAAGGTTTCACATCTGCTTTGTATTCTCACAACGTGAAAGTCCGTTTCTACGATAGCTATGATGCTGATAAGATAGTTAAGACATGATATTTACAAGTTATAATTATTTTGGACTTCTCTCTTCTTTTTCCCCTGAGAAACACTGAAAATTTTATGAACACTATTTCACTAAGTTTTCATAATGTCTGAGAAACACACACACACAAACAGATTTAAAGGTGTTTTTATCAATAATATCAAGGTATTAGACAAAGTACTGGATGTTGCTGATATCCAGTCATCATCATTTTCTTTAATTTTCAAATTTAATAAACAATGATTGTATGATCAAAGAATTTTATCCTCATAATTATCTATGCTTAAATTAATGAAGGGGCTTCCCTGGTGGCACAGTGGTTGAGAATCCGCCTGCCGATGCAGGGGACGCGGGTTCTTGCCCCGGTCCGGAAAGATCCCACATGCCACGGAGCAGCTGGGCCCGTGAGCCATGGCCGCTGAGCCTGCGCGTCCGGAGCCTGTGCTCCGCAACGGGAGAGGCCACAGCAGTGAGAGGCCCGCGTACCGAAACAAACAAACAAACAAACAAACAAAATTAATGAAGGAACCCACACTGCAGCACCCTCTAAAGTGTCTTTTTCATGATTGTGGTTTCAGGAGATTTGCTACCTGTGAAATCCTTACAACATCCTGGGAAGTAGATACTATATTACTCCTTATTTTATATTTTATATATTAGATATATTATCTATCTATCTGTATTATATATCTATAGATATATAATAGATATATTTTATATCTATTTTATAGAGGAGGAAGCAATTACAAAGATGTTGCACAACTTGCCCGTCATTACACTTGTAGTAAGAGGATGAACTGGGACACTGACTGGTAATATGTTGCTAGAGTTCATGTGTTTAATCAGTATCTCCTACTGTTTCTCCAGAAAAAGTTAGAGCATTGTCTTTACACAGCTTACCCACTGGTGGAAGAGGCAGCCGCTAAACAACATAGCATGCAATTAAACACCTAATTACAAACAGTGGTAACTACTACCAAGGAAAGCATTAAGATTTAGCACAAAGGGATCAGAACTTGTCTGAGTTGTCTGATGATTTCACCTAGGAAAAGGCATTTGAGTTAAGCTTAATTAACATTCTATGTAGATTTTCAAAACCTCCAAAATGAAATTTTGTAATTTTCAGATATTACCTTGAAATATTTGAAAGTATATTCTGGGATTCAACTAAAAATAATTTTGGAAAGCTGGTGGGTAGAGAATGAGAGCAGCATTTGAGACAAATGCCTTTGCTTCTTAGTCTGTGCAAACTAAGACTTCTGAGGTTGATTGGGTGAGTTGCCTTTTAAACTTAATTTATTCCCTTAGACATTTTATAATCTATCTCTGTCTCTTTTTCTCTCCTACTCTCTCCAGCATATCTCTAGAGTGTGTGTGCACATATTAGAAGACCAGAAATTTGAAATTAAAATTTTCTGTGGCTGGAGTGGTTTCCATGTACCGTGGCAGCATCAACACAAATAAAAATTCTGTGTACATGTGTTTTCTCTTCATCTATCTTAGCTCAAACCAAACTGCTAATTTCCTTAGTTACAACATTCTACTTCATGCCACTTAGACATAGGAGTGTCTTGAGAAGAACAGGTAATGAAGTGCACTTATTCCCAGCAATGCCCACCCTCCATCCCACAGGGATAGTAAACTACTCCTGGTTATACAATAAACATATCTCTAGCTTCCATGGTCAGTATCTCTACCAAGAGAGGGAAGAAAGAGCTAGAACATGTGTTCCTTTTCTTTCTGATTCTTTAACACTATTATTATGTAAAGTCTGGCTATTGGAAAAATATTTCATTTGCATTATCCTAGTGACATATATTTAGCAGATTGGTTCTGTTCAAGTTTAAAGGATAGAGCAATATTGGGTACAGGAGTTCTACTTCTCTCCAGGCTCTATTCTTATCCCTTGTTAAGTGAGCAGCACGTCCAAGATGATAAACATCCATCCTGGGAATTTTAGTTCATCTCCCCTTAAACTATTTCAATATTTGTCCCAAACATTATAGAGATGTTTGAGCAGAAACTCCCCAGAGATTCTACTTGTGTCCTTTACTGAAAGTTATCTGAATCTGTAAACTGGTACATGTGTGTTGCCCAGTTTCCATATTGTCAAGTGATCATATTTCCAGTATAAGTCAAACACAATCTAGACTCTTCATTCAGGAGCCACAGGGCATGTTGTTTTTGAGAAAGAGTGACAGAAGTGTAGGGGAGATGTTGGTAAATGAAGGGGTGATTAACACATCAGCACACTCATAAGATATACTCTTAATTCCTGAAATTAATGTTGCTAAGCATTCTTGCTATTATGATTTAAGATGTTTAAATAAAATTTACTTAGTGGATTTGGGTCTAGCCATTGAACTATAAACATGCTTACATTAAAGCCAGGGAATGTATAAAAAATTGAGTGCATTTGAAAGAAAGAAATTTTGATCTTAATCTTCTGATATGATAGTGCAGACTGTATTTTTATTCATTTCCTTAAGTGAGAACAGCTATGTGTGTCCAGTAAAGTGAATTAGGTGATCATGGATGCGATGAACTCTAAACTCTTTAAAAAAATGAATTTTCTCAATTTAGTCTCCTGTTAGTAAATTGAGAGGCTCATTTATGTGTTTTCAGATTAATTTGAATACACAGAGTAAGGGATTAAAGAATTGATTGCTGTTTGGGGAAATCAGAACTCTGGAAGAAATATGCTCACACTTCCTCTGGAAAGGCAGAACAGCTTTTTGATGAGCAGTTAGCACACATCTCTTTTCCTCACAAAATTATGTCCACAGCCTCTCATTTCTCCTTTCATTATCACTTCATCAGGAGAGTAAAGATTTAAAGGCTTTTTGGTGTTTGAGCTTCCTAATAAATTTCACATCCTTCTGGAATGTATCTGTTTTATTCTTTGAGATCTCATCTATTAGCTGAAAATCATTAATCCTGATTGTGTTTGTATTTATGTAAATATATGTCTCCTATGAGTGGATATTACTCTGTATAGTCCTACTGTGGGCATTCTCATAGGTATGTGTTCTATATTCGTTTGTGGTTTTTGGCATTTGGGCACATTCATGTTTGTTAGCACATACATTAAGCATATGTGCCTCTATATGTTCATCCCTGTCATGTGTGGTAAACGTATCCATGCATGTATCCATGCCTAATAATATGACCCAGCAAAATGTAAGAATAGGTGTTGAGTACTTTTTGGTTTGCTTGCTGTGATTTTTATATTTTTTAACATCTTTATTGGAGTGTAATTGCTTTATAATGTTGTGTTAGATTCTGCTGTATAACAAAGTGAATCAGCTATATGTATACATATATCCCCATATCCCCTCCCTCTTGCATCTCCCTCCCACCCTCCCTATTCCACCCCTCTACGGGGTCACAAAGCACCAAGCTGATCTCCCTGTGCTATGCAGCTGCTTCCCACTAGCTATCTGTTTTACATTTGGTAGTGTATATATGTCAGTGTTACTGTCTCACTTTGTCCCAGCTTACCCTTCCCCCTCCCCATGTCCTCAAGTACCTTCTCTATGTCTGTGTCTTTATTCCTGTCATGGTTCTGTGATTTTATTTTTTTTAAACTGTTCACAGGATTATATACACAAGAACTCTAAAAGCACGAGAGATTAAGATTCTAAAAGCATGAGATACTATTCTTGTGTGAAGTCCCAACAGATTTGCAGTGACCAAGTCTACCATTTGATTTAGACATCGATACCTGCCTCATCTACAGGCTTGGTTCATGTCCATCTTCATTCAGGGACATGAATGGTTCATGTCTGCTCATATGGCTACTGTTGGACCCAGACTAAGGAGTTACATTGGAGTCATTCATGGGATGCCCAAAGAGTGGATTCGTTTCAGCAGGGCTGCACATACAGAGAACCCTAAAGGAATTTTGTATATTATTCTGATTTTATCCAAGGTATATTTTAATTAGATGCAAATGAAGGAAGCAAGTATGTCACATGATACATTGTGACTAAGCTAAAAAAAAGAATGTGCATTATTAGAGAAATCATAACTTAACTATAATGTCAAGGAAATTGGAATATTTCATTTGTCCCCAGCAACAATAGGTGGAATGTTCTTATGATTGGAACTAGCATTGGATGTTTCTGGGCATGGACTATTTTTTAAAACTTTAAAAAGTTCAATATATTTTTGAAATCAGTGTGTGTTTATAAGTAAAAACTGTGTTTATTTTTGTTTAAAACAAACAATACCTTAAAACTTTGCTTGTTCTCTGTGTGTTGTATTTGAAATTTCAGTCAGTGCTAGTCAAATGTATACCAATAACTTGAAGAACAAAATGCTAACTCTTCCCTGGTGTCACCCACCAAAAGTTTCTTTGCTTTTATCTAAGATCTAGTGTGTATTGCATAACTTTCACAGATAGTCTCTGGATTACAAGTAGGAAACCAAGTCACTTATTATTTCTCTCCATCACATTGTCTAACATCTCCAGTTTTTTCCTGAGATTTGCATAAATAGTGGAAACTTACTAATACTTGTCTCAGAAAGTTTATCTATTTTGTCTCGGTCCAGGGATGAGGTGTGTGGTGGTGGCTTTCATTAGAGGGCTGCAGAGACCTTCCTGAGCATGGGTCTCTATTTGCTGTCTTGTAATAAACTGCTCAGAATATATCCAATTTGCTTATCTAATAGTTACTTCTCTACATAGTAAGGTCCAAACATCTAGGGGACATATGTATATATTAGAAGTGGTACTGCATAATGGTTAAAAACGAAGACTCTGGATTTGAACTTCTTGGGGATTCTCAGTTCAACTATTCATTAAATGGATGATCATAGGCACATTTTTTATCCATTATGTGCCTCATTTTTATCATTTTAAAATTGAAATAAGAATGCCTATCTAATAATTATAGTAGGTATCCATTTGAATAACATACAATATAAATAGAATACCTGGATTATGGTAAACCTTATATAAATGTTAGCTATTACCATATATGCAATGTATTTAACATGTTTGCATACATACATGTACATTGCCATGTCCTTATATTCAAAATGCTCATATGTACATATGTGTAAAAAAACCTCTGAATATACATACACAAACTTTCATGCATTGAACACATTCAGCAAGTATTGATGTGTGTGTAGAGGGCAGGCACTGTGATTTTCTCACCTCCAAAACAATACTCCTACTTTTAATTTTCTGGAGGAAAAAACCCACTGAATTCCTCAAGATAGTTCTGTATTATACTTATAGATGGTAAGATACCGGAGTCGCAGATATTGTGATCACCCTTGTAAAACCCCTAAAACTGTGGCATCAAGTGACTGTTTATTCATTTGCTTTGTCACATAATATTTATTTACATAAATTTTTTCTGTCTCTGTTGTAAATCACCAAGTCCAATACAGTCTGTGTGATTTTGTTTACCTATATGGCAAAAATTATAATACAATGGAATTTTGTTCTTTTTAAAAATAATTTATTTTCTAGATCTTTTTCCTTATGTTAATAAGTAATATTGATAACCTTAAAGAGAATAAAAATAAGTCATATATTTTCCATAACTAAGAGATATAATATTTTAATGAAAAATCTTAGTCTGTAATTGCAAAGAGAAATTTTTTTTTTTTTTTTAAATTAAGTGCCTGAGTAGTATGTTGAAACTGTAAGTTCTCTGTTTGATATTCTTAAACAAAGGGGACAAAAGTATGCATTTCAGATCATCTCTTTGCTTTCCTAGTTTAAAAATTCTTTCAAAGATCTCAGAGCAATAATACCTGACATATTTAAAACATTGATAAAGCATTAATCAAAACAACCACAGTTCATATTTTATGGTAGAAAGGATTCAACTCACATTTATGCATTTTGAATTGAGATTTTCTTTTCTTATGCAGGAAACTGAAACATCACCTTTTCTTTTCTATTTTAATCACTACTTCAAGCTCTAAAGCCTCTGAGTGAACTCTTTAATCTTCTCCCTCTTTTTTTCAAAGGAACACATGTAAATAGATTCATGTGAATGGAATTTTTCTTTTACTGAATTCTGCTTGGAATGGTTAATAAATCTTAAAAATCTCTTAAAATAAAAACTTTATACTTCGTGAACTACTCTAGTAGCTTCCTATATTATCTCTCTGCTTTCACCCCCACCCCTATAAACTATTTGCTGTACAGTTCCCATAACAATTCTTTAAAACCTAAATCAGGTCATGACACTCCTCTCCTTACGTGTTCCAATGGCTTCCCATCTCCCTGCAAATTTGATTAAAAACATATTTTAACATAAAAGATTTTTACCCTGACCTAGTGGGCTCTCAGTTCTGTCAACCTTTCTGGGCCTCATATTATTCCATTCTTCTTATGGCTCATCCTGCTCAAATCACACTGCCCTTCTTTCTGTTTCTTTAATTTGCTAGCAAATATCTGCCCCAGGACCCTTGCTTTTACTTTTCTCTCTTCCTCAAATATTCTTACTCTCAATGTTTTTTTTTTCTTTTTAAAAAAAATTTTATTGGAGTATAGTTGATTTACAATGTTGTGTTTCTGCTGTATAGCAAAGTGAATCAGTTATATATATACATATATCCATTCTTTTTTAGATTCTTTTCCCATGTGGGTCATTACAGAGTATTGAGTAGAGTTCCTTGTGCTATAAGGTAGGCCCTTATTAGTTATATAGTATGTGTATATATATATAAAATAGTGTGTATATGTCAATCCCAATCTCCTAATTTATCCCTCCCCACCTCCAGCTTGCCCCCCGGTAACCACAAGTTTGTTTTCTATGTCTGTGACTCTCAATGTTTATTCTTACTCCTCATGTTCGTTCCAGTCTCTACTCAAATAACTCTTTATAAGAGACTTTTTTTTTAACTGATGTTCTCTTATCCAAAATAGTACCACTAACCCCAGCATTGCTTTCAGCATATGTTATACTATTATCTTACATATTTGTCTTCATAGTAGTAGTGAACTGACCATATACATATATATATACACACATAATACTATATATACTATGTATGCACATGAACACACGTACAACTCTTACATAGTAATCACCTTGACAGACTGTGATCAAATTTTCAGATTGGCAAAAGCAGATAAAAATAGTTGTGTCGGTTCTGAGATAGCTGTTCTTAGAAAGACCTGCTTGAAAGGTTGGCCATTGGCTGGCATCTGGAAACCTGGTTTTCAGGAGGTTTCCCACAATTTCCTAATTAGATTAGAGTGGCTCATTGTGTCTAAACATTTTATGCAAACAATAAGGTTTATGCTGAACACATGCTTTCCTTCCGGGAGTCTGGAATTTTTTAACACGATAAGCAGTTTTTCATATGAATACCCCCAAACATATATGCTGGCACTGAGTCTCTAATGAGTTTCCCTGGTAGACAACATTACACATGTTTCCTTAATCCATTGATGAATGAATTAAGTGCACTTTGTGTGATTCCAAGAGAGAGAACTCTTAGGGCTCTCATAAGCTTGTACTTGGTTTCCTCAGGACTTCACCACATGTGCACTTTCTCTGATTTTGTTTTCATAATAATAAATCATAGTCATAAATACAACTGTATGCTGTGTCCTGTGATCCCTCTAATGAATCACTGAACCTGGGGGTGGTCTTGGCGATCCATGACACAGCAACTAAATGACTTATTTCCTCTTTCGGTCTGAATATAAAAGCTATCAATCACATTATCAATGGAATAATACGGATAATCATTCTAATAATAATCTAATCATCTGCCATAGAGATGGCTGTGATGAAATCTCTTAGGGAACAGCCTCTTTTAAAATACGATTCCATTATTTCTTCACCATTATAAGTTTTAGGAACTGTGATTTTTCCTACAGAATAAAGAGTTTTGATGTGATACTGTATCTTGAGTGTTATAGAAGTTTCTGGATGTTTTCTTAAAAGAGAATAGTGGGTACTATAGATAGACTTGACTATGAAAAAGGTATCAGAAAAGGAAGCATAGGGCTTCCCTGGTGGCGCGGTGGTTGAGAGTCCGCCTGCCGATGCAGGGGACATGGGTTCGTGCCCCGGTCCGGGAAGATCCCACATGCCGCGGAGCAACTGGGCCCGTGAGCCATGGCCACTGGACCTGCGCGTCTGGAACCTGTGCTCCACAATGCGAGAGGCCACAATAGTGAGAGGCCCGTGTACTGAAAAAACAAACAAACAAACAAAAAAAAAAACAAAAAGGAAGGAAGCATACTCCAGGAGATAAAAGTTTGCTTCCAACAAGTTTGGAGAGGAAATCTTCTCAGTGATTATAATAGAAATAATAAAATGGTGATCGGCAGTTACTAGCTGATTGGTAAGCCATTACAGAACCTGAACTTGGGCCATTTCTTGAATATATTACAGTGTTGGGCTCAGACCCTTCTGTATCTAAAGGAAGGTAAGAAAGTGCAACTAGGCAGGAATTCACTAGAAAAGCTGCTACTTTGTACATCTTAATAATGAGAAAATATTCTAAAAGTGACTATCATTTCAACATCAGAAAGTACTCTTCTGAAGTAACTTATGTCTGTGATCTCTGAGTTGAGATATGGAATTAAATCTTTAGTAAAGGAATAAACACTAAAGAAAAAATGCAAATCATAACATTTCATTCCTTTCCTCTTAAGTGTCCTATTCCTTAAGTCCAAACTCATCACCTAGTGTCCCATCACTCTCCTCTGCTCAGGGTGCTCCAGTCACACTGGCCTTGATGTTTCTTGATTGCTTCACATTGCTTCTGCTTGTGTCCTCAGTTCCTACAAATCCTCCTGCCAGAAAGGGTCCTCCTCCATTCATTCATATCTCTCCTCCGTTGTTACCCCACCAGTGAGACTTTCACTGACCCCTAATCTAAATCAGAACACTCTCCTGTGTTTTTCAATCCCCTTTCCCTGTATTATTTTATTCACAAGTCCCCTATTCTCTACTCACTGGACCCATACATGGGTGGTTGTAGTGTTGGGAAGGAAAAATAGTGGATTTTACAGAACATGGAGAATTATATTTCCAATTTATGAAATCTTTGTAAACTTCTTCTCTGATTCAGACTTATGCTGGGCCTTTTTTTACTTTAATGTGTATTGAGTCACAGAATCCTATAAAATCTCTAAGTAATCTTTTTTAATCAAATTGTCTCTTTCATATTGTAAGTTCACCAGGAAGCCAAAGGACTACAACAATCGTGTATTGGACTAGGGAGTTCTAACTAGAAAAATAACATCAAAACCACCATGGCCAGTATTCTGTCATCACTGACAGCTACAATTTGCTGCCTCTTCATTTCGTGCTTTAAAAACCGTTACAACTTTAATATATATTACCTTACATAATTCTTATGCAAATTTTATTTTATTTCTATTTAGGGAGCCTAAGGCTTATATTAGCTTAGTACCTCGTCCAACCCAATGTCCTGCAGCTACTGACACAAATGAGACACAATTCTAGATCTTTATTAAGTCCAAGGAATGAACTCTTAATCCAGTCTTAATATTCTGCCTCTCCACTCATTACTGTATGCCAGTCTAACTACACTTTATGTGATTTACAAGTAGCATAACTGTTGAAGGGACGTGTCTGGGTGTTTGCTCATTGATCAAGAAAGGCCTATTTATTATAACAAAATATTATTTCTAGAAACTATGCAAACTCAGAAGAGATGATATTCATCTGCCTGAAATTTCTGCAAGTCACAGTGTGTGGCTAAAGTTAGTGCAAGCTATAGTTTGTTCTTAGGATATAATAACCTTAATTTCATTCAGCTTCCTCTGATAGGGCACATGATACTCAATCTATGATTACTATTCCCTGTTGATATGAGATCTGACAATGTCTTAGTTATCTTCCCGTTTCTCTATGAAGTGATTAAGTAATGCAAATGCAAAGGCCATTTAGGCTGACATTGCACTATGATGAGTTTCACAGCAGGGGAGAATTGAAGATTTATTTTGTTAATGTTTGACACTAGTTGTTTCACTTTTCAACACTCATCTAGTGGAGAACTTTTCTATCTTTTTTGTATCTTATTTCTGTCTTGAGATTAATTTCATGAGCAATGTTGGAAATATAATTTCTCTGTGTCCCAATATAACAGTATATTTCTTGAAAGTGATTCAGATTCAGGGAGGACAACTGAGACATTAGCTAAATGATATCCTGTCTTGGCAGATGCTCAACAGTGCCATCTGAGAGTAGAGAGAGTGCTAGTTCTAGAAACAAGGGAGTTGGTATCTGCTTTATTTGTTAATGAAGATTTTTTAAAACATAGCATATTGTCTACATATAACTTTCCTTGGATTTTATTACTATCCTTGGTTGTTACTCCTAATGAATAGGAGTATTACAAACTAAAATATGTCATCTTTCTGGATGAGATTATATTTGGCAACTTAACTAAGTATTCCCTGACTGTGTACCCCTGCCAGAGCTTGGAAAATATATATTTAAATTAAATTATTGAATAATAGTCTCAAGTGTTATGAAAGAGGCAAATTGAATAATCATCCTCCACCTCTAGAGTGCCAACACTGCGTTCAATCTTGTATTGCTTTCTATCTCATAGACTAAACAGGGACTTTTTAATTCATCCTTGACCCTTTTTTCTTTCCTCTATATTTTTATGTCGTTAAGCATCATCAAATTAATCATTGCAAAATGTCACAATGCTACTATAGTTTGTCATTGGTTTTTCTGAACTATTGCACTAACTTAAAACTAGCCCCTCAGCATTGCAAAATCTTTGATCCCTGACATATACACATCTATATTCCACAATCCTGCTGGAGATGTATTTCTGAAATAAGTTCGACTATGCAACTTACTTTAAAACATTTTAAGAATTATCAAAGCTCATAATAATGCTCATCAAACTTTTGCACTTTAATATAAAATACACCTAATTTTAGATGAGATTGAGTTTACTTAAGGTATAAACAGAAGCAATTCTCTGAATACAGGAAACTTTTATGTCTCCTAATTAATTTTAAGAACCCGTGAGGTATTTTTATTCTCTTCCTAAATAGAAGCAGTATTTGTTTTAATACAAAAGACATCTTTTAAATTATTCAATATGGGATAACTCTGATATGTCATAAAATGGAGCAAGAATTTGAAACAACTAAGCTGTATGTCTTCCTGAAGCATATTTTAAACATCCCTGTAACTTCAGTTATCATATTAACTGCATCAATTAGCTATGGTAAAACAACCAACCATAAAATCTCAGTGACATATGATAAGTATATATTCCCTATGTGTTTGTGGTTAAGTGGATGAGTTCCATGCTGCAAGTAGCACGTTCCATTGGGTTTATATCCCAGCTTTGCTTAAGCACTGATCCACGCCACATGAATTCATTTTGAGGCCCAAGCTCAAAGAGAAGCTGCAATACTGTGGAAGCACTTCTCTCGTCACTGACAAGGTACAAGAGGACAAGTCCCAATGAACAAGGACATTTCAAGCCCTTGTGCACAGTCATAAATGAATATCTCATTGTCAAAAACAGTCACATAGGGCTTCCCTGGTGGAGCAGTGGTTGAGAGTCCGCCTGCTGATGCAGGGCACGCGGGTTCATGCCCCGATCCGGGAAGATCCCACATGCCGCGGAGCCTGCGCGTCCGGAGCCTGTGCTCCACAACGGGAGAGGCCACAACAATGAGAGCCCCCCCCCCGCAAAAAACAACAACAACAACAAAAACAGTCACATAGATAAGCAATTATTGGAAGTCCAAATGCTGGACTGTTTCTAAATTTAATTGAACTTACAGATCATTAGATGAGACAGTATAGTTACGTTCATATTCATTCCCTTTTTTCGATTAAAAATTAAATACAACTAATATACCTTTGCAAGCGATAGTAGAATACAAGAAAAAAATTTTAATGGTGTAATGCCTACATACTAAAACATATAACACATACATCTATATAATCTCAGAATCTCAAATATTACAGTATTTATTTCTTTAGCAGACTCATCACTATCCATTCTTCATTCCCTTGGACCACAGGCATCACTTCAGTAAGCTCAGCTTTCTCATCTAATATTGAATGGGCCTAATCTTCATTCTTACAAGATCTGAGCCATTAGTGTTCTTGAGTGCACTTATGATTTTAGATGTCTCTTTATATTTATTTCTGGTACAAAAACATTAGGAAGTGACCCATAGAATCATTGGGGTTGCAGAAATAGTCATTTTCCACACATTTACATCACCAAGGCACATAGGATAACTGCTACTTCTTGTCGGTAGGTCAAATTAACAAGATGTCATTCCTGTAGTAGGAAAGAATAATATCCTGTGCATTCCCCAGCTTGATGCCACATGTTATTTAATCGTAACCATTGAGCAAAAAGAGCCCACTGCAATGACCACATTTCTGTTCTTCATCTATGACCTATAAATTACAGATACCACAAAGGCTTTTAATGATTCTAGTGTTCATCTCATTTACTAAGCTTTCTATCACATGATATGTGACTTACAATATCCTGGCTATGTTTTTGTTTGCCTTTGTCACATAAAAACAAATACCGTATGCTAACACATATATACGGAATTTAAAAAAAAAATGTCATGAAGAACCTAGGGGCAAAACGGGAATGAAGACGCAGACCTACTTGAGAATGGACTTGAGGATATGGGGAGGGGGAAGGGTGGGCTGTGACAAGGCGAAAGAGAGGCATGGACGTGTATACACTACCAAACGTCAGGTAGATAGATAGTGGGAAGCAGCCGCAGAGCACAGGGAGATCAGCTCGGTGCTTTGTGACCGCCTGGAGGGGTGGGATGGGGAGGGTGGGAGGGAGGGAGATGCAAGAGGGAAGGGATGTGGGAACAGATGTATATGTATGACTGATTCACTTTGTTATAAAGCAGAAACTAATTAAAAAAATAAATAAATAAACTTAAAAAAAAATGGAAAAAAAAAAAAAAAAAAAAATCTTGTGTTTGGGTTTAACTTAATACAGGCTTTAACTCAGTAGATATTTCAGCCAATTTTCAGATGTCTATTACAAGTAGGTTTTTGTGCTAATGCATTGGACAGAGAATCTTCAGTATGTTCACACACATCAATAAATATGGGCTGATATATTTCTTCTTTCCTAATATGACTTTCTTAGCATCCATCCAGAGAAATATCACTGGAGTTATTGTTCATAAACTTATTATTAATAGTCTTGTAAATATTTTTATAAATAATCTGTCTACTCCTGTATCAGTCTTTGTAATTTTACCCATGAATGATGCTGGGATCTGACTCCAGTTATAATCTAGAGCAATGAAGGGTAATAATCTGGTAAATGAGGAGTACCACCTTCCTCTAGCTGAGTAACTACTCCAGGTGAGATAATTTTGTCATCAAGCAAGTGTTGACACGCCACACAAAAGAGAATGACACTCTGCTGAGAAGAAAACCTCAGTCGATTGAAAAATTCATAATATGTAGAGTTCACCCAAATCATCCTATTTCCTTTTTTATAAATGCACACAGTCCCTATAAATCTCTAACTTTCACAAAAGAGTCGTGGCAAGGCTATTATTAACATTACATTAGAGCAAACTACAGGAGGAGACTGTAATTTTTAACTGATTTTAGACTATATCAGCCATGTGGTTATAGATAATGTATTTAAAAAAAAGATTTTCATGCTAGTTATAGAGGCTTTTTGACCTTCTGGCGATGTGTTTGTCAGAGAATTAAAACCCCCGAGATTATGCTCCAATTCTGATACAAATTTGCTCCATGTTATCATCGTAAATATGCCATTGGTACCTTGATTTTTGTATTACCTTTATTCCAAGTGATCATAAGCAGATTATTCAACTAACTCTTTTGCCACTTTATAACATCGACCACCTTCAGCCCATGCCCCGCTAATACGATCATCACAGTACTCAAACTGGTCAGAAAAAGCAATCACAGATCTTTATCTGTGAAGGTTTATTTCCTCCAATTTTTTCCACTATAAAATAATGTATCTGTTAGGAAAACCACAATATTCTCAATCATAAGAAATAGAAAGAATCTGTAGGAAGGTGGTCACTGCCTCTTTTTGCTTTCCAAATCTGATGAGAATCTATCTCACGTGTGAAACCCAAACCCAGATCCCTAAGTACAAGGGAGTCTGGGAAATGTAGTTTTTAGCTTTTCAAGCCATATGATAGAGAAAACTAATAGAGGTGAAAATGAACATCATAGAGGGACTTCCCTAGTGGTGCAGTGGTTAAGAATCTGCCTTCCAATGCAGGGGACATGGGTTCAAGCCCTGGTCCCAGAAGATCCCACAT
Organism: Mesoplodon bidens; assembly: GCF_964165515.1. Lineage (NCBI taxonomy): Eukaryota > Metazoa > Chordata > Mammalia > Artiodactyla > Ziphiidae > Mesoplodon > Mesoplodon bidens. The sequence goes on from NC_138164.1 coordinate 83,911,631, forward strand.
GCTGTGGAGCAACTAAGCCCGTGTGCCACAACTATTGAGCCTGCACTCTGGAGCTCTCGAGCCACAACTACTGAGCCTGTGTGCCACAACTATTGAAGCCCACACACCTAGAACCCGTGTTCCACAACAAGGGAAGCTACCACGTGAGAAGCCCGTGCACAGCAACGAAGAGCAGCCCTCACTCACTGCAACTAGAGAAAGCCCGCATGCAGCAACAAAGACCCAACACAGCCAAAAAAATTAAATAAATAAATAGTAAATTAATTTTTTTAAATGGATACCAAGAGCCAACAAACAATATCTGTATAGTTTAACTATTCTCCTGAAAGTATTTCAGTGGCTTTCTGACTCACTCCAAATTTCTTTTTAATAGCCAGCATAGCCCTACTTACCACTATTTTTCTGACCTTTTCTAACACTCTTCTTTGGCCCAGCCTACTACAACTCTGTTCCTTGATGTTCCTCAATCAGGGTAAAGTATTCTTTACTTCACGATTTTGAAAATATCTTTTCTATCTGCTTTTAATATTCTTTCCCAAGATATACTGTTATTTCCTCACTCACTTCGTTCTGTCTTCTACTCAAATGCTAAGTATCAGTGAGGCCATCCCTAACCACACAGTACAAAGTGATAACCCACCGCCTCACACTCTGTATGTGCCTATCTTGCTTTATGTTCCTCTGTAGGAAGTATAAACACCTGACATATTATACATTTAAATGTATGTTTTTGATTTGTCTGTGTATTTTCTGTAGAATATAAGTTCTATAAGGGTAGAACTTTGTTCAAGTCACTTATATTTCAATGCCTAGGATGGTACCTGTTATACTGTAGGTCATCAATAAATATTTTTTGAATAAGTGAATGAATGAAACTTCATGCTTTAGTATATGTTTGTCCTCTTACTTCAAATGTCTATTTCCCTCCTCTTCAGCTTCCTAACGTTTACGACATTCAGCTTACATCTAACTAATTGCTTCTGTAGCCTGTACCATATCATGCAGCCCTCATTCTACATTCTTTACACATGTAAAATATTGTAAATATACTGGTAGGTTCATTTATTTTATTTATCCCACGTACGCATGGCACCTTGAATTTTGGACAACCAGTTTTGTTTTGATGAATACATTTCATAATGAAATAGTTTTATAACATGAGCAAGTAGTATACTCAACTTCTGACAGTTTTGGATTTGTGTACCTGTGAAGAGCAAGCACTTATTGATTAGTTGCTATGTGACAGTTATTGCTCCAGGCACTTTACATATATTATCACTGGTAATCACAGTGGTTACCCTATAAGATAGACATAAATATTATTCCTAATGTTATAGATAATAAAGTTCAGGAACAGAACTAGTTAAAACAAAACATAACCAAAAAATCTGCTCCAGAACCAGCAAATCTTAAAGGTGGAGCCAGAACTTGAACTAGGTTATCTAGCAACAAAGTCCACATGCAAACACTATAGAGCACATTATTTCACTATCAAATACAACCTATATTTCTATACATTAAAAAATTTAAAAAATATTTTCTGAACAGAATTTTGAAAAGTATAAAACATGCTTTAAGAGCTATACAACATTACAAAAACTATGTGACAGTCCTAGTCCTCCAGGAATGCAACTCCATGAAATCAAAAGCGTCAGCCATCCTGACACAATTGACAGAGGGCCTTACAATTATAGTATGCCTTTGGAAGTTTCTGGGAAGGAAGACATCTGGGAGAGGAGGACATTTAATCCTGATTCCTCTAATGTTCATATTCTATGCTTTTTTCTCCCTTAAGAATGGCAACAAGAGGTATGATGTCATTTGTTTAGACTCAGGGTAAGGAAAAAGGTAAAGTCACATACAAATCTACCCAATTAGTGGGAGAACAAAGATCCATAACACCAATCACTTATTTGAAACTTACCATAACTTATTCTTGATTATTTATACATGTATATTTAAAATTCTACATTATATGTGAACAGTTATATATCTTGCCTTCGATCTGTTTTCTGCATATCTATATATGTGTATGTGTGTATGTTTATATATACAATTTTTTTTCTCCCAAGTCTTTACAGCCATCTACCTTGTCAAGGTCATGGCTAATACCATATTACCTTTGAATCATTTACTGCAGTTCCCTAAAACATCTCATCTTTTAGTTCATGAATGTTTGAGGCACAATATTTAAATCACTTTAATAGTTGTTACTGGAAATTTTAATGCTAACCACAGGTATCCATTCATTTAACTGAAGGACATCTATCTATGCATGCCTGTTTATGATTTCCACATTGTAATCACATATTACACTTTAAATTTCATTAAAAGCTTGTCTACAAGGAAGCAACTGTGAGGTCATTTTACTGGGAATACTTATCAAATCTGTAAAATTTGTTTGGCTATGTCTTTTTTTTTTTAACATCTTTATTGGAGTATAATTGCTCTACAGTGGTGTGTTAGTTTCTGCTTTATAACAAAGTGAATCAGCCATACATGTTGGCCATATCTTTATTATGACATGTCAGATACACAATAGTATATTAAACATCACACACTAACATACACTAAACAGTAGACACATATGACCGTTATACAGACATCAAATATAGTTAGCATATTAATATGTAGTGTTTTAAAATGATTAATGCATGGAAAATATGTGTAAACTGCAAGACGAGAGCCGTGACCACTCAGTGTTGTGGAAAAGTTTAAAGATGAATTAAAGTACACTTTATAGCATAAATGGATATCTGTGGTATTTCTCTTTGCTTTGGGGCTGTAATTCTTGGAGCTGATTCAGCTAATGCAAGAAGGCACCAGACTGGATATGGAGCTGTCCTGCACCTAGGTTAAAGTGGTGCATAGAGTAGAAATGAAATTAAGAACTGATATTAGCTTTGGACAGGGATGATAATTTAAATGTGCACTTTTCATATCGGTCTACTTTATAATTCACAGTTTTAAAATGTTTATACAAAAAGTATTTTGAAACGTAATTATATCTGTGACTACCTTTTTTATACACTACTTGGCAGTGTACAGATGTTATATTACTTGATATTATACAGTTAGAATGTTTGATAAAAGTAACTTAGTAAAGATAAATTTTTTAAAAGTTCTGCTTTGGAAAGTCATATTTATTTGAGGATATTTTCCCCAATATCTTTTTCCTCTTCCATAAATCGTTTTCAAAATCGTATGAGGTGACAGTATTCTTTGAAGAAAACACAATTGAAAGAAGAACACAAGCAGGAAAATCTGTTGGACCTAGTAATAAACAAGATAACAAGCTCAGTTTTTCTCATGTCCTAAAAGATTAAAAAAAAAAGTTTTCTCTAGGTGCAATATATCTAGAATGACTACTTCTCTGTCTTGAGGTATATCTTCTGCTTCAAAAGTCATAGGTCAGTTTACAAAGAGGTGAGAAATATTTTACATTAGAAAGTAAAGTGAAGTGATTGAATTTTACAACCGGGGTGACCTCCTTTACGTCTATTAGCCAACTTCACTCTATAAGCAGTGCTGGGACAACTGGTCTATTTAGAATACGATTGTGATAGCATGGGTAGAGGGTTGGAAAGAGAACTCTAGGGAAGTAAGGGTAAACTGATTTTTTACCCCCTCAATTAATTTATACACTATTGAATGAAAACACTGTCAATGAAACACTTCCAAAGTCCTAGGGAATTTTCTGGAGCTTCACAGAAAGATCCTGCCATGATTGATAGTGTTTTGATATCAATGTGTGATAGATGTGATATTAGCCTCCATACCTTGAATATCTTTCTTGAATAACCTCCCTGGATGCTGTTTTGGTGCTAGGTTCCAAACACCCTTATAGCACCCACTGTAAAGCAAGAGTTCAAGTCTGCTGTCAAAGTTAGCTGTAGCAACTTTAGAGGTAATGTTACTTTTTGTTTTACCTTTAACTGTTAGCAAATTAATAGTATGAATCTGAAGCTCTTTTTAAAAATAAACATAATTGCTTGATAGATAAAGCACACTTTTAGACTGTAAAGACACACTTTGCATGTTTTTGATTTTTCAATCAACTTGCTCATCAAAATCAGTCTGTAGCTAATGCAAGCCTCCTGCAGGTAACTTTCCCTCCAATCTCTCCCAATTCCTTCAAGCTATCTATAAGTTTTCACCAAGTGCATCCCCCTGGGCTGTCCACTGGAGTCTATTAGTGTGGTCTTCTCAAAGCTATTATTATCTGAAGACACCTCTTAAGTTAGACAAGGCCAGATCTCTGGGAATTCACTAAGACACTGAAGTTCAATTCTGGTCAGAGAGGTAATGATGTAGTTGACTTCAGGCCATTCACACACAGCACAGTTGTTTCGTCCTTTCATGTTGAACCCAATCCAAAGGCTATAAGAATGAGAGAACCTTGTGGTCTTGCCAGAAGTGAGGTTACTTAGTTTGTCTGATCTGGAAAAATATTATAGTTAATGCAATGATTGGGGAAGCCATTATTCCTTCTCATACAAAGTTCATCGTTTCTGACTAGCTGACCACTTGATCCCTGGGTCTATCTATATCTGCATATTTATCTGTATAATTTTCTATCTCTATCATGCCCCTTGTAAGTGAATTTACTTTTTCTTTTTAATTTAAAGGGATAGGCACTTTTTTTAGAACGAAAACTTTCATCCAAGAAATAATGTAACTTTTACAGATGTAATATGAATCCCTGGCTCATTGTCATTTTCAAAGAGTATGGTTTCAATGCCTGATTAAAATGTCATGTAATTGAAAATAGTTAAATAAAATTTCATCTATAGCAAAGATTAAAATCACTTAATTCTGGTAATTTTTTTTTTTTTTTTTTTTTTTTTTTGCTGTATGCGGGCCTCTCACTTTTGCAGCCTCTCCCGTTGCGGAGCACAGGTTCCGGACGTGCAGGCTCAGCGGCCATGGCTCATGGGCCCAGCTGCTCCGTGGCATGTGGGATCTTCCCGGACCGGGGCATGAACCCATGTGCCCTGCATTGGCAGGCGGACTCTCAACCACTGCGCCACCAGGGAAGCCCATTCTTGTAATTTTTAATGTAGGTGTAGATTAAACAGAGGCTAAGGGGAAAAGAAATGGAAGAAAGGAAGAGAATGTTCAGGGGAATTTTATGGGTAAATGTAGCAGTCATATTCCTCTCAGGAAACAGATGGCACACTCAAAGATTTTAACTGAAAAGGATTTAATGAAGTTATTTACAGTAACTAAGGTATCTAACAAGCAATATGAAGTCCCCAGAGTCTGGGAACATCAAGAAGTTGTTACCACATGTAGACAAAGAGAGACATGAGGAAAGAAGTGGTAACTGGCTGTTAATGAAGCCTGGAGAGAGCTTACAGCCATGAGAAATAAAACACCCCATAGGAAATTGTACCTTAGATTTTAGTACAACCATGCCTATGTTCTTACTAAAAATGTTCCTGTCTTGGTGAGTAAATCTCCACATCCACTGATTGCAAAGTAATAGGTTTAGGAAACACAACTTTTCTAGAAGTGCGCTATAAGGTAAAATACTAAAATAGGCCACATTCACCTCCACCTTTTGGTTTCTAGACCCATTTATTCTTGTTATGAGGAAAGGGACACCAAATATTGGCTGCTAATTTAAGATATAGATCACATCCTATAGGATACCACCTAAAATTCTAGGATTTTTCCCATTTCCTTGCTAAAATTAATGCTATACACTGTTTTGCCATTTTATTGTCAGCTTTTCAAAGTGATGTGGCATGTGGTAAGATCTGTCTGTTCTGTGTGAGCCTATTACCACACTTATTTCACTGTACAGTGAATTCCTAAATGAAGGCAATATTTTATGGAACATCATGCGTATGAATACACATTTTATAAGTCCGGAAATTGTATTTCTGGTAGACATGATTTTGTGTAGGCAAGAACAAAATTTATCCAAAATAAGTATCTATTTCTTTTTTTGGGACAACTTTGCTGTCCTTTTCCTTCTCATGTCTAATGTAATCAACCTACATCTTGGTCGTGGGCCAGTCTCCTGGAGTAATAGAGCCATAACAGTAGCTCAGCACTGACCTCTGATATTAGCATTTTGGGCACTCAGAAGTGGTAATAGCAAGGCAGTCTTGGTGAACTAAAAATGTTGTTATGTGCCTTAATATACACCATTCCTGCCACCACAACCATTTTGTACAGGGAATCATTGGGCAAACCCAGGATTCTGGGAAAGACAGAACAACTTCAAAAGAATGGGTTATCTTTTCCCTTTGATTATGAGGAAACCAGTGGATGGCAGTTAGTGAATATTTATGTTGGATACAGATATCTTCACATTTGTGATCATTATAAGAGATTTCACCTTACATTTTATTCCAAGACGTTTTAATTTTCTTTAAACTTCTTAACCATCTAGCCAACCCATGAGACAGTGTGCCTCAATTAGTGTTAATCTGTACTTCTGGCCATCTTTAACATTGGAGGAGATAACAGATGTATTGCGTGTAGTTTTGCTAACTGGGAGAATTTTTCTTCACCATTGTCTTACAGAAAATCCCTAAGAGAGGCTATAATGTAGGGCCATCTTTTCCCAGTTGGGTGCCAACACATGGTGTATACTCATCTGCAAACCAGGCCAAACTTTTACTTCTTTAATCAATTGGTCAGAGGGAATTTCCTGTGAAGCCACTGGGTTGTATTGAGGGGGAGATAACAAAGTAGTAGGAATAGGTATCATGAGAGTCTAAGCCTGCTTTTCATTCAATTTCCTTAAATCTTCGAGAGAAACTTAATTCTTGTTTAATTTATTTTATTTCTGTTTCCTAATAGACTGCAACTGTATGCATCCCATTTTATCATTTGCTAAATCAGGCAACTCAAACTTTGTGAAATCCATCTCAGTGTCCACACTTAGTGTCCCATGAGTCATTGATGTCTTTAAAGGACTCAGAGGCAACCCTAGATCCATGTTTCAAATGGGGAGACTATTTGACACAGAAAGACAGTGTTGGCATTACTTCAAAATCCTAAGCAAGTCCACTCTGATTCTCCTATTCAAACATTCCAGAGGCTTCATATACCTTTCCTAACTGCCAGGGATACCTCAGCTATCACTGGATTCTAACATCTATATAGCTGGACAGGTAGCACTATTGTTTGTGTCTACTACAAAACTTTCTCTTGTTCTGGGCTGCATGCAAGACTGTCAACATTATGATTCCTCTGGTAAATGAACTGGGGTGTCGTATATATCAGAATGTGATATCTAGATCAGAGTGTAAGTATCCCACAGAGATGCGTGAGCAGAGTTAGCTGTGGAAAATAAAGACCCCCAATCTCTCTCTCCTCTCTTCCTATCAGCAACTACCTGTTACTCCTAATAACTCATTTTAACTAAAAATCAGTGTGAACATACAATCTAGAGGTCAGACTCCTTGACACAGAACAAGGCAGAAAAGAATAGAAATGGGATCTGGTGGAGCAAATGGAGAATAACTAGTACAATGTGCCTAAACAGGAATTTTATTAGGCAGGGAATAGGCAATTCTTTCAAAGTGGAGAGAATATTACAGGCTAATGTTCAAATTGCCTTTTCATTTTCTTATGTGCAACATACAGCAGGTGAATAGAATAGACCTTTACAGAGCTGCTGAAAAAATAATTGAAAAATGCTGCGGAATATTGACTGGGTTTATATTTTATATTTTAGCATGATCTAGTTGGTGGCTGAGACTCAAACCTAGTTTTTCAGCATAGAAAGTAACTGGAAAACAAGAGTTATCAATATAAGAATCAGGGTGGGAGAAAAGAGTAATTATTGTAAATAAAGTTATTGAAGAATTAGAATATTCTTATTTCCTATTTTTTTTACAAAAAATTACTTGTTGTTATTCTACTCTTTTTTCCTGATCAACATAGAGAAATCTTTTCACTCTGTGGAGTGTTAAATAATTTGGAATTAAAGTATGTATTAACCTGGTTTGCTCCATTACAACCATACCAGTTGTTTATGACCAAAATCCATTTTTATTTGTCATACACATTTAAGTTGATGGTACCAGTTCTTTTCTACTTGTTAAATGTTTGTTTGTTTGTTTGTTTTGCGGTACGCGGGCCTCTCACTGTTGTGGCCTCTCCCGTTGCGGAGCAAAGGCTCCGGACACGCAGGCTCAGCAGCCATGGCTCACGGGCCCAGCCGCTCCACGGCATGTGGTATCTTCCCGGACCAGGGCACGAACCCGTGTCCCCTGCATCGGCAGGCGGACTCTCAACCACTGTGCCACCAGGGAAGCCCAACTTCTTAAATATTTTAATACCATCCCTGTGGGTAAATATAATAATACCTGATATTGTCAATTCCCTCTCGTAGATAATCTTTCAGAGCTTTCTCCATACAGTTGGATACTAAATTCTTACAATGCCTCCACCTCTTTATATAATCATTAAGACAGGATGGTTTGGTTAACAATCTTCTCTCTCTTCACCACCTGACTTCAAAGCCCATTGTCACATAGTTTAGGTTTGTGTTAAAGTAACATTCCCTTTTTGTTACTAATTTCTATATTTACTAGGTATAATACGGTATAACAATCCACACAAACTCCCTGACTTTAAAGCAACAATTTATTCTAGTTATCACAGTTGTACTTCTGCTAAGGTGTTAGCTGACACAGGTGGGTCTTGCCTGAGTGACTCTGTCTCTAGCTGCATATTTAGCTGTAAATTTCATTCAGATATGCTCAGGATGAATTTATTCTGGACCCAGATTGAAGGGGGAATGGCTACCAGAAGAATATTTACTTTTTCATGGATATAGGAGAGTTACAAAAGATAAGTTCCACCCCACAAGCACATTTTAAGCCTCTGCTCAGCTCACATCTGCTAATACGCCATTGCCTACAGCAAGATACATGACCAACCCAACTGGTAAAAAAGTCTTTCCATAGAGGAGGGGAGGGAGAGTAAATATGTTTAAGAATAATCTAATCTACCAAAATGCCCAAGTCTAGATATATGTGTTTTTCTATCTATAAAAGCAGTTAGAAATTTCATTACTTTCTATAACATGCAGGGAAATATAGCCTTTGCTCTCTCCACAGTAATTTCATGCTAGAGCTCATCAGTACATTTCATTGCATTCTGACCTGCCAACATTAGCTCTATCTTGCACAGATGTCAACTTTGTCCCCCATTACACCAAGATTCGCTTCAAAGGTTTAGGATTTCTTTGCCTCAACTTTATTTGCTGAGGCTTTCAAAAGAAAATATCTATTTCATACTGCTGTTCCTTTCATCTATATTTCCTGGATTTTGTTAAACTCTAGCTTTCTCTCATCATTTTTCCAAACAGAAACTTAAGCATATCTCTTAGAATCCTACAGAGTATATGATGAAATGCATTATATTAACAGTTTATAATTATGATTTATTAGCTACTTTTGTATAAGTTAACTGCATGGAGACAGAGATCATGACCCACTCCATCATTTACCATTATATGCTATGTCTAGCTCAGTGTTTGTCAAGTAGTAGATAACTCATTTACTGGATATGCATTTAATGATTATATCATACTTATTTTATTCCAACCAGCAAAGGAAATTATATTTACTATGTAATTCTTATGTGCCAGGTATTTTAAATTTCATTTAGTTTATATTTTTATTATTTTACTTTGTAGATTTTATAATGCTGATACATGTATATATTTATATTGTATATATATTTAAATAAATAAAACTAGAAATGCTGATAAACTAATAAAAAACTGAGTAAAGAAAATGACTGTCAAAGTCATGGCCCTTGCAATTAGCAGAATTATGCGGGCGTGATTATTCCAAATTTTATAATCCTTATAAACTAAGACTTCTTTCCTGCTTAGGTTGACTGTTATTCCAACATATTCTGTATGTAGTAAAACTTCAGTTTGAGGAGGAAAATTTATTTAAAATATGCTTTAATTCTGCTAGAAAATTGAATTGAAGATTGAGAAAGGGACCTTGGAACTAATGAACTGTGTTATTCAGTGAATCTAGATGATGTCAGAAGGAAGGTCTCTTATCACTGTAATTCAACAAAGAGTAGCCTAAAATTATCAGTGTGAAGTCTTAAAAAGTGGGAGATGTTCTATTAGGGCATCTAAGACTAAACTTCAATATAGATTTGAGCTAATGAAAAGGCATGTAATGACTTAACACTGCAGTGCATGTTAAAAACTATAGGTAGGCTGGTTTAATAAAGAATCACAATCACTGTTCTTAGGATGAATATTTTGTAACCACTTGTATTTAAAATCCAGCTTTAACTGGAATTTGGAGAAAGAAGATATTCAATGAAAACGCTCCTGAATAATTTCAGCCAGTGATTGGTATAATTTAAGAGCAGGCTTCCTGTCTGAATAACTCTTCATGCTGAATGGACCAACCTAACTCCAATCTTACCAAACACAAGGCTCCAAAGCAGAGTGATAATGATGATTTGCATTTTAAAATATTCAGATTATTTATGTTTATTTTTTTTGGTTTGCAGTAGTAGAGCTGTTTTATGACACACAAACTCCCCAATTCACTAACAGAATCTCCCAAGGAGATTACTGTGGGTTCATAACTAGGCAACAGATAATATGTGACAGAAAGCATTTTTGAGGTCCTGAGGATTACCTGTGTTTGAATGTCCAGAGAGCTAAAAATTAGAAGAAGCTGGTTGGAGTTTCAAGGCTGAATTAAGTTTCAGCGAGGCAACAGCATATCACAGAAACCCTGTGAGTGAGTCCATCCAAAGGACATAATATTGCCCAGAGAAGCTGAGGGGACAAAAATTTTATTTCACACCCTATATATGAGGAAAATGAAGGGAAGATGCTACCCCAGGAGTGAATGTCCTTAACTTTAAGACCTAAAGTAATGTTTTAATAATTAAACCAATAACAATAGATAGTATTACTCGATTTTTATGCCCATAAACTGTGTTAAGAACTTTGTCTCATTAACTTCCTAAAATAATCCTAAAAAGAAGATTACTTTATCAATTATATTTCATATGTAAGGAAATGTTAAGTGAGATTATAATTCTGATGGAAAGGAAAACCCTATTTAGTACCAGCAACCTCATGAAGATATTCAATTTTCTTTTTCATTCTATAGGAATTATCTCATTTGATACTCAAAACTATCCATTTTAAAATCCAGAAACTGTGACTCAAAGAAGACAGAGATCCTAATGTGGTAATTGTTAAATTTTCAGGATGTCTGTGAAAAAAAATTGTTAAAGTTGTTAAATACAGCCATTATTAAAATTTAAATTATATTAACTTAGAATTAAATATGTTATAAACAAAGGTAATACATAATTGAAATTCATAATTTCCCAATTATTTTACTAAGTTTACTATAAACTATACTCTTGAGATTATTTAAATCTATTGTATATGTATGGTGAAAATACAGATCTTTTCACTGTGTCAAATGCTTAGTTATGTTGGTAGGCTGAAATAGGCCATAGTAGAAATTTACCAATTTATAAAACAAAAACTGCAAATGCTACAAAAATCAGGGCTTGATTCATTGTTTTGCTGACTGTTTAGAATGATGGGGGAAATGTTGATAGTGCAAATTAAACTTAAATGTGCATGATATTTTTAGCTGTTACACTGTAAATAGCAAAACAAAACAACAACAACAAAAACAAAACAAAAACTTGAGCAAATAGTCTTCCAGCATTCAAATGTAATTCAGTGAAGAAGTCATTTCCAACTGTGATGAATGAGCAAAGATTTGGCATATGTCTTTCTTGTTTCACTTGGGATTTATACATGATTATAAGTGAAAACAGGAAATATTCAAGACAGAACTACATTTGTTTTTTTAATTGCAACTATAGGTTGGCTACAGTACAAAAGTTAGAAAAAAATCGATGAATGTTAGGGAGAAATCAATTAGCTAAAGTAATTTATAATAAATCATATGGTACATTTATTATTATTTGTAAATTGTTTCCACCTTGTTTTCCTCTCTGTTGGCTTTATTCTCACCCAGCCTCTGCTAGATTATGACAAATATGTCCACCAGACCTAAGCTAAAATTCTACCACCTTCAAAACCTCCGCAGGAAGAGGATTTGTCTTCTCCAAGTGTCAGCAAAAGTCTTAGGATTGAATCTGTTGGCCCATCTGGGTCATAATCAATCACTGAAAATGTGACTGTTGCTATGGAAATGGAGTTCAGACTGGCCAGATCTGGGTTACCTTCAGCGCCCTCTACAGTGCAGGATGGGTTTCAGTCTCATCAAAGCCATAGTAACTGAGCATTGGAATGTGGTAGTTTCCCCAGAAGAATGATGCATAGGACATAAGCATTTATTCATGATACATGCGTTCATTTGGAAACCCAAGGTGTCGAATATGAAAGTAATTTGCCTCATGTCACAAAGTAAGTTCCTAGAAGAATAGGCATAACTCCTTATACTCAGGATCATCAATCTTTCTATTACCCTAAGGTGTCTTGGGTACAGATTTTTAAATTTAAGACTGATATAATAACAAAAGTTTACTCTTTGAGAAGTGTATTGGTACATTTTCTATAATCTAATGAAAATACTCTCCATATGTCTTAGAAAATCATTTGAAAGATATTTTCAAACATATCCGTGACCTGGCTATTGTAAATAGTGCTGCAGTGAATACTGTGGTACATGTATCTTTCTGAGTTATGGTTTTCTCAGGGTATATGCCCAGTAGTGGGATTGCTGGATCATATGGTAGTTCTATTTTTAGTTTTTTTTTTTTTTTTTTTTGCGGTACGCGGGCCTCTCAGTTTTGTGGCCTCTCCCATTGTAGAGCACAGGCTCCGGATGAGCAGGCTCAGTGGCCATGGCTCACGGGCCCAGCCGCTCCGCGGCATGTGGGATCTTCCCGGACCGGGGCACGAACCTGTGTCCCCTGCATCGGCAGGCGGACTCTCAACCACTGCGCCACCAGGGAAGCCCTATTTTTAGTTTTTAAGGAAACTCCATACTGTTCTCCATAGTGGCTGTATCAATTTATATTCCCACCAACAGCGCAGGCAGCTTCTCTTTGTTCCACAGCCTCTCCAGCATTTATTGTTTGTAGATTTTTTGACGATGGCAATTCTGACTGGTGTGAGGTGATACCTCATTGTGGTTTTGATTTGCATTTCACTAATGATTACTGATGTTGAACGTCTTTTCATGTGTTTGTTGGCAATGTGTATGTCTTTGGTGAAATGTCTATTTAGGTCTTCTGCCCATTTTTGAATTGGGTTGTTTAATTTTTTTGATATTGACCTGCATGAGCTGCTTGTGCATTTTGGAGATTAATCCTTTGTCAGTTACTTCATTTGCAAATATTTTCTCCCATTCTGAGGGTTGTCTTTTCATCTTTTTTATGTTTTCTTTTGCTGTGCAAAAGCTTTTATGTTTAATTAGGTCCCATTTTTTTTTATTAGGGTATAGTTGTTTTACAATGTTGTGTTAGTTTCTACTGTACAGGGAAGTGGAGTTCTCTGTGCTATACAGCAGGTTCTTATAAGTTATTTTATACTTATTAGTGTATATTATTAGTATATACTTATTAGTGTATATTATTAGTGTATACTTATTAGTGTATACTTATTAGTGTATATATGTCAATCCCAATCTCCCAATTCATCCCACCACCCCCACACACCCCATGCCCTGCTTTCCCCCCTTCATTCCCATTTGTTTATTTTTGTTTTTATTTCCACTACTCTAGGAAGTGGGTCAAAAAGGATCTTGCTATGATTTATGTCATAGAGTGTTCTATATTTTCCTCTAAAACTTCTATAGTGACTGGCCTTACATTTAGGTCTTTAATCCATTTTGAGTTTATTTTTGTGTATGGTGTTAGGAAGTGTTCTAATTTCATTCTTTTACATGTAGCTGTCCAGTTTTCCCAGCACCACTAATTGAAGAGGCTGTCCTTTCTCGATTGTATGTTCTTGCCTCTTTTGTCATAAATTCGGTGCCCATATATGCATGCATTTATCTCTGGGCTTTCTATCCAGTTCCATTGATCTATATTTCTGTTTTTCTGCCAGTACCATACTGTCTTGATTACTGTAGCTCTGTAGTATAGTTTGAAGCCGGGGAACCTGATTCCTCCAGCTCCATTTTTCTTTCTCAAGATTGATTTGGCTATTCAGGGTCTTTTGTGTTTCCATACAAATTGTAAAATTTCTTGTTTGAGTCCTGTGAAAAATGCCATTGGTAATTTTATAGGGATTGCATTGAATCCATAGATTGCTTTGGGTAGTACAGTCATTTTCACAATGTTGATTCTTCCAATCCAAGAACATGGTATATCTCTCCATCTCTTTGTATCATCTTTGATTTCTTTCATCAGTGTCTTATAGTTTTATATGTACAGGTCTTTTGCCTCCTTAGGTAGGTTTATTCCTAGGTATTTTAGTCTTTTTGTTGCAATGGTAAATGGGAGTGTTTCCTTAATTTCTCTTTCTGATTTTTCATTGTTAGTGTATAGAAATGCAAGAGATTTCTGTGCATTAATTTTGTATCCTGCTACTTTACCAAATTCATTCTAGTAGATTCTAGTAGATTTCTGGTGGCATCTTTAGGAATTTCTATATATAGTATCATGTCATCTGCAAACAGTGACAGTTTTACTTCTTCTTTTCCAATTTGTATTCCTCTTATTTCTTTTTCTTCTCTGATTGCCATGGCTAAAACTTCCAAAACTATGTTGAATAATAGTGGTGAGAGTGGACAGCCTTCTCTTGTTCCTGATCTTAGAGGAAATGCTTTCAGTTTTCTGCCATTGAGAATGATGCTGGCTGTGGGTTTGTCATATATGGCTTTTATTATGTTGAGGTAGGTTCCCTCTATGCCCACTTTCTGGAGAGTTTTTATCATAAATTGGTGTTGAATTTTGTCAAAAGCTTTTTCTGCATCTACTGAGATTATCAATATGGTTTTTATTCTTCAATATGTTAATATGGTTTATCACATTGATTGATTTGCATAGTTTCAGGAGTCCTTGAACTCCTGGGATAAACCCCACTTGATTATGATCCTTTCAATGTGCTGTTGGATTCTGTTTGATAGTAGTTTGTTGAGGATTTTTGCATCTATATTCATCAGTGATATTGACCTGTAGTTTTCTTTTTTTGTGACATATTTGTCTGGTTTTGGTATCAGGAGTGATTATGATTTTGAGAATGATCCTCCCTCTGCTATATTTTGGAAGAGTTTGAGAAGGATAGGTGTTAGTTCTTCTCTAAATGTTAGAATTCACCTGGAAGCCATCTGATCCTGGGCTTTTGTTTGCTGGAAGATTTTGAATCACAGTTTCAATTTCAGTGCTTGCGATTGGTCTATTTATATTTTCTCTTTCTTCTTGGCTCAGTCTTGGAAGATTCTACTTTTCTAAGTATTTGTCCTTTTCTTCCAAGTTGTCCATTTTATTGGCATACAGTTTCTTGTAGTAGTCTCTCATTATCCTCTGTATTTCTATGGTGTCAATAATTACTTCTCCTTTTTCATTTCAAATTCTGTTGATTTGAGTCTTCTCCCTTTTATCTTGATGAGTCTGGCTAATGGTTTATCGATTTTGTTTATCTTTTCAAAGAACCAGCTTTTAGTTTTATTGATCTTTGCTATTGTTTCCTTCATTTCTTTTTCATTTATTTCTATCTGATCTGTATGTTTTTTTTCCTTCTGCTAACTTTGGGTTTGGCTTTTTTTTTTTTAATCCTTTCTCTAATTGCTTTAGTTGCAAGTTTAGGTTGTTCATTTGAGATTGTTCTTGTTTCTTGAGGTAGGGTTGTATTGCTATAAACTTCCCTCTTAGAACTGCTTTTGCAGTATCCCATAGGTTTTGGATTGTGGTGTTTTCATTGTCATTTGTTTCTAGATATTTTTTTATTTCCTCTTTGATTTCTTCAGTGATCTCTTGGTTATTTAGTAGTGTAATAATTAGCCTCCATGTGTTTGTATTTTTTACAGATTTTTCTCTAATAATTGATATCTAGTCTCATAGTGTTGTGGTCAGAAAAGATGCTTGATATGATTTCAATTTTCTTAAATTTACCAAGGCTTGATTTGTCACCCAACATGTGATCTATCCTGGAGAATGTTCTGTGCGAATCTGAGAAGAAAGTGTATTCTGTTGTTTTTGGATGGAATGTCCTATAAATATCAATTAAGTCCATCTTGTTTAATGTGTCATTTAAAGCTTGTATTTTCTTATTTATTTTCATTTTGGAGGATCTGTCCATTGGTGTAAGTGAGGTGTTAGTCCCCTACTATTATTGTGTTACTGTCGATTTTCCCTTTTATGGCTGTTAGCATTTGCCTTATGTATTGAGGTGTACCTATGTTGGGTGCATAGATATTTACAATTGTTACATCTTCTTCTTGGATTGATCCCTTGATCATTATGTAGTGTCCTTCCTTGTTTCTTGTAATAGTCTTTGTTTTAAAGTCTATTTTGTCTGATATGAGTATTGCTACTCCAGCTTTCTTTTGATTTCCATTTGCATGGATTATCTTTTCTCATCCCCTTACTTTCAGTCTGTAAGTGTCCCTAGGGCTGAAGTGGGTCTCTTGTAGACAGCATATATACAGGTCTTGTTTTTGTATCCATTCATCCAATCTGCGTCTTTTGGTTTGAGCATTTAATCCATTTAGATTTAAGGTAATTATTGATATGTATGTTCCTATTACCATTTTCTTAATTGTTTGGGGTTTGTTTTTGTAGATCTTTTCCTTCTCTTGTGTTTCCTGCCTAGAGAAGTTCCTATAGCAATTGTTGTAAAGCTGGTTTGCTGGTGCTGAATCTCTTAACTTTTACTTGTTTGTAAAGCTTTTGATTTCTCCATCAAATCTGAATGAGATCCTTGTTGGGTAGAGCAATCTTGGTGTAGGTTTTTCCCTTTCATCACTTCAAATATATCCTGCCACTCCCTTCTGGCTTGCAGAGTTTCTGATGAAAGATCAGCTGTCAACATTATGGGGATTCTCTTTTATGTTATTTGTTGCTTTTCCCTCATTGCTTTTAATATGTTTTCTTTGTGTTTAATTTTTGTTGGTTTTATTAATATGTGTCTCGGCATGTTTCTCCTTGGGTTATTCTGAATGGACTCTCTGTGCTTCCTGGACTGGATTAATTATTTCCTTTCCCATGTTTGGGAAGTTTTCAACTATAATCTCTTCAAAATTTTCTCAGACACTTTCTTTTTTTCTTCTTCTTTTTGGATGCCTATAATTTGGATGTTGGTGCCTTTAATCTTGTCCCAGATTCTCTGAGACTGTTCTCCATTCTTTTCATTCTTTTTTCTTTATTCTGCTCTGTGGTAGTTATTTCCACTACTCTGTCTTCCCGGCCACTTATCCATTGTTCTGACTCAGTTATTCTGCTATTTGTTCCTTCTAGAGTATTTTTAATTTCAGTTATTGTGTTGTTCATTACTGTTTATTCATGTTTTAGTTCTTCTAGGTCCTTGTTAAATATTTATTGAATTTATTCTATTTCTGAGATTTTGGATCATCTTTACTATCATGACTCTGAATTGTTTTTCAGTATCATCTTTACTATCATTACTCTGAATTCCTTTTTGGTAGTTTGCATATTTCCTCTTCATTTATTTGTTCTTGTTGGTTTTTATTTAGCTCCTTTGCCTGCAAGGTATTTCTCTGTCTTCTCATTTTGTCGAATTTACAGTATTTGAGGTTTCCTTTCCTTAGGCTGCAGGGTTGTAGTTCCTCTTGCTTCTGTTCTCTGTCCCCAGTGGTGGGGTTGGTCCAGTGTCTTGTGTAGGCTTCCTGATGGGAAGGACTGGTGCCTTCCTTCTGATGTGGGAGCTAAGTTGTTTCCCTCTGATGAGCAGTGCCATTTCAGGTGGTGTGTTTTGTGGTGTCTGTGAGCTTAGTATGAGTAGGTAGTCTGTGTGCTGATGGGTGGGTTTGTCTTCCTGTCTTGTTTGTTTATTGGTGTCAGGCATCCAGCACTAGGAGCTGTACACAGTTGGGTGGAGCCAGGTCTTGGATTCAGATAGAGGTCTCCTTGAGAGCTATTGGCAATTAATCTTCCCTGGGGCTGGGAATTCTCTACGGTCCAGCATCCTGGAATTGGTGCTTCCACCCCAGAGCCTCACACCCAACTTCCGATCAGGGAACCAAGGCCCCACAAGTCACTCATCCTGGCAATAAAGGGGATTAAAAAAAAAAGACTAACAAAACCTCAGACAATGGTAAAAAGTAAAAGCAAGCAAGCAAAACAGAAACAAGGAAACATACACACACACAAAAGAAACAAAAACAGAACCAAATAAAATGAAAAGCAAGAGAACAACCAGACAAACAAAAGAACCCAAGAATGAAATCAAACAATTAAAAAGAAAACTAACAAAAACAGAAAACCAAAAACAAAACCAAAGCAGAGTGCCAAGTGAAGAATGAAGCAAAGAAACAAAACAAACCAATAAAAATGGTTTAAAAAAAAAGAAAAAGAGAAAGGGGAAAGAAGACAGAACAACTGAAAAGCAACATAGAAATAGAAATATAAAAAATAAAATAAAAAAGATATAAAAGAAAGAAAGAAAAGACAAAGCCCTAGAGAAGTGGTAAAAACAAAATCAAACAAAAACAGAAAGAAGGAAACACACACATGCAAAAGAAACAAAAACAGAAGCAAATAAAACAAAGAGCAGAGAACAACCAGACAAACAGAAGAACCCCAAAATGAAATCAAACAATTCTAATTAGAATTAAGAAAAACACAAAACCGAAAAACAAAACCAAAGCACTGTGCCAACTGAAGAATAAAGCAAGGAAACAGAACACACCAATAAAAATGATTAAAAAAATAATAAAGTAAAATAAAATATAAAGAGAGAAGACAGAGAACAACAGAAAAGCAAAGTAGACATGGAAAAACAAAAAAAAAATTAATATATTAAAGAAAAAGAAGAAAAAAAATAAGGGAAAAGAACACAGAACAACAAAGAAGGAAAGTGAAAATAGAAATATATAAAAAATAAAAAATAAATATGTATTATAAAATGCAAGGATCCCAAAAGACTAAATAAAAAAAAAATTTTTAAATACTAAAACAACAACAAACAACAACAAAAGCCAGAAACAACAACAGAATGAATCAAAACATAATAAAATTAGTAGTAATAATTATATTTCCCTGGGGTCTCAGCTTTAAGTGTCTTTGCACACGCAGTGAGCCACAGCCACCTGCACCTCCCCAAGAGGCCCTCCTCTGCCTCTGGGCTGGTCTCTGGACCTGCTTTGGGTCCTGTGGGGACCACTCAGACTCTGATGTGGCCCAGTTCCTGCGTGTGCTGACCCCAAAGTCCACAGATGCCAGAGCTAGATGATTTTCATTTGTGGGAGCACTCATTGTCTACTCAGATATTCCATAGACACAGGGTCTACCTAGCTGATCACAGGGATGTAATCTGCAGCTTGTACAACTGATGGAAAGATTTTTGACCCTCTTCCTTAGTTGCCCCGTCCCTGGGGTTCAGCTTTGGTTTTATCCTACCTCTGCATGTGTTCCACCCACAGGGGTCTGAACCTGAGGCTGCCTTGGAGCTCTTGGATCTGCCCCAGTGAGGACAGGGCACAGAGGTGGTATGACTGCTTGGATCATGGGAGCCCCAGCAGCGCCAAATGCGCAGGGAAGCTGGCAGCCACGGGCACAAGAGATATGGCCCTAGTGAGGGTCTTTTCTGGTGCCTGGCATAAGGCGTGTAAGGGCCATCCCTGGCCTGCTTTTTTCTGGCTCCCAGCAGCTGGTGCGTGAGGGCCAATCCTGAGACGGCTTCTTTTATTGTTCATTGGCAGGCGCCGGCGTGTGGGGAGAGAGAGGCTACAATAGTGACTCCTCCCCCGAGTGTGACTCAGCAGTAGCACCTGCTTCCATGGCAGTCAGGTCTTCTTCTGTAAGCATTCCCTGCTGCGGATTTCCTCCCTCCCATCCCCTCAGTCTGTCTCCCCACAACCAAGAGCAGTTCTCGCTCTGGGCTTGTTCTCCAATCCTCACGTTCCAGCTCCCAGCCCCCTTGCACACCTGTGAACAGATGCCCCAGTCCGGGGCATGTAGGGCCATGGTACAGACCACCTGTGTATTTCTGACTCTGTACCATCTGCAACAGATTGGCCACTTCACCATCTTTTGATAGCCTCAAATGCTTCCCTTCTGTCCCAATCAATTTCCCCATCTGAGAAGGGATTTCCCCAAATTCAGGAATCTCTCCTCTCCTTCAGCTCCCTTGCCCCAGGGTGAAGGTCCCATCCAGCTTCCTCTCTTCCTCCTTCTCCCTTCTTTTTTTGTCCTACCCAGTTATGCAGGGATCTTTATAGTCCTTTTCGGTGTCCAGGGTCTTCTGCTAGTGTTCAGCCAGTGTTCTGTGAGAATTGTTGCATCTATAGATGTATTCCTGAAGCATTCATGGAGAGAGATGAACTCCATGTCCTCCTACTCCTCCACCATCTTAACTCTCCAAAGTTATATTCTTAAAAAATGCTTATAATGAAGCATATTTTATGTTTTACTTCCTGTCTTCTTTTATTGCATCATATAATTGGAATAAGCATTCTTTTGATTTTTCATTGGAAACTAATCCTAACCTAATCTGCATGGTTATAGTCAGTCTATCCATCATGGAGAATCCTCTTCATTCTGTATACAAACAAAAGGAGTGAGATTTAATCCAGGCTTGTTTATAAGAGTATTCCATCCTTGTGGTCTCAGTTATTAGCTTGAGGATTGGCATGTGACCTTACCTGAGCCAACGAGATGCATACCTAACATTTGTTATTTATGTACTGGGAAAGGAATGGTCTTTCTCACTGTTAGAATTATAAGCTATCAAGGCATTTGAAGCTGGACTTGCTTGCATCCATCTTTTATGGCCACTTGGAGTAAACTGACCACAGAATGAAACCAATACTAAGAGGAGAGCAGAAGCAAGATAAGAAAGTTCTCAATATCAGTTGAGATGCTGGATCTAGATAACTGAAATTGGGTGTTCTCTCTGCCCTCTTCACATTTCTTATTTCTTCAAAGGCTGACCTGCCAGTAGTGTGCATGGCATAATAAACCATTTCAGCAGTTAATTTTAATCAACTGATCCTCTCTATGACAGAATTGTTTTAAGCAATAATTATGTAATACCCAGTAATTATTTCCTTGATTCATTATTTAATTTTAAAACATAATTAACCATAATTAAGAAAAATAGTTTTCAGTATTAAAGGTAGTATTTACTTTTAGTAAAATTGTTTTCATATGAACTAAAATTTACACTTATCAAACAAAATAGCAGTTTGAACTGTTTCATCGTTTTAAACTCTAAACAAAAATTGAAAACCCATATACTCCTATAGAATTTCAGAATTTAGTAATTGCAGATTTTCTTTATTTATAATCACTCTGGTACCATTGTTTATTTTTAATTTTCTGCCTAAATGCAGCAATATGTAATGCCACAGAGTTTGGAGACAAATTTGCATCTGAAACAAGGCCAGATGAATTTAAAGCATTGCATGGTCTCCAAAGGAATAAGAAAATCTGAGTCTGTATGTGTCGGAGGCTGTCAAAAGGAAGTTATCTGAATTAAGTTACATATAGACTAAGAGGTTTATTACAAGGCAAATGAAAAAAAGTCCTAACTTAACCTTATATATATTGAAAAGCAATGGTAACCACAGAAAATATTTAGAATTTATAGCAATATTTTTTGTTGGGAGAAATATTTTTTATCACAGACATTATTTAAGTTTACATTACATGGTTTAGAACTGGACTGATTTTAGATATTTTTGTGAGGTTTTAAAAATTCTTTTCAGAAAGCACATGTAGTAATTACTTGAACCAGGCTGACCATTCCTGCTATGTTTCCCTAGGTGTGCCACTGGTGCCTGGCACATGTTGGCACTCAAAATATTGTTTGAATGTACTAATGATAAGGAACCCAGAGAAGCAATTTGAGGGAGGTTAATACACCTAGAGTTCTGATTTGGCAGTTTGAGCACTGCATTAAATATTTAAATGCAGAAGTCAGGGAGTCTGTTGGATACAGTACCCTAGAGCTCAGGGAAGAATACCTGGCTAGAAATGAGGATTAGAAATTCACCAATTTACACATCTTATTAGAAGTTTAACATTCAATGAAATTACAATATAAAAGAGTACTGGGTACTGAGCACTGGAGCAAGCAGACATTTGGAGGTCTTTGGAGAAGATAAAGAAAACCGAGATGAAGCAGAAAATGATGGAGGAATAATACTAGATGGATGTGGTATCAAGGGAATCTAGAAAACAAAACCTTAAAAAAAAAGAAGGGAGATGCCAAGCATATCAAATGCTGTTGGGAGACTGAGTGAGAAGAGAAGTAAAAATTATCCCCTGACTTTAGCAACATAATTGTTATCAGATACCTTATAAGTCTGGATGGAATAAGTTGAGGAAAGAATAAATTGTGCAGTAGAGATAGCCAGTTTAAGCTAATATTTTGACATGTGAGATAATTCAGGAAATAGGCAATGTATATGGAGAGTTGGGGTTGAGGAGTGATGTTTTAAAATGATGGTTGTTTTGAAGACATACTTGTGTCCAGTGAAAATGGTAGTTTTATAGTAGCCAAATAGCCAAGACATGGAAGCAACCTAAATTGTCCATCGACAGATTAATGGATAAAGAAAAAGATGTAGTACGTATACACACACACACACACACACACACACACACACATACATACATATGTACAATGGAATATTACTCAGCCATAAGAATGAATGAAAAAAAATGACATTTGCAGCAACATGGATGGACCTAGAAATTATCATACTAAGTGAGGTCAGACAGAGAAAGACACATATCATATGATATCTCTTATATGTGGAATCTAAAAATGATACAAATGATCTTATTTACAAAACAAAAATAGGCTCACAGACATAGAAAACAAATTTATGGTTACCAAAGGGAGAAAGCAGGGAGGGATTAAATTCAGAGTTTGGGATTGACAGATACATGCTACTATATGTAAAATAGATAACAAGAACTTACTTATAGCACAGCAAACTATATTCAATATCTTGTAAAAAATAAAAGAGAGAAAATGGTAGAATAAACACAGAAAATTAATTATACAGGTGAGAGAGACAATAATTAAGGATAACAGTCTCTTAGAAAACAAAGGACAATTCAGTGCTCTTGTGAAGGACAAAAGGGGGGACAATTCTTCTACTGTTACAGAAAGGAAGTTTAGTATAAATTAAATTATCATGCATAAGCTAAATGGAATGATATGAATCATTAAATCATGAAATGCAATTATACTATAAATAGAAACAGAACCACACAACATATTATATTTAAAACAATGTAAAATTTATATGAATAAAGAATTTAAGGGAAGATAGAATATTTCATTCACTATGGAAGTTAATATATGTGATATTTTTACCCAGCATTTTGACCATGTTACTCTTTATCAGTTTTTCTGCAGAGAGCTTTTGACTAGGCATTTAAAGATGAATTCTTGTAGGCATACAAAAACTGATTAAATAGTTTAGTAAGATTAAAGTGAAATTTAGTTTTTCTCAGTGTGACTGACACATAAAACAGTGAATTAATTTCATATCAGGGAAGGATGGAGAACATATCAGAGGTACTTGTAATAAAAATGAAAGAATAGAATACTTCATATTCAATTTTCATTTAAACCATTCCCACATATGAAATTTGTTTCTAAATCTAGGAAATAAATTTCAAATTCTAAAAGAGCCGTAATAATAATTTCAAACTTTATTTTCTTTTTTCTCCATGATAGATGCTTTCCAATTTCTACTATCTCATTTTATGGTAAGATAAATCACATTGTTAGCATATTTATTTTATTTTTATTATGCCAGAACTCTTGCAGGTTTAATTCATCTTACACGGGTGCTTCAATTTCAAGAAAATAGTTTATTTCTTTGATAAATAATTCAGTCTCACATAAAGTATCTTTTGCTCTTCAGTATAAAAGGGACTCTAATCTTGAGTAGGTGGATGAAGAATATGCCCTGCTGTATTAGTAAACGAAGGATGTTGCAGCTATCAACCTGTCAGCTGCTGCAGTCACCCTGACTGCGCACCCTGAGGGGATTCAAGACAGAGAAAAACAAGATACTGGCCCTTGACAGTTAAAGTGCATATCAAAGGAATGATTTCAATGAGCCCAGACTCCTGCCATCTTCCCATACATAGAAAAGAGCTAAATTCATTAACTTGAGATGTTTCCTTTTTCTTTAATTAGCAGAAGTGTTTTGATGTTCAACTATCTGGTTTCTTTTTGCAAAACTCCTCCATATCCTGGCTCTTCCCATACTTCTTCAGAACAGTCACTCAGGGCTATCTGAGAGCTGGTGTCCTGGGCTTAACTCTTCATTATGTCTGCCGCAGAAAACATAATTTTCAACTTTTAGGTTGTGCTTTTTTTTTTTGCAGTCAACAAGTGACATCAATGTTATTTTAAAAATATATATAATCTTTGGGGTTTTTTGTTAAAAAATAATCTTACCTAGGTGGATTCTACCAGTGATTTACTAATTCAGAAAATCTGGAGTAATCTTTGCCTTTCCACCAAAGACACACCCAGTGGAGCAGATAATCTTATATATTCTATAATTTTCTTATATGTTTAAATATATCTTTTCTTTTTTTTTCAAAATCAGTGTCATATCTTATGAGCAATACTGAAGCAGGATTTGGGCTTATTGTCTGCAATCTGCTGCTTCTTCAATCTGTATTTCTTTCAAATCTAGATTAAAAAATATATTTTTTAAAATTACATATTCACAAGAGATTCTGGAAGCACACCAGTTTTCCTCCCAACTCCACTGAGAAAAAACTGACGAATATAATTGTATATGTTTGACATGTACAACGTGATCTTTGTATGCGTATATGTTGTGGAATGAAACCAAAATCAACATAACTAACACAGCTACCATGTCACATAGTTAACTTTATATGTGTGTGATAAAATCACTTAAGATCTATTCTCAGAAACTTTCAAGTATACAATAATATATTATTAAGTATAGTCACCATGTTTTACATTAGATTCTCAGAACTTATTCTTCTTGTAACTGAAAGTTCTATCTATATCTCCCCATTTCTCCCTCCCCTCAGCCTCTGGCAACCACCATTTTATTTTGTTTCAATTGAATCAACTTTTTTTTTGATTCCACATGTAACTGATAACATACAATAAACCTAGTTTTATAAACTTATTCCTCTGCAGTTCTTAAGGAGGCATATTATGTACCTAATACATGTGATATGACTTGAGTTTTCAGAAGATCTGTCATCATTCTTTAGGTGTTTATTTATTTATTTTTCCATGTTGAAAAAAATGTATTAGCAGCAAAAGTAAAATCCAATTCCTGAGTGGGCTTCAGGAGGGCAGAGGACTAAGATGTGGAGATCACCTTCCTCCACACAAATACATAAAAAATACATCTATATATGGAACAACTCCTACAGAACACCTACTGAACGCTGGCAGAAGACCTCAGACTTCCCAAAAGGCAAGAAACTCCTTGGGTAGGGCAAAAGTAAAAGAGAAAAACAGAGACAAAAGAATAGGGACGGGACCTGCACCTCTGGGAGGGAGCTGTGAAGGAGGAAATGTTTCCATACACTAGGAAACCCCTTCACTGGT
Source organism: Mesoplodon bidens (assembly GCF_964165515.1). NCBI lineage: Eukaryota > Metazoa > Chordata > Mammalia > Artiodactyla > Ziphiidae > Mesoplodon > Mesoplodon bidens. Next base: position 83,937,339 of record NC_138164.1, read on the forward strand.
AGAGATGGGGGGTGGGCGGGGGGTGGGGGAAGCTTCGGAGCCACAGAGGGGAATGCAGCAACAGGGGTGCAGAGGGCAAAGCGGAGAGATTCCTGCACAGAGAAACGGTGCTGACCAGCACTCACTAACCCTAGAGGCTTGTCTGCTCACCTGCTGGGGCAGGTGTGTGCTGGGAGCTGAGGCTCAGGCTTCAGAGGTCAGATCCCAGGGAGAAGACTGGAGTTGGCTGCATGAACACAGCCTGAAGGGGGCTAGTGCACCACAGCAAGCCAGGAATGAGTCCGGGAAAAAGTTTGGAACTGCCTAAGAGACAAGAGACCATTGTTTTGGCGTGCACGAGGAGAGGGGATCCAGAACACCTCCTAAACGACCTCCAGAGACAGGTGCAAGCCATGGCTATCAGCGTGGATACCAGAGATGGGCATGAAACGCTAACGCTGCTGCTGCAGCCACCAAGAATCTAGTGTGCAAGCATAGGTTACTATCCACACCGCTCCTCCAGGGAGGCTGTGCAGCCTACCACTGGCAGGGTCCTGTGATCCAGGGACAACTTTCCTGGGAGAATACATGGCACACCTCAGGCTGTTGCAATGTCATGCCAGACTCTGCCACAGAAGGCTTGCCCTGCATTCTGTACCCCTCCCTCCCACTGGCCTGAGTGAGCCAGAGCCCCCGAATCAGCTGCTACTTAACCCCCTGCTGTCTGGGTGAAGAACAGATGCCAGAGGATGACCTACATGCAGAGGTGGGGCCAAATCCAAAGCTGAACCGCAGGAGATGTGTGAACAAAGAAGAGAAAGGGAAATATCTCTGTGAAGTTTCAGGAGCAGCAGATTATATCTCCACAATCAACTTGATGTGGCCTGCATCTGTGGAATACCTGAGTAGACAACGAATCATCCCAAAATGGAGGCGGTGGACTTTGGGAGCAACTGTAGACTTGGGGGTTGCTTTCTGTGTCTAATCTGTTTCTAGTTTTATGTTTATCTTAGTTTAGTATTTAGTGTCTATTATCATTGGTAGATCTGTTATTGATTTGGTTTCTCTCTTCCTTTTACATATATATATATATTTTCATTTTTCTCTTTTTGTGAGTGTGTATGTGTATGCTTCTTTCTGTGATTTTGTCTGTATAGGTTTGCTTTTACCATTTGTCCTAGGGTTCTATCTGTCCACTGTTTTTTAGTATAGTTTTTTGCACTTCCTATCATTGGTGGATTTGTTTATTGGTTTGGTTGCTCTCTTTTTTCTTTTTTAATTACTTAAATTTTTTTTTATTTTAATGATATTTGTTTTATTTTCTATCTTAATAACTTTTACTTCACTTTTCTCTCTTTCTTTTTATTTTTTCCTTTTCTCCCTTTTCTCTTGAGCCATGTTCCTAACAGGGTCTTGGTGCTCCAGCCGGGTGTCAGGCCTGAGCCTCTGAGGTGGGAGAGCTGAGTTCAGGAAATTGGTCCACCAGAGACCTCCTGGCCCCTTGTAATATCAATCAGCAAGAGCTCTCCCAGATATCTCCATCTCAACACTAAGACCCAGCTCCACTCAGTGACCAACAAGCTCCAGGGCTGGATGGACAACCATGCCATACAACTAGCAAGACAGGAAAACAATGCCACCCATTACCAGAGAGGCTGCCTAAAATTATAATAAGTTCACAACACCCCAAAACACACCACCGAACATGGTCCTTCCCACCAGAAAGACAAGATCCAGCCTCATTCACCAGACACAGGCACCAGTCCCCTCCACCAGAAAGCCTACACAACCCACTGAAATAACCTTACCCACTGGGGGAAGACAACAAACAACAGGCACTATGAAACTGCAGCCTGTGAAAAGGAAACGCAAAACACAGTAAATTAAACAAAATGAGAAGACAGAGAAATACACTGCAGATGAAGAAGCAAGGTAAAAACCCACCAGACCAAAGAAATGTAGAGACAATAGGCAGTCTACATGAAAAAGAATTCAGAGTTATGATAGTAAAGATGATTCAAAATATTGGAAATAGAATGGAGAAAATACAAGAAACATTTAACAAGGACATAGAAGAACTAAAGAGCAAACAAACAATGATGAACAACACAATAAATAAAATTTAAAATTCTCTAGAAGGAATCAATAGCAGAATAACGGAGGCAGAAGAATGGATAAGTGACCTGGGAGATAAAATAGTCGAAATAACTATCACAGAGCAGAATAAAGAAAAGAAATGAAAAGAATTGAGAACAATCTCAGAGATCTCTGGGACAAAATTAAATGTGCCAACATTCGAATTATTGGAGTCCCAGAAGGAGAGAAAAAAGGGACTAAAAATATTTGAAGAGATTATAGTTGAAAACTTCCCTAATATGGGAAAGGAAATAATCAAGTCCAGGAAGTGCAGAGAGGCCCATACAGGATAAATCCAAGGAGAAACATGCAAAGACACATATTAATCATCAAACTATCAAAAATTTAATACAAAGAAAAAATATCAAAAGCAGCAAGGGAAAAGCAACAAATAACATACAAGGGAATCCCCATAAGGTTAACAGCTGATCTTTCAGCAGAAACTCTGCAAGCCAGAAGGGTGTGGCAGGACATATTTAAAGTGATGAAGGAGAAAAACCTACAACCAAGATTGCTCTACCAAGCAAGGATCTCATCCAGATTTGAGGGAGAAATTAAAACCTTAAAGACAAACAAAAATTAAGAGAGGTCAGCACAATCAAACCATTTTTACAACAAATGCTAAAGGAATTTCTCTAGGCAGGAAACAAAAGAAAAGAAAAAGATCTACAATAACAAACCCCAAACAATTAAGAAAATGGTAATAGGAACATACATATCAATAATTACCTTAAATGTAAATGGATTAAATGCTCCAACCAAAAGACATAGACTGGCTGAATGGATAAAAAAACAATGGATATATGCTGTCTACAAGAGACCCACTTCAGCCTGAGGGGCACATACAGACTGAAAGTGAGGGGATGGAAAAAGATATTCCATGCAAATGGAAATCAAAAGAAAGCTGGAGTAGAAATTCTCATATCAGACAAAATAGCCTTTAAAGTAAAGACTTACAAAAGATAAGGAAGACACTACATAATGATCAAGGGATCAATCCAAGAAGAAGACATAACAATTGTAAATATTTATGCACTCAACATAGGTACACCTCAATACATAAGGCAAATGCTAACAGCCATAAAAGGGGAAATCAACAGTAACACAATCATAGTAGGGGACTAACATCCCACTTTCACCAATGGACAGATCATCCAAAATGAAAATAAATAAGGAAACACAAGCTTTAAATGACACATTAAACAAGATGGATTTAATTGATATTTATAAGACATTCCATCCAAAAACAACAGAATACACTTTCTTCTCAAGTGCTGATGGAAAATTCTCCAGGATAGATCATATCTTGGGTCAGAAATCAGGCCTTGGTAAATTTAAGAAAATTGAAATCATATCAAGTATCTTTTCTGGCCAAAATGCTATGAGACTAGATATCAATTAGAGGGAAAAAAACTGTAAAAAATACAAACACATGGAGGCTAAACAATACACTACTGAATAACCAAGAGATCACTGATGAAATAAAAGAGGACGTTAAAAAATACCTGGAAATAAATGACAATGAAAACATGATGACCCAAAACCTAGGGGATGCAGCAAAAGCAGTTTTAAGATGGAAGATTATAGCAATACAATCCTACCATAAGAAACAAGAAACATCTCAAATGAACAATCTAACCTTACACCTGAAGCAATTAGAGAAAGAGGAACAACAAAAAAACCCCAATGTTAGCAGAAGGAAAGAAATCATAGAGATCAGATGAGAAATAAAGGAAAAAGAAATGAAGGAAGCCATAGAAAAGACCAATAAAACTAAAAGTTTGTTCTTTGAAAAGATAAACAAAATTGATAAACTATTAGCCAGAATCATCAAGAAAAAAAGGGAAAAGACTCAATGGAATTATAAGTGAAAAAGGAGAAGTAACAACTGACATGGCAGAAATACAAAGGATCATCAGAGATTACTACAAGCAACTATATGCCAATTAAATGGACAACGTGAAAGAAATGGACAAATTCTTAGAAAAGCGCAACCTTCTGAGACTGAAGCAGGAAGAAACAGATAATATGAACAGACCAATCACAAGCACTGAAATTGAAACTGTGATGAAAAATCTTGCAACAGACAAAAGCCCAGGACCAGATGGCTTCACAGGTGAATTCTATCAAACATTTAGAGAAGAGCTAACACCAAACCTTCTCAAAATCTTCCAAAATATAGCAGAGAGAGGAACACTCCCAAACTCATTCTACAAGGCCACCATCACCCTGAAACCAAAACCAGACAAAGATTCCACAAAGAAAGAAAACTACAGACCAATATCACTGATGAACATAGATGCAAAAATCCTCAACATAATAACATAATACCAGAAAACAGAATCCAACAGAACATTAAAAGGATCATACACCATGATCAAGTGGGGTTTATCCCAGGAATGCAAGGATTCTTCAATATATGCAAATTAATCAATGTGATACATCATATTAACAAACTGAAGGATAAAAAAGATATGATAATAGATGCAGAAAAAGCTTTTCACAAAATTCAACACCCATTTATGATAAAAACCCTCCAAAGTAGGCATAGAGGGAACTTTCCTCAACATAATAAAGGCCATATATGGCAAACCCACAGCCAACATCTTTCTCAACGGTGAAAAACTGAAACCTTTTCCACTAAGATCAAGATAAGGTTGCCCACTCTCACCACTATTATTCAACATACTTTTGGAAGTTTTAGCCACTGCAATCAGAAAAGAAAAGGAAACAAAAGGAATCCAAATCAGAAAAGAAGAATTAAAATTGTCACTGTTTGCAGATGATATGAAACTATACATAGAGAATCCTAAAGAGGCTACCAGAAAACTACTAGAGCTAATTAATTAATCTGGTAAAGTAACAGGATACAAAATTAATGCACAGAAATCTCTTGCATTCCTGTACACTAATCATGAAATATCTGAAAGAGAAATTAAGGAAACACTCCCATTTACCACAGCAACAAAAAGAATAAAATACTTAGGAATAAACCGACTTAAGGAGACAAAATACCTGTATGCAGAAAACTATGACACTGATGAAAGAAATTAAAGATGATACAGACAGTTGGAGAGATATACCATGTTTTTGGATTGGAAGAATCAATGTTGTGAAAATGAGTACACTACCCAAAGCAATCTACAGATTCAGTGCAATCCCTATCAAACTACCAATGGCATTTATCACAGAACTAGAACAACAACAAAAAAAAACGTTTCACAATTTGTATGAAACACAAAAGACACAGAACAGCCAAAGCAATCCTGAGAGAGGAAAATGGAGCTGGAGGAATCAGGCTCCCTGATTTCAGACTATACTACAAAGCTACAGTCATCAAGAGAGTATGGTACTGGCACAGAAACAGAAATACAGACCAAGGGAAGAGGATAGAAAGCCCAGATATAAACCCAAGCACATATGGTCACTGTATCTTTGATAAAGGTGGCAAGAATTTACAATCGAAAAGGACAGCCTCTTTAATAAGTGGTGCTGTGAAAACTGGGCAACTACATATAAAAGAAAGAAATTAGAACACTCCCTAACACCATACACAAAAATAAACTCAAAATGGATTAAAGACTTAAATATAAGGCCAGACACTATAAAACTCTTATAGGAAAACACAGGCAGAACACTCTATGACATAAATCACAGCAAGATCCTTTTTGAGCCATCTCCTAGAGAAAGGGAAATAAAAACAAAAATAAAAAAATGGGACCTAATGAAACCTAAGAGGTTTGCACAGAAAAGGAAACCATAAACAAGGCATAAAGACAACCCTCAGAATGAGAGAAAATATTTGTAAACAAAGCAACTGACAAAGGATTAATCTCCAAATTATACAAGCAGCTGAATATCAAAAAAACAAACAGCCCAATCCAAAAATGGGCAGAAGACCTAAATAGGCATTTCTCCAAAGAAGGTATACAGATTGCCAACAAAAACATGAAAGGATGCTCAACATCACTAATCATTAGAGAAATGCAAATCAAAACTACAATGAGGTATCACCTCACACCTGCAGAATGGCCATCATCAAAAAGTCTACAAACAATAAGTGCTGGAGAGTGTGTGGAGAAAAGGGAACCCTCTTGTACTATTGGTGGGAATGTAAATTGATATAGCCACTATGGAGAACAGTATGGAGGTTCCTTAAAAAACTAAAAATAGAACTACCATACGACCCAGCAATCCCAGAGCTGGGCACATGCCTAGAGAAAACTATAATTCAAAATGATTTATGTACCACAATGTTCATTGCAGCACTATTTACAATAGCCAGGACATGGAAGCAACCTAAATGTCCATCGACAGATGAATGGATAAAGAACATGTGGCACATATATACAATGGAATAGTACTCAGTCATAAAAAGAAATGAAATTGAGTTATTTGTAGTGAGGTGGATGGACCTAGAGTCTTTCATACAGAGTAAAGTAAATCAGAAAGAGAAAAACAAATACCATATGCTAACACATATATATGGAATCTAAAAAAAAAAAAAACGGTTCTGTAGAACCTAGGGGCAGGACAGGAATAAAGACACAGATGTAGGGAATGGGCTTGAGGACACGGGGAGGGGGGGAAGGGTAAGCTAGGATGAAGGGAGAGTGTGGCATGGACATACATACACTATCAAATGTAAAATAGATAGCTAGTTGGAAGCAGCTGCATAGCACAGGGAGATCAGCTCGGTACTTTTTGACCACCTATAGGTGTGGGATAGGGATAGTGGGAGGGAGATGCAAGAGGGAGGGAATGGGGGATATATGTATACGTATAGCTGATTCACTTTGTGATACAGCACAAACTAACACCACTGTAAAATAATTATGCTCCAATAAAGATGTTAAATAAATAAATAAATAAATAAAATCCTATTCCTACTTTTCCAGTGTAGGTTCACTGATAAAAGTATGAAAGGATAAAAGGGAAGGAAGGAAGGAAGGGTGGGAAGGAAGGAAGGAAGGATGGGAAGGAGGGCGGGAGGATGATGATTACTAAATATAATAACAGACCTACAGGCAGACATACTCTGGTAATTACTAATGGGAAAGTACTTAGGTATAGAATGTTTTTAGCAGGTTGAATCTGTTATGTATAGGATATGTACAGGATTGACTATGATAAATAAACATGGATTGTATAGATTTGTGTGCTATACATCCCTACAAAATGTCACATTATATAATTATCAGAGTATAAAATGGAGATGTAGCATCTCCAGAATTGCTTCATTCTCTGTAAGTAATGCTCTGTTTGCAACATTTAGAGAGAGCCATAACAAAAATATGGGCTAGAGAATATTCTTATGTGGACAGAAAATTTCTAAGATAGATATTTTCTGTTTTTCCTGGGACTCAGAATGACCTATCTCATTAAATTTATTAGTGAAGTTTGACACTGGGTAAGTTATCTGAATTGTGCATGTCTGATTGGACAATTTGTGTTATCTTACATTCACAGATAATCAAATCTGAAGCATATTTTATTTCAATCTTGGTCCTCAGGATAAACACGTAAGAAATTGGTATGCTGTTTTTCTAACTCCTTTGCAACCTTTTCCCCAAAAGTAGCCATCTTGATAATTTAAAAAGATAATAAAAAGGAAGTGGTTGTATTGAATTATATTGTGCTTTCTTTATCATTAGAATATGTATTAAAGTGATCAGAAAGTTAAATAGTCCCATGTCTCTAATACTACAGTTAGTGTTAAGGAAATCAAGACTTTTTCTTGAAAAAAAAGTTGGATGTAATCAAGTTTTATTTGCCATGTGTCAGTTTGATATGACTACAAGTACTAAAAACACCTTTGTTACTGAATACCTGAAACAATAGCATTTATGTAATTTCCATGTAGGATGGAGGGGTTCAGAAGCCACAATCTCCTTATGGTAAGTGTTTTGAAGATATGATTAGAGAGCAAGCACACCACATTCTCTTGGACTTAAAGTTAGTTTAGGGTAGCTTTCAGGACTAAGGGTGATGGATAAGGAGATGAAGTCTTCCCCAATCCAAGAAAAAACTTGTTTCAGAGTCTGGCCTGTAGAAAAAATTAGTTTATATATGTTAAATCTGAAATCCTTTCCTGTTTCACAAATTCTGTCTTCAGTGTATTTAAGGTAAAAATAAATTAAATGCATGCTTATGTGAGGGTGTAAGGAAGTAGGGAATTTTGGAAAGTATGATCAGCTGGAGGTGGCCCACCCTTGATTAAAGCCGTCTAGAGGTGTCATTTAATTTATTTATATTTTTTATTTTCCATTATGGTTTATTACAAGATATTGAATATAGTTCCCTGTGCTATACAATAGGACCTTGTTGTTTATCCAGTCTAAATATAATAGTTTGCATTTGTTAGTCCCAAACTCTCAACCATCCCTCCCCTGACCCCCTTCCCCTTGGCAACCACAAGTCTGTTCCCTATGTCTGTGAGTCTGTTTCTGTTTCATAGATAAATTAATTTGTGTCATATTTTAGATTTCACATATAAGTGATATCATATGGTATTTGTCTTTCTGGCTTACTTCACTTAGTATGATAATCACTTGTTCCATCCATGTTGTTGCAAATGGCATTATTTCATTCTTTTTGATGGCTGAGTAATATTCCATTGTATATACATACCACATCTTCTTTGTCCTTCATCTGTTGAGGGACATTTACATTGTTTCCATATCTTGGGTATTGTGAATAGTGCTGCTATGAACACAGAGTTGCATGCATCTTTTTGAATTATAGTTTTGTCCAGATATTTGTCCAGGAGTGGGATTGCTGGATCAAATTGTAACTCTAGTTTTAGTATTTTGAGGAACTTCCATACTGTTCTCCATAGTGGTGGCACCAATTTACATTCCCACCAACAGTGTAGGAGGATTCCCTTTTCTCTACATCCTGTCCAGTATTAGTGATTTGTAGACTTTTTAATTGTGGCTATTCTGACTGGTGCAAGGTGGTACCTCATTGTAGTTTTGATTTTAGAGGAGTCATTTAGGAGAGTCTGTGTCAGTGGCCTGCTTGGTTACAACCCTGGCTCTTCCACTTGTTAAGTTTCTACATACCATATTTGTGCCTATATTACTGAATTTATTTTACCTACTTTATGGTGTAATCACAAGAATTGAATGTTTTATATACAGTACTTAAATTTAGGGCTGGCTCAGATTAAGCTCCCAGTAAAAGTTAAATTCTTTCTTTATTTTTTTCTCTCCTCTCCAACCCCTTCTTTCCCTTCCTCCTTTCTATTCTCTCCTTTCTTTGTTCCCCACCTACCCTCATGCCCTTCTCCATTTATCTCTCTCTCTCTCTCAAAAGCAGTGGATATAATAAAATAAATGAAGTGTGGCAACTGGACTTGGTCAACTAAAATATAATTACTATAAAGCCCATTACATCAAATTATATCTACTTTTGAGGTCCTTTTCAAAGTATTTAAATGACTTATTCTCATGTAATTTTGATTCTTTTAATTGGAAATTCTTTTGTTAGTACAGAATGCTTTTTTGTAAAGAATGCTTTTTTTATGTTAGATTCTAAAAGCTATTTTCTTCTGTTTTGATTAACAAAACATAAGTCACAGTTTCCAGTTTCTTGGCTAAATATGTAATTGTATATATTTTACTTGAATGCCAATTTAAATTTAATTAAAAATCTTTAGAAATGTCAGTCCAATGAAAACGGAAATTATCTGAAACTAATCTCAGTTTAGAGACATCTGTTTTGGCAGTATAGACATAAAATTTGCCATATGAATGACGCATTACTAGGTAAGTAATTAGTGTTTTACTCTCTAAGAGAGTAAACTTATTAATATATTCAAAAGAATGATGGTCAAAATATCACCAGGAGTTTCACAGACTTTAACAAGCTAATAAGAAAATTCCTTTGCAAGGTTAAAGATCTAAGAATTGCCAAAATGATTTTCAAAAATAAAATAAAAATGACAATATTTTTCAATGAAACTACAATTATATCTATACAGTTAGTCCATTTACATTTATATCTATATCTAATAAAGTTTTATAATTTTGTATTTCAAAGAAACAGATGCAAAATGAAAATGCTTCTAATTCTCAGGCCAAAATCCTTCTAGTCATTTTTACTTTTACAGTCTCATTCCAGCCAGTTTATGATTCACCAGAAAATACCTTTATCACCCCCTTTAAAGTATATATTATTTGACAATTAGTGCACCATCTTCATACCTGGGTTGTTACAATAGCTTCCTAAATTTTCTTCCTGTTCCTCCTTTTGTATCCTCCCTCTCTACTGTTGACATAGTGACCAAAATAATCCTTCTAAAACAGAAGTGCAATTATCATTCTTTTGCTCAAAAGCCTTGAACTGGCTCCCTATTTCTGTTAGAGTAAAAGTGAAAGTTGTTAAAATTGTCTACCAAATGGTGTCTCAATCTGCTCCAGCTGTACTGTCCATCTGGGTGTTTCTTAAACATATGAGGCATGTTCCTGCCTCAGGTCTTGTCTCTTTGATTTTCAATTTCTCTGTTAGTCTTACCCTCAAATATAGACATGGCTCACTCCTCACCTTCATTGTCTTCCTTAAATATAATTCTCTCAGTGATTAATGTGTTGTCCATTATTTTAAAAAAAAGTAATCTTTCCATTCTTAATTCTTCCTTGATTCATTTATCTCTGAAGCTTAAATCACTACTTTTTTTTTTTTTTTTTTTTTTTTTTTTGTGGTATGCGGGCCTTTCACTGTTGTGGCCTCTCCCGTTGTGGAGCACAGGCTCCGGATGCACAGGCTCAGCAGCCATGGCTCATGGGCCCAGCCGCTCCGTGGCATGTGGGATCTTCCTGGACCAGGGCACCAACCTGTGTCCCCTGCATCGGCAGGCAGACTCTCAACCACTGCGCCACCAGGGAAGCCCAATCACTACATTTTTAATTAATCATTTTTTTATTGCTTATCTTTCTCCACAATAATGTCAACTCCAGAAGAGTAAGTATTTTGCTTATTTTGACATTACTCTGTACCAATGGGCTATAAATAAGTCTGGTATATAAAAGACAGAGTTGTATTATATAGAAATAAACAAAGAAAGCAAACAAAAAATACAGGGAATCTAGGAAAAAACAATCCACACATATATTAGAGCATAGGTTTGAAGAGTTAGCATTATAATACATAATAAAGAAATAGTGCACCTATTAATAAAGAGTTCATAAAAATTGCTTATATCATGTGAGGAGGGGAAAAAATTTCATATACACGATAAATATTCTGAACAAAAATAATCTTCAATGCGAATAGTTTACTGTAAATTTTTTAGAAGAAATTATTAAACAGTGATCTTTATGACTTTGGGATATAAAGAAATTACTTGGATGCCTCTGGAAAGAAAGTTGTAGAGGAAATGACTGATAAATTTGACTACACTGTATATCAATACATTTTTTACTGTGTGAAATTAACCAAGCAAAATTGAAAGACTAATCAGAGATTAGACAAGATATTTTTAACACTTTATTTGAACAAAGGATTGTTACCGAGATTATCTAAAGAATTCCTACAAAGAAGTAAGAAAAAGAAAAAGACAAACAACCTAATGGAAAAAATTTGGATATGAAAAGGATTTGAAAAGTCAGTTAATGAAGAGAAATGTCAAATGTCAAATATGACAGTATTACTAGAAATCAAGAAAATGTGTATCAAATAAAAAGAAACGCCAGCATAATGCTAAAAATTTTACAATTAGTAAAAAAAATGTTAGCAACAATTGTAGCAAATTATATCATTTATACACTACTGATTGGACTCAAAATTGGTAAAATATTTTGAGAAGTAATTAGCAATATCTACCAAAGCTGAAGGTATGCATACCCAGTGAACAGCAATTTTACTTCGATTTCCAAATATGAAATAAACCCATTAACATGCTAACTAAGGTGGCCTTTGCATTCCCTTCAGTTTGACTAAACATTAGAATGTTGATTTCCTAAGTATAGGTACCTGATTTTAAAAACAATTTTTTTTACAGCATTTACTTGAGAAAACTTGCAATTGTAAATTCTTTCTCTGCCCTTTTGAGTAAATCTTCTCATACTCTCTTGCCAGTTTTACAACTCTGGGATGACTTTCTTAAGGACCTGGGAGTCATTCTTTTGAAATATAATCATCAAGAGGATACTCTCCATATTTCCCAGCTTCTGTAGGAGGTAGGAACCTAATTTTGATAAGGCCAATTAGCAACACAGATGAATAATAGAGATAAACAATTGAAAACTCAGAAATGACCCATTGTGCTAGACATACCCCATTGACCATGCACCCCACTATCTTCTCCAGTATTTTTCCATTAGCTCACCCAAGTGCTTAAAATCCCTCCCACCTTTTGTTTCAGTACAGTTGAATTCAATCTATCTTCTACATTGTATAGAGTTCAATAACGTTTTCTTTGTGTAACTCTGCCTGATGCAATACTTCTTTCACGATGTGCAGATGAATGTTTGGTACAACAAAGTGTATATTGTCCAAAAATTAGAAACTGAAATGTCCCTGAAAAGAGGAATGGAGTAATTTAGTTGTGTGCAGTGATATAATAAAATTTTATTCATTAGGTAAAATGAGTGAACTAGATTTGGATTACACAACACTGAGTGAAGCAATAGGAAGCAAAATATATATTGAATATATAATGCTATAAATATATAGCAAAATATATATATTAAAAATTTATAATTTAAAACATAAATGATATTATATTGGTCACATATTAGTCCTATGTATTGGTCCTATATTAGGTCCATATATAGAAAAATACAAAAGTTTCAATTGACATACCAATTTCAATATATTATCCCCTCTAACCTCCACTCCTATGGAGAGAAAAAATTTAAAAGATGGGTGGAGAGATAATTAACAATATCTGCAATATAGCTGGCAAAATCTGAAGTAAAAAACAACTCTGAATCTTATGAAGAATATGAGGGCTGACATTTTAACCTCAGTCTGAAATGGGTTTCCACATTTCTAAGATTCAGGATTTTTCTATTTGTATAAATAAAAAACAACATGAATACGATTTTTCAACCTTTAATTTCAGATATCAAATCTTTATCACTGTGAAATATATATTTCACAAGGAAGTGTGGTAGAAGACAGTGGAAATGTGCACAGAAAGCATTACTAAAACTAGAAGAATTAATATTCTGTCTAATAAAAGATGTGAATGTTGCAGGTGCTTGTCTGGGAAAATTATTCACTTGCTCTGGAGTTCAGTTGCTTGATTGTGAAATCAAGCAGTTGGATGACAGGGCATATAAGGTCCCTTAAAACTCTGATGCTGTGAATAAAACGCCTAATTTATTCACAGTGACAAGTAGCTTGTACTCTGGTCAAATCCTTGATTATTACAGAAAGATATGTTATTATTGTACTTCCATTACTTGCTCTAAGCATTTTTCCTCATAAAGAACATATTAAATACTCCAACAGAGTAAAAATAATTTTCTAACCAGATACTTCTCTACTAATATTCTCCCATTCTTTTTTATTATTCCTCCAAAGAATACTGAGGAAATCAAGTAATATAGACTAATTAAAAGTTTAAAAATTCTATTCTTCTTTAACATGTCCTGAAAAATGTAAAAATTTCTTCTCACAGTGATCCTATCCATACTTTAAACAACAGAATATTAATAATTACGTGATACCAAGAAGAAGGAATGGTGAATGACAAATCCAAAATTAAACAAATTACTTCTTAAAATAAAATATTTTTTCACCAAACTTCTTTGATATTGAAGACTTGTATTTCAGAAAATGACATAGATATCTGATGAATAATAGATAGTCTTCTGAGAAGCAAAATATGGTTTATATAAACTGCAAGGCCTTCAGTGGATTTGCCCTTATTTTCCTTGTGAAAAGAAATGGAAAAATTCCCTGATAGTCTCTTGAAATGGGGATGCAGAGTGTGGGATGGGTCGTCAGATAACATTTGAATATAACTGTCTAGTGTAGGTTAGAGAAAAACACAAAAATAGAGAAAAGTTACAGTTATTGCTACAGTGTCCTATGAATATTTCAAACTCAAAAATTCATTAAAAATATAATACACATTATATTTAACAAACACTAGCATTTTGCCAAATATATTTTAGGCTTTAGAAGATTTTATTCTAAAAAATTAATATATATATGTGTATATATACACATATATATATTCACATTGTCCAATGGTTATACATAAATGATGGCTGTGAAATATCATGCAAAATTTCATCTGCAACCTTGCACTCTATTATTTCTCAATCTATTTATCTATCTATTATCTCTCTATCTTGTGAGATCTTTTTCTGGTATGTAAGAGCAAACAGTCCCATGCTTTGCAGAAACAAGACTTCCAGGGGACAGTTTTGTAAGGGTAAAGGATTATTAGGGTCTATTGGCATTGTGATTTTATTCTAAATTTTCTCTCTAAAAAGCATTGAAAGAGTAGGAACAAAATGCATTTAAATAGTATTCCTAGTTTTTTAAATGGAAAGAGCCAGCCCAACATGCTCATGGTATAAACAAGAAAAAACCTATTAGAATTGAAATTTCAAATTTTCCCCTGCTCTACTGCTACCATTTTTGTTCAGGCCACAATGTTAACTAGTTCTAAAATTTACACAAAACACCTACTGAAACAACAGTCAGAGGACACATAGATAAAATTACATAGGAATTCAGAGAAAAACAAAAATAAATGTATAGCTGGTGACTAACAACTACTGAACTAAATAAATATATTAAACAAGAAAAACAAATAAAAAAATAAATGACTTAAATAATTAGTTAAGGAAATGTAAATTGATGAGCACCACTTTACTTGGTGACTGTTGTTTAACATTTTCTCATTAAGATGACTGAGTTGCTTTGCTTATGATTACTCATAACCCAACTATTGACTTGAGTTTTACTAATTCTTATTGACCTGTAACTATCAATGAATCCATTTTATCTATACTTCCTTTATTATATATGCTGAAATTTGATTTTACCAATTTTCACATAAAGTCCTATGCTTCTTTTCGTTCTGGTTCATTTTTTTAGTGTAAGACATATTTCCTGAAAGACTTCTTGACAATAATGTATCATGAACTTCTAAAAAGCTTATCCCTAAGGGGAGGGGGGTACTTAGAGAATAATTGGTGATTGACAGTGTTACAGTTTGAGGCACTCACTGTACCAATAATCATTCTAATATTAAGTGTGCAGAAAATTTATTACAAGAAAAGGAGAATTCCCTCAATCTAGTGAGGAATTTGGTGTTCTGATGTTATAAATTTAGCCTATTCTTGTTTTTGTTTGAAGTTTTTAGTTTCTCACTTAATAATTAATTATTCAGGCTTATAATGATCATTCCAGTTTGCTATACAGGCATAGCTCATTTCATTGCACTTTGCTTTATTGAGCTTCACAGATATTCCATTTTTTGCCACAAATTGAGGGTTTGTGGCAATCCTGCATCAAGTAAGTCTATTGATGTCATTTTTTCCAATAGTACTTACTCATTTGATGTCTCTATATTACATTTTGGTAATTCTCACAATATTTCAAACTTTTTCATTATTGTTATAATTATTATGGTGATAGTGATATTTGATGTCACTATTATTGTTTTGGGGGTGTCACAGACAATGCCCATAAAGACAGTGAACTTAATGGATAAATGTGCATGTTATGACTGCTCCACTGACTGGCCATTCCCCCTTCTCTCTTCCTCTCCTTGGGCCTCCTTATTTCCTGAGACACAATATTGAAATTAGCCCAACTAATAACCCCACAATGCCCTCTAAGTGTTCAAGTGAAGGGAAAAGTGATATGTCTCTCACTTTAAATCAAAAGCTAGAAATGATTAAGCTAAGTGAGGAAGGCATATCAAAAGCAGAGATATGCCAAAAGCTAGGCCTCTTGCACCAAACAGTTAGCTAAATTTCGAATGCAAAAGAAACGTTCTTGAAGGAAATTAAGTGTTACTCCAGTGAATACACTTATGATAAGAAAGTGAAACAGCCTTCTTGCTGATACAGAGAAAGTTTGAGAGTTTGGTCTAGAGAGAAGATTCAACCAGTCACAACATTACCTTAAGCCAAAACCTAATCCAGAGCAAAGTCCTATGTCTCTTCACTTCTATGAAGGCTGAGAGAGGTGAGGAAGCTGCAAAACCAAAGTTTGGGGCTAGCAGAGGTTTGTTCATAAGGTTTAAGGAAAGAAGCCATCTCCATAACTTAAAAGTGCAAGATGAAGCAGCAAATGCTGTTGTAGAAGCTGCATCAAGTTATCCAAAAGTTCTAGCTAAGATAATTAAGGAAGGTGGCTACACCAAACAATAGATTTTCAATGTAGATGAAACAGCCTTATATTGGAAGAAGGGGCCATCTAGGGCTTCCTTAGCTAGAGAGGAGAAGTCAATGCTTGGCTTCAAGCTTCAAATGATAGGCTGACTCTCTTGTAAGGGGCTAATGCAACCAGTTATTTGAAGTTGAAGCCAATGTTTATTTACCATTCTGAAAATCCTAGGGCCCTTAAGAATTATGCTGACTCTACTCTGCCTGTGCTCTATAAATGGAACAACAAAGCCTGGTTGACCACACATCTGTTTACAACATAGTTTACTGAATATTTTTAAGCCCACTGTTGAGAACTACCACTCAGAAAAGACATTCCTTTCAAAATATGACTGCTCACTGACAATGAACTTGGTCACCCAAGAGCTCTGATGGAGATGTACAATGGGATTAGTATTGTTTTCATGCCTGTCAACACAATGTCTATTCTGCAGCCCATGGATTAAAGACTAATTTCAATTTTCAAGTCTTATCATTTAAGAAATACCTTTTGTAATGCTATAGCTGATTCCTCTGATAGATCTGGCAAATTGAAACTTTCTGGAAAGGATTCATCATTCCAGATTCCATTAAGAACATTTGAGATTCATGGTTAGAAGTCAAAATATCAACACTAACAGGAGTCTGGAAGAAGTTGATTCCAACCCTCATGGATGACGCTGAAAGTTTCAAGACTTCAGCAGAGGAAGTAACTGCAGATGTAGTAGAAATGTCAAAAGAACTAGAAGAGGAGCCAGAAGATGTGACTGAACTTCTGTGATCTCATGATAAAACTTGAATAGATGAGTAGTTGCTTCTTATGGATGAGCAAAGAAAGTGTTCTTGAGATGGAATCTACTCCTAGGGAAGATTCTATGAAGATTATTGAAATAACAATAGAAGATTGAGAATATTACATAAACATAGTTGATAAAGCATGGCAGGGTTTGAGAGGATTGACTGCAATCTTGAAAGAAGTTCTTCTGTGGGTCAAATGCTATTAAATGGCATTGCATGCTCCAGAGAAACTGTTCATAAAAGTAAGAGTCAATCGATGCAGCAAACTTCATTGTGGTCTTATTTTAAGAAACTGCCACAGCCACCCCAACCTTCAGCAACCACCACCCTGATCAGTCAGCAGCATCAACATTAAGGCGAGACCCTCCACAAACAAAAAGATTACAATATGCTGAAAGCTGAGATGATGGTTAGCATTTTTTTTTAGCAATAAAGTAGTTTTTAATTAAGGCATGCACACTGTTTTTTAGATATAGTGCTATTGCACACTTAATAGTCTAGAGTATAGTAGAAACATAACTTTTATAGGTACTGGGAAACCAAAAAAATGTGTGACTTGCTTTATTGCAATATTTGATTCATTGTGGTGGTTTGGAACTGAACCCGCAATATCTGTGAGGTATGCCTGTACTGATTTTATTTCTGAGAAGTACAAAAATAATTAACAAGGAATATAAACTTCTAGTCTCAGCAAGATGGCATAGACTTGTCTCTTTCCAGTCCTCCCCTAATAACACTATAAAACTTGGAAATAAAACAACAGACAAACAAAGTATAATGCTGACAAATGTTTAAAAAAGAGGATGAACTAAGGATCACAGGACTGGAAGAACACTATCTCGTGACCTCCATTCTGCTTCAGAATATAATGTAGACCCATTGTTTCCTGAAATCTAACAAAGCAGAAGAAGAAACCCCTTTCACTATGGATCGTAAGGAAGTCCCACTGAAAACGTGAAGAAAACCACATACTAGCAGGTGATCCCTAAAAAATACAAATGTCTTGGCTTTGGGAGCACTCTCAGCCTACAGGAGCCATAGACTTCTTCTGGGGTTGAACCAACATGAATAAGCCAGGATTAGGGAGTCTTATTTGTCCCTATGTAGAGTCAAGGGAAAGGGTCCTCCATCTCCCACCTAGAGACACCAGGCAGCCCTGTGACATGGCAAAGGTGGGCTCCAGTGAAGTGGACCAAGGAAGTGCCCTCTATTCAGATGGGCCACAGGGTCCCTTACCTCCCATCCCTCACCTAGAGGCATCAGGCAGCCAAGTAGGAAAAAATAACTTCTACCCCTGCAGGCAGCATCAGCAGGGGCTAACAGGCAGCATAAACAAGGATTAGCATTAACTCCAAGAACACACAAAAAAAGTGAGACCAAAAGTATTATAAAAGCACGAAAAACTAAATTGTTACAGGAACCACAGCCCATAAAAATAGAACAAATTCTGCATGCAAACCTCAGGCTGGCTATCTGCTAAAGTAAAAGATTTAAATATAACATAAAGTCTTCTAGAATAATAGCCAAAATGTGCAGAACTAAATAAAAAATATTAATCATGCCAAGAATCAGGAAATTCACAATTTGAATGAGTCAAAAGCAAACAGTGCTTGCTAATATAGAGATAAATCAGAGATTGGAATTATCTAACAATGATTTTAAAGTAACCACCATTAACTGTTTTTAAATTAATTACAAATAATCTTAAAACAAATTAAGAGAGGGACAGAGAGAATCTACCAAAGCTATAAAGATACAAAAAAGAACCAAATGGATATTATAACACTGAAAAATGCAATACAGAAAATTAAAGTGAAGAGGCTCAATAGCAGAATAAATATGACAGGAAAGAATCAGTGTACTTGAAGACAGAACAATAGAAATTACCCACATGAACAAGAGAAGAAAAACTATACACAAAAAAGAAGGGAATAAAGCTTTCAAGATCTGTAGGAAAATAATGAATAATCCCAAAATTTGTGTTATCCAAATCCTAGAAAGAGAAGAAACAGAGAGTAAAGCTGAAAAAAAATTGAAAAGTAATGGCTAAAAATTTATCAAATTCAATGAAGGACATAAACTTCTAAATTAAGAAAGCTGAGTCTATTGAAAACAGGATAAGCCCACAAGTATTCATGCTAATACACATCATGATTAAACTGAAAATTAACAACAAAGAAAACACATAGAAAGCAATGAGAGATAACGTTCATTATGTATAGGGGAACAGTGACTTGAATAACAGTTTTCATGTGAAACCATGGAAGATAGAGATGATATGACATTTTTCAAGTGATAAAAGAAAAAAAAACTGTTAACCTGAATTCTATGGCTAATGAAAATATCCTTAGGAATGAAGAGGGAGAGGAAGAAAACTAAGAGAATGTGTCACCAACAGACTTCCTCTTAAAAAATGATAAAAAAATGTTCTCCAAAAAGAAGGGCAATAATTGCAGAAGTCTTAGAATTCCAGAAAAAGGAGAAACAATAGAATTTATAGAATAATGGTAAATACTATCCTCCTCACAAATTTTTAAAAATCAGATTTTATGTTTGAAACCCAAATGAGAACACTGTCAAGTGATACTCAGTAAATGGAAAGGAAATACGCAGTATAATTGCATTTATAAACTTAGGAGATTAAAGAAACCTAAAGAGCAGTAACGATCTACATTTCACTTGCAGTGATACAATGTTGTTTAGTAGACAACAATAAGTTATGCACATATATTGTAATACCTAGGACATCACTACGAAAACTATACAAAACAATATAATAAACAATGTTACAAATATAGAAAGACTGGATACTAAAAAAGCTCAAGTTACCCACATGAAGAAAAGCAACAAGAACCAGAGAAAACAAACAAAAACACAAATAATAAATTGCAAGACTTAAGTTCCAACTCATCAATAATTGCATTAAATATAAATGATCTACATATACAAATTGCAGACTAGCAGACTAAACAGAAAGTAAAAGAGAAAATGATATAACTATATGCTTTCTATAATACAAGAAGATTACCTCAAATACAATGTCATAGTTAAATTAAAAAAATATTAAAAAATATATCACTGAAGAAATAGATCACCATTATCACAGATGAAATGGGGGATATAACTACTGAGCCTGAATCATTTAGAAGATTAATAAGGGAATACTATAAACCATTTTATGCTCATAAATTTGCAAAATTTGAAAAAATGAACTAAGTACTCAAAACCAGAAGCCACCAAATCTCTGTCAAGATGAAATGACAATCTAAATAAACATAGAACCTTTAAAGAAATTTAATTCATAATTTAAAAGTTCCTGAAATGTAAACTTCTAGTCCCAAATGGTTTCACTGGAGAATTCTACCGAACATTTAAAGGAGAATCAATGCTCATTTTATACAATCACTGTCAGAATACAGAAGAAAGAGAGAACACGGTCTAATTCAAATTATGAGGCAAGTATTACACTGAGACTGAAACCAGATACTGTACAAAAAATGAATTAAAAAAAAACTAAATACTTCATGAATATGGACATACAAATTCTTATCAAAATATTAGGAAATAGAACTCAACAATATATAAAAACAATTACACAACATCACCAAGTGGAATTTATTCCAGGGATTCAAGGCTTGGTTCAATACTTGAAAATTAATCAACATACCTGGCTCTATTAATAGATTAAGGGAAAAAATGCATGATCATATCATTTGATGCAGAAGAAGCATTTGACAAAAATCAAACACCAATTTATGAAAATAATTCTCAGTAAATAAGGAACAGAATGGAATTATCTCAGTTTGACAAAGAGCATCTACAAGAAATCTCCAGTTAGCTATATACTTAACCATGAAAGACTGAATGCTTTCCCCCTAAGATCAGAAACAAGGCAAGAATGACCACTGTGCACTTTTATTTAACATAGTACAGGAAGTTCTAGCCAGCACAATAAGAAAAATAATAAAAGTCATACATATTAGAAAGAAAAAAAAACTGGCCCTGTTTGATGATGGCATGATTTTCTACTTAGAAAATCCCAAGGAGTCAATAAAATAATAACAATAATATAATAACAGCAACAAAAACAAAAGAAAAAAAACAAACTTCAGAGAACTGAGTCCATCAAGATCACAAGATAAAAGATCAACCTATAAAAATCAATTGCATTTTTACATACTAGAAACAAATATGTGGAAACTGAAATCAGAAACACGACCATTTCCAATGGCTCCAAATAAAGTAAATCTTTTGTCTTTATCTAACAAAACATGTATAGGTTTATATGCTGCAAGTTACATAAGGTTGATTTATGAAATCAAGGAAGACCTAAATAAATGAAGAATCATGTGTTCATGTATTGGAAGACTCAGTTATAGTAAAGAAATCTAAATGTAAAACTGATGCAATCTGAAATCTGAAGGAGGTTGGTCGATTGTATTTAAAGACATTTTTCTTCTTGTGATATTGAATTATAGTTATACAAGATGTTACCATTGTGGAAAATTGAGTGAAGGAGACAAAGGATTTCTCTGTATTATTTTTCAAAATAGCCTATAAATCTAAAATTATCTCAAACTAAATATTTTAAAATCATATATGCACATATATATACATATACATTTATACACAGACATACAGATACACAAATACAATTAGATAGACAGATATAGATTTATAGATACTATTAAGAGGAAATGTTTACTTCTTTCCCTTTTATATGCCTATGTACTTGTAGAAGTTTGAGCTGTAAGCACATTATAATGGCTGATGAACACACAGAACTAATGGCAATTTAAGAACCATAAAGGAAATGAGCACAATAAAAATTGGCCATGCAGGTGCATCTGTGCTTACAGAATGAAATTGGACAAGTTCTTGCCATGGGTGCTGTGGTGAGGATGGAGTTTGTGTATTTGTATGAGCAGGCAGATGAAGAGACGTGAGTGAGGGTGTGCATTTTGGGATATATGGGACAAAAGGCGGTTGTTTGCTTTCTTCTGGAAAGATGGAGTTTTTTCCCAGGCAACTTATTTTGCTTAAATCTTGATGGAGGCATCATGACTAAGAATTGGTGGGGTGTTGGATAGTCTTAAGTCATATGTTAGTATTCTCCAGGAGCACTGGGATAAGCTGGCTATGTGCATTTAGATCCTTGGGCAAATCTCAACACCAACCAAAATCTTCGTTTAAAGAGAAGATTATGAGTGTCCATAATTCTCTTTTATGTTTTCATAAAAATACAGATGATTATATTCAAATAAATGGGCTGGCTGTGTGAAATAAACTGTATAAAACATGAAAATGGGTTGTACTTTTGTACATAGAGATTATTATTTATAAAAAAGAATTTCAAGTGATACAGAGAAATGTTAGAGGTGTTTAGGCTGAGTATTTTAATTAAACTGTTTTAAAACACTATAATACAGTGCTTAATACCTCAAATTTATGATGAACACTTTTTAATATTTTTATAATTTTTCCAATAACGCATTTAACATATTCTCAATTTACAAATGCTATCATGTAATTTTGAAAATAGCTGTGATTGAGTCTTTAAGTACACAAATAAACGACACGTTCTTGATTATTGAAAATAACAGAGAAAAAAAATTCACTTAAGCATTTTCTTTTTATTCAAATATATGCAAATCAAATGGTAAAAAGTATAGAAACTTCCATTTGCATTATTTTAGTCTTTAAATTTACAAATTACCAAGCAGCAGGGAGGCAATGTGATCTAAAAAAAAAAAAAAAAAAAAGAACCAAAAAATAAAACATTTATTTTGATCAGAACTGAATTTGAGAACCATTTCCATTTACTTGGGTACATTGTTTAATCTGAGTATCAGGCTTTTATCTTTAATACTGGCAACATCATCTGATGCATAGGACTCTATGTAATAACAATGCACAACTAAAATGCTCTATAGTATGTTATAGAAGTTTTTCATTTTTTCCCAGTATATACTTTTTAGGAAAGTAATAGAGACTTTCTAACAATTTTTATGAAATAGCTAAACTTTTAAGGATAAGTTACTGTCTATGAAAGTATAAGTATGAGGATCCTCCAAGATTAATGCCTAGCTTTAGTCAAGCTCCTTGAGCATTTAGGGGAAGGTTTTGTTGAGGATGACATACCTGCTATGGAAGGAATATGAAGACTTTGAGAAGTCTGTGCCCTTAGAGCATTTGGGCTATATTTTATTATATTTGTTCCCTTACTGTTCCTAACACCAACTCCTACATACTTTCTAACAATTTTATGACTTTCTAATATTTCTTATCCCAGTACTGACTTCCAGTGATCTTGACTTCATCTCTGAGCCACCACTATTTTACTTTGGATTATGTCCATCCCTTGGAAACAGACTCAAGCCCCTACTTATTTTGATTTATAGTTTGGGCATGGAGTTCTTGATGCTTAGACTGCATCTCCAATTCCTATTAACTTCACCAAGACGTATCCCAAGGAAATGATTAAAGTCTTTTCTCTCATGGCTGGTCATACTGGCTTCATATATAAGTGGAGAAAAAAACCCTCAGAGAAATTGGGATATGGAATCATGGGGTCATATGGGAGGAAGATAAGTAAATCAGAAACATGGGTTAATTCTCAGCAGAGCCATTTTTCAGGGTATCAAGGATGGAGGCATAATCTGACGGGCTAAGGGGAATTTCATCTATGAGATGGTGTACATGTCTCATTGTGCTTTATAGATGCTCTATCTTGAAGAAAATTTGAGATGTTTATACACTTACAGAACAAGTACCGTAACAATTTATACATTACAATTTTTATGACTGACATCATTTAATGCCATTATTATGTTCTTTTCATGTTATCTTTGTTTCATATTCTATTATATATGAGAATTTATTGTGTATGTGTGTTTTATCCTAGAATATGAGGCTATTGCCCAAACTGCTGTTTGTTATGTAACACAGACATTGGAAAAATCAATGTGGCTAGATGCTATAGGAGGAGGGGGTAAAAAAAAACCCAAAAATCTTCTGTTTTATTGTTAGTGGACGGCTAAGTAAATATGACTATCTTTCTGTTTTTTAAAATAATTTTTTAAAGGGCAAGTTCTACTTTAGACAAGGAATATCACATTGAGTAGAGAAAAAAAACAGTATAATGCCTTTTCTATTACTATGTTTGTGTAACAAATCAGTCCAACATTTAGTGGCAGAAAAAAATCAGTAATCTTAATGTACATGGATTCTGTAGGTTAAGAATTCGGAAGCACTACAGAGATGACTCTTTTCAGTGGTGTGCTAAAGTTGGCACCCACTGAGTAGAGAAAGCCTTTTGTGTGTTATCTCTTTCTGTCTTCATATTCAGTGATGCCACCTTTGTAGCTTGAAATTATCTAACTAGCTATGGTGAGGATTTTCACATGGAAATTGGAAAATTCTACAAATCAGCGCTCCTCTTTCCTCACCCCAGAGAACCAGTTGTTATAATTTACCTGCACATTAATAGTGCTCCAACTCCTACATGAAGTCTGGGGACCCAGCTGTTATGATTCCAACTTTTGGTGGTTACTTGACTAACTAGGGGCACTGTAATGTCTTATGTGTGTAAAAACTCCACTAAAGAGCTCTCAAAGCCTTTCATGCCTTATTCCTTTATTAATATGGTTCTCAAAGCCTTGTGTCCTAGATGATATAGAAGATATTAAAAACTCCTACATAATATGTCTATTCTAACATTCTGATCTTCTTAAGCCATTGGCTAGTATTCTCTACAGTATTCCAATGGAGTCATGAAATCTTGACTTAATTTGGGGTAGCCAACATATAGATCTATATTTTGGTTAACTAACCAACTAAACTCTTAGTGCCACCTCTAGACATGAAAGTTAATATACCGATTTAAGAATCTGTGCTGAGAGATTGGCACTAGGACAAGGATTGGTTGAGTCAGTCTCACTGCACACAAATTTAGGAGCTGTGAAGTGCCTAATTTCTACCCAGTGGGTCAGAGAAGTCTGTGGGCCAAAAGTGAAACAGAGAGAACTGATATTGATTTGCAGATACTGGAGAGGCAGGAACTGATGAAGAAAACCTTCGTGTTAATAGTCTCTATTCCACGTTCTTCCTGAGTTCCTTTATTGCACTCACTTCCATGGAAAACTACGTATCTTTAACAAGACATTTTCTGAGTTTGTTTCAACAATGTTAGATTGGTTTCTACTAAAATTCTCCTGATTTATACATTCCCCATATTTGAAATTCCCAGTTCAGCAATATAACCCTGGCTGAAGCCAGAAAGTCTTCCATCAAGTTATCTCTACTTTAGTGTGGAAATGTGGTAGCAGTGCCAAATTCTCAAGATTGCATGTCTTCCACAGCTTCCTGAGATGAGCCAGAATGCTATTAACTGTCCAAAGAAAAGCAGGGTTAAATTTATCTTTTTTAAAATATAAATTTATTTATTTATTTTTGGCTGCATTGGGTCTTCATTGCTATGCATGGGCTTTCTCTAGTTGTGGCGAGCGTGGGCTACTCTTTGTTGTGGTGCACGGGCTTTTCATTGCGGTGACTTCTCTTGTTGCAGAGCATGGGGTCTAGGCACGTGGGCTTCAGTAGTTGTGGCACTCAGGCTCAGTAGTTGTGGCACATGGGCTTAGTTGCTCCACGGCATATGGGATCTTCCTGGACCAGGGCTTGAACCCATGTCCCCTGCATTGGCAGGTGGATTCTTAACAACTGTGCCACCAGGGAAGTCCCTAAATTTATCTTTTTATGAAAAGGTGCAATATAAAGATGAATAGAGGCAACTCTGGAGCCAGACTGCCTTGGTCAAATTCTGGTCCCATCAATATGAACTGTTTGAACTTGCATGATTTTTTCCTATATCTCTGAACCTCAGTTTTCTTATCTTTCAGTTAAAGATGATAATAAAACCTATCTCAGACTTGTTGTGAGAAGTAAGCAAGGAAAAATATGTAGCAAACTTAGAAGAGTGCCTCAGATATAGTTAACATATAATACAATGCTAAATTTATTGTTTTTCCACACTGATCATGTAGTCATATATCCCACTGTATTACTTGGCAGTATAAATGTAACCAATCTGACAGGTTAGGAAATCACACACACACACACACACACACCTACCTCTCTTTCTTTCTTTCCACCCCATTAATATGGTGTGCATTTTAAATACATAAAGAAGAATTTCTGTGTATATATTGATATATATACACACTATATATATATATATATATATATATATACACATACATATATATATATATATATATATATATATATATATACTTTTGCCAAATGTTATTACAAGAGAATTGTGTGAATAAGCATATCTCTATTTTGCAGAGATGATGGCATTTTACAAGTTGAACAGACTATTTTTTCATATTCTGCAATGCCTGTCATTTCTTTTTCAATTGTTCCACCTATGATCATGAATCTCAATTATGTTGGTACATAAGTCTTTGAGAAAAATAGTATCCTAATGCCTATGAGCTACTGGTTCATCAAGGTTATTCATTGTTCCTTGTTTTCTTATCACATACTAATACACCACTAGGTTCTGGTAAAATTACCAAGGAAAATAAAGAAGCTTCAGAAGAGTTAGCATCAATATTAATAATGCTACTGCTACTACTGAAGACTGTAAGCATTACATTTCCAAGAATATGGTTCTGTGGCTGTCAAGGAGTTCTACCAAAATATAAACTAGGGCATAACTTCTGGAAATTATAGTCAAAAGACCATGTAATTCATGGACACAGAGTACAGAATAAGAGCCTATAATCACCTATAATGACATTGTTAGTATTTAAATTGTTTTCCAAGTAATATTCATATTATGTCTAAGGCAATTTCAAAATTCTTTGTTTCCACTGTCTCTAGAAATCACTGAGTCTTTTATATACATATAAAAGTTAGACTATATATTTTAAATACATAGTATAATACATTCTATTCCCCACACAGTTTGTCCATAAGCATGTCTATAAGGAATACCAAGTTTTGTTGATGATCTATCTATCTATCTACCTATCTATCTATCATCATCTGTCATCTATTTATCTATTTCAAATGTGTGTCAATCAACCATAAACTTTGGATTTTTGCAAATACCACTGTGTAAGAAACACCAAATCGTTGACCTCTCATCTATCTGGCATTAAGTCACTGCCTAGACAGCACTGGCAAACAAACAGGTATAAGAACACTGACATGTGATTTTAATTAGATGAGTCACACCAAGTTTCCTGTAATTCAAGGGATAAAGTCTTTGATTTTTTGGGAGACACACTCTATAAAGACTTGGTTAAATGACAGTATGAAGTTCCACCTGGGCTGGAGCTTATGCTCATGTGTTAATTTGATAGGAATGTCATAACAAAGTACCACAGACTGAGTGGTTTAAACAATAGAAATTTATTTTCTCAAGAAAGGCTAGAAGTCCGAGATCAAGGTATCAGCAGGGTTGGTTTCCTGTGAACACCTCTCTCCTTAGCTTGTAGATGATCATATTTTCTCTGTCTTCACATGGTCTTTCCTCTGTGCATGTCTGTGTCCTAATCTCTTCTTATATAGATACCAGTCACGTTGGATTAGGATCCACTTATCTGGCTTCATTTTGCCATAATTACCTGTTTAAAGGTCCTGTCTTCAAATATAGTGGCATGTTCAGGTACTAGGAAATAGACTTCAAGCTAGGATTTTTTTAAAGACACAATTTAGCCCCTAAAAGTCCTATCTGGGGCGCCTAACAGTCCTATCTTTTGCCTAGTAGTTGAGCTAAGGTACTTCTCTCAGTCATCCAGCACCTCTGTAGCACCTCTTTCATAGCAATGACCTGTAGAGTTCAGAGCTTCATTAAACCTCAAATCTACCTGAATTGTATCTGAGTGAGGCTTCTGTCACATAGCACTTGACTTCTTGTCAGAAAGGACAATTCCTGGGCAAGGTGAACTTCATCATCAATGCTGCCACTTACTTTCTAATGAGGAGATATGAGTTGGCTATCTAGGGAGCTATAACAGTATCGTAGTGATGAAACGCTGTTTTTTTAAATTTAATTTTAATTATTTATTATACAGCAGGTTCTTATTAGTTATCGATTTTATACATATTAGTGTATATATGTCAATCCTAATCTCCTACATCATCCCAGCATCACCACCCCCACGCACTTTCCCCCCTTGGTGTCTATACTTTTGTTCTCTACATCCGTGTCTCTATTTCTGCCTTGCAAACCAGTTCATCTGTACCATTTTTCTAGGTACCATATATATGCATTTATATACGGTATTTGTTTTTCACTTTCTGACTTACTTCACTCTGTATGACAGTCTCTAGGCCCATCTACGTCTCTACAATGACCCAATTTCGTTCCTTTTTATGGCTGAGTAATATTCCATTGTATATATGTGCCACATCTGCTTTATCCATTCATCTGTCGATGGGAATTTATGTTGCTTCCATGACCTGGCTATTGTAAATAGTGCTGCAGTGAGCATTGGGGTACATGACTCTTTTTGAATTATGGTTTTCTCTGGGTATATGCCCAGTAGTGGGATTGCTGGGTCATATGGTAGTTCTATTTTTAGTTTTTTAAGAAACCTCCATACTGTTCTCCATAGTGGTTGGATCAATTTATATTCCCAGCAACAGTGCAAGAGGGTTCCCTTTTCTGCACACCCTCTCCAGCATTTGTTGTTTGTAGATTTTCTGATGATGCCCATTCTAACTGGTGTGAGGTGATACCTCATTGTAGTTTTGATTTGCATTTCTCTAATATTTAGTGATGTTGAGCAGCTTTACATATGCCTCTTGGCCATCTGTATGTCTTCTTTGGAGAAATGACTATTTAGACACTTTTTGATTGGGTTATATATTTTAATATTGAGGTGCATGTGGTGTTTATATATTTAGGAGATTAATCCTTTGTCCACTGATTCATTTGCAAATATTTTCTCCCATTCTGAGTGTTGTCTTTTTGTCTTGTTTATAGGTTCCTTTGCTGTGCAAAAGCTTTTAAGTTTCATTAGGTTCCATTTGTTTATTTTTGTTTTTCAAAGAGTATATTTTCTGTTCTAGATTTTCCTTAATTAGTAGATATCTTGGAGACTTCTGTTAAAACTTAAAACACTTCTAATTTTTCTTATTCTCTCCCAACCCCTTTCAGCTTTCTGGAACTTACTGGTACAAATTAGTTTGTTAAAAAAGAACAGAGTTCTTAGCATGGATGTTAACAACAGTGAAATATGAGTTGAAAATATAACTAAAGAAATGATGTATTTTTACTATAATTTGAAGCTTCAACATGAGACAAGGGAAGTTGTTGACTGTCTTGTCTGTTCTATTATAGGATTTGAAAATAATTTTTAAATCGTTACTTTTTACTTCTTCATGAACTAAAAGTGAGATCAACCATGTAGCCAAAAGCACACACTAAATTCCATGAATGAAACTTTCTTAAGTAGCAAGTACTGCATTTCATTTTCAAAGAAAAGATTTAATTATGGTCAAAACTAAATAATGTTTAGAATCTTCTGTGTGTTAAAAAAGATATTATGCTCAGGTATTCTCATCTGAAAGATTTAGATGATTCAGGGACCATCCTTCAGCTTTACAGCTAAGTATCTGAAGTTTTAATTGTCTTCCATTATAACTGGAATGACAAAGACATAAAATCACAAGAAAAGCCTTTGGATGTTGAGTAATGTTTTAAATTTTCACCAGCCCATGCAATTTGTTGAAATCCATATGCAGGTAAGTATGACCTTGATGCATATGTCTTAGTGAAGAGTTTCACTTCCAACAATATTAATGAAAGTAAGGAGCAGTGATACAAAATGCAAGGATTTACTAAAAGGCACCAGGAAATGGTATATGAGCAGTGTTTTTCCCAGAAAATTCAGTAGAGAAGGCAAAAATTATGTAGTGTGTGTGGTAACATATTGGGATGCAGATTTCCTTCTATTCAGCAATGTAATCTCATTTGCTTTTCTGAATACTCTGAAAATTTTTACCTATTTATACTACCAGAATGGAATGGGGAGATAATTTTAACCTAAGATAGTTGGGTGTTCATGAATACCCATCAGGATCTAGTAGTCTCAATGTTAAAAGAAACCCACAAAGGAGTCTATGTAAATCCCTCTATATTATATTCTAAGTGTGGTCAATAGACCAGCAATATTAGCACCAAATGGGACTGTTTAGACATACAAATCAATCCCTTTCCTCTTTCACCAATGGAATCAATATCTACATTTTAACAAAATACCCAGGTGATTTTGGACACATTAAATTTGAGGGGCACTAACACCATACACAAAAATAAACTCAAAATGGATTAAAGACCTAAATGTAAGGCCAGACACTATCAAACTCTTAGAGGAAAACATAGGCAGAACACTCTATGACATAAATCACAGCAAGATACTTTTTGACCCACCTCCTAGAGAAATGGAAATAAAAACAAAAATAAACAAATGGGACCTAATGAAACTTAAAAGCTTTTGTACAGCAAAGGAAACCATAAACAAAACAAAAAGACAACCCTCAGAATGGGAGAAAATATTTGCAAACAAAGCAACTGACAAAGGATTAATCTATAAAACATACAAGCAGCTCAATATCAAAAAACAAACAACCCAATCCAAAAATGTGCAGACGACCTAAATAGACATTTCTCCAAAGAAGGTATACAGATTGCCAGCAAACACATGAAAGGATGCTCAACATCACTAATCATTAGAGAAATGCAAATCAAAACTACAATGAGGTATCACCTCACATTGGTTAGAATGGCCATCATCAAAAAGTCTAGAAACAACAAATTCTGGAGCGGGTGTGGAGAAAAGGGAACCCTCTTGCACTGTTGGTGGGAATGTAAATTGATACAGCCACTATGGAGAACAGTATGGAGGTTCCTTAAAAACCTAAAAATAGAACTACCATATGAGCCATCAATCCCACTACTAGGCATATACCCTGAGAAAACCATAATTCAAAACGAGTCATGTACCCCAATATTCATTGCAGCATTATTTACAATAGCCAGGACATGGAAGCAGCCTAAATGTCCATCAACAGATGAATCGATAAAGAAGATGTGGCACATACATACAGTGGAATATTACTCAGCCATAAAAAGAAATGAAATTGAGTTATTTGTAGTGAGGTGGAAAGACCTAAGGACTGTCATACAGAGTGAGGGAAGTCAGAAAGAGAAAAACAAATACCATATGTTAACACATATATATGGAATCTAAAAAAAAAAAAAAAAAGGTTCTGAAGAACCTAGCAGCAGGACAGGAATAAAGATGCAGATGTAGAGAATGGACTTGAGGACGTGGGGAGGGGGAAGGGTATGCTAGGACGAAGTGAGAGAGTGGCATGGACATATACACACTATCAAATGTAAAACAGATAGCTAGTGGGAAGTAGCCGCATAGCACAGGGAGATCAGCTCGGTGTTTTGTTTCCACCTAGAGGTTTGGGATGGGGGGGTGGGAGGGAGATGCAAGAGGGAGGAGATATGGCGATACATGTATACGTATAGCTGATTTGCTTTGTTATACAGCAGAAACTAACACACCATTGTAAATCAATTATACTCCAATAAAGATATTAAAAAAAAAATTGAGAGGCACTCTTCTGCAGTATATTCTCCAGTTGCTCATCCTGACCATAACCTAATATTTTCCAGCTATGGAGAAATCATTGTTGAGGATAACCTGTTTCATGGTTGAACTTTTCTAAACATTTTAAAATTCTTTCTTATATTAGGCAAATTCTGCATCTCTGTTACATCTATCAAACTAGTCAAAGTTCTCCTTTCTAGCTTAGCTCATAATAAGTCCAATACCCTTTTTTAGACACATATGATCAGATGACCATCTTTCTGTTCCTTTATTCTTAATTCTTTCAGCCTTTCCTCAGATTACATAGTGTTCACATCAGTTTGGATGTTCCATTCTGAACTCCACTTTGGTGATTGTCACCAAGATAAGAGAATCAGAACTGAATCCAGCATTCAAGGTTTGGTCAGATTAAGGAAGAAGTGAGAGAAATTAACATTCACCTCATTCTTAATACTCTAAAGCCATTATATATTTCTGTGTTTGAACCAGCCTCATTTTATGGGTGAAGAGAGAAGGAAATGCATTATCCTGTTATGTTGAATTTACATATACCAAGGATTCTGTCCTTTTTCAGCTTCTGACATAGTGCTAAATCATGCCACTATTTTCTTCCTCTCTCTACATATTGATTTGATATTTGGATCCAAAGACAAAACTTTCTTAAGACTGACCATGCAAGGTCACATGCAAATATCTGCCTCTTTCTCTGAAGTAGATTTGATTAGCTTCAATTCTGTATCCCCTTAAAATTCAGTACATCAATCAGCCAACTTATATCATTTGAAATCATGATTTCTTTCATCTTAAGAAATTTCTATTCCTTTACCTTAATCTCATTTAAAGTTGAAAACTTATGCTATTATTAACCACATATAAGAAATTAAGATTTTATATATTTACCCATAGAGTAGTTTTTAAATTTATAAATTGTACTGAATAACTCTGACTACACATAGAATAAAATGTTTTCTTCTCTGATCCCCAAGATGCACAATACCCTTTATAAATCACTTAAAGAATCTTTTTTATTTTTATTTTTGAAATGTATGCTTAGGACTCATAAACGAAGTGACTTGAATTTAGGACTACAAAATGCCAACATCTGGGCATCAGGGCCCACTGAGTCATCAATGTGTTGTCTCGTTCCTATGCTTGTGACAGACATTGCTCATCTTTTAACTGAATCCAAGAAGTAGGTAATTATTTACAAAAAATAGGTTAATTGTATATAAAGTATTATGTAAAGTGCATTTGTGAATGCTTTTTAACATGATTTTGGATGGAAACAGTAAAGCAACATTTTGAGATCCTTTGATATTAGGATGTTTTGATACCTGTTCTTCCTGTTGTTAAAAATTTCTCATTGAAATTATTCTTTTAGCTGAGGTCAAGAGCAGTTCCAAAGCAACTGACCAGTATCTTAGGGTAAAAGCATCCTATTTCACACCAAGGATATCTAATTATTACATTACTTGTGTTAATTCACATAGTTACCCAGTCAAATGTAGGTTCTTTCATCATCAACATGTGAAAAATGAGAATATATATATATATATATATATGTGTGTGTGTGTGTGTGTGTGTGTGTGTCCAGAATAGTGCCCAGTTTAGTTTTTGTAAGTGATAGGATTAGGGACACACTAGGCTCCCCAAAAGGCACCTTGGCATATTGAATATTTTAAGCTGAAGTAATTTGAGAAAGCACAGGTGCAGGAAGGACTTTCTGAGACCTTCCCTTGAAGCAGGTCATAAGACTTCATATCTCATGGGAGACGTGTCCTCCCTATGGATCAGAAGAAAGGAGCATCCTTCTCTCTGAAGACATAGGGACACAGAGGAATCTGAACAAACAGGCCTTGATCAGTTTCTCCCAGTTTACTCCACTTAGCTCATACCATTTTTGTTCTACCACATTTTCCCATGGATTTCCATACTTCATCAATTCTAACATAAAAACACTTATGAAGGCTTGCATAGCACTTAAATTTATATTAAATAAATAAACTTGTATATTTTTGTCTTGTTAATCTGTCTTTTGCTATAGGGGCCCTAGCCAAAAACTTAGAAATGTAGAAGGAAAATATATTCATTCTTCCCTGTATAGGTGTTTAAAGCATGTTAGTTTCAATACTTGCCTTCTCCCCAGTCCCTGTGCACAAAGTGAAAGCATTCAGGATTCATTAATTCACTGTATGTGACTACAAAAATAATTTGAGTGTGTGTGTTTTCATGATGATTGATTAAGCATGAATGTAATTTTATGTCTGCAGCTTTTTGTTGCCCTGCCAGAAATAGCCTGTCACACAGAAAGAATTTTATGTTGGGCCCCCTAATTTTGAAACCATTACAATTTCCAAAATGGTTTCTGAAGTTAACAAATGAGATCATTAACATTTTGTACAAAATGAATTGTTAGGAGATGGTTTTGTTCTTTGGTTTTCTTCTGTGCTATATTCCCAACTAAATGTCATTAAAATGTCATTTCTGACATTCTATATTTTAGAGTATATTATTTGCTTCATGTGTCTTAAGTGTTCATAATGGTAGGTCTTTCTCCTATAATCTCTTAATAATAATTCCTGAGATATGTTAGTCATGTTGAGTTTTTTAATATGCATTATATATGGATTCATATATTAATGATCTCCTAAAATTCTGTAATATATTTTCCTCACAATATCTTATTATGTAATGTACAAACACAAAATTGTAAGCTATCTAGTTCTCCAAACTTTTCACTAAAATTCTAGTCCTTTTCACTAAAATTCTCTAGTCCCTTTCAGTTTTTCTGCCTCAGATAAAGAAGATTTAGAAAATAGTAAAAAAGCTAATGAACATTGTGAAGTTCACATCTATAGCTCTGGTCCACTAAAAGAATGAAATTTGGGGTGGGGTGGGCTTCTCACCAGGGCTGACCTCTTGCCACTCAGGATGGTGACTGCGTGCAGCATGGGGCGCAGAAGGTGTTCTCCACCAGGCACCCACGTTCGGCCTCCCAGGCTAAGATAAGCTTTTAAAGAAGTGTTTCATTTCAAAATACTTACAGTTAAGAAATAGGTTCTGGGCAGGCTGTGTCTTGTGGCTTGAGAGAGAATCTCAGCAGAAGTGAAAGATACAGGAAAGAGAGAAGTAAGTGTGTTTCCATCGCAGTATGCAATACAAAGTACATATTCAGTGGTTTTTCATTGGCCATTGCAATCTGGGCAGAAGAGTGTTCAAGGCTTGCCTGGCACTTGGGAGAAGCACGCTGAAGAGGAAGGCACAATTGACCCAATGTGTCCCTTGGTCCCTGTGTGATGGCTCAGTAAGAACCCAGGAACTGGGATGTGTGTCTCTGGTTTCACTGGCATCCCACTGCACTCAGATGATCTCTCTGTTTTTACTTTTCGATTTTTGAAGTTGATAAAACTCACATCCTGTTCTGTACCCAAAATTAAGAAATGTGTACATTGCCCAATCATTAAATCTAATTAGTTTTATTAAAAAGCAAAGAAAAAAAAAAAGAAAAGGAATGTGATTTAATCATAAGATTAGAGAATGCTTCTCCTACCCCACATTTCACTGCCACACTAACAAGGGTCCAGTGTGATAATAATAGTAGTTCAAACAGCTGTGAAGACACACACACTATCTAAGGACAATTTCTTATGAAAACCCAAAGACAACAGGTGAGAAAAAACAAGGACACTAGAAGTATTTGAAGTGGCACTTAAAGTTAGAGCAAACATTAAAACCAGCCCAATTGCAAGTCATATTAACATAAAATCTTATACTACAGGTCTGCTAACCTCACTTTCTGTTAGCCAATACATCATGCCTGGCTTTCAACAAAAAGTACAAGGTATATTAAAGGAAGGAAATCAGAGTCTGAGTAGTCAAAGCAAACTTTAGAACCAAGCTCAAATAAGACACAGATTTGAAATCATGTGACAGGGAATTTAAATTAACTATGATGAATATGTTATGGTTTTTGATGGAAAAATAGACAATATGCTAAAACAGATAAACAACAAAAGCAAGGAGTTGGAAACACTAAGAAAGGATCACAAGGAAACATTAGAAATCAATAACATTGTTTTTGAGCTCATCCGTAGACTGGAAAAAACTAAGGTAGGAATCCATGAGAGTGATTATATGGCAAAAAAACTTCCAAAACTTAATCACATGAGAAAAACATTTAAAACAATAGAACAGAACAACCAAGAACTGTGGGGTAAATTTAGAAGGTAAACAAATATTTAGATGTAATCAGAATAACATAAGGAGAAGAAAGAGAGGACAGAAGAATATGTGATATAATAATGACCAAGAATTTCCAAAATTGACGACAGACATTAAAGAACAGATGCTGGAAGCTCATATGACACCAATCAGGGTAAATACCAAAAATCTACACTGAGTCATAAAATATTCAAACCGCATGAAACTAAGACAAAGAGGAAATTTTGAAATCAGCAACAGGGGAATGAGGAAAAAAAGACAACTGCAGAGGAACAGGATAAGTGTTCCTTCAGATTTTACATTAGAAGTCATGTAGACAAGGAAAAAGAGTAGTGCAATATTTAAAATGCTGAAAGAAAAAAACCCACCAATATAGAATTCCATAATAAATGAAGACATCCTTCAAAAGTGATGGAGAAACATTCTACCTTATAAACAAAAGTTGAGGGTATTCACTGCCAGCAGGACTGCTCTGCAAGAAATGTTAAAATATTTGCTTTAGTGAGAAGGAAAATGATACAGGTCAGAAACTCTGATCTACATAAAGTGTCAGAGAAGGAATAAATGAAGGTAAAATAAAATCTTTTATTTTCCTTATTCTTATTTGATAACTAAGAGATAACTTTGTTCAAAATAATAATAGGAATAACGTATTGAGTGATTTTAGCATATAGATCAGTGAAATGAGTGACAGTAATGCCATAGGTATGGGAGGGAAGAATTGAGAAATAAAATGATGGGACCTTTGTATAAAGCAAACGGGAGTCAAATGAAAGAGTGCTCGATAGCCAAAGCTTAAACAAGTTGAATAACAAGAACAAAATAAAATAGTATTGGATTATAAATTAGAAGTAAAATAAATATCCATGAATCTATACTGATACAAATCAATGACTGAGTAAATGTGTAAGTGGGAGAGAAGAGACAATTCCGTGCACATTTCCAAACAATTTATGGAAATTCTCTTCCCTCAAGGAGATGGAGCGTATCTCCCATTCCTTATGTGTGGACTGCACATAGTGACTTCCTTTCAGAGTATAATATGGAAAAGAAGAAAAAGGAGTAGATAACAGTATAGAAACATGATAAACATTACCTCAGGCAACTTGACCTTCATCAAGGTCAAAATCAACGGTGGTAAAACATGTTGTAGGTATGTATCCTTGATATGATGTGATAAAAAATGGCACTGCACCCCTCTTTTGTCTTCCTCTCCAAAACCCAATCCCAGTCAAATCATTAGAAAAGCGTTAGACATATCCCAATCAAGAGAAATTCTACAAAATACCTGACCAGTACTTGTCAAAACTGTCAAGGTCATTGAAAACAAGAAAAACCTGAGAAACTATCACAGCCAAGAAGATCCTAAGGAGACAAGACAACTAACTGTAACGTGTATCCTGGATGGAATCCTGGGACAGAAAAAAGATACTGGGTCAAACCAGGGATATTGAATAAAATATGGACTTTAAGTAATAACAATATATCAGTATTGGTTCATTAGTTATAACAAATGTACCATACCAATGTAAGACAATAATAGGGGAAACTGGGTTGTAGGGTATATAGGAACTCTCTGCAATATCTTTGTATTTCTCTGAAAATATACACTGTCTTCAATAGTGTTTACTAAAAATTAAATAAATGAATTATCAAGCCATGAAAAGACATGGAAGAACTTTAAATTTGTATTACTAAGTGAAAGAAGCCAATCAGAAAATGCTATATACTTTATGACTCCAACTATATGACATTCTGGGAAAGGCAAAACTATGGAGAGAGTAAAAAGGATCAGTGGTTGCCAGAGCACAGAGGATTTTTAGGGCAGAAAAATACTTTGTATGATACTGTAATGGTGGATCCATGTCACTTTACATTTGTCCAAACCCATAGAATATACAGCACCAAAAGGGAACTTTAATGTACACTATATAAGGTTATTCAGATTCTTAATATAAAAATTGCAAAAATTGTTAAAACTCGCTGTATCAAAGGAATGGAATAGAATATTATTTCCTCATCACTGCTTTCTGAAGGAAGGAATAGTTGTATTATTCTACAATTATTTATAAATTACCTTTTAAATTTTATGAAGAGGATGTCAGAAATTATTCCAGCAATACAGCATCACAGTGGCATGCATCAAAAGAAAAAAAAAAGTTTAGTAAGACAGTTCCCTTCTAATTACCTTTACAATTGTGTACTCTTTTAATTTCTCCTGAAAATATAAATTCTGTCATTTATAATGTGATATATTTCCTTCAGATTTGAATTGGAAAGCTACAAAATTGAAAGACTTTCTAGATACCTTGTCAAACTCATTGATATAAGGATATTCTTAAATATAACCCAAACTTAATTGACATTGAATTTGGAAAATCTAGACTTCCATAAATAGGGAAAATTCCTGAATGAGAGGGATCCTAACAGGTGTTTAGACTCTGCCTTTATCATAGTGTCAATAAAATTGGTTATTCAATTTTAAATATGGTAAAAATTATCCACGCATAAGAAGTTTTTCCAACTATGAAATGATGAGTTTGATATCTTAGAAACAAGATTCTCACAATACAGCATGGGCTGCCTCATATAGATGGGGCACATACAGCTCAACCCGGAAAGCAATGGCAAACAGCAAGAAACATGATGTCCTAATCAAAACAAGTAGCACTTATACACTTATAGAGGCCTATTTCATAAAGGTGGTAGATCAAACTCCTTGGAGAGATGGGCTGACCCCATGCGGCATTATGTTTATGACCAGCCAAGTCAATGGCAAAGCCAAGTCCAGAACCCTGCTCCCAGGCTTCTCAGTCTTGATCTCTTCTCCAATTTTTCAGTTACCAAAGTATCCCTTAGATTTTCTGCCTTTTTTTTTAACCTATCACTTTTTACTAAGAAATTCATGGGAAAGAATGAATTAACTTCTGATGAACTGCTACTCTAGGTTAAGGACTACACTACATGCTTTTATGTAACTACACTTATGTCTTATGACAAACCGTTATGAACTATGAGATGGATATTACTGTCCTCATTTAACATATGAAAAAATTAAGATTCACAGAGGCCAAGAAGGCAGTGATTAACATGTTATAGGAATGATTTCCACGTCTGATTAATTGCCTCTCTGCTTGTCAGGTTCTTAATGGGATTAGTAGTGATTACCTAAGCTTAAAATGTGCAAATATGGAGGATGTTTATTCTAGAGGTTAATAGAACTATTCCTAAATTCAATGTGGTTCCCTTAAGAATTATTCTAACACCATAGCTTAGGATGTTACCTCTTCTTTGAGACCCACAGGGTTTTTTGAGTGTCCATTCATTAAGCACTCATTAAGTGTCTCTAGCATTATCATAACAATTATAATTAATTAATTATAACTCATTAATTAATATTTACTTAATTGCCTTTTGTGTGTAATAGGGTCTTAGCTAGATTTATAATGATTACTAGTAATTACTTAAGCTTAAATCTGAGTAAACATGTTTTTTTCCTTCTCTCCAGAGGTAAATATAGCTTTACCACAAGCCTAATTTGGCACACAGAGACATAAAATTCTATCTGTAACAGCACATAAAGCCTTGGGCATACTTTCTGGATGTGCATATTTTAAGGTCTAGAAAACTAGTCTTACAACTTCCTGTAACTGGGAGTTTCTCAGTTTTTAATTTATTTATTTTTATTTTTTCACTTGCTAAGGAAATTTTATTTTTTTAAATGTTTTCATTTGAGAATTCTTAATTGAGCACAAATCATGCACTGATCACTGTTGGTATCTGGGACTCATTTGTGAACAAAACATGGATCCATTTCTCATAGTTTTCATATTCTATTAAAATTCACAGATCTCTGAAGGAAGACACTTTAGAAATCAACGAAATATCTGCAGCATTTTTTTTTTCCTAATGAGAATCAGAGGGCTCTGTAATATTGATGCAGTGTTTGTACACTCAGAATTTTCTGAGGAGCAATCACTATTCTCCTGTGCCTATTTTGATTTCTAAGACCTGACTCTAAGAATCAAGTAAAGTGAAGCAGTCTGGACATTTATGTATGGCAATATCTGGATGGTTTTTAACCTTAGATTGTGCAAGATATTCAAGAGATGTCTTAAAATGACTGAATACTCTAAGTGATCTGTTGGTATCATATTTGAGAAGACTCCAAAATTCACATTTATTGTTTTCATACATAGTTTCCTGTAAGAAAGTGGAGGGACAAATCATTGTGCCTAAGTCAGGAGATCAGGGAAGTATCCTCAGAGAGAAAATGGTGATGAACCATCTTAGCAGAGAAGAATACTGGTAATGTTTAGAATGTCATTCAGAAGGGGAAACATTTACTATGAGTCACGTTTTGAACTTAATACTTCAGGATTGATAAAACAGACTTCATTAAGATTTGAAAAGAAGTGTTAGAAATGCAGAGATGTGTGTACATCTGCCTTTCTTGACCCAGTTTGCCAAGATAAACTTGTTTGTTTAATAAGCAGTGCATTCATTTCCAATCTTCTTTTGAAATATGAAGGGTTTGCTCCTTTCTCCGAAGACAGGCATCTTCAATGAGGGCAAAATATTTAACCAGCTTCTCAGGTACTAGTAGACTTCTTTAAGCAATTTATAAAGATTCTTCCTGAAGAAAAAAACAAACGTTGGGGTATTGCTGAGACTTGGTATTTGCTGATTATGCTTTATGATGGTGATTTTTGGCTGTGTGCATTGATATTATCTGACCTTTAGCCTTTAGCAAATATACCGTAAAATAAAGCAGAGCGCTACCTTTCAACAATTTAAGAACAAACTGTATGACTGATCTCAGAGGTCTTTCCCATCTTGAATGTGAGTGGATATGTGATTTTTTCCATGAATTTAAATGAATTCTGCTAATGTCCATATTGAAAACCTTGTTTTGTTTGAATCAGTTTGCCTGAGGTTTGGAAAGTCTATCTCATTCCTTACAGGGGGTTCTTTCATTAAGAATATCTTCATATTTTTGTTGTCTTTTAATAAAGAATATTTTTATTGTTTTTATGGATGCATTTGATTTTTTAAAATATTTTTATTTTTAATAGAAAAGGGTTGTCTTAGCTTGTTGCTTTTTTTTTTTTATTAGTTTCTGCTTTATAACAAAGTGAATCAGTCATACATATACATCTGTTCCCACATCCCTTCTCTCCTGCATCTCCCTCCCTCCCACCCTCCCCATCCCACCCCTCCAGGCGGTCACAAAGCACCCAGCCGATCTCCCTGTGCTATGCGGCTGCTTCCCACTATCTATCTACCTTACGTTTGGTACTGTATATATGTCCATGCCTCTCTTTCGCTTTGTCACAGCTTACCCTTTCCCCTCCCCATATCCATTGCTTTTTAAATCATTAATGCTACATTTTCATGTATATTTATTTATTTATTTAAAAAAAACTTTATTGTAGTATAGTTGATTTACAATGTCGTGTTAGTTTCAAGTGTATAGCAAAGTGAATCAGTTATACATGTACATATATCCAATCTTTTTTAGATTATTTTCCCATATAGGTCATTACAGAGTATCGAGTAGAGTTCCCTGTGCTATACAGTAGGTCCTTATTAGTTATCTGTTTTATATATAGTAGTGTGTACATGTCAATCCCAATCTCCAAACTTATCCCTCCCTCCTTTCCCCCCTGGTAACCATAGGTTTGTTTTCTACATCTGTGACTCTATATCTGCTTTGTAAATAAGTACATTTGTACCATTTTTTTAGATTCCACATATAAGTGATATCATATGATATCTGCCTTTGTCTGACTTACTCAGTATGACAATCTCTAGGTCCATCCATGTTGCTGCAAATGACATTATTTCATTCTTTTTTATGTCTGAGTAATATTCCATCGTAAATATGTCCCACATCTTCTTTATCCATTCCTCTGTTGATGGACATTTAGGTTGATTCCATGTCTTGGCTATCGTAAATACAGTGCTGCAATGAACACTGGGGTGCATGTACCTTTTTGAATTATGGTTTTCTCTGGATATATGCCCAGGAGTGGGATTATTCGATCATATGGTAGTTCTATATTCAGTGTCTTAAGGAACCTCATTGCAGTTCTCCATAATGCTTGTACCAATTTACATTCAAACCAACAGTGTAGGAGGGTTCCCATTTCTCCACTCCACTCTAGTATTTATTGTTTGATGATAGGCACTCTGACAGTGTGAGGTAATACTTCATTGTAGTTTTATTTATTTAAATACTTTATTTATTTATTATTTATTTTATTAGTTTCTGCTTTATAACAAAGTGAATCAGTTATACATATACATCTGTTCCCATATCCCTTCCCTCTTACGTTTCCCTCCCTCCCACCCTCCCTATCCCACCCCTCCAGGCGGTCACAAAGCACCGAGCTGATCTCCCTGTGCTATGCGTCTATTTTACGTTTGGTAGTGAATATATGTCCATGCCTCTCTCTCGCTTTGTCACAGCTTACCCTTCCCCCTCCCCATATCCTCAAGTCCATTCTCAAGTAGGTCTGTGTATTTATTCCTGTTTTAGCTCTAGGTTCTTCATGACATTTTTTTCTTAAATTCCATATATATGTGTTAGCATATGGTATTTGTCTTTCTCTTTCTGACTTACTTCACTCCGTATGACAGACTCTAGGTCTATCCCCCTCATTACAAATAGCTCAGTTTCATTTCTTTTTATGGCTGAGTAATATTCCATTGTATATATGTGCCACATCTTCCTTATCCATTCATCCGATGATGCACATTTAGGTTGTTTCCATCTCGGGGCTATTGTGAATAGAGCTGCAATGAACATTCTGGTACATGTCTCTTTTTGAATTATGGTTTTCTCAGGGTATATGCCTAGTAGTGGGATTGCTGGGTGATATGGTAGATCTATTTGTAGTTTTTCAAGGAACCTCCATACTGTTCTCCATAGTGGCTGTACCAATTCACATTCCCACCAGCAGTGCAAGAGTGTTCCCTTTTCTCCACACCCTCTCCAGCATTTGTTGTTTCTAGATTTTTTGATGATGGCCATTCTGACTGGTGTGAGATGATATCTCATTGTAGTTTTGATTTGCATTTCTCTAATGATTAATGATGTTTAGCATTCTTTCATGTGTTTGTTGGCAGTCTGTATATCTTCTTTGGAGAAATGTCTGTTTAGGTCTTCTGCCCATTTTTGGATTGGGTTGTTTGTTTTTTGGCTACTGAGCTGCATGAGCTGCTTATAAATTTTGGAGATTAATCCTTTGTCCGTTGCTTCATTTGCAAATATTTTCTCCCATTCTGAGGGTTGTCTTTTGGTCTTGTTTATGATTCCGTTTGCTGTGCAAAAGATTTGAAGTTTCATCAGGTCCCATTTGTTTATTTCTGTTTTTATTTCCATTTCTCTAGGAGGTGGGTCCAAAAGGATCTTGCTGTGATTTATGTCATAGAGTGTTCTGCCTATGTTTTCCTCTAAGAGTTTGATAGTGTCTGGCCTTACATTTAGGTCTTTAATCCATTTTGAGCTTATTTTTGTGTATGGTGTTAGGGAGTGATCTAATCTCATACTTTTACATGTCCCTGTCCAGTTTTCCAGGAACCACTTGTTGAAGAGGCTGTCCTTTCTCCACTGTACATTCCTGCCTCCTTTATCAAAGATAAGGTGACCATATGTCCGTGGGTTTATCTCTGGGCTTTCTATCTTGTTCCATTGATCTATCTTTCTGTTTTTGTGCCAGTACCACACTCTCTTGATTACTGTAGCTTTGTAGTATATTCTGAAGTCAGGGAGCCTGATTCCTCCAGCTCCATTTTTCGTTCTCAAGATTGCTTTGGCTATTCGGGGTCTTTTGTTTTTCCAAACAAATTTTGAAATTTTTTGTTCTAGTTCTGTGAAAAATGCCAGTGGTAGTTTGATAGGGATTGCATTGAATCTGTAGATTGCTTTGGGTAGTAGAGTCATTTTCACGATATTGATTCTTCCAATCCAGGAACATGGTATATCTCTCCATCTATTTATATCATCTTTAATTTCTTTCATCAGTGTCTTATAATTTTCTGCATACAGGTCTTTTGTCTCCTTAGGTAGGTTTATTCCTAGATATTTTATTCTTTTTGTTGCAGTGGTAAATGGGAGTGTTTCCTTGATTTCACTTTCAGATTTTTCATCATTAGTATACAGGAATGCCAGAGATTTCTGTGCATTAATTGTGTATCCTGCTACTTTACCAAATTCATGGATTAGCTCTAGTAGTTTTCTGGTAGCATCTTTAGGATTCTCTATGTATAGTATCATGTCATCTGCAAACAGTGACAGCTTTACGTCTTCTTTTCCAATTTGGACTCCTTTTATTTCCTTTTCTTCTCTGATTGCTGTGGCTAAAACTTCCAAAACTATGTTGAATAAGAGTGGTGAGAGTG
Organism: Mesoplodon bidens; assembly: GCF_964165515.1. Classification (NCBI taxonomy): domain Eukaryota; kingdom Metazoa; phylum Chordata; class Mammalia; order Artiodactyla; family Ziphiidae; genus Mesoplodon; species Mesoplodon bidens. Next base: position 83,981,860 of record NC_138164.1, read on the forward strand.
GGCAACCTTGTCTTGTTCCTGATCTTAGTGGAAATGCTTTCAGTTTTTCACCATTGAGGACGATGTTGGGTTTGTCATATATGGCCTTTATTATGTTGAGGAAAGTTCCCTCTATGCCTACTTTCTGCAGGGTTTATATCATAAATAGGTGTTGAATTTTGTCGAAAGCTTTTTCTGCATCTATTGAGATGATCATATGGTTTTTCTCCTTCAATTTGTTAATATGGTGTATCATATTGATTGATTTGCATATATTGAAGAATCCTTGTATTCCTGGAATAAACCCCACTTGATCATGGTGTATGATCCTTTTAATGTGCTGTTGGATTCTGTTTGCTAGTATTTTGTTGAGGATTTTTGCATCTATGTTCATCAGTGATATTGGCCTGTACTTTTCTTTCTTTGTGACATCCTTGCCTGGTTTTGGTATCAAGGTGATGGAGGCCTCGTAGAATGAGATTGGGAGTGTTCCTCCCTCTGCTATATTTTGGAAGAGTTTGAGAAGGATAGGTGTTAGCTCTTCTCTAAATGTTTGATAGAATTCGCCTGTGAAGCCATCTGGTCCTGGGCTTTTGTTTGTTGGAAGATTTTTAATCACAGTTTCAATTTCAGTGCTTGTGATTGGTCTATTCATATTTTCTATTTCTTCCTGATTCAGTCTTGGCAGGTTGTGCATTTCTAAGAATTTGTCCATTTCTTCCAGGTTGTCCATTTTATTGGCATAGAGTTGCTTGTAGTAATCTCTCATGATCTTTTTTATTTCTGCAGTGTCAGTTGTTACTTCTCCTTTTTCATTTCTAACTCTATTGATTTGAGTCTTCTCCCTTTTTTTTCTTGATGAGTCTGGCTAATGGTTTATCAATTTTGTTTATCTTATCAAAGAACCAGCTTTTAGTTTTATTGATCTTTGCTATCATTTCCTTCATTTCTTTTTCATTTATTTCTGATCTGATCTTTATGATTCCTTTCCTTCTGCTAACTTTGGTGGGTTTTTGTTCTTTTTTCTCTAATTGCTTTATGTGCAGGGTCAGGTTGTTTACTTGAGATGTTTCCTGTTTCTTAAGGTGGGATTGTATTGCTATAAACTTCCCCCTTAGAACTGCTTTTGCTGCATCCCATAGGTTTTGGGTTGTCATGTCTCCATTGTCATTTGTTTCTCGGTATTTTTTTAATTTCCTCTTTGGTTTCTTCATTGATCACTTCGTTTTTAAGTAGTGTATTGTTTAGCCTCCATGTGTTTGTATTTTTTACAGATCTGTTCCTGTAATTGATATCTAGTGTCATAGCATTGTGGTCGGATAAGATACTTGGCACAATTTCAGTTTTCTTGAATTTACCAAGGCTTGATTTGTGACCCAAGATATGATCTATCCTGGAGAATGTTCCATGAGCACTTGAGAAAAATGTGTATTCTGTTGCTTTTGGATGGAATGTCCTATAAATATCAATTAAGTCCATCTTGTTTAATGTATCATTTAAAGCTTGTGTTTCCTTATTTGTTTTCATTTTGGATGATCTGTCCATTGTTGAAAGTGGTGTGTTGAAGTCCCCTACTATGAGTGTGTTACTGTCTATTTCCCCTTTTATGGCTGTTAGTATTTGCCTTATGTATTGATGTGCTCCTATATTGGTTGCATAAATATTTACAATTGTTATATCTTCTTCTGGGATCGATCCCTTGATCATTATGTAGTGTCCTTCTTTGTCTCTTCTAGGAGTCTGTATTTTAAAGTCTATTTTGTCTGATTTAAGAATTGCTACTCCAGCTTTCTTTTGATTTCCATTTGCATGGAATATCTTTTTCCATCCCCTTACTTTCAGTCTGTATGTGTCTCTAGGTCTGAAGTGGGTTTCTTGTAGACAGCATATATATGGGTCTTGTTTTTGTATCCATTCAGCCAATCTGTGTCTTTTGGTGGGAGCATTTAGTCCATTTACATTTAAGGTAATTATTATTATTATATTTTTTTTACTTATTCTTTTTTTTTTTTGCTTTATAACAAATTTAATCAGTTATACATATACATATGTTCCCATATCCCCTCCCTTTTGCATCTCCCTCCCACCCTCCCTATCCCACCCCTCCAGGCGGTCACAAAGCACCGAGCTGATCTCCCTGTGCTATGCGGCTGCTTCCCACTAGCTATCTACCTTACGTTTGGTAGTGTATATATGTCCATGCCGCTCTTTCACTTTGTCACAGCTTACCCTTCCCCCTCCCCATATCCTCAAGTCCATTCTCTAGTAGGTCTGTGTCTTTATTCCTGTCTTACCCCTATGTTCTTCATGACATTTTTTTTTCTTAAATTCCATATATATGTGTCAGCATACAGTATTTGTCTTTCTCTTTCTGACTTACTTCACTCTGTATGACAGACTCTAGGTCCATCCACCTCATTACAAATAGCTCAATTTCATTTCTTTTTATGGCTGAGTAATATTCCATTGTATATATGTGCCACATCTTCTTTACCCATTCTTCCGATGATGGACACTTAGGTTGTTTCCATTTCTGGGCTATTGTGAATAGGGCTGCTATGAATATTTTGGTACATGTCTCTTTTTGAATTATGGTTTTCTCAGGGTATATGCCCAGTAGTGGGATTGCTGGGTCATATGGTAGTTCTATTTGTAGTTTTTTAAGGAACCTCCATACTGTTCTCCATAGTGGCTGCACCAATTCACATTCCCACCAGCAGTGCAAGAGTGTTCCCTTTTTTCCACAACCTCTCCAGCATTTATTGTTTCTAGATTTTTTGATGATGGCCATTCTGACTGGTGTGATATGATATCTCATTGTAGTTTTGATTTGCATTTCTCTAATGAGTAAAGATGTTGAGCATCCTTTCATGAGTTTGTTGGCAGTCTGTATATCTTCTTTGGAGAAATGTCTATTTAGGTCTTCTGCCCATTTTTGGATTGGGTTGTTTGTTTTTTTGTTATTGAGCTGCATGAGCTGCTTATAAATTTTGGAGATTAATCCTTTGTCAGTTGCTTCATTCGCAAATATTTTCTCCCAGTCTGAGGGTTGTCTTTTGGTCTTGTTTATGGTTTCCTTTGCTGTGCAAAAGCTTTTAAGTTTCATTAGGTCCCATGTGTTTATTTTTGTCTTTATTTCCATTTCTCGAGGAGGTGGGTCCAAAAGGATCTTGCTGTGATTTATGTCATAGAGTGTTCTGCCTATGTTTTCCTCTAAGAGTTTGATAGTGTCTGGCCTTACATTTAGGTCTTTAATCCATTTTGAGCTTATTTTTGTGTATGGTGTTAGGGAGTGATCTAATCTCATACTTTTACATATCCCTATCCAGTTTTCCCAGCACTACTTATTGAAGAGACTGTCCTTTCTCCACTGTACATTCCTGCCTCCTTTATCAAAGATAAGTTGGCCATATGTGCGTGGGTTTATCTCTGGGCTTTCTATCCTGTTCCATTGATCTATCTTTCTGTTTTTGTGCCAGTACCATACTGTCTTGATTACTGTAGCTTTGTAGTATATTCTGAAGTCAGGGAGCCTGATTCCTCCAGCTCCGTTTTTCATTCTCAAGATTGCTTTGGCTATTCGGGGTCTTTTGTGTTTCCATACAAATTGTGAAATTTTTTGCTCTAGTTCTGTGAAAAATGCCAGTGGTAGTTTGATAGGGATTGCATTGAATCTGTAGATTGCTTTGGGTAGTAGAGTCATTTTCACAATGTTGATTCTTCCAATCCAAGAACATGGTACATCTCTCCATCTATTTGTATCATCTTTAATTTCTTTCATCAGTGTCTTATAATTTTCTGCATACAGGTCTTTTGTCTCCTTAGGTAGGTTTATTCCTAGATATTTTATTCTTTTTGTTGCAGTGGTAAATGGGAGTGTTTCCTTGATTTCACTTTCAGATTTTTCATAATTAGTATATAGGAATGCCAGAGATTTCTGTACATTAATTTTGTATCCTGCAACTTTACCAAATTCATGGATTAGCTCTAGTAGTTTTCTGGTAGCATCTTTAGGATTCTCTATGTATAGTATCATGTCATCTGCAAACAGTGACAGCTTTACGTCTTCTTTTCCAATTTGGACTCCTTTTATTTCCTTTTCTTCTCTGATTGCTGTGGCTAAAACTTCCAAAACTATGTTGATGAGAGTGGATAGCGTTTTCTTGTTCCTGATCTTAGTGGAAATATTTTCAGTTTTTCACCATTGAGGACGATGTTGGCTGTGGGTTTCTCATATATGGCCTTTATTATGTTGAGGAAAGTTCCCTCTATGCCTACTTTCTGCAGGGGTTTTATCATAAATTGGTGTTGAATTCTGTCAAAAGCTTTCTCTGCATCTATTGAGATGATCATATGGTTTTTCTCCTTCAATTTGTTAATATGGTGTATCACGTTGATTGATTTGCATATATTGAAGAATCCTTGCATTCCTGGAATAAACCCCACTTGATCATGGTGTATGATCCTTTTAATGTGCTGTTGGATTCTGTTTGCTAGTATTTTGTTGAGGATTTTTGCATCTATGTTCATCAGTGATATTGGCCTGTACTTTTCTTTCTTTGTGACATCCTTGCCTGGTTTTGGTATCAAGGTGATGGAGGCCTCGTAGAATGAGTTTGGGAGTGTTCCTCCCTCTGCTATATTTTGGAAGAGTTTGAGAAGGATAGGTGTTAGCTCTTCTCTAAATGTTTGATAGAATTCACCTGTGAAGCCATCTGGTCCTGGGTTTTTGTTTGTTGGAAGATTTTTAATCACAGTTTCAATTTCAGTGCTTGTGATTGGTCTGTTCATATTTTCTATTTCTTCCTGATTCAGTCTTGGCAGGTTGTGCCTTTCTAAGAATTTGTCCATTTCTTCCAGGTTGTCCATTTTTTTGGCATAGAGTTGCTTGTAGTAATCTCTCATGATCTTTTCTATTACTGCAGTGTCAGTTGTTACTTCTCCTTTTTCATTTCTAATTCTATTGATTTGAGTCTTCTCCCTTCTTTTCTTGATGAGTCTGACTAATGGTTTATCAATTTTGTTTATCTTCTCAAAGAACCCACTTTTAGTTTTATTGATCTTTGCTATTGTTTCCTTCATTTCTTTTTCATTTATTTCTGATCTGATCTTTATGATTCCTTTCCTTCTGCTAACTTTGGGGGGGTTTTGTTCTTCTTTCTCTAATTGCTTTAGGTGCAAGGTGAGGTTGTTTACTCGAGATGTTTCCTGTTTCTTAAGTTGGGATTGTATTGCTATAAACTTCCCCCTTAGAACCTCTTTTGCTGCATCCCATAGGTTTTGGCTCGTCATGTCTTCATTGTCATTTATTTCTAGGTATTTGTTGATTTCCTCTTTGATTTCTTCACTGATCACTTCGTGATTAAGTAGTGTATTGTTTAGCCTCCATGTGTGTGTATTTTTTACAGCTCTTTTACTGTAATTTATATCTAGTCTCATAGCATTGTGGTCAGAAAAGATACTTGATAGAATTCCAATTTTCTTAAATTTACCAAGGCTTGATTTGTGACCCAAGATATGATCTATCCTGGAGAATGTTCCATGAGAACTTGAGTAAAATGTGTATTCTGTTGTTTTTGGATGGAATGTCCTATAAATATCAATTAAGTCCATCTTGTTTAATGTATCATTTAAAGCTTGTGTTTCCTTATTTGTTTTCATTTTGGATGATCTGTCCATTGTTGAAAGTGGTGTGTTGAAGTCCCCTACTATGAGTGTGTTACTGTCGATTTCCCCTTTTATGGCTGTTAGTATTTGCCTTATGTATTGAGGTGCTCCTATGTTGGGTGCATAAATATTTTCAATTGTTATATCTTCTTCTTGGATCGATTCCTTGATCATTATGTAGTGTCCTTCTTTGTCTCTTCTAATAGTCTTTATTTTAAAGTCTATTTTGTCTGATATGAGAATTGCTACTCCAGCTTTCTTTTGATTTCCATTTGCATGGAATATCTTTTTCCATCCCCTTAATTTCAGTCTGTATCTGTCTCTAGGTCTGAAACGGGTCTCTTGTAGACAGCATATATATGGGTCTGTTTTTGTATCCATTCAAGCAATCTGTGTCTTTTGGTGGGAGCATTTAGTCCATTTACATTTAAGGTAATTATTGATATGTATGTTCCTTTTCCCATTTTCTTAATTGTTTTGGGTTCGTTATTGTAGGTCTGTTCCTTCTCTTGTGTTTCTTGCCTAGAGAAGTTCCTTTAGCATTTGTTGTAAAGCTGGTTTGGTGGTGCTGAACTCTCTCAGCTTTTGCTTGTCTGTAAACGTTTTAATTTCTCCATCAAATCTGAATGAGATCCTTGCTGGGTACAGTCATCTTGGTTACAGGTTTTTATCCTTCATCTCTTTAAATATGTCCTGCCACTCCCTTGTGACTTGTAGAGTTTCTGTTGAAAGTTCAGCTGTTAACCTGATGGGGAGTCCCTTGTGTGTTATTTGTTGTTTTTCCCTTGCTGCTTTTAATATGTTTTCTTTGTGTTTAATTTTTGACAGTTTGATTAATATGTGTCTTGGTGTATTTCTCCTTGGATTTATTTTGTATGGGACTCTCTGTTCCTCCTGGACTTGATTAACTATTTCCTTTCCCATATTAGGGAAATTTTCAACTATAATCTCTTCAAATATTTTCTCAGTCCCTTTCTTTTTCTCTTCTTCTTCTGGAACCCATATAATTGGAATGTTGGTGCATTTAATGTTGTCCCAGAGCTCTCTGAGACTGTCCTCTGTTCGTTTAATTCTTTTTTCTTTATTTTGCTCTGCATCAGTTATTTCCACTATTTTATCTTCCACCTCACTTATGTGTTCTTCTGTCTCAGTTATTCTGCTATTGATCCCATCTAGAGTATTTTAAATTTCATTTATTGTGTTGTTCATCATTGTTTGTTTACCCTTTAGTTCTTCTAGATCCTTGTTAAATGTTTCTTGTATTTTCTCCATTCTATTTCCAAGATTTTGGGTCATCTTTACTATCATTTTTCTGAATTCTTTTTCAAGTAGACTGCCTATTTCCTCTTCATTTGTTAGGTCTGGTGGGTTTTTATCTTGCTTCTTCGCCTGCTGTGTGTTTTTCTGTCTTCTCCTTTTGCTTATCTTACTGTGTGTGGGGTCTCCTTCTGGCAGGCTGCAGATTCGTGGTTCCCATTGTTTTCGGTGTCTGTCCCCAGTGGCTAAGGTTGTTTCAGTGGGTTGTGTAGGCTTCCTGTTGGAGGGGACTGGTGCCTGTGTTCTGGTGGATGAGGCTCGATCTTGTCTTTCTGGTGGACAGGTCCACGTCTGGTGGTGGGTTTTGGGGTGTCTGTGGCCTTATTATAATTTTAGGCAGCCTCCTTGCTAATGGGTGGGGTTGTGTTCCTGTCTTGCTAGTTGTTTGGCATAGGGTGTCTAGCACTGTAGCTTGCTGGTCGTTGAGTGAAGCTGGGTCCTGGTGTTGAGATGGAGAACTCTTGGAGATTTTCACCATTTGATATTATGTGGTGCTTGGAGGTCTCTTGTGGACCAGTGTCCTGAAGTTGGCTCTCCCACCTCAGAGGCACAGCACTGACTCCTGGCTGCAGCAACAAGAGCCTTTTATCTACCCGGCCCAGAATAAAAGGGAGCAAAAAGAGAAAGAAAGAATTAGTAGAAGTAGAAATAAAGAAGGAAAGAAAGGAGGGAGGGAGGAAGGAGGGAAGGTAGGAAAAAAGACAGAGAGATTATAAAATGAAATAGAATAAAGTAAGATAATATATAATAGTTATTAAAATAAAAAAAGTAATTATTAAAAAAATAAAAAGAAAAAAAACGGACGGATAGAACCCTGGGACAAATGGTGGAAGCAAAGCTATACAGACAAAATCTCACACAGAAGCATACACATACACATTCACAAAAAGAGGAAAGGGGAAAAAATCATAAATCTTGCTCTCAAAGTCCACCTCCTCAATTTGGAATGATTTGTTGTCCATTTATGTATTCCACAGACGCAGGGTACATCAAGTTGATTTTGGAGCTTTAATCTGCTGCTACTGAGGCTGCTGGGAGAGATTTCCCTTTCTCTTCTTTGTTCTCAAAGCTCCCGGGTCTCAGCTTTGGATTTGACCCCGCCTCTGCGTGTAGGTCGCCTGAGGCCTTCTGTTATTCACTCAGACAGGACGGGGTTAAAGGAGCAGCTGCTTCGGGGACTCTGGCTCACTCAGGCTGGGAGGAGGGAGGGGCACAGAGTGCGTGGCGAGCGTGCGGTGGCAGAGGCCGACGTGACATTGCACCAGCTCGAGGCATGCCGTGCGCTCTCCCTGGGAAGCCGTCCCTGGATCCCTGGACTCCGGCACTGGCGGGCTGCACAGACTCCCCGGAAAGGGGTCATGGACAGTAACCTGCGTTCGCACAGAGGCCTCTTGGCGGTGGCAGCAGACGCCTTAGTGTCCCACACCCGTCTCTGGGGTCCGCACTTTTAGCCGTGGCTCACGCCCATCCCTGGAGCTCCTTTAAGCAGTGCGCTTAATCCCCTCTCCTCGTGCACCAGGAAACAAGGAGGGAAGAAAAAGTCTCTTCCCTCTTTGGCAGCTCCAGACTTTTTCCCGGACTCCCTCCCGGCTAGTCGTGGTGCACTAACCCCTTCAGGCTGTGTTTACACCGCCAACCCCAGTGCTCTCCCGGAGCACTGAAACGCGAAACATGGGCCTCAGCTCCCAGCCCCGCCCGCCCCGGCAGGTGAGCAGACAAGCCTCTAGGGCTGGTGAGTGTCAGTCGGCACCAATCCTCTGTGCGGGAATCTCTCTGCTTTGCCCTCTGCACCCCTGTTGCTGCGCTCTCCTCCGTGGCTCTGAATCCTTCCCCCCTCTGCCACCCACAGTCTCTGCCCGTGAAGGGGCTCCTAGTGTGTGGAAACCTTTCCTCCTTCATGGCTCCCTCCCACTGGTGCAGGTCCCGTCCCTATCCTTTTGTCTCTGTTTATTCTTTTTTCTTTTGCCCTAACCAGGTATGTGGGGAGTTTCTTGCGTTTTGGGGGGTCTGAGGTCTTCTGCCAGCATTCAGTAGGTGTTCTGTAGGAGGAGTTCCACGCGTAGATGAATTTCTCGTGTATCTGTGGGGAGGAAGGTGATCTCCACGTCTTACTCTTCCGCCATCTTCCCCTCTCTCCTAAAGTTTACTTTGTCTGATATAAGAATTGCTACTGCAGCTTAGTTTTGATTTACATTTGTATGGCATACGTTTTCCATCCCCCCACAATTACTTCCTTTAATATCAAGTGCCTCCCCCCATCCTTGCCCATAATTTGGTTGTATAATTATTTATTGTATACTCATGTGTAAAATATTCAAGTTAAATTAGAACAACATTCATAATTGTCATATTTTCTCTAATTTTATTCTTAACATTTGAATAGGGACAATGTAATACACCTTAGTTCTAAATTATACTTTAATGGCAGTTAATATTTGAAGTTCTCTAATCACTTGTGTATTCTCTATGGATGGGGTACTAAAAATGCTTCACCTATAGCTATAGCATCTGTGATAGAATATTTTCTAGTTACTATAGATAATTAGAAATATATTTTCATTGGGGAAATACATGGCAGCCAATATATGTAGATTAGTTAGGAAGATTCTACAGGCATCACTCCCCTTATAAGAATTGCATGAGATGATTTTAGCAGACTGTGATCTCAGACTGTACATCCAGGCTTAGGGCTCAGTTTTGTCCCTGTGTCTCTGTAACTGGGAGAGGATTTTGTTGTTTAACCAGACCATTAAATTAGCATAGCTAACCATGAAATATTGCATCTTCCTCAAGAGAGTCGTCTCTGCAAGATACTTTTCTCAGCACTTAGTTTCACAACTGAAACTTTATCAAGGTTACAAAAAATATTCTGTAACAGTTGAGTATTTGTGCAAAAGCATTTTTTCAAAAAAATGTTATGTTTCTTTGAGCAGCAGAATTCAGGAGTCAAATTTCATTATGATATACCACCTGATCAGTGTGAGGTTGTGGGGATAGAGACTAATAAAGATTACCTTGCACTAATGTTAAGAACCCACTGAGTTCTATCATAACAAAGAAAAAACAATAATTTCAAATCTAAAACTGGCTTATGCCATTTCACAATAATAGCAATAATAACCTACATTGCAGGCTTATTATGAGCCAGACACTGTTCTGAACACTTTATTTATATTATTGCATTTACTTCCCATAACTATGAAGTAGTTAATTTATTTCCATTTCCATTTTTCAAATTGAGCAAATACACAAACAGAAATATATTACTGAAACTATAATCACTGAATATATATAAATTTATTTTATTATTTAATGTAATATGTCAAAATGTCTCCCATTATCTTTAGTCGCCATTCTAACTATATATTTAATGATAAGGTAATAAGGCTTGCATCAGTGTTCCATTTCAGTATCATTGTTCACTTCAGGTATTTCCAGGCTTTTTTCCCTTTCTTTTTAAATAATAGATAATGCATCAAGAAGTATCTTTGTGAGTTAAAATTTTGTCTTTTTTACTATAAACTTAGAATACAAGCACCTCAGCTATCTCAAAGTGGCAATAACCAGAAGTGAGTACATAAATGAGTACATAAACGTCTTTATAACTATTGCTACTTATTACCTGATTGATTTTTAGAAATTTAAACCAACTTACAATTTCTAAAACTATCTCAATGCTTTCATTTTACTACATCTTCTAGCCTCATCATTATAATTGTAATATTGTCTAGTGTTCACATTATAAGCATGACACCTTAAGGTTGATTAAATATGCTTCTTGTTGATTACTCAAAAGAGTGAACATTTTTTCCATTTGTTTTTCATATTTGCTTCTTCTCTTATGTTAATTGACCTCTTTGCATTCGTTCAAATTTAAAAAATTCAACACCAAATGTAGAAAAGTACATTACACATTTTCTTTGTATTAATCATTTACTTGCAAAAGTAAAACAAAAAAAGTTTTCATTTATATTCACAAAGGTGTTATATCCATTAAAATAATGTCATGTCAAGATGTGATGACATGGCATTTGATAGATAACTTTGATATTTGGAGAATAAAACCTGAGCATGTTTAGAGTTAAACTTCCTTATTGATTAAGCTTAAAATGTTTAAATGGCAAAATAAAAATGAAAGAGAAAAGTACCTTTTTTAAGCATCTGAAAAGCAAAGTCACAAAAATAAATTACATTTCTCTTCAAATGGCATTTTGAAAAGACAGATTATAATTCCTCTCAAATCTATAAGGCAAACAGTACAGATGTCAGTTTAAAGCACAACTGGTTATAATGTTTAAATGAAAACATAAATCAGAAGACAAGCAAAACAAGGTTGGAACAATTATAAAGAAAGAGAGAGGGACTTCCCTCGTGGTCCAGTGGTAAAGAATCTGCTTTGCAATGCAGAGGACATGGGTTCCAACCCTGGTCAGGGAACTAAGATCCCATATGCTGCAGGGCAACTAGGTCCATGCACCACAACTACTGAGCTCGTGCGCTTCAACTAGAGAGCTTGCATGCCACAAACTACACAGCCCATGTGCTCTAGAGCCCATGTGCCCTGGAGCCTGCGCACTACTAGAGAGAAGCCTGCACGCCACAACAAAAGATTCCGAGTGATGCAACTAAGACCTGATGCAGCCAAAATAAATAAATAAATAAATAAATAAGTAAATAAATAAATAAATAAATCTTTTAAAAAAAGAAACAGAGAAAAGGATGATGGCATGATAATAATGAAAAGGAAGTCCTCAGTTTTTAGGGAAATAATAAACCATGTGTTTAAATTTCCCTAATATTAATAGTTATAACTAAAATGATTAGACACTGTAAAGGAATGGAAAACCTAAGCAACAAGCTTTCCCTGGGCTTGATCAGCCTACAATATATTTTAACTTGGCCATGTTCAAACATTTTTTTCCTCTCACACTTGTAAGGCACAAGATAACTGAAAGAATATTCTGAAGGAGTGAAAAATCTTCCCTAGAGAGAGATTATGCTTCCCATTATGGTAAAGAAAATCATCCCTGAAAGTTTAATTCTTCCATCAATACTGGCATATGTTCCTTAGGACCCTGGGACACTGTTTTGTCACCAAGATATTTCTTCTGTCCCTAAATCTGTCAGATTAGTACTTTTATTAAACTGATTTACAACTGCAAAATACAGGTATGACTATAAGTAAATGAGTTTCCTGTAATTTTTGGTTTGGAATGATTTCTAAGGCAGGTCAGAAATCAGTGAGATGGAGATTCAATTCTCCCCACCTTCAGGGTAAGGTCAGATAGAACCACGGTGGAATCACAACTCCACTATTCTTGGTTCTGTTGCTCTGGAAACTGCCTTAATTTTTCTGAGCTTTATATTTTTTCTTGCATTAAAAATGGACATAAAATAGTTCATTAGATGTTTGGAAAGATTTCAATGAGACTTTTTGTAGATATCTAAGACCCTGGTCCCTGGGAGTAAAAGGACCCCTCAATTATAATGTCTCCTTCTCTTTCATTTGCATGGTAGTGGTGATGCTGGTTGGTGGTGCTGGTAGTAGGCCCTGGTGTGTTTTCTGAGGGCATTTGAGTCTGTGACTGAGATGTTGAACAGCATGTAAAAGTCCTCGACTCAGGGTGAGACTCATAATACCTTTAAAAATAAATGGACTACGCAGATCTGTCCTCTCTCTTAACAGATGAAGAAACAAAGGCCCAGGGAGGAGTAGGGTCTTGCCAAGGTTACACAGAGACTATGTTAGAGCAAGACCTAATGTCAACTTTTCTAATTTCCTAAATGTACATGTGTACCCTTGAAAATGTTTCTTTTGTATGTGTGCATGGGGTACTTCAGATGATCCATATGTGAGTGTCAGATATTTTATTTAGATTCATTAATCCTGGATAAATTATAAATTTCAATATGCTTTGACTAAAGAAATCCACCTGTATTTGGCTTGTTCCTTAGTGCTTCTAAAATATTGTGTGACAGAATGAAAGAAGACATCTGACTTCTGAAATTATACCAGTAGGAAAAAGAACCTGATGAATCTACTCAGCTGCAAATATGTGCTACCTTTTTAGAAAAAGGAAGTATGACTCTAAGGGTGGAGAGAGAGAAAATTTGGGTCTAGTGGTTGCAGCCCTGTGCACAGAGGGGGAAACCATGGGTACAAAGGGTGGAGTGGAGCCTCAAACCAGAGAGGATTATTCCCAGGCTTTGAATCCTAATGGAGTTTGCCTAATTGGATTTCAAAAATTTAGGTGGTCAGTGACTACTTTCTTGCTTCCATTTTCTATCTTTTGGAGTGTTATACTGTTATACTATGCCTGCCCCATCACTGTAATTTTGAAGCATGTAACATAACTTATTTTCTATTTTCACAGGTTGACAAATGGAGATAAATTTTGCCCCAGGGAGAATTATACCGAGTCTCACCCAGACCTGATTAAGGTTATTTAAGTAACAATATGAGTACTTTTGAGGTTATGGTATTTAGGTGAGATTTTGGACTTTAAATTGGTTTTACAATGCGTTAAGCCTTTTGGGGATGCTAGGATAGGGTAAATGCATTTTGCATGAGGGCTGGACATGAATCTTTGTTGACCAAAGAGTAGATAACTGTAGGGTGAACAATAACCCCTGAATATTTCTACATCTTAATCTCTGGAAACTGTGAAATTTAACTTATTTGGAAATAGGAGATTTGAATATATAAAAAGTTAAGTATCTGGGGATGAGGAGATTAATCTAGATTATCTGTATGACCTCTAAAAGTAATCATGAATGTCCTTATAAGAGTGAGCAAAAGGGAAATTTGACAAAAGAGGTGAAGGTGATGTGCAGGTGGAAGAAAAAAGAGCTGTGAAGAGGCTATATTGCTGGCCTTGAAAATTGGGAAAGGCGCCACGGATTGAGGAATGCAAGAGACGTAGTTCTAGAAGTTGGAAAAAGCAGGGAAAGAGATTTTTTTCCCCCTAGAAGTCCAGAGGAAGCATGGCTCTGTTGACCCCTTGGTTTCAAAAACTCAGTGAAACCCATTTTGGCCTTCTGACCTCACACACTATGGGAGAAAACATTTGTGTTGTTTTAAGTCACTAAGTTTGCAATAATTTGTTATAGAAGCAATAGCAAACTAATACATTTTCTGTTCTTATATTCCAATCATGTAACAAATATAAGAATTCTGTTATTGTTATCAAGGAAGTTACACATAATGTTACATAATATATAATCTCTTATGTAGTGTAAGAGATAATACATAAATATATGTGTAACTAAACAGTAAAAAAGCCAAAATTTTGCTGAGATGATACACGGTATAGACAGAATTTAAAGATGGTGACATTAATGGTAGTGATGATAATGACAATCATTACACTGTTGAGAGCTAAGATTTGTTGAGCATTTAACATGTAGATATGTACTGCCTGACATAATTTACATGAAATCCTCTTAATGACTTTACTGGAAAGATTCTGAGTATCCTCGCTTTTCAGGTGAGGTAATTGGGATGAGAGAGAATAAGTAATTTCCCACATGGCACAGCTGAAAATGGATTTTATGAAAATAAAGTCAAGATTTTAATCCAGGTATGTCCGCCTCCAGAGACAAAGCTATAAATCTCATAACTTCTGCTGGAATCCAGAATAACCAAAAATAGCTTTCTGAGTGGGGTAGAAGCTCACAGATCTTAAAATTAACTGTAATTTATATTGGAGAAGAAAAGAGGAAAAATAATAAGTCTAACCCAGTGATAGGGAAGTAAGTCTCTCACTTCATCTTAGCAGTAATCAGGATGTCTTCTCTGGGCTTATATTTTCAGGGTTCTACAAAATAAGTGGATTGGAGGGTTGACTATAACTAGTTTCATATTTACTGCTGCTGATCATGGTTTGAAATGAGAACAAATTGAATTTGAAAGATATTAGGCTCTTTGAGCTGATACTCATCATACCATCTGGATTATACTCAGGAGAACTGAGTCTGCAAAGAAATTTCTTTCTCTAATCTTCATCGTGTGAAAGTAAAGAGAAAAATGATTTCACCCTGTCCAGACAAATTCACGAAGCTTCATTTCAGGGCCTGAGGACTCATCATTCCATTATGCTAGCTGAATTTCCACAACTTGTGTATAATCAATCACTCCCAAGGCAGAAACATTGGTGAAGACACTCAAGAAACAATTCCAGTTAATAACAAATGCAGTGACTTTTCCATAAGATACTATTGCAATAAATGGGAAAAGATGAGCCATTAGGCAGTTCATAAAAGATTCATAGTGATAAAGCTTTGAAAGACAAAACTTGGCCCAATGCTTTAGTGAGTTGTTTCCAATAATGACAGAGGAAAGAAATTCGTCTGGATGGAACGCTCAGAAGGATGATCAGCCAACATTAGCTTCTAACACTAGTCCACTTAGTATGGGAAGATTAATTACTACCTTATGGGGGAAACTTTAGTCTTCCTGTTCTGCATTAGCACACCAGTGAATCACAATGAAAAAGTGAGAAATTGTGAATAAAATCATTGTATTTCTTTATTATTTTTTTAGAAATGAAGAGAAAATGTATTCCTGAAATAAGTAGCTAGCACAAGTAATGGAACAATTTAGTCTAATTCTGAATCAAGGAGTTAGGGGAAAATTGTGTGTTTTGTGTGTGGCTAGTTGTGAGAACACAGTCCCATACCTCCAGTCAGATATATACACACTCTCAAATACATACATGTTACAACATGGATGAACGTTGAAGACATTATGTAGGTGAAATAAGCCAGAGATGAAGGGACAGATATTGTATGATTCTAACTATATGAGGTCTACAGGGTAGTCAAATTCATAGAGAAAGAAATTAGAATGTTGGTTGTCAGGGGCTAAGGGGAGGGGAGAATGGGTGATTACTGTTTAATAGTACAAAGCTTCAGTTTGGGAAGATGAAAAGAGTTCTGGAGATGTATAGTGGTGATGGCTGCACAACAGTATAAATGTAGTTGGTGTCACTGAACTGTACACTTAAAAATGGTTAAAATGGTAAATTTTATGTTATATATGTTACTACAATTTTTTAAGACTCCTATGTTGAGGGGGCTTCCTTGGTGGCACAGTGGTTAAGAATCCGCCTGCCAAGGCAGGGGACACGGGTTCAAGCCCTGGTCCGGGAAGATTCCACATGTTGTGGAGCAACTAAGCCCATGTGCCACAACTACCGAGACTGCACTCTAGAGCCCATGAGCCACAACTACTGAGCCCGCATGCCACAACTACTGAAGCCTGTGTGCCTAGAGCTCGTGTTCTGCGACAAGAGAAGCCACTGCAACGAGAAGCCCATGCACCGCATCAAAGAGTAGTCCCCACTCTCCGCAACTAGAGAAAGCCTGCACACAGCAATGAAGACCCATTGCAGCTAAAAATAAATAAGTAAAATAAATTTTAAAAAAAGAATCCTATGTTGAGCACCAAGTCATCTATATTCACTGAACCAAATGTTACAGAGACAAGATGCAAAACTTTCTTAAGTGAGTTAAATGGAATAACAACAAGATGGTAACTACACCCGAGAAGAGTAAAACTAGAGATATATGGTGGAAGTCCATAGTGTTCTGACACACAAAACAGTCATCTGATTCTCACTTCTACCTTTTGCTTCCTGGACACATGTATTCCAGCTACAGAGGTGACTTCACTGTATGTCCACATATCTGAGTCATGTATCAAATCTTACTGGAAAGCAGTAGGATTTTCTTCAAGATCACAGTTCAACACAGCTTTCAGTAGTCTAATTCTTAATTCTACCAAGTCACCTCCTTTGTTTGATGGGACTGGAGACTGGAATGTTAATGCAACTCCAAACACTCAAGCCAACATATTAAAGCCCAGGTAAGCTTGTCAATATTGTTGAATATAAAAGTCCTAAGTATGAATCTCGACCATTAAAACTCCCAAGAGCCTTTCTGTTTTTTTTCCTTTGCCTCAAGGTTGGGCAATCACACTTTTACTTGGTCCTTTACTCTATGTACCCTCTCTTGTGTTGCCAAAAGTAACAAATTATGCCTGAATTCCTATTTAATCACCATTGCCATGACAGTGATAAGATGCCACAGGTATTTCATCTCCCAGGACTTTGTCCAGTACTTTCACTACTTTCCAACCCACTCCCAGTGATAGTTTCATAATCATAATATCACTGCATGTCAAAGTTTATCATTGCTCATTGCTCCATTTCTCCTGAGAAAAGGATATCCATTCACTTGACAAGTATATGGATAACCCAACCTAGATAACCATATAGAGCATCTCTTTCTAGGCCCACTCATGGAATTATAGCATTAAAATGGGATCCCAGAAGATAAATAGATGAACATTCAAAAGAAATGACTGTATAGCATTTAATGTAAAGCCCCTTAACAGAGTGTGGACAAAGTAAAGTTAACAAGAGATAAGAAAATACTTGGAGGGTAACAGCAGAGAGAAATAGCTACTATATCTAGGTCTAAAGGAATAAGGGGGAAGAACTGTTATTAGAGCCTCAGAGAAATCTCTAGCTGAAGATGAGGACTATCAGAGAGGAGCTGTGACCTTCAGTAGAGAAACTCATCCACTTCTGACCCAAAGCCCAGAAAGGAATAAATGCTTCTACCTCTCTTTTCTCCTAGCATCGTATCTCTTGCTGGTCCTTCAATGATTGAATATAACTCAAACCCAGAGTGCAAGGGAACCATCAGGATCACATTCCAACAGCACACTGGGGATACAGGAAGGTAGAGAAAGAACAGATCTAGAAGAACAAGGTGATTATACAGTCTGCTCTTGTTATCCATGGGTTCTGCACCTGCAGATATGGACGGCTAACCATGGGAATGTAGTATCCATGGTTTTGGTATTCAAGTAAAGTCCTGGAACCAATCCCATGCAGATACTGAGGGATGACTGTAATCAGCACAGTCATCTTTCCTTTTCTTGCATGCAATTGCCCACCTGGCAGTATTCACAAAATAATGTATTATCTTGTGAGTTCTGTGTGCTGAAGCTTAGATATATAGAATCAGGCCAACTAATCCTCATTTGTTCTCAGTCTTTAAACTTAAAATTTAAGTACCTCAGTTGGGACATCATCCAGCTGAATCACAATTTCTATACATGTTGTATGAGTTATTCTTCAGGGAGATAAGCAGGTAGGAGAATCACTTGACAGTGACAGTGTCTTCTTCTTTCTTCCTTTCTTCCTCTCTTGAAAAACAATCAGGCAAGAAGAGTGCTAAAATTACATTGATTCACGAAAATTGCCATGTCTTTAGTAACTTATATAAGGGGAGCAATTGTAAATGAATCATCTGATATACATTTCCAAAGATTTTCTTATTATGCTAGTTTCTTTTCATTGCTATCTGGGATATAATAGAATAAAGAGAAGAAAGATAGTTTTGTGGAATAATACACATTAGCAAACATATTTTTTAATCCATTCTAGATCATGATCATCTAGTTGGAAAGAGAAAGTTCCTGTAATTTAGCAAGGAAAATATAAGTCAACTCCTATACACATTTTCCAATATGTACTGTGTACTTATCACTATTTCAGATTTTCTTGAAAAACAATAAACCTATTACAGACACATTTTTAAAGCAAATTAACTGACATAATGTTAAAAACATTCATCATTTATTAGTCTGCATTCTCATTTGCAAACAAGAGAATCCACTGCAACACATTTAAGCAGAACAGGAATTTTAAAAAAGATATTAGGCAACACAAAGATCACTTGGTGAGAAGCAAAGATTAGAACTTTGACATTACACAGCCCAGAAAAACACTAATTACAGCCCAGTACTGTTCCTGCAATGACACTGCACACCCAGGGAGTGAACACATTAGCTCACAGTGCAGACAAAGGGCACAGAGCTTCAAAACCTCTGCCAATCTACCCACCAAAGCTAACTGTCTTTGCTACCATCCTCTTTGAAAAATGAATTTCTTGAGACACCTGCTTCCTCACATTGTTGTCTTCTGAATAAAAGTTTCACACTGGTATCTCTGATTTACAGACTTGATTCACATATCTACATGCCTTCAAGGAGACCCAGAAAATGAGTTTCTGATTGCCATCTTGGGGGAGAAGATTTTTTTTTTTTTCCGGTATGCGGGCCTCTCACTGTTGTGGCCTCTCCTGTTGCGGAGCACAGGCTCCGGACACGCAGGCTCAGCGGCCATGGCTCACGGGCCTAGCCGCTCTGCGGCATGTGGGATCTTCCCAGACCGGGGCTCGAACCCGTGTCCCCTGCATCGGCAGGCGGACTCTCAACCACTGCGCCACCAGGGAAGCCCATGGGGAGAAGATTTAAATGCAGCAAATTTGCCAAATTTGGGAAGGTTACCCCAAGGAAGATATATATATATATATGATATATATGATATATATATATATTATATATCATATATATCAGAACTTAGAGTAAACAACCATCAAAATCCTGCTTTAACAAATAAAATCCTCTCTTACATAGATTGAGAAGGAAAGAAAGAAACCAACTGTAGTAAATAAAAATGAAATATGGTTAATAAGAAACTTTTATAACTGTAAGGAGGACTTCAGGGATAGACATCACTCACTGATTCAGATCTAAAAGTTATTCTGTGACATTAGTTTCCCCCCTTTTTCAAGCTATTCAATGGGGGTAAAGGGCAATCAAAAAATGCAGAAATGTTATTTCAAATCAAGCCACTTCAGTAATAATATGGACATACAAAATACAAGTTTTATTTTAAAAGCAGAAGAGAAATATTTTAAGTGTTCATAGAGACTTAGGAGATCTAAGAAGGAAACTAATGTCTCCTTTCCCATGTTCTATAACAAGTAGTTTAAGATTGGAATATAATCAGCTATACAGTTTACCTGAAACCTACAGTGACAGAACCCATATGTTGGAGTACACAGGAATAGTCTAAAAGCCTGGAAGCAACCTACTCCATAAAAATCTTTAATATTTATAAAAACCAAAGTTAAATTAAGCACTGATCATTAATAATAGATATTTAGGGGACAAGGTATTAAACCCAAATTTTAAAAATTGTATACTAAGGCAGTTCTAAAAGTTAACCTGAATAAGAACATCCTGAAGAATTCTGTTAATTTGCAGATTCAGATTCACTAGGTCTGGGGTGGTACCTGAAATTCCTCATTTATACAAATTTTTAAATCAATGTCTATGCCTCTGGTCCATGGACACCCTAGTGTACAAGTTTCTGAAAAGCATTGTAATTGACTGATATAATAGATGTTCTACCAGAAGGGGTTAAATGGTCAGACTAGTTTGCAAAATTCTATCTTTAACACTGATAAACTGGCTTCTTTATAACAGAATGTCTCAGAACGTTTAATTAACCAATATATACTGAGACAGCCAAGGGAAAGAGGATAGAGTGTAACATTAACAATTTTTGATTTGACAATGAAGTGTTTTTTGTTCACTGATCTTATTTAAGAACTTGTGTTCCATAAAACACATTTTCGAAGATATGGTACTAAATTTTTAAGAACTTTATACATTATTTAAATTTTCTCTATCATTCCTTAAATAGTATGTACATTGTTAACTGTACATACTAATTTTAGATAATGTTTAAACCATTTTTATAGCATATGTATACATACATATACATAATATATACACATATATCTGATGTATGTTAGAACACTGTTTTCTCCTAGAATTTTTTAAAAAGTACAAATATAACCCAAGACTTCACCATTTAGTGGAAAATCCAAATTGAAAAAAAGTGCCTAAAAGACAATACATATCCAGTATAGGGCTCACATGTAAGCTCAACTTCAAGAGAAAAAAGAAAACATGCTATAATAAAATAATTATGAATTGAAGAAACTAATGAAAATAAATTGTCTTTATTTCTTCAAAATATTTTGGAACACTTACTATAAGCTAGGTACACTGACAGATATGAGGGTAAAACACATTTAAGTAATGAATTATGTGTAAGATAATTATGGATTTTAGCATGTTACAAATGCATTCAGTAATTTAAAAAATTATATATATAAATTTCTGTCAAAATTTGCTCAATTTTTTAAAAGAAGTAACAAGTTGTTTCTAAAATTTATATGGGGGAGCAAAAGACCTATGATAGTAAAAAAAAAAATCTTGAGAAATAAGAAAAAAATTGGAGAACTTACATCACATGATTTTTAAACTTACTATAATCAAGACAGTATGAGATAGAGTAAGCATAGGCAAGTAGGACCAGTGAACAGAAAAGAGAGCGCAGAACATTCTCATTGACAGACACATACACGGCCAATTGATTTTCAACAGAAGTCACTGGCGAAAAGGACAATTTTTTTAAACCACAAATGTTTGAAATAAAAAAGTACTTGAAATTTTTAATTTCTCCATAAACAGAAATTAATTTGTACATACTTTAAAACTTACAGAAGAATACAATGAAGAATATCTTTGCTATGGTATTACTTATCTAAGCTATATATTAAATCATTCTAAAACTTCTTACCTTAAACAACAATAAGCATTTATTATTATCTCTTATGGATTCTACTGGTCAGGTTTTCAAGGGCAGCTTGGTTGGGGTCTTTCAAGGGATTGCAATTACATGTTTTCTGGGGCTGCAGTTGTGTATATATTTGATGTTTAGTCATTCCCATTATATAGTGTATTGTGCTCGTTATATTTTTTTAATAATTAAACAAGAAACGTGTTTATAAGTTCTCCATTATTTTTCTTACATAATCATACTAATATTACTCTTCTAAGAATATACATTTTACCTAGAAGTTCAAGGTGTTTTGTATAAGGATGATATAAACTGTTTATTATAATATTGTGTATTATAGTATTTGTGTCTATCTCCCCAGGAGACAGTGAGATCTCCAAGGTCATATGTAGTTTTTCATGATTCTTTTTAATTTCAATGCATGGTTCACAGAAGCATTTAATGTTTGAGGAATAAATTAATGATGGAATAAAACTGATAGAACACAGATCACAGTTACAACCCAGAGCACTGATGTTAATAGTGACATTTCAGACACCATTGGAAGTTAGAATTGAGATGGAAAGAGGTGACTTTGCCATGGTGTCCCTCAGCACCTTCACGTTAGGAACTCTCTCTTCTATAACATAGGAAGTGTGCTCTGAACACAGATGTTCCCCCCCAAAGAAAGAAGGCATTTGCATGCAGAAAAACACAGAGATAAAACTTTTCAAAAGACAAAATTTGTACTGTACGACAGGTGTCCCTTAAAAGCATCTGTTCCCATAATAACATGCACAGCCACTAGCTGTTCAGTTGCTATAAAAGTATTAAATTCAGTCTTATAAGAAGCAGAGAAGGGACAAACCTGGCAGTGTACTCATTATTTAAAGATTAGGAACAAAGACATGAAGACAGGAATGAGCAAACTTGTGCTTAAGAGAGGAGGGTGACATCATTAGAGGAATGTGACACAAGATATAATTATCTTGATTTTGGTGTCAAATTGCCTTCAAATTTTCCAATCCACTTCTCTTAACTAATTTGAGTAGAAAATCCTAAGTAGTTTTTATTAAATCATCTGTCATCTCTACACAGAATCAAGAATGATTTCAATAGACATTCAGATAAAATCATTTAACCAGTGGTGAGGGCTAACAAATTAAATTTTTTACTCTTCAATTCTAGAGGGATTCAAATTGCTCTGTCATAAATAATGTATAGCAGTCCTAGTATGCTTTTAAGGAACAAACAGGTTCTAAATCAGTGAAGTCTTATTCTGAACACTACAATAGCCCATTAGATCTTTTTACACACATCTATGACATTGGCATCCCTCTCTGAAGATCATAGTTAACTAAAATCTTATCTCAGATCCTTTCCTCCCCTATAAACTTACAGTGTTTCTCACTGTAAGAATCCTTATTTACTTTTTCATTCCAGTAAATTTAATTTGCAAATGTATGTTCTGAATTCTGCTTAGAAAAATTAATATAGCTCACACTCCAAAACATACTGGACTTCATGAAACTATTATGCTTATAATACATTTTGGAATAGATAAAAATAAAATACAATTTCATCTTTATTTTTTGACAGAGGAATTCACTGAAAATTATCCATCAAAACAGAGCCCCCTTTAAGAAATAGTACTTTCTAACAGTTATTTACTTATCCAAACTGCATATAGCATTAAGGCATAGGCTATCACAGCTGTGACATTTCTGTGTCTTACAAAAATGTGCGATTTGAGAATTATCATAATATAAATGGGTGAAATTCATACATTATATATTCCTCTAATGTAAACTTTTAGGCTTTGAGTGTAGATATTTGGCCAAGCCTGTGTTAAGTGCATTCTGTGAAGAACGCTGTATCTGATATTGAGGAAAGAAAATGCAAATGAAGTAATATGATTTAAGCTTAAGGAATGCAGAGTCCCATTAAAAAGTAAAAATACAAAAAGGTGTTAGAATATAAAACTGAAAAATAGCATGAAGAGAAGCTCAAGACATAAGTGCAATGAAGTACAGGGAAAGGAGTTGGGGAAAATCCAGTGATGTGACACTAATTAGAATAAAAGTTTTTTTTTGTTTTTTAAAAGAGGCAAGTTTTCACTAGGGCTGGAAGGGCATGCCTAAGTTGGAAAAGTGCAAGGAGGGAAAAAAAGAAAGACATTGCAAGCTGGGTGCTTATGAGTTAAGAAATGCAGACAAAAGTGAGCAAATGTGTTGGGAATAGAAGCGACATCTATGAAGCATGGTTGTTAATATCTATTGATCATCTACTACATACAAAACACTTGCTAAGTGCTTTACCTTCATTAACTCAATCCACTCAATTATTAATTACATTTTAACAATTAGGGCACCAAGGCCAGAGAAATGAAGTAACTTGGATAATGTCAATAGCTGGTAAATTCAGGAGTCTGGGTTTCAAAACTTACATATTTAATTGCAGAACTCAGACTTTAAAACATAAGATAGTTTTTAATTTTTATTTATTCACAAGCAGATTGCTATTAGGTTAGATGTTTTCGTCCTGTAAAGAAACCTCTTAATACTTTATTTGATATTAGTCAAAACTCATTGAATCAAGGTTTTTTTTTTCTTGAATTGTAATTACTAGAGAACATAAAATAAAGGATACACAATGCTAGATTCTGGATATATTCATAAAACAAAGGCAACAGTATTTTTGAAAAATCTATGTGTAAATTGTGAGTTATGAAAATAGTAGCCTTATTTGGAGTAATCAGAGTTTTTCCATTGTGAAGAAGGGGAAGACTGTGGATGAAATAGGTTTGGAGACACAGATCACATGTACATTTTAGACCTATCAGGTTTGACATGGTTAAATCCAAGTAGACATGTCAGGTAAGCATTTGGAATTTGAAAGCTATGCATTTGGAATCCATTAACACAGATGGTAATTAAAGTTTATGCTAAATGAGAGTACCAAGACAGTTAGTATATAGAGAGAAGGACCAAGTACTGAGACATGGGTAATCCCAAGGTTAAAAAGATTGGGAAGCAATGGAAACTAATGAAAAGTGGCCAGTGAGGGAGGAAGAGGAAAGGGGGAAAAATGCCCTGGAAAATAATCAAAGCAACACAATCCACAAGAATATAAGAATATGGTGTCTCTGAAGCTGCATAGGAAAAATGCGCTGTGTTTTCCTTTGCTCTCATACTCACAATACTTCTGATGCTAGATGTATGATTTTTTTTTTTCTGCATTGGTCAATTCTCTGACACCAGCCTAGTGTCCTACAATTCAATTCAGTTCTGATATTACCTACCTGGAGATAGTTTCAGATCCCACAAGTTGAGTTCAGTTCCATAAGACCATACCACTGCAGACAAAAATTATAAGTCCAGGTTGTCACTTGTACTCCTGACTAACTAGCTATAAATCATAGTTCTCACAACCCCTTCTGGGTTTGATAATTTTTCAGAAATGCTCACAAAACTCAAGGAAGCACTTATGTTTACTAGCTTATTATATAATGAAGGATATGATGAAGGAATCACATGAACAGCCAGACAAAAAGATACACAGGGCAAAGTTCCAAAGGATCCCAAGTGTGGGAACTTCTGTTCCCATGGAGTCATGAGGGAATGTGTTCACCAACTCCATACACTGGAGATTTTTATGCAGCTTTCATCATGTAGGCATGATGATTAACTCAATTTCTATCCCCTCTCCTTTCTCTGGAGAATGGCGTAGGGGGGGAGCTGAAAGTACCCAGCTTCTAATCATGGCTTGGTCTTTCTGGTGACAAGTTCCCATCCAGGAGCCTACCAAGTGTTACCTCATTAGAACAAAAGTTGCTCCTGTCACCCAGGAAAATACAAGGGATTTAGGAGCTCTGTGTCAGGAATAGAAGCTCAATAAATATGTCTAGTAAGAAAAAGTTGTGATCATATGTGAAACTCTACTGATATTATGAGGAAGATAAGAATCAATAGTTGCTGCAAATGGCATTATTTCATTCTTTTTAATGACTAATATTCCACTGTATATATACCACATCTTTATCCATTCATCTGTCGATGGACATTTAGGTTGCTTCCATGTCTTGGCTATTATAAACAGTGCTGCAGTGAACATTGGGGTGCATGTATCCTTTTGAATCATGTTTTTTTGCAGCAACGTGGATCGACCTGGAGATTACCATACTAAGTGAAGTATGTCAGAGAAAGACAAATATCATATGATATGGCTTATATGTGGAATCTAAAAATAAAAATGCTACTAATGAAATCACAAAACAGAAACAGACTCACAGGCTTAGAGAATGAATTTATGGTTACTAGGGGGCAAGAGTGGAGGGAGGAGAATAGATTGGGAGTTTGGGATTGACATGTACACACTGCTCTATTTAAAATAGATAACCAACAAGGAAAAAGAAAAAAAAAAGAATGTAGTCACTGGTTAGATGGTTCAATAACATAGTAGTCTTTCCCGTTTTACTAACACTAGTTATAGTTTATCATGTTAATCTTGAACAGGAGGCTACTTTTAAGAGGCTGAGTAGTTTCTATTTCATGTTTTGTTACAGTGTTTATATACATTGTAAATTAAATGCTATTAATACATATGAAGATAATTCATAGTCTTTAGAAACTGCTACTCAATTATTATATATAATAAAATAAATGATGTGTGCATGTTAAAAAAAAGAATCAGTATCTGACCAATTGATTTAGAAATGTGGAATTCATTACATAATGTTTGAAATTATTAAGAACCATGCTTATATATGGTTTATGGACTATATATATAATATATATAGTCCATTATATATATACATATATATATATATAAAATCTCTCTCTCGATATATATAACTATTGAGAAAGAGAGGGAGAGAGAGAATGCTTTTATATACTACAAAAATATATCCACCAAATTCAGGATTGTTTTTACCACCAGAGAGGAAAGAAAACATGGAATCATGGTATAAGAGGAAAACTTTATCTCCTTTACATTTTGCAAAGACACTTTTATTATTATCGGAGTCACTTTCATGGAATAAGTCAAACATTCTTGTCCTAACAATACCCCCAATCAATGCAGTGTGTTTATACTATAGACAAGGCTACCTTACTCTGTTTGGAAATAATAAGGCAGATAATAAGGCACTTCACATGTCCCTGCCCATTCTACCTAGCACTGAAAATTCTCAAATGATGCTGATGGAAGAAAATAAACCAAACACATTATATAAAACACCCTGCTTCCTAAATATGCAATAGCATTTTATTGTCCGCTTGAGAGCCTAGCTATTGGGTTGGCCAAAAAGTTCGTTTGGGTTTCCCGTAAGATGTTATTAATTAATTAGTAATTAAGAATTGTCCACAATAGTAAATATTCGGCAAGCTTCAATTAATGCACACATAATACACAAGGTGTTCACTTACTCCGTCTGATACATTATCTTTGATCCTCTTTATATGTTCTGTTTATTAACTGTTAGTGTTTAAGCATAACATTTTAAAACAAATGTTATTTATACGTCTTAATGCACCTAGAAAATTTGTCCTGTTAATTTGGAAATATATAATATACTCTTATAGCTTTGGCCTGAACAATAAGGAAAAGTAATTTTGAAAAAACCGCAAGAAGAATTTCTCACAAAGTTAAGAGTGAGATCTGTTTTTAATCACTGTAGTCACTCAGCCATGTTCCTACAACTAAATGGTTTTATTGGCCAGGGAGTTCTCAGCAGAATAGCAAAGAAAAAGCGGCAGGTGTTGAAGCCTTAATTGAGTAAGTCAGGGCACAAATATCCTCAGCAGTAATTATGGGTGAATTAACTAATTTTTCCTAATGGTTTCACAGCAAATTTATTTCTCCTAGTTACTGCTCCAGCTATAAATTACTCCTTGAATCATTATAACTTATATCGCCTGATAGAGGGTTGCGTTGGCTTTGAAAACTTCAGGCTTCTGACAATAAAAGCATATTAACGTTTAATTCAATACATACATCAAATGTGGTTATCGACAGCTAGCTCATTTGTTCTTTCAAAACAAGAGCTTCTGTGACTCTGTGCATCACCTATCCTATAATCTACATGTTAACTAAGATGCTGACCTGCCAGCAACTTTCTAGAATTAGAAGAAACAATACATGAAAAAGTTTTCATCTTTTGCAAGCTGCATCCTGGGATCAAAAGGTTTGAAAGTGAAAAGCTGCATTATGTAAGAACTGATGATAATTTTATATTAATCACTATATAATATGAATCTCTTTATTACTGGTGCATATTCCTTATGGCTTGCAAACTTTCATCTTTGAAGGGTAAACATCACCTCTTCAAGGATTTTAAGAAATATTTAAATATGCATAGAGCCTAAGCAGTCATATAAAGTGGCTTCTGTACAGTCAAGTTAGTACATTTTAAACAGGAGGTACTTTCCACAGTAAGACATGGCAAACTCTAGTTTTAGACTGAATACTTCTGCAGGTGTTTTTGCTCTCATTTAAAATTTAATTATACTTAGCAAATCTAATGGCATGTTTTCAGCTCACGGCAATGATAAGTTTTATTTAGATCTGAAAACAATATGATGCACACATTTTCATAATTTATAATTTATGCAACCATAATTAGTCTGAGATTCTGAAATTTGCCATTTAAATCTACTGGAGTTCAATTATCCCACTTAACAGTTATGTATAGTGCTTTAATCCCATCTCTTGACCTTGGATGTGTACTAAGATGCTTTAAATTGTTTGTTTCTTAGCCATTTTCTAAGGCTTGGTCCCCAGCCCTTCTGTAAATTCGACCCAAAATTCTTCCAAAAGAATCCTGTTCAATTCATACCCTAAAAGTATGGTATAACTTGGAGGCTCATAGTGATTTTGCAATTATTGAATTTTCATGCAGGAAGATTATAAATATTTACTAGAATCATGGTAATTCATTTCTGTTTTACAGACTAAAAAACTTGTTGAGGATTTTAGCTATGCACACTTGCTTTACTAAATTCATAATATTTTAGGTTTCCTTTCAAAAGTTAAAACTGGGTTTGTTTTCTGATAAGAATTTCTCAATATCATTATCATATTGAGAGATTTTTAATGTGAAAAAGGGGAAATATACAATAATAAATTAATTAATACAATAAACTAAATAATGTTAGGTTAGGCAGGACTTACAAGTATGCAAATTTGTGTTTTAGAAAGGTTGTAGTAGGCATTTGTTCTATCCAGCATTTAACCAAACTTCTTATTTGAAGGGACTTGTAAATATTTGGTAAGAAGTATCTTCCTTTTGCTATAGAAGACTATGAGAAGAAGATATTTCATTTTCCTTTCCCTGACAGCTATGTCATGGGCATGTGGTCTAAGCTTGGCCGACTGTTTATTCCTGTCTGTTATTCTGATTTATAATGTAGTAACAGAATGACATTATTTTTAAAGATCAGAGAATATTTATGGCAGGGCAATAGGAGTCAAATATTGTGGAAAGTGACCAATGATGATAGCTCTAGATAACTGAAAAATTCAAAAATGTAGAGCTTCAGGTATAGCTGTATCTAGGAATGCTGTGTCATCCCAGGTTAGTATTTCTCTTTCTATATCTTAACTCTGCTTTCTCCTATATTGAATTTATTAATTGATAAGCTCTGCTTTAGTGATGATCTCTAGCCTTTTCCTATAAATTCTAGGAAAAGTCACATATTTGTAATTAGCTAATCAGGCTTCTGCAGTAAGCTGTAAATTAAAGTTCTGATTGGCTAGAATTATGTCATACATTACTCATCAATTTACTTAGTGGTGTTAATGCTACCCACACCAAGAAGGCTTACTGTGGAGGAGAAGTGTATCCCCTGGAAAAAATATCATGATATAATAACCAGAAGAAGGAACAGTAGAGGCTGGCTAGCAGGCAGAAACAATAGATATTTACTACATTTGATAAAGATTCTTCTAAATTACCTTTCCTTATATCTCCTCAAATGGGGCTTGAGCAATTTCAGATTCTTGAGGTACAAAGCATGGGATAGAGAGCTATACATCATGTGAGTCAGTATAGCTACTGGTTTTAAAGTTATGATGTACATTTCATTCAAGCTCACAATCTCAGAATATCCAGAAGAAAAAAAAATTATCTTCTTAAGTGTCATCATATCTTCATAATTTGAAAAAATGCTGGGCTAAAGTTGGTCATTTCAAGAAATTTCTATAATAAAAGGCATTGTTAAGCAAAGAGACGTGATGAGCAGGACAGTGAGTATGTATTCCATACTTTGAAAACAGTTTCACAGAACTTATTCTAACTCAGCTAATTAACATGCCCCAGCAACCTTCCCCATCCCCATGCCAACAAAGTATTCCTATTGTTCTTTAAATCTGAATAGTGATAATGAGAAAATGTGCGTTGTATAATGCATTAAAGTTTGCACATATATCATCCCACTGGAATATAAGCTCCATGGGGACAGGATTTTTTTATTTGCTTCTATATCCCCAGCTCCTAAAACAGAGCAATGAATGAAAAAAGACTATGTAATTTTACTAGTATTAATTAACAAAGGAAATTTCAGTTGCTGAGCTAAAAAGAAATATTTTGTTTTTTGTTAATTAATTATATATGGAGAGAAACTATATATACATTTATGTTTTACAAAGAACCATGTATATATACATATACATGTATATATTCACACACACGGAAATCTGTAAATATATATATATATACATATATAGTTCTTTGTAAATCCAATTTTCTTCTTTATCATTCTAATTTGTGAAAGAGAATAACTTTAAAAGTTAGAAGGCCACTAATGAGTTTCTCAAGCTACAGGAAGCTTACCAGTCATTCAAAACAAGGTAAAATAGAAACAACAAAACTTTTAGTTAAATGGGAAACATAATGATAAATGGCTAATTCTCAAAACTAAATAACAATTAATGATTATTTCAGTCAAAAGTTACTAACTTTTGGGAACATTTCTGTTTTCTGGGATTGCTTTTAGCTAATTTAGGGAGATAGATTTGGAAACCAACTATTTCATTATAAGTCAAATATGAGGACCTAGAAAGCTATTCTCATAATCTAGAAGGACTCAGGGCCTAGGTTAGAGAGTTAGGAGAAGCTTACTAGATGAGGTGTCCTCCCAAATGAATCTTAAGGAATCTCAACGAAAAAAGAATGGAGAGAAATACTTCATGCAAGGTAATAAAGACATTACCTTCATGCACAGTAAGAAAGGTGAAATTTCCACTTATTTTGGGCAAACATTTTGTAATGGCTGCAACGAATTTGCTCTGTCCCTAGTCTAAACAATTTATCTGCTATGAAATGCATCTACAGCTGTGCTTCTCAGTATAGACGGTACCATCTCCAAGACGTATTTAGAAAATTGGTGGTTATAATGTGTCCCTGTTATTTGGACATGATTGGGAAATACTACTGCCATGTGGGACAGGGCGGGGTGGGGATGGTGGGAACACGGAAGATAGGTATTCTGTAAAGCCCGGCCAGGATTATCTTCCAAATGCACACAAAACAATATTCCACAGCTCATACAACTTTTGAATGCCCTACCAGGCCTTCATTTAGAAAAACAAACTAAACCAAACCAAAGACAAATAAAAGAAGCCATTTATAATTATCTTAAACTAGAACCTTACACTCACTCATTGTATATTAACAAAAAGTTTTTCATGATTTTAATATACAGAAAATTTCCCAAGCATGCAATTACCAGCTGAACTTAAGAACTACTTTGTTTAGGAAATACCTTTTTTGTTTTGTTCAGAAAATTATCAAGGTTAGTGTTGCTTGTGATACCTGAGGTGCTGATACAATATAACATTCTCCATTTAAAGCTTTTTGCATTCAGGCAATTCTATATGTAGGCAAAAGCCTCTACTATATTAGTTTTACCAGAAGGTTTTGCTCAGAAATTTGCATATCTAGGTGTATATTCATTATAAACTACATTCCGTTTACAACTCCTTTATATTACAGTTTGAACTTTATTTTGTTGTTTTTAATTCTATCAGTATGGGTCTACGGTGCATAACTCCTTAGGAGAGTAAAGAGGATATCACAATGTATTAGTTATCTAAATACTCTAATAAAAATAAGAACTTCTGCTGAAGGTGCAGATGAGCATTACACAAGTCTTCTCAAAAACTTGAAGAAATTAATTCTCAAGGTACTATTACTTTTTATAAGTTAAAAAAATAATAGCTGCACTAATCATGAGGAAACAGGCTATATCGGCCATTGAGTTGACAGTCAGCACCCCCTTTTCATTCACTTGTGCCAACAATGTCTTGGAAATGACAGTTACTGACCTAAGAACAACCATGGCAGGAGCCTTCACAAGATGCTACTCTGAGTCCTGTTCAGCATTCAGGCTCAACTGGCCCAGCTGGGGCTGTTTTTTATAACACACAATTCTGGATATCTTTCCAAAGAGTGAAATACTCTCTGAAGTTCTGGGAATAACTTTGGCTTAATGGAAACATATCACTTTACATAGCTGCCTGGAACCACTAGCTGCCAGAGTGAACTGTGGCATGCATCTAAATCTCTGCCCATTTCTGCGTGGCCATATGCACATCCATGTCCTGCCCTGACAATCTTCCCTATGCCACTCCAGCTTTTCTGTCCAAGTGTATTATACACGTTTATACTGAAACCCTGTGAATTATGCTGCATAATCATCTTGGAACCTGACAGAATGAATAGAGGGGGACATCAGTGAATTTTTCTTTGCTTTAACTGAGACAAATAGCTTTATTTTGTTGTTTTTTTCCTAACTAAAGTCAATATAATATAGTCAGATGAAAGTGACTGCACAGCATAATATACCAGGTTCCTTCCAAATCTATGACATTTATGAATTCAAAAAATTCCCACAGGTAAATTCAAAAATGAGATGACTGTCATGAAGAACCTAGGGGCAAAACGGGAATGAAGACGCAGACCTACTTGAGAATGGACTTGAGGATATGGGGAGGGGGAAGGGTGGGCTGTGACAAGGCGAAAGAGAGGCATGGACGTGTATACACTACCAAACGTAAGGTAGATAGATAGTGGGAAGCAGCCGCAGAGCACAGGGAGATCAGCTCGGTGCTTTGTGACCGCCTGGAGGGGTGGGATGGGGAGGGTGGGAGGGAGGGAGATGCATGAGGGAAGGGATGTGGGAACAGATGTATATGTATGACTGATTCACTTTGTTATAAAGCAGAAACTAATTAAAAAAATAAATAAATAAACTTAAAAAAAAATGGATAACCAGTGGACCTACTATATAGCACAGGGGACTCTGCTCAATGTTATGTGGCAGCCTGGATGGGAGGGGAGTTTGGGGGAGAATGGGTACATGCATATGTATAGCCGAGTCCCTTTGCTGTGCATCTGAAACTATTACAACATTGTTAATCGGCTATACTCCAATATAAAATAAAAAGTAAAAAAAAAAAAAAAAAAAAAAAAATGAGATGACTGTATGCAAATATAAACCCAAAACCATTCTAGGAAAAAAAAAGAGGGTTCTCAAATTATATTGGAGCATAACTGTGACAGCAAAGTCATATAGGCATGAAAGCAGATAGTCTGCAGTTTAATAAACTTAAAATACCTCAAATTAATTAAGCATGAAGTTAATAAAGAGCCAATGTAGATATATAATCTATAGAGGTCACCAATTAGGTACATTTTTTAAATCAAGATGATATTTTCAAGTATTGTTTTAGTTGAACGTCATGTAATTGATCAAACTGAAAATAGTTTATGTGATATTTATGAAGGGTATACCTACACATGGTTTCATTAAATTGATATTGATAACCATTTGGAATCACCATTTATAAAACTATTGATTACATGCTGACTGACTACTAGCAAATATTTGAAACAATCAATAAAGCAGACCTGATTTATGAATGATGACATTGTAATAGTGTTGAGGCAGAAAGGGACAATTAAAGAAGATGATAGGGGCTATGCTTACATAAATTAAACATACTGAGGCACTGGGGACCCTTTATGGACTGGCATAAATAAATATGTTTCTCATATAAATTGAATTTTTAATCTAAAATTATAAATTGTTGTACCTGTGGTTATGATTGTAATATGTAGATATTTAATGATATTGAAATAAAATTGTACATATTTTATATTATATAAAATTATATTTAATAGATTATTTCTTTTATTGTATATTATATATTTATAATATAAAATATATTTTACTGATTATTTTATATTATATATTTTATATTATATACTTATAGTAAGATGAAATATTATATATTTCATATATGTATTTATTTATGGTACTAAGAGTGCCTAAACAGAAAAAACAAGACTCTAAACAGAAAATCTAAGAACACACATGCAAAAAGCCAGACACTGTTTGGACATTTAAAGGAGTTGTAAAAGTTACTGCAAATCTCAATTAATACCCAATGATATCACTATTATAGTGTAGGATAGAAGTTGGTGACCTATGGTCCATGGATAAATCTGGCCTGCTGCCTGTTTTTGTAAATAAGGATTTATTGGAACATAGCTCTGCCAATTTGGAATGTACTGTCTATGACAGCTTTTGTTATATGACAACAGAGTTGAGAACTTGTGACAGATACTATATGACACCCAAAGCCTAAAATATTTACTGTTTGGCTCTTTACAGAAAAGGTATGCCAATCCCTCATATGAAATATGAATTTTCATTCATGATAAAGCCCTGAATAAAAGTTGCATATGTTTAGTACTTTGCATTTTTCTACTTAATATTGGGTTGGACAAAAATTTTGTTCAGTTTTAAGTAAAAATAAAAGACACATTTTTTCATTTTCACCAAGAATTTTACTGAAAAATGTATTCACTAATGGAACAAAGTTTTTTGGCCAACCCAATGAATCACAGACATATATGACACCTTTTGTTAAAATTCTACCCCCAAAATGTTATGTTCACAGACCAACACTCCAATGCTTCCTTTTAATCTCTTGACTTTGTCTGGACTCAGGTGGCAGCTTACTATTTTCCATCTTGACAACAAAGTAATGTGGATACTCACGACTCAAATATGTGTTCTAAATAAAATGACTTCCCACTGAAGCCACAGCCTATTATGCTATAATTAATTTACACATTCAGCACATTTATTGAATATCTCCTTTGTGCTATTCACTGAGAATCTTTCCTGATTATATATGTTTGAAGGCAATATGACTGTAAAGCTAAAGTGTCTCTCAGCCTAGTGAGACGTGCTAAAATAGGAGCCATCACCACAGTACTGTTTGGTTCAAGCTGACAGTTGGCTGGAGGAATACAGTGCAGTGTTTTGTAAACCCACTGCAGTTTTCAGGAGTGTCAAAACAGTACAGAAATTAACATGACTTAAATTATTGCATCATATTTACAGACAAAGTGTTCTCCTTTCTCCCCTCTGGAAGCAAAATGAAGACCAATATAGTAGATGCTTTAGTTGTTTTCAAGATACAGATTTAAGATGTCAAGCTTTTGTCAAAAGAGATAAGACGACAAAATAGTGCTCCTCAGAAGCACTGAATTTCCACCTCTTTCTTTAGTGTTAGGATAATCTTCAGTAACAAGTCTTTCGTCAGAACCAATGACAATTAGAATATTGTTTCTGGCACTGGATATGAAGAGAAAACTAGACAGAGATTAAGCCTTAAGCTTGGGTGTGGGTGGAAACAGGACTTAAATATAAACAGTAATAATAACAGAATTCAAGTTTTAATACTTCATATTAAACATTTTTATTTACTTCTAAAAGTACTAACATATCATTTTAGCTATTATCTATTTTCTTATTATAATTTAAATTCCAAAAACTATATTGAAAAGGTGGTTTAAATTATGAACACTATACTGAAATCTTACTTTTATTAAATGTACAACAAACAATCATGAAGAAAGTCACAGTCATATCACTTACTCACATAAAGATTTTCATTGAAAATCGATTTATTTGATGTTTCTTCAATTATTACATATTTGAATTAACATTATATAACATATATATATATATATATGTTATAACATATATAACATATATTTGAAATAACATTAACATTATAGAGAGGGTTTTAATTCCACATTTTAACACCATATTTTATAGTGATTTTTAATGATGTCTAAAGCTCTAAAGCCTCTGGGTGATATAAAGTTCTATACTTCCAATTACTTCCGTTTATTAGAGGAGAAAGTTATATCCATGACTCTAACAGTATAAATGTAGTATGAGTCTAAGTGTAATGTGACATATAGAATTAATATTGATGTTGGTTTAGACTCACATAGTTAAGAAGACATGGCTAATATAGGTTGCAAAACTTATAAGGATCAGGAATGTGTCTATAAATCTGGATCTGGTGTACCAGATTCTGAGGATACACAGATTTTCAGTAATGTCAACACCAGGGAGAACATGCATCTGAGAACTGAAAACATGGTCTCAAAGAATCAAGAAATCCTTTGAGTATAAAACACAATGTTCCATGAGCCTCAAGAATGTTTGATGTGGCTTCACAGGTGAATTCTGTCAAACATTTAGAGAAGAGTTGACACCTATACTTCTCAAACTCTTCCAAAAAATTTTGCAGGAAGGAACGCTCCCAAACTCATTCTATGAGGCATCACCCTGATACCAAAACCAGACAAAGATATCACAAAAAAAGAAAATTATAGACCGATATCACTGATGAACATAGATGCAAAAGTCCTCAACAAAATACTAGCAAACAGAATACAACAGCACATTACAAAGATCATACACCATGATCAAGTGGAATTTATCCCAGGGATGCAAGGATTCTTCAATATACACAAAACAATCAATGTGATACACCATATTAACAAATTGAAGAATAAAAACCATATGATCATCTCAATAGATGCAGAAAAAGCTTCTGACAAAATTCAACACCGATTTATGATAAAAAACTCTCCAGAAAGTGGGCGTAGAGGGAACCTACCTCAACATGATAAAAGCCATATATGACAAACCCACAGCATACATCATTCTCAATGGTGAAAAACTGAAAGCATTTCCTCTAAGATCAGGAACAAGACAAGGATGTCCACTCTCACCACTGTTATTCAACATACTATTATGTTGTATTATAGTATTATAGTCCTAGCCACAGCAATCAGAGAAGAAAAAGAAAAGGAATGCAAACTGGACAAGAAGAAGTAAAACTGTCACTGTTTTCAGATGACATGATACTATATATAGAAAATTCTAAAGATGCCACCAGAAAACTACTAGAACTAATCCATGAATGTAGTAAGGTTGCAGAATACAAAATTAATGCACAGAAATCTTTTGCATTCCTATACACTAACAATGAAGGATCAGAAAGAGAAGTTAAGGAAATACTCCCATTTACCATTGCAACAAAAAGAATAAAATACCTGGGAATAAACCTACCTAAGGAGGCAAAAGACCTGTACTCAGAAAACTATAAAACACTGATGAAAGAAGTCAAAGATAACATAAACAGATGGAGAGATATACCAAGCTCCTAGATTGGAAGAGTCAATATTGTGAAAATGACTATACTACCGAAAACGATCTACAGGTTCAATGCAATCCCTATCAAACTACGAATGGCAATTTTCACAGAACTAGAACAAAAAATTTTACAATTTGTATGGAAACACAAAAGACCCTAAATAGCCAAAGCAATCTTCAGAAAGAAAAACGGAGCTGGAGGAATCAGGCTCCCTGACTTTGGACTATACTACAAAGCTATAGTGATCAAGACAGTATGGTACTGGCACAAAAACAGAAATATAGATCAATGGAACAGGATAGAAAGCCCAGAGATAAACTCACGCACACATGGTCACCTTATCTTTGACAACGGAGGCAAGAATATACAATGGAGAAAAGACAGCCTCTTCAGTAAGTGGTGCTGGGGAAAATGGACAGATACATGTAAAAGAATGAAATTAGAACACTCCCTAACACCATACACAAAAATAAACTCAAAATGTATAAAGACCTAAATGTAAGGCCAGACACTATCAAACTCTTAGAGGAAAACATAGGCAGAACACTCTATGACATAAATCACAGCAAGATCCTTTTGGACCCACCTCCTAGAGAAATGGAAATAAAAACAAAAATTAAGGAATGGGACCTAATGAAACTTAAAAGCTTTTGCACAGCAAAGCAAACCATAAACAAGACGAAAAGACAACCCTCAGAATGGGAGAAAATAATTGCTAACAAATCAATGGACAAAGGATTAATCTCCAAAATATACAAACAGCTCATGCAGCTCCATATCAAAAAAACAAACAACCCAATCCAAAAATGGGCAGAAGACCTAACTAGACATATCTCCAAAGAAGATATACAGATGGCCAACAAATACATGAAAAGATGCTCAACATCACTAATCATTAGAGAAGTGCAAATCAAAACCACAATGAGGTATCACCTCACACCAGTCAGAATGGCCATCATGAAAAAATCTAAAAACAATAAATCCTGGAGAGGTCGTGGAAAAAAGGGAACACTCTTGCAATGTTGGTGGGAATGTAAACTGATACAGTAACTATGGAGAACAGTATGGAGGTTCCTTAAAAAACTAAAAATAGAACTACCATAAGACCCAGCAATTCCACTGCTGGGCATATGCCCAGAGAAAACCATAATTCAAAAAGACACATGCACCCCAGTGTTCATTGCAGCACTATTTACAACAGCCAGGTCATGGAAGCACCTAAGTGCCCATTGACAGATGAATGGATAAGTCATGGAAGCAACCTAAATATCCATTGACAGATGAACAGATAAAGAAGATGTGGTACATATATACAATGGAATATTACTCAGACATTAAAAGGAATGAAACTGGGTCATTTGTAGAGACGTGGATGGATCTAGAGACAGTCATACAGAGTGAAATAAATTAGAAAGAGAAAAACAAATATCGTATGCTAACGCATATATATGAAATTTTAAAAAGTGGTACTGATGAACCTAGTGGCAGGGCAGGAATAATGACGCCGACGTAGAGAACAGCCTTGAGGGCACAGTGGGGGAAAGGGAAGCTGGGATGAAGTGAGAGAGTAGCACTGACATATATACACTACCAAATGTAAAATGGATGGCTAGTGGAAAGCTGCTGCATAGCATAAGGAGATCAACTCGAGGCTTTGTGATGACCTAGAAGGATGGGATAAAGAGGGTGGGAGGGAGCTGCAAGAGGGAGAGGATATGGGGATATATGTATACATATACCTGATTCACTTTGTTGTACAGAAGAAACTAACACAACACTGTAAAGCATTTATACTCTAATAAAGATGTGAAAAATAAAAAAAAAAGAAAAGAAGAAACAGGGTAAGCTGGAGTTAGGAGATTATTCAATGTGTCAAAGTATCTTCTTATGTTTTGTGTCAGAATATTTAATATTTTCATGGGTGTGACTTTGCTTTCAATACAAATATACTAAACCTATTATTTATTGATTACCTCTTACATGCTAGAACTTCTTATACATGTTTGATTTTGTCTCTGTGACAGTCAAGGAAGTTAGGTATTATACTCCCCAACGAAGAGAGGCCCAGAGAGAATCAGTCCCAGTCAGTTGCTGATCCTAGATTCAGAGTTGGATCAGCCTCATTTCTAAAGCCCAAGTTCTTTCCTCTAAATTCTGCCACCTTAGAGAAAGCAAAGCCCCAAAGTTATCTCATTGGAAGTTGCAACAGCATTTGTATTTAGTTAAAAAATAAAGACAGCAGGAAAAAAAAAAAAAAAGAAAAAGAATGTTTGAGGCCTTCCAAGAAACATCTAATTCTTGATGAGCCTTGGGTAGGTTATAATAGGATACACCATGTCCAACATCCAGGATACTTTAATAAGTAAATTTATGGTGTTTTCACAAATTAGAAACTGTCTCAGACTAAAAAGTAGACAAAAATATTATCTATGTTTTATATAATATATACATTTAAATGTGGGCACTTGGACACTTGATTCTTTAACCTAACATTGTTCTAAGAATAAATAAGAATTTTTCAATGCCAAGGGTTCTGTAATTAAAATTCCAAAATTTCCTGAGTATTGGCATTCTGAATAAGTGCTATACTAGTTATATTTTCACAAAAATGCTATAAATTTATTATATATAAATTTTAATCTTGTTTATAAATAGGATGGTATTAATTAATCAAAAGTTTTCATTGAATAAAATCACCATACTTCTGCATTAAAATTTTAACTTAGCTTTATATAAATACTCAGATTTGAAACAATGGCATTATTTATTTTTAAATTTAGTACAAAAGCGTGAAATGCAAATTTTGTCATGAAACAAGCTGGGAGGCATCCATGCAGAAGAGGTGAGCTGTATTTTTTTTCATCTAGCCTTAATCAGATAAAAACAATATTCATGCCATTTTTTCTTTTAAACCTCAGATACTTACATAATTTTTCTTTTCTACTCCTAGAAGTTAGATTATTTTATCATATTTTCTAACACAATTTTAATCGTTTTTATAAGAAAAAAGAAAATATTGTAAATCTCTAGACATCACTAAATGTTTTAAAGCCATATATCTAAGAAATGGCTGTTTAATCAAAGGATTCCATTGTCATTTCCTATCTGAAGTGCCGAAGTTGTCTGAAATACATTACCAACCTGTTTAACAGTTGTCTGTAATAATAAATGTCACTTCATTGACATTCTAGTAAATTTTTATAACTTCTCTATGTCAATTCTGCAGTCTGTGCCAAGATAATAAATGATCAGATTGAGGAATTTGTGGTTGATGATGAATCTTAGTCAACCAATACATTTTCTTTTCTCTTCTTGCTGAGGCAAGAAAATGGTTTCAAGCACTTCTTAAAAATAAGTAAATAAATAAATAAATACATATGTTCATGTATAAATACATAAATCTAGCTATTCCAATGTTAACTAGCATAATTAATTATACTCTTCTCCCTTTGAACTGAATACATCCAGTCTGTATGATCTCTACTTATTTGGTAGGGAAATGTAACTCATAGTGAGTGTGATTTTTCCCACTTCAGGAATACAAGATTCACCAATGTATGTTGTGACCTGGCTTTATATCCATCTTATAAAGTAGCCATAAATCCTATCAGAATATCCAGGATCCTGAAAAGACATTCTGGACACAAAACATATGTTGTTAATCTAATGCACCATTTCAGAAAAACACAAACAAAAACTGTACTAATCTTTAATAGTTCTGAGGTCTCTACTCCAAAATCAATTAGATGAACTGAAAAGTTCTATAGGAAGGCCAATACATTTTTCAGGCAAAAGGAAGAGAATGTTTTAATAGGAAAGGAAACAGTAAGGAAACGGTATGAATCTATACAATTATTAACAATGGTTTTGGTAAAGTGAAATTAATTTTATTCACCAAATGTGTTGAAGAATCAAATGCAGAATAAACAAAAGGAAGTATTTCTTTGACAATGGGTGGTATGTTTCTTAAAATCATGACCCCAAGGAGATTTTTCGACCAAAAGCAAACAGATAAGATGATAAATATAGATAGATAGATAATGAATTGTATAATTCTCTGTTTATATTTGATTTACTGAGAAGAGGTGCCCATCTTTGAGAGAACATCCCTATAAGAAGGTGATAATTGATAATAGTACAAAAGTAATAGTTCTTAGTATAAAATCTAACATGGACAAAAATAATAATGTCCTTGAAGGTATGAATAGGAATATTAAAAATTTAGAATGGTGGTTGATGCTCCATAAGATAAAATACTAGGGTGAATGGCTCTGAAATATAAGTTAATTTAGTATTCTTCTAGTTTCATTACATGTTTCTGTAGAGAGGGAGTCTCCTTCATTTCTTTTACTTGCCATATTCTTAGTAATGATACAGATATGGATTGTGCATTTCCTGACTATCACTAGAAGGTTTTGAGTTAGAAAGATCTGGATATAAACTGCATCCTAGTCTTTCTCATTTGTTCACAGGGAACTCACAATACTCATGTGGATGGTAGGATAGTGGTTGCCCAGGAGAGGAATTTCTTTGGTGTTAGAGAAAAGAATATGGCCTTCTTTTATTTTTAGATCCTAAGTTAATAAATGATTTATATTTTCTCTTCCTTATAAAAGCATAGATTATATATTATCTCTGAATTTTTTCTAGTTGCTTGATATATTGATACTGTAAAATATTGAAATGCATGGCAATAGTATTTTTAGACTTAATTTCCCTTTATAACTACTTAAGACTGATATGAATTTATAGTTTAATGTCTATTAATACACAGAACCAAACATCTGTATAAGCACTTTAAAATATACTAATCCAGATGCCAAACATACATTGTTGGAGACAGATGTTTAGTAATATTGAAATAGATTAATAGGTAACCGGAATTTGGTGCATTTTCTTACCAATACTAGCATATTCTTTATGAAAATATAATGCTTTATCTACAGAGCAGGCAAATATTTGCAGAGATATACATTTGCTCAGACATAACCTCTTGTCTATTGCCTCCAATCTTTGTAATCAACAGTACTATTTTAAAAGATCTGTGGTCAGAGTTTGAATTACATATCATATGACTAGGGAACACATGTCAAATTAACTCTTTGGATCTCATTTCTTCATGCTCAAAGGCTAAAAGTCAATTGGCCAATATTTCATCACTTACCAGTTAAAGTGATAGATACATAGATGAGGGTATGTTTGTTAGGTATGCATATATAAACGTATCTGTTGCTTATCAAATGCCACGCCAACCCAGAGTATATACAGACATTATTTTTCTCCATACTAATTCAGGATTTTTCTTAAATACACAGAATCCCTAAAGATTGGGTTATCCAGAAGCATTTAGAGATAATATAGCCCACCTATCATATTTTAAGGGCAAGAAGAATGAAAATAAACCCAGAGATTGAGAAATTTATATAAGGTCACAGAACTTCAATTGAAATCTCATAATTCCAAGTTTATTCATTTGTTTATTCAGTAAATATTTACTGAGGCTTTATTGTCTATGAGGTATTGAGAAGTGTTCTTTCGAGCTGAAAAATGCCATTCTCTTTAGGAAGTTCTCTTAGCCAGGATTTAAAGATACATTTGTTCAAATGTCTGTTTATATTTTCCTACTCCTGTTCAGGGAATTGCCTTTATTACCATCATCTCTATCCTAAGGAACTCAGCATTTAATTGGTAAACCATTTCTTCAGGCCCTACATGCTTTCTTTGCAATTACTTTTTTAAAAACTTAAATTGTAATGCACCCTTTAAATCTTTTGGGTGACTTGGAAGGTCAACATTTTTTGAGAGACTATATGTCATGTTCTAAAATATTGTTTGCTATTATGGCCTTTTTTAGAGTTGCAGTTAGACACTGTGGAATCACTGCCCAGGGAATTACTACATTCATAAATAGCACATTATCCCTATTTAAAATGTAGGAAATTCCAATGTGGACCTGCATGCTAAGCAGCATATTTTGTTATAAAATTTTATTGTAAAATAAAAGAAAGGTCACTGAAGAAAATATAAACTAATTTAATTCATTACATACTTTTAAAAACATGCCTTGTTTTTATCTTAATGGTGATACTATCTATAATTTCTAAAGCAGGAGCAAATTGTACTTCTTCTTCGAATATTATTCCTTTAGGCACTTTAGTTGTTCCCTTCTATATGTTAAAGAACGATTAAAAATATATAAAATCATGACTGTTCTACAGGTATAAAATAAATATGTGTTAAAGATTTTACTTACTAATTTATTAAAAAGGAGGCTAGGCAGATATTAAAACCAGTTTAAGGAAAATGAAAAAACATAGCCATTTATAAATCAGAATACTGAAATCAATTTAGAAATGGATGCAAAACTGACTTCTTCCACAGTAGGGTAGACAAATCAATTGAAACTCCACTGGACAGAATGTATTTACATCTACGCAGACAGGAATTATTTTTGCACCGGTATCAGTTATCTACAACTTAGAAAGATGTGAAATAGTCCATAGCTAATGAAAGGCATGGAGTCCCTGCAGAATAAAAATCAGATAACCCCAAATGATATGCTCTAAATAATGTATAACTTCGCATTTAAGCATATTTATTTTTATAAGCTGCTAGCACGTATCATTTTGAAACCAAATTTATAGATTCATTAGTTTATTTTATTCCATTTGTTATGGATCTTCTGGTACATGGGTGTTTTTAAACCTATTGATTAAAAAAAAAAGACATTCACCTCTAAAAGTAATTATATGGAAACTTCCAGCAACAGATACAGCTATGAAGACTTTTACAAAGAGAAATAAAAACGAGGAGGAAAAAGATAATGAGAGGAAGAAGGAGAAGAAGACAAAGAAAAGGAGGAGGAGAAGCAGGAGGAAGAGGAAGGAAGGAAGGAAGGAGGAGGAAAAGGAGAAAAGAAATCCGATGACAGCACTGCATAAAATACATTGTTTATCAAAGGGTGATTACTCATCTCATAAAAGTAAGACCAAAATGTGAGTTTTACACCGTGGCAATAGTGTACCAGTGGCCAATACATGCAATTCTTTGCCTAACCTCTGAGAAGAGACTTCCTGTATCTTCACAATTTCTTATAGAAATTCTCAGAAACTTACAATCTCCAATTGGAAAGGTGCTGAAAATCCATCTAGCCCATTCCCTTACAAAATGTAGGAACTTCCTCTATAGCCTCCCCAAACACCCACTTGCCTCACGTGAAATCATTCAGTGAAAGGATTTTGCTACATCCCAAGAAAGGTTATCCTTTTCTTGCTAAGTTCTGACTGCTACAGAATCTCCACCTAATATAAGGTG
The DNA here is from genome assembly GCF_964165515.1 of Mesoplodon bidens. Taxonomy (NCBI): domain Eukaryota; kingdom Metazoa; phylum Chordata; class Mammalia; order Artiodactyla; family Ziphiidae; genus Mesoplodon; species Mesoplodon bidens. The sequence goes on from NC_138164.1 coordinate 84,026,154, forward strand.
AAAACTGATCTTATAGATTCCAACAGGAACCCCACTGATGAATCAAGCTCTTATCTGTGAAGAGGGAAAAGCACGTCTTCCCCCTCCAGGTTCTCCTCTTGGTCTTTTTACCCTCTATCTACCTATTCTGTTCTCTATGCTCATTCTCTCCATTGAGAATTTAAGTTCCTGGTATAAGTGGTTTCCATTCCCATGAGCGGTTTTGTCTTAAGTAAAGAAAAGACCTCTGTTGGACTTAAAGGTAAACACCTGGGAAGGCAGGTCCAAGGTGGAAGTATTTGGGGAGGGTGTGAAGACCATATTAGTGCCCTGAACTCCTAACACTTAGGCATTTGTAAATTGATAAAACCCACTGGAAACTACAACTGCCAATACACCATTTAAATTTTTCTTCCTAATTTTGCAAATTTTCATTTGGAAATCTCAGCCAACATATTCTCCAATCATTGTCCCATCTCCAGAACTAGAGGCATGAAGATTCCCTGAGGCTATTTCTAGGTTATCTTGGGATATTTTATACGATGTATGGAAACTCTGTGTATGTGCAATTAGTACTTCCTGATATTAATCAGGAAATCTACATACCACAATTAGGAAGCACCTGCTATGGGTCCAGGTCTGCAATGCATACAGAAATAGAAAAAAAAAAGCTCTGAGAAAGACTATATTATAATGTCAGATGTGGTGTTTCCATGACTAACGTTATTTAGATATTTTAAATTGCATCTACACTTAACATTTTCTACTGAAGATTTTTACCTTGATTCTTGTTTAGGAAACACAGTTTATGTGGTAGAATAAATATATGGTTAAACTTTGGGTTTCTTCTAGCTCCTTATTACCTAACAACTTGACTTGGTCAGTTCTCTTAACCTAGTTGTTCATCGACATCCCTGGATGTAAACAGGGCATGAAATTAACATATCCCACTCAGAGTTACTTGACAGGAACAAATGTGATTATATTTGTAATGCACCTTACAAAATAATTTATTACATACATGCAGGAAATTCTTTTAAGCCAAAGATTTGAAAATCCTTTCTCCTGTAACAATGGTTTGCTTTCTATTTTTCTGAAAGAATGCATTCCTCAATAAATTTTCTGACCATTTTTTTCTGAGTCTAAAACATGATCTTTCTCTCATTCAGTAAATGCATCACACCTTCTTCATTCAGGGTCTTTTTCAGTCTCTGGAATGTATACAAATATCTTCCAGGACCTTTTGTTTTGCCCCCTTATTTACCTTAAGGGAACAATCCATCCACTTCACCTGAAGGGAAGCTCTCTGTTTATTTTAATTAAACATTACAAAGGCAAAAAAGCCTCTGGAACACATAGAGTCCAAAACTCATGTGCTCTGTTATTTCTTAGGCTATCAAAAAGGAGGGCATTAAAGCTTTTTACAAATAAAGTTTTCATTATGGTTTTATTTTTCGGATAAAGGGTTTACATGAGCCTCCTTATTAAAGAAGAGTAATGGATGTAGATATCAAGAACTTAATTTATTAACATGATTTCATTTGATTGGTGTCTGGAGACAGAGATCTGAAAGATTAAATTCTCATTTCCAATTGTCTTCAACATCCCAACCCAGAACAAATTTCTTAACCTAAGTCTATTTATCCAACTGAATTAAAATCACTGCTGTCTTAAAGGAGTATCTTGAGGGTCAAAATAGAAAGTGCTAAATTACTTAACAAAAGCCTGGTACATAGTAGATACTAATCAAATGCTGACTTCTTTAATTTTTTCCAGCTTATTTTTAACAAAATTGCATTTTAGATTTATTGTATATTACTGAAGACAAATATAATGAAAAGTAATTGCCTATTTCATGATACTTCACAGGTAAATCCGAGCTAGGCCTGACCTATACACTTCTATTTTAGACATGAGGGGCACAAATGGCATTCACGAGGTAATCCACAGAGTAGTGTTTCATAGTCTTTCATTATCTCAAGGTAAATACTTAAAGTCCATATCACTCTGGCACAGTAATCCATAATTGCTGTGTTATCCCATGGCATTGGTTATGAATTCATTCTACTTCATAACCCTTAACAAGTCACATTTTATGGCATGGTTGAGTCTGCATTTTTTCCTGTGTTTTATGTAGTCTTAAACCACTAGTAGCACTTTCATTTTCATTTGAATTCAATAAAGAGGTTATTTATTATATCTTTGACTCTGCTAACAGAGAAAATAATTATGACTCATAAATTTTAAATGTGAAAATGAAAAAAAAGGAGTACTTGTTATAATGTTATAGCTGCACAACTGGATTCAAGCAGAGATTAAGTCATTCAACAGATGTTTATTGAGTACCTGGTTATATAGCACTAATGAAACTGATTATGACATATGTAATCAGGAAGTTTATAGGGATAAATGAAGGCTTTGGGTAAGAATCCACACTCTAAAACACTACTATTTAATTTTGATGCTTTCATACTCTAACCCCTCCACACACCCAAAAGGACATTCTTAATAGATACAAAATGGGCTTCTTCTACAGTAGAGGAGGGGAGTCAGTTCAATATCAACCAGACAAAATGTATTCACCTGTCTACAAGCAAGAATCTTTTACATTATTTTTAGTTTTCCACATATAAACTCCTATCTTTACAAAGCTATAAAATAGATAAAAGAAAATAAAAATCACAAGCTCCCAGATACTCCCAGAAAAATATGCTCTAAAAGGTGCATAGGTTTTCATTGTGGAATGCCCTTTTGGGAAAAAAAAATGAATCCAGATACAGGACTTTTTTTCTTTACAAAACTTAATTCAATATGGATCACAATCCTAGACATACAATTCAAAACTGCAAAACTCCTAGAAGATAAAATAGAAGAAAATCTAGATGACCTTCAGTATGATGATGACTTTTAGATACAGCAAAAGGCATTATCCATGAAAGAAATAATTGATAAGCTGGAATTCATTAACATTAAAGATTTCTGACCCTGCAAAAGACATTGTCAGGAGAATGAGATTATAAGCCACAGGCTGGGAGTAAATATCTGCAATAGACATATAAGAACTCTTAAAACTCAAAAATAAGAAAATAAACTGCTAAAATAAAAAATGGGGTAAAGATCTGATCAGACATCTCATTAAATAAGCATATAAAAAGATGCTCAATGTCCTATGTCATTACGGAACTGAAAAGTGAAACAACAATACACCTTTTAGAACAGTCAAAATCCAGAACACACCAAATACTGTCAAGGATATGGAGCAACAGAAACTCTTGTTCACTGCTCATGGAAAAACAAAATGGTACAGGCACTTTAAAAGTTTGGCACATTCTTACAAAACTTAACATACTCTTACCATATAATCTACCAATCACATGCCTTGGTATTCACCCAGATGAGTTGAAAAGTCACGTCCATTCAAAAATTTGCACTTAGATATTTATAGTGGCCATATTCATTATTGCCAAAATTTAGAAGCAGCTAAGTTGTCCTTCAGCAGATGAACAGATAAATAAGCTGTAGTATGTCGAGCTGATGGAATATTTATCTCACACACACACAAAACCTATACTAAACAACTACATTACAAACCTGTAGAAATCAAAACAGTATGATATTGGAATAAAAACAAAAATATAGATCAATAGAACAGAATAGAGAGCCTAGAAATAAGTCCATACATATATGGTCAATTAATTTACAACAAAGAAATTAAGAATATACAATGGGGAAAGGACAGTATCTTCTCTTTTTTTGGGAAAGCTGGACAGCCACATGAAAAATAATTGAACTGGACCACAATCTTACACCATGCACAAAAATCAACTCGAAATGGATTAAACACTTGAACATAAGACCTAAAACCATAAAAGTCTTAGAAGAACACCTAAGTGGTACACTCCTTGACATCTGTGGTATTGATGATGATTTCTTGGATTTGATATGAAAAGCAAAGGCAACAAAACCAAAAATAAACAAATGGGCTACATCAAATGAAAGAGCATCTGCACAGCAAAGGAAGACATTAACAAAGAGGGAAAGGATGTTGAGAGATACAGCCAGAGGAGCTGATATAACCCAGATAATTAAGTTCTATAGGGTTTTTAAAATAGGATTTTCTTCTTCAACATTGGGTAAGTGCAATTTTTAAAAGTTTTTTCATTACATCTTTTTAAGGGCTCACAAGCAAAACAGTATTGGAGAAAATGAAAATATACCCATCTTTTTTTTTTTTTCCAGAGTAGGAGAATAAAACAGATAAAAGAACATTGGTTAAGTTATTGAGACGCTATTCAAGCTCTCCTGATGGAAAATGTGAGTAACCTGGACTAGTTATTGATGCTGATATGGAGGAAGGGAAGATATGGAAAAGAATGGCAGAGGTGAAGGACATTTAAGAGGTAAATATTCAGGACTTGTGCATGGACTAGACATGGTAGATGAGGGGGGAAGAAGATATTAGGATAATGCTAATATCTGACTTATTTAGTAAATGCTCATCAAACTGATCTCTTTGAAAGCACAAGGTAACTCTAAATTAAGAAATGACTTGAAAAAGTGAGAGGTATCTCTGCTGATAAACTGAATAACCTTCTATTTCAAAAAACTATTAATAATATAAGCTATATATGTAGTACACAGAGAAGTTGAGGGTTTGTCTAAGGATACTATTTAATCCCACTGTTTCCACCTTTATGGTCTAAACAGATTGAAAAATAGATCTAAGTGCTAAGAATTTGGAAGTCTAACATCAATTTTATTGGTGAATTGGAGAATGTGGTTATGAGCTACAGCCAAATTTGGGCTTTCTAATACTTCCTCAACTTACTTCCAATCTACTCTCTGAAATCATGTTTGCATAAGGTAAAGGGGTCTGCAAGGTAATAGCAGGCTAACTATAATACAAAGCAGGTTACACCTTCATGCAGAGGATCCCAGAAGCAGAAAGAGATATGAGCTCCAGAATTGACTAGAAAGCACACAGTGGGCCCTTATGCAGGTACACTTACCATTCAGAAGTTAGGAGTGAAAAAAATATTAGCGGGTTACAGGAAAGTTCCAAAGGAGGATATAAAGAGAAGCCACCAAGATAGAAAAGGGAACAGGGCACAACCATTAAAATGACACAACCAGGGCTTCCCTGGTGGCGCAGTGGTTGAGAGTCCGCCTGCTGATGCAGGGGACACGGGTTCGTGCCCCGGTCCAGGAAGATCCCACGTGCTGCGGAGCGGCTGGGCCCGTAAGCCATGGCCACTGGGCCTGCGCGTCCGGAGCCTGTGCTCTGCAACGGGAGAGGCCACAACAGTGAGAGGCCCGCGTACCGCAAAAAAAAAAAAAAAAAAAAAAAATGACACAACCATTAAGAACAGAATACCACAAAAATCAGTTAGAACCAACTAGGCCCAAGATGGTGGAAGATTCGACTTCCAGTAGACCTTGAGCATCATACACTCATTGTAATACATTAGCATGATAAATGACACACCCACAGGCACCAGAACAGTTCCAAGGCTGCCCATAAAAGGCCAAAAGGTGGGTGGTGCCCCAATTCCTAGAAATATCCTCCCCTTTTCCAAGATAGCTAGAATACTCCTCCCACTCATTAGCCTATGAAATTACCCAGTCCATAAAAATTAAGCAGCCCCACACCTCAGGGCCACTCTCACCTTTTGAGATGGCCCATACTCTGTCTAGAGAGTGTGCACCTCTCTAAATAAACCTGCTTTCACTTTACTATGGCTTGCTCTTTAATTCTCTCCTGCACAAAGCCAAGGACCCTTACTTGGTGACCTGTCCCAGGGACTCAGTGGAGACCTGGACATGACCATCCTCGTGTCCCATTTGTTCCTACAATACCATGAGGAAACAGTGTTTTAATACCTTTAACCCTGATATATTGAAAAAGGTGGCCAATGCATTTTAGACTCTTGGTAGCCTACCATTCATAAATTTACCTCTACCCTGAGTAAGAAATGAAGAGTGGGTCCCAAAGTGTTTCTTCATCATCAATCCCTCTTGGAAAATGAAAGGAGAGTTTTCTCATGAAACCATAAGGAGAAAGATCTATTCTGAAATCGAACCCTTATTGTCCTTTGATAAATGTTAGTTCTAAAACATATTGCTTTTCTCTTCACTAATACCAATGGAATTGTTTTTTTTAAAGTATATTTACTACATATTTTCAGTATATTAATACTGAATTTTCCTCTCCCTTTGGATTATATAGGATTTACATTGGATGCTAAAAATGTTTAAAATATCTAAGTGTTCTACTGAGCTGTGTCAGGGGAAATATTGTATTGAATGAAAATTATATCATATGCTTGCTCTGAGCCGTTTTTCTCAGTGCTGGATGTGTACCAAAATCTATATGCAGGTATTTAAAAACACTGATGCCCTATCTAAGCTGCTGGATTTTTGCTTTGGGATATTTAGTTTGAAGCCTTATTATGTATATTTTTCACAAATACTTGGGATAGTTTCTCTGTGCAGCCAGAATAAAGAATAATTTATTTAAGGAATCTTGATTTAGGTAAGTGAAAGATAATAATTATAGTTTGATCAGAATTCTTTGGAAAACATTTACAAAAATTTTTTAATTCTCTAACTACAGGAGATCAAACATCTCTCCTCTCTTGTATAAATAAGCTCAATGCATTTATTCTTTGTACCTCAGGCACCTTCCTAATCCCTAGCTTATAATTTGCTTTAATAGAAAGTAGGCAGAAAAATGGATGGATAGATCAGTTTATGAGTGGACACAGAATTGGACAAATGGATGAATATACAAATAAGAAATTTGTGATGGGTGAGTAGGTAGATGGATGGAGGTATTTATAATGGGTTGATAGGTGAGTAACTGAGTGAAAAGGTGAAGAAAGAATGAAGTGAGTGACTAGATGGACTTATGAATGGGTTTTTTGGTGAATGAGTGAGCAAATAAAGGATGAAAAAAGAGAAAGACCTCTGGACTTTTTAACACCTCCTCAGGGTGTCCAATTAACTACATTTCCCAGAGTAAACCAAAATTTATATTTGATTGTTCTCATGCTTGGTAAAGAAAAATTTTTATTTTGGAGATGTCAATTAATTAATTATCTGAATATGGCTAGCCAGAATTAGACTGTTCTTGAAATATCACTATAAACTCAATTCCAGTAGGTGCCTAAAGTAAAATAGTTTGACGACCATCTGCAAGAATGGTTGAATCAACTTTTGATATCCTAAATATAATTTTTTAAGGATGTAGTCTGTCTGAACTATCAAGACTGAGGAGAGATGCATCAGTCTAATATAAATGAAGCAGTCCTTTAAAAAATCACTGGGGGAGTTAATAAAGAGGTTACAAAGGAATATATTTAGAGCTTAAACTCTAAATCCCAGATAATTAGCCCAACAATGAAAGGAACATTTTATTATACATTAGTTTTCAGTTCTTCTAAATCCCACATATTTTGATCAGCCTGAGAGACTATTATAAGCCAGGAACACTGTAATTGTGATTTTATGTGTGTATTGGGTTCTACAAAAAGAATGACTTCCATGTGATTATAAATAGTACATATTTAAAAACATTTATTTACTTACTTATTTTGCCTTAAAACTGTTTTATGTTTAATATTTTCCATGTTATTGTTGAGCTGTGCTAGTCTACTGGTTCAAGAGTTCACAAAGTCCTCCACACATCATTTTATTTCACTTAACCTTCATAATAACTATTATCTCCTATGAGTCTCAGAGTAGTTAAATGACTTAAGCACTAAAGAGCTCTGTTCTCTTCCATGAGCTTCTAGAACATGAGAGAACACAGGGAAGTGCTGAAGAAAGGATAAGTGATAGGCATCAGCTTGATGTAAATTTTTAAAAAGTGTTTTTTTGGCTAATCTTAAAAAATTAATCAATTAATTTACAATAAGCTAATAAATATGTCAACTATTTTCTTAGTATATTTTAAATACATTTCATTTTTTAAATGGTTTTACAGAAAAATCGCACAGTACAGAAAGTTCCCATATGTTCTAAAACCAGTTTCCCCTATTATTAACATATTACATTAGTATGGTACAATGGACACAATTAATGAATCCATACTGATAGATTATTATTAATTAAAGTACATATTTTATTCACATTTCCTTTTATTTACCTAATGTCCTTTTTCTGTTCCAGGATCCTGTCCAGCATACTATTACATTACATTTAGTCTTTGTGTCTCCTTAAGCTGCTCTTGGCTATGACTATTTCTCAGTCTTTCCATGTTTTTGATGACTGGTAGCTTTAAGGGGTACTAGTCAGATATTTTGTAGGATGTCCCTCTATTGACATGTGTCTGATGTTTCCTCATGATAAAACTGAGGTTATCAGTTTTGGGGAGAAAGATCACAGAGGTAAAGTGTAATTTTTATTACATCATAACAAGGGCACATACTATGGACATAATTTATGTCTGTTGATGCAGAACTTGAGATCCTGTGGCTGAAGTAGTTATTGTTAGGTTTCCATTGCAAAATTATTTTTTATCCCTTTTCTGTACTGTACTTTTTGGAAAGAAGTTTTTATACACAGCCCATACTAGAGGAAGAAAAAAAAAAAACTTATACTCTACCTCTTTGAGGGAAGAGCATCTACATGAATTATTTAAAGTTATTTCACTTAGGAGATTTGTCTTTTCTCTCCCATTTATTTATTCATTTAGTTAATTTACAACTCCTTGAGAATAAGCTCTGTTTTTTCCCTCCAGTACTGGGAATATAGGCTGTTACTTTCACAACTACCACTGAGCAGAGAATGGGAATGAAAGTGGAATAAGTTAAAACGCTACAAAATTCTGTTCTTATGAAAAATGAAAATGAATGTGATCAAACTGGCACCAAGAAAGCAAGTGATAGATGTATATAATCAGTGTCATGATCATATCTGAAAACTTGGGTAATACTATGAAAAGATATAAGGAAGGTTCTTTGATCGGATGATATTATTTTCCTCCAAAATTAAGCTCTTGCCTTATTTTATTGTTCATGTGAAAATATATCTAAACAATAAGTATGAATTGTTTTCTTAAAAGTACAGTAGAATCCTCAGAGTACATTTAAATTTACGGATTATAACCGCAAATGGTATAAGATACAGCAGAAATAAAAGATAACAATGAAAAACAATTTGGACAAGAAATGCCGATTAAAAAGCAATGACATAATGTTATTAGAACACCCCAACGCCAGGCTGTTTTCTTCCTTCCCATGCCACTCACTGGCTTAGACTTAAACTTTGCAATTTAAAGGCCATGACTGTTGAACTTGTTTAATTGGACAATGGCTATTTGCCAATTTTTCAAATTTGTCAGGAATGCTAAAGTCACATCAGGGCGCCAAGCCCTATCCAGGAGTCTGAAGGCATCCGAGTGCAAATTACATTCTGCTTGTCATCTGCAGGTTTGGAGCAAGGAGTTTTTGCATTTCTCTCTCCTTTGCCAAAAATGTGTTGGACAGAATTTTCCAAGAATTCTCAAGATGCACCTGGAGTCATAATAGATCAGTGATTCTCAACCTGTGCCATGCATTTTAATCACCATGGAGCTATAAATATTCTAATGCCAAAGTCCCATGTCCAGAGATGCTGATTTAATTGAGCTGGAGTGCATTCTGGGAAATGATCTTTAAAGCCCGTAGGTATTCTAATTTACAGCCAACATTGTGAATAATGGAGATTCTCAAACTGGGAATTAAAGGCGACGTTAAAAATAAGACTATTTATTCTACCCATTTTCCTGCCACTAGATCAGATAATCTCTCACTGAGCCCAGATATCAGTTATAAGTATCTGATAGCTCACCTTCTGATCAGTTGTTTGCTATTAGCTAGTTCTTCCACTCCTCGAAGGATCTACCCTTTATGTGACTATATTCTTTACATGCTATTTAAACATATAAATTTAAATACATATCTTCCCAAGATATGAACAAGATAATTTTGAGGATGACAATGAATGCATAGGAATAAAAAACTTCTGCAAGGTATTTATAAGTCTAAATATTTATTTAGTTTTGTTAGGCCTTGATGTCTTATATACCTACATCTTAGTAGATAGAGCATTTTAGACACAACAAACATTTTTAATCCTAAAATTCTTTATTTTTCACATCAATATGTGCACACTGATATGTGCATAATTTTTTTAGGTTTTTAGTTTTTTTTCAGTTATTTTCTTTTAGGTTGTAGGTTAAACATTTGCATGTCTAAATCATAATATCATTGAACTAACAAATATCAATACATTGACTGAAGCTAGCTTTATGACTTTTTAACATTGCTACATTGCTTGGTGTCCAAGAATGGTTTGAAATCATATGCTAATAAATGTCCACTCTTTCATTTACCTTGGGGACTATCAAATAAGAACATTACTTATAGAACTAGATTCCCTGGGATATAAGCTTTGGTCTCTTTTCAAAGGCTTTTGTAACAATCTGAAGAGAAAATTAACTAGTTTTTTACCAAATTAAAAATATATGTAGAGAGAAATGAACATTATTTTTTGGTGGAAATTTTATTGTACTTAATTCCAATAAGTAATATATATATATATATATATATATATATATATTCAGAGTAAATATCACTATTGAATTCTTATGACTGTCATATAATAATACCAATCTTGTTCCAATTCCTTTTAAGATACTGTCATTATAATTGTTAGGGAATCCCTCCCAGTAGTAATGGCTTCCTTGGTGTCCCTAAAGCAGCAGATACAAGTAATTATAAAGGTGTTGCAGATTATTTTTTGTTTACCAGTTACCTAGTCATAAATCAGAAAGATTTCCCCATATGGTCTGACTGATAATGAACGAAGCCCTAGACTTATTAAGTGTAAGGGCATATTTTGCTTTGGAGATAAAAATTATTGACCTACTTTCCTTATGTTTCTTTTTCTCCCATAAAAATCACTAAGCATAAAATGCCAAATATAAAATTCGATTTCTTTATAGCATGTGGAAAGAATATTTTATGTGATTTATTTTTTCGTCTCCAGGGCTTATCTATCAACCTATTACTTAGGCCATATCAAGAAGCCACTAGAAAGTCAGTGAAAGAACTTTTAAGCAAGGGAAACACTGACAAGATTAAAGTTTTAGAAAGATATCTCAAGTGGTTAAACAGAGGAAAAGATCAGAAGGCAGGAAGCTGGAGGCAGGGAAAGTGAAAAGAAGATTGCTATATTTTGGGTGATCAATAGAGGGAGAGTGGTAGCTAAAAAGAGAAATGGAATTGGATTTGAGAAATACAAGTGTGTTAATATTGGCAGGAATTTGCAAGGGTCTGGAGGTAAAAATGGATCATTCTTCTAGGAAATTTGGTAGTGAAGATAAGGGCAGACAGATCAAGGGAAGCTCCAATTTTTAGGTAAATGGTGGGAACACATTTTTAATTAGAGAGAAAGGAAGCAAAGGAAGGAGATATTGAAATTCTGTGTGAGAGAGATAGGTAACAATTGGTGCAAAGTTCCATAGGAAGCAATAAGGAATATGGCCATGAGCCCAAGTAAAGCAGCTAGACAATGAAAGGAGACATACCGGCGTTTGAGAAGAGAGACAATTTGAAAAGAAAGAATAAAGATCTTGTAACTTTTTATGTAAAAGTCAGTCAAAGACACAAACAAAAAAACGGAGATACCAATGACCTGTATTTTCTCAGTAAAAAAGTGCATTTAGGGGAGTCTTGGACCTTGATGACAAAATAGTGAAGATCTCCATATGACTCTCACCCCATACCAAACACTCTAACTGTATAATTCAAATCTTTCCTATAGCATTTTTCATTTCTGCTAATTGTCCAGTTTCTACTTTGTCTTCAAATGCTGAAAAACAAGAATGAGGATGCACACTTGTTCTACAAGAGTGAACACTAGGACATTAGAATAGATAAAAAGTGATGTTAATGCAAAGTGCCTTCAAACAACAGGTAGCAAAAAAAAAAAAAAAGTAATCATGATACCAAAGAGTGATACAGACTAAATTTAAAAATTAATTCAATATAATTTTAGTAAGGTAAAATATAAACGCCTTAAAATTATGAACAGAATACATTCTGAGATTAAACGCACCTGGAATTCACTACCTTCTTGAGTCTTCAAGCCTCTAAAGATAGGAATGGTTTCTAATCACATCTATGTAAATAATTTTGTGTTAGAGAGATGCTAACACTGCTCTTTGAGTTTTGGCTGATGCTGACTTAACTGCTGTGCTGCAAGGCACTTGCAAGCTGTATTGATGAGGGCACCCTCACTACTCTAGACTCTCTTTTATACTTCAAACCCTGGAGAATGGCTTTGGAATTTGCTATCAAATGCCTTTTCTGCTATGAGACTAAAGAACTTAACATTAGTGTAAGAAACTTAGTGCCAAACAACATGCATAAGAGTGCAGACTGTGGAGTTTGACAGACTATTCACATCCTGTTTTCTGCTCCTTCACCCCTGAGTGTGTGACATTTTGCACAATTTACTGGTTTTCATTAGTTTTCTATGAAACACGGGTGATGGTTCAAAAACACTGAACATAATGCAATGAGATTACGTTACATTTCTAGCACAGTTTCTGGAATGCAGCATGCCTAGCTATTAACAGCACTCTGAAGCTATATATACTGCCTGGTTTGAATCTCAGTTCTGCCACTTACTAGCTGTAAATGAAAAGGCGTATCTTAAAATCAAAGTTAAAAGGGATTTTTGTGCTTTTTATAGCAGGACAAATTATTTTATTTTATTTTTAAAATAAATTCTAAGCAAGAAGCCTAATATTTGAACATAGGTAAAGAACAGAACTCTCTCCTTTCTTGCAGGTGATAAGTGGCTGCATATTCCCTCTCTACTCAAACCTCGTCTTCCCTCTTGGGGAATCACTGACATCCCCGTATAAATCCAGAAATTCAAATAATTAATTTGAAAAATATGCTTATAGACCAATAGTCTCATTTCATAACTCAATTAATTTTTAATTAAAATTATTATTAGTTTCAAACCTCTAGGTGTGAATAGTATGTTACATAACCATTTATGTGAAAATATTCACTGTAGAAGTCTAGATGGAGTTTCAACAATTAAAATTAAAGCAAAACAAATCAAAATAATTCCAACTTTCACCAAAAGAACTTCTCAAAACCATAGGAAACAAGAGCCTTCTGTATGTGTTGAGATTAATTAGTTTTTTGGATCATGCTGATAAAATTCCAGGGAATTTTCATTACTGATTCATCCCCAATGTAGTGACGGTTAAATCTTAATGATTTCAAAGAAAGTAGAACCTTG